>NW_024881649.1:0-750000 GCF_019059575.1 Amphibalanus amphitrite | reverse complement strand
AAAGCTCTCGACTTTGTGAACAAGATTATTGATCAGTTGTTTCTTCTCTTTAGAAGCTAAGAAAGCAGGACTGGTTTGCGAAGTTGTGACCTATTACACAGCCACTTGTTTTTCCCATGACGTTTGACCTGTAAGCAAAGTAATCTTGGTTGGATCCATCTATAAGATGGTCATATGAATCCCTGTCTTTGTTTTGAATTTTGATGACCTAATGTTCTGTTGCCTCGTTATTTTCGTGTTTCAGAAATACATTTTATTTCCGTCTAGTAATGATAGGTTTGAGTAGAGACGCAATGACTATTTTGAGTTGAGACGCAAAGCAAGCGGCTTCGCCGCTCGCTTTGCGTCGCGGAGATTTGGTTTGCGCAAAATTGGCCAGTTCGAAAAGTGAAGGTTTCACGTTAGAGTGACTTCTAGAAGTCTAGATATGCGCAAAAGAGTGTTTAAGTGGTTAATTTGAGGTCGAAGGGGTCATTTGAGGTCACAGGGGTCAAATAAGGTCACTTTGGGTCATGTCAGGTCAGGTCAGGTCACGATAGGTCATGCCAGGTCACAGGGGTAGCTTAGGTAACGATAGGTCACCCCAGGTCACGATAGGTCAGGTCAGGTCACGATAGGTCACCCCAGGTCACGAAAGGTCAGGTCAGGTCACGATAGGTCATGCCAGGTCACAGGGGTTGCTTAGGTCACAACAGGTCACCCCAGGTCACGATAGGTCACGTTAGGTCACCATAGGTCATGTCAGGTCACGATGGGTCAGGTCAGGTTTCCGGTCCACTCGGATCATGCAAGGTCACAGGGGTCGCTTAGGTCACAATAGGTCACCCCAGGTCACGGGTCACGATGGGTCAGGCCAGGTCACAGGTCACCTAAGGTCATGATAGGTAAATGCAGGTCAAACTGGTCACATTAGGTTAGGGCAGGTCAATTAGGTCACGACGGGCCAGGTCAGGTCACTGGGTTGACCTCAGGTCACGGTGGTTCAGGCCACGGCACAGAGGTCACCTAGGGTCACGATAGGTCAAGTCCTAATCAAGCTGGTCACGTTAGGCACGGTCAGGCCATTTGGGTCATATGAGGTCACGATGGGTCAGGGTAGGTCACAAAGGTTTCATGAGTTGGGCATTGAATCTGGAATCCATCACTTTTTGTTCCATGCCGATCTGACGTTCAGAAGTTGAGATATTGGAGAAACACCGCATAAGTACTTGGTAGGTACTTTGTATAAGTACTTGGTAATTGTCAGAGTACTTAGTACTTGGAACTTGGCAGGGCATAAGATTTGGAATCGATTAGTGTTGGTCCCGTGTAAATCCGACTTTTGTGTCCCCGCCCGCTGCTTGCAAACTCAGGCCAGCCTCCAATGACGTCACTCGAGGCCGCTGGACAAACCGCCTATGGAGATTCGTGGCGTTACGCTGTGCAGCAATTGAAAACAAATCAAAGAGTCAATATGCGCTGAAAATAAGCCTTACTCGCTACTTTATCTTTTCAATTCAAGAAAACATAAGCTGCTACCACAGGCCCACACTTAAAACCTTGTCCTAACCACCTTCGTCTTCGTCTTCGTCTTCGTCTTCGTCTTCGTCTTCGTCTTCGTCTTCGTCTTCGTCTTCGTCTTCGTCTTCGTCTTCGTCTTCGTCTTCGTCTTCGTCTTCGTCTTCGTCTTCGTCTTCGTCTTCGTCTTCGTCTTCGTCTTCGTCTTCGTCTTCGTCTTCGTCTTCGTCTTCGTCTTCGTCTTCGTCTTCGTCTTCGTCTTCGTCTTCGTCTTCGTCTTCGTCTTCGTCTTCGTCTTCGTCTTCGTCTTCGTCTTCGTCTTCGTCTTCGTCTTCGTCTTCGTCTTCGTCTTCGTCTTCGTCTTCGTCTTCGTCTTCGTCTTCGTCTTCGTCTCGGCTCGGCTCGGCTCGGCTCGGATTTCTACAATTATATTTATATACATTTATACGTATATATAGACAATTTTGAGCTTACCCCGAAAAAATGATGTAGGTATCCATTTAAAAGCATTTCAGAAAAATACGCTTCTCAGTTTGGAATGTTTTATAACAAAGCTCAATTTAGCATCATTTTATGATAATATTTTCAAAAATCTTGCCCACATACCTTTCTATATCCACGTGCAACAATATTTGAAAACTCGGGAACACCGGCGCTTGATTTTCTACTTAAATACTGAAACTGCGACGTTGGAGCCAGTCATCATCGGAGCCAAATATCAACTGTCATAGTAAAAAGAGGACAAACGCCATACTTGAAAGTTAAATAATTAATTAAAGCAAAATATAATCTACATTTCATCTCCTTACCGCACGAAAATATTGAAAACTTTATCCTATCCACAGTGTACTGATCTTCTATTCATGTCCTTTCCGAGATCAACATTGCACAAAACAAACAACCGCGTCGCCATGACAACCACATCAAAGTGATAATTTTATTGCACGAAAAAGCCATACCCAATTATTCAAACTTGATAATTAAATTACAGAAATGTTTTCAACTACATTTAACATTTTTTTTACTTTGAAAAGTATTAATTTCGCTCTTTATAAGTCTCGTCCCCTTCATGACGGCCAATCAGCGCGCTTGGACGAATGACGTCACATGTGCAGCCCGCCTATGCCGGCGGCGCGCTTTGGCTGCGGCGACACCAGTGGCGGTACACGACTCTCTTACCAATGAATTTCTGTCAATTTCAACGAACCGATTTTTACGAAAACCATCCCACAGCATTCACAACACTCACTTTTACGTCGTCGATTACTTTTCTGGACACTTGCACTTGATTTTCTATTTATTTGCGAATTTTCAAAATCACGTACCTTCAATCGCGTACCATTCGCCGGCCGCGCGAATGGCCGGCCGGCCGTGCCTCTCCATCACATCGAAATGATTACTTTACTGCACAAATCGGCCTGGCCCGTTAATTTAAACTTGATTATTTAATTAGAGGAATGTTTTAAACTACATTTAACGTGGTTGCAAGCGTGAAAAGTATTAATTTCGTTCACATCTAGGGCCGACGGCTATAATGGCGGCCGTTTCAGACGCGTATGGCCGGCGCGGAGCGGGGATCTAGTCACAACTAACGGCCTTCGGATGAATTCTGGTATGGATTTTGCTAAATTGAAAAGTAGCATGTATGGCGCCATTTCTTCTTTTCAGATGTTTTAGAATTAATTTGTTGATTTGAATAAAAGAGTTTAGCTAGGCAAAATATACGTGTTTGTCGTACTTTTTTTTCGCAACCTAGTATATACCAACGTTGGTAGCTACCAAATCGAGAGAGGGGGAGAAGAGGGAGATTTGAATTTTTCGTTTTTTCGACGGTGGCAAACAACTTGTAAAAATCGTCTCGTTTGATTCCATCACATCGGACATGGTCATACGGCTTTATTTCAGCCACACTCGTTTCTACTAACCTGCACGTCTGGTCGTTTCTGCGCCGCTGACGGAGCCCCAGTCGATTCCGCACGTGCCGTAGGACGTCTTTCTGCGTAATGCTGAGTGAATGCGTCTGTCACGTCCTATCTCGCAAGCCCCAAGAGAAAAAGCTCGCTTAAAAAACTGAGCCCTTCAAAAAACCCGCAAAGCTACTCAAATAGTCATTGCGTTGGAATTTCATATTCATTTCATAGGAAATGAAATGAAACATAAAAAAGCAGTAAAGAGAGAGTCCAAGGTTAATATGAATGAATAAGAAGCAAAGTAGTTGACACTGCAAACAATGGTGACTGCCCTTTACTGAAAGCCCATCCTCATTCACTCGCTCACATTCGTAACATTCATACACACCACAGTATCCAATACGAGAAAAAGGCATAATCGCTGGGGAAGGTTGGTTAGGGGGTTCTCTCATCAAAGGCAAGATCATCATCATAATATACTGGTCTAGTCATGCATGTGGGTCCGTTAGCCCAGACACTCGGAGCACCCCACGAAGATTCCGCAAACAAGTAAGCAATCTACCTACAATTTGCTGTTAGAGGTTAGCTGGCTTTAGCTACATACTTTTAGAGCCTTCCTCTTCGACACCCTGTCATCCAAAATCATTCAAAAATGAATTATTATCGACACACCTCTCCGGTTTCAGCTCTGCGCTCGCCTGAAGCGACCTCCTGCCATATCTGTGGACGGTATTACACCACTGCTCGAGCTCTGCGCGCTCACATGAAGGTTCACCTGGGTCTCACCACCTGCCGGATCTGCCTCAAAGTGATCTGTACCGTGGGCCACCTCAGACGGCACCTGCAGTCCGAGCATCGCCTCACTCCAGAGGAGGTCAGGCAAATGCTCGATTCAGGTGGCCAGGCCTCGACCTCCGCAAGTCTTGGAGTTACGGGACTTCACTTACAACTGCAGTCGAACTCAGGAGCTGTTTCCAAGTGATCTATGCAATTTAACACCTGGGATAATATCTTCAGGTGGAGCATGGTGTCGGTGTAGACCGTGCGACGCCTCATGTCAGCTCTGGTAGCAACGTGTTCATTTTCAACCAGTTTGGGGGCTTGACCAGGCCAGCCACAGCTGAAGAACGAAGCGGCGACAGCATAAGAAGGAAACAGTGATGTTGTTTGGTAGTCGAAGACCATGGGCTAGACGTCCGGGAAGTGTGAGAAGTGGTCAACCGGCGCGAGGGGTGTGGAATATGGGAGGTGGAGGAGTATTAGGGACTAGCTGGGGCAATTGTGAAGAAGGAGGCCCAAATGAATGCTGGTTGTTTAGACAGGGGAGCATGAAGCGACGGTAGCTGGTGCCTTGTATGGAGAGAGTTTTGACGATGGCTTGTGTAGTTCGGCTCACGGAAGCGCCAAATGTCGTCACCAGTGGGTGCTTTGACAGTGGCGTTAGAGCCAAACATTTCTGAAGGACGTATTGTAGTTAGATTTCCTAGAGCCACTGCATCCTTAGGGCTGTAATTGTATTTTTCTTTCTTAACGACTGAATAGCGCTACAAGACAGATATAAGTGATTCTTCAAGCGTGTGAAGTAGTCAGTTTTTTTTCGTTCACTGCTATTGTTTGGATGCAGCTAAACATTTTGTATTCGTTTGTGAGACTTCTGACAGTGCAAGTTGTGTCAAGGATTGGCTTTGTCAATTCAGCATTGAACGTATGGTGTTGGTTTAGTGACACCTCAGTGTCGATAACGCGGGCTCCGATGCAATCGTTGTATCTATAGCTCAACGAGTTTTAGTTGGAGACTGCTAGTTTCGACATAGTTTTTTTTTTCCTCACATGCCCAGTATACACGTAGCCTTTGTTCATATGATCAACCATCACTTTCAGGTATTCTTACACTCTGTATTGTATTGTAGGCCGAGGCACTCATGTTCGCTTTTGTTCGTATTCGTCTTCTGTTGCTGGCGAATGGCGATAGACTCAGGTCCATCTCATGTCTTGTAGGTATGGTGTCTTGTGTATAAATACAGTTATCATGTATCTTTTATTGTGTCTTGTTTCATGAATTGTGCCCAAGCAAGGCTTGTTACGGTGATGCTTTTTGCATGCGCCTACCTTCATGTATTCATAATTCCTGATTGTAATGTGCTTCACCATACATTTGCGGTACCTATTTCTTAGCCAGGAGTCTGACCTCAGTTTGTTGCTTATTATTAATCGGTACCTTATGTCCTTCGTGATGAGAATCTATTTAGAAGTACTGGTATCGCCATTGTTCCTTTGGCAGTGACAAGATTTGTAATTTGCCAGTTCATTAGCCTCACGTAACTGCTTTCAGTTAGATTACATTGTGGATTTGTAGATAACATTGTAGATACATTGTAAATCACTGCACTGTAAGCCAAAGTCACAGCGAAAGGAAGCCTACGGTGTAAGATCATTCCATAACATTGTAGATACATTGTAAATCACTTGACTGTAAGCTAAAGTCACGGCGAAAGGAAGCTTACGGTGTCAGATCATTCCAGTGTGGAGCCACCTAGGGTTATATTAAGACTAATTAGCCAGTCTTATGGTATTTTCGGTGAATAAAATATATTCAAGAAAGCTAACCTTTACTGTCTAGTGTCTATGATGTGTTCGTAACATCTCTACCCCTCCGCTAGTGTCGGAATGTATATCAATAAATTGGTGCGGGCATCGTACCATCTCATTATTTACTATAGTATCCACTATTGGCATAGATTGACAACAAATCGAGCCTTCTCTCTGTGTTCATTGGCTGATTTGTCTCATGATTAGCAATAGGTTTGGATGTTGCCGAGCAACGTTAGGCATACAAGGTGTAATAAACCTGTCTTCGATTCATGGACTCTCATTTTAAGCGGATTGGCAGCTGATACTGAGCAGTAAATAGTAATCGTCACGCCATGTGTGGATCGATCATGTTGTAAATAATACATGCATACATACATGCATACATGCATATTGGTGTTCGTGCGCCCAGGAAACCCAAGAATCGTCGTTCTTAACTCTACGTAAATCAATTTTTCGAAGGCTATGCACGTCGATGCACGTGCCAATCCACATGTCTGGCGCATTTTTATTTCATTGTTTTTCCATTTTTCAAATTGCATGTCGTTTAAAAGAGTGCTTTCCTAGGCCGATTTTGTGTAACTTAGCCTTGCCCAATGGTCCTGTTTTGTGCTCTGTTGTCATACTGACCCTCGGACGAATTCGTTTTTAAATATATTTGAGGGTTAAAACTTAGTGGTGCAATAACTTCGAACCATTACGATAAAAACCAGACGAGCGCTGGGAATAAATGGGAACTTGCAAAGCACATGACAGCACGCTTTTGGTGAATTAGTTTTCATGCTTTAATTGCATCGGTTTGCTGGCGCGGCTGGCCTTGGTGGAATAAACACTGTCAACATGAACGAGCGCGTGCAAGTTACAATAGTCTGGACCAAGTGTCACCTTTCGTATGATTCCAACTTACTTTCGAGTGAGAACAAAACAGTTGTAGTGCTGGTAAACGTGTCACCCGCTCCACTAGGATTGGACGGGACTGAACTTATTCTCAGTAAGTTGATACGAACGTTCCGTCATTTTTTTCTTGTAGTGATGCTAAACAAATGTTGGCAGCACAGAACGGACATTGGAAAGCATCGGCCGCGCATGGGAATATCACCATCAGTTTCAGTCCGCAGGTTATCGTGGATTTAAATCGATTCACCTTATCCTACGTTCTCCTCGGTGTGGTCTTTCCCGAGACTTCGGCAGGTATGTTGGAAGGATCCTCTCCTTCAATTGTCTTCCTATATCTTGGGCTCTTCTAAGTCACCTTTGTTGCTAGTGTTTTGATCACGACGAACAGCTACGTGCTTATAGCTATCCTATGCCAACAAACGCGCTGTTTCTTTCCATGCTGCGTTTCTCTTAACGTTTTTCATTCTTGCAACCTAGCTTCTTTTCGGATCCCACATATCTGCTCTTTTACTTCTGACTTATGTATGTTGTGCTTTCTTATGAAAGCACGTCTTTGTTTTGTGTTTTCTGCTGCTCAGCCAATAGAGTCCTCCTACTGATAAAGCCCAGCTGATCTACGTTTATCATCTCATCTCTCTCAGTTGGCGCCAGGTCATACTTTTGACCCCACCTCTTTTGCCAGGTAATTTTTTTCTGACCCCACCTCGTTCACCAGGTGCCTGTTTCTGACCCCAGCTCTTCCATCAGGTGCTGACCCCACCTCTTTCACCAGGTGCCTACATCTGCGTGGTCTGTGGCAAGCGCTACCGGCACCAGATGTCCCTAACGCTCCACCGGAAGGTCCACGAAGGGCTGACGATATGTCCTCTGTGCGGCACCGTCTCCAGCAAGGTCTCCCACCTGAGGAGACACCTGGAGAACGTACACCGGCTGGAGCAGGAGCAGATCTATCGGCTGGTGCCGAGCGTCCGAGCCAGGTCGCTGCCGCAGGCGCTTGCTGGCGTGGACACTGGACATGGAGATGGAGAGATCGCGGATGCCCAGAGCGGAGTGTGATGGATCGGTTGTGGCGAGGACGGGTCACGATGGGGACGGGTAGTGTAGTGTGTGGAGTGAAGGAGACAGGCGACTGGGGCTGTGGACTGCCTGGTGTGGGAGAGAATGTGTCACAGTTATGTGTCAAAATGTGTCAGAGTGAAGTAAACGGGCAGACTGTGGGCACGAACAGTCTGGTGCGAGGATGAAGTGGAGAAAACTCTCCAGATGGTTACTGGATAGATCCTGGGTGCCGGTAGTGTGGTGCGATGGTGTTTTGGAGTGGGGGAAATTTTTCCTAATGTACTTAGCAGCTTGCCACTTGACAGTGGTTATTTAAAACGGGGGTTGACACAGGACAGGCTGTGGTGCACGAATAGTCGGGTGTGAGTTGTGCTGGTGACGCTAAGGAAAGGCGAGATGGAAACGTCTTTAGTCGTGACTGAGAAATAGGTATTTATACCGTCCCTCGGTATTTGGATTCATTGTCGGGTTCTGTGGTTTTGAGATTAGAGAGATTGAGATTAGAGAGGAGCTTTTTCTGGGGAGGGGAGGGGATTTTTCATTTTGGGAACTACTGCATAATGCTGATGTAACGATGTGTTTCATATGCTAGATGGATCATTTACTTAGGTTACATCATCATAGTAGAATGATGTGGAAGATAGTTTGTTGACTATCACACATTTTTGTCGGAATTATTGAAGAGCTTTATTTTTGTCGACAAGAGTTGTGTTCTCGTGTTCTTAAGTGAACTTGCTCACGTTTTATGGTGTGGTACTTGCTTCACCAATAGGGCTAGTATATTGTGGTATGACAGTTTGACGTTTGTGAAAAGCGATAATGTGAACATGTGATATGTGTTTTGCGGTGAACACATTATTGTGTGTGATATGTGTTCACATTATCGCTTTTCACAAAGGGCTAGTATATCCGCATACCTAACTGTTCCAACACCATACTTCTTTATCTTTATATGTTAATAATTTTGGAAAACAGTGAGATAAGAAAGCAGAATTTGGCTGCCTCGTATCTTCATGTAGTGATAAAGGTACGACCCTTACTTAATTATTGTGGTTACTTTTTAATGATGATATCATTACAGTGTGCTTTATCGTTTCAATTGAATATTGATTTGGTATTTTATTTCTTTATCTTCAGTATGTGACGCATATTTGTTTGCGCAGAACTTCAATGAGCTATGGTAACTTGATGACAAATACATTTTTGGTCAATTCGCCGTCAAGGTTTGTAATGCACAATCATCTTTTTTTTAGGCAATGAAGTCTTATATGTTCCTGTTATGGTACAACTGCAGGCTTAAAGGAAGACTGCCACCTTCAAAAAGTTTTCTCAGATCGGCCTATGATTTATTCCCTGGACAAAACAAAATTTTAGAATTCACCTGACAAAGTATCATCACGTGAATCGCGAAAAAAATTGTCGATTATCATACAATTATCAATCGGTTAATGTCTAGCGACAATGTTTACACATCACTAGACTTCAAGGTCATAAGATTATTACATTTTATTTGAAAAAGTAAGGTATTTTATGATTTACTAATATATGATTTCATAAGAAATTGGCCATGTTTAATAGTTATTTTGCATTTAAGTTCGTAAAACATTTAAAAATCATGGCTCATTTGGAATGGGTCTGGCCCATGTTAAACGCCATTTCCCACACTTTTTTGGAAAAAATGAACTACTGAATATACAAGTTTAACTTTTATTTTGACACTCCAAAATTCTTCTCTGATCTCGAAACAATCAAAGTTTTGACATATATTTACCAAAAGATAAGAAAATTCATGTTTCAAAGTTATCGATAAACAGTAGAGATGTCGGTTTTCTTGGACTAAAAAAATGGCATCAAACTGAACTTTGGTCTCCGATTTCTCGCAAACGGGTTCGAATTTCGGAAAACCGACTTCAGTCTGGGACATAGGTGGCTCAGCTCTAGTGAAAACCGTTTTGTGGAAAAAAGGTGGCAGTCTACCTTTAATCAGGATCAACATTTTCACCGTTAAAAATGCAATTATGCCTACACGATAGTCTGATTGTCAGTTCAAAAGCCACATAGTTCCAACTTTATGTTTCATCAGATATATACCTAACTACCATTGGTATCGTGAGATAACAGGTTGTATATACAGGTTTACTTGTCAGTGCTCACGTGAAGTCTATTTTAATTTTAATTTTAAAGCAGTGATGTTTTCTACATTTCTTTGCCTTCAGTGTTCTGCTTTAGCATCACTTTTCTGCAAAACACGTTAATGATTCTGTACATTCAACCATTCACCGTTATCCTGTCTACTCAAGTTTGTTGCAACGATGAGGTTTTTTTTCGCCGCTATCCTTCTCTTTTCCGTATAGCTGGAGTGATTTTCTCTGTTGGGTTGCCGCTCAGCTGTGCTGAGGAGGGAGGCACCCTGAAGGTGATCACCATTTTACCGACTGAGGGGGTATCGCCCGTGTCGTACTAACTCTTTCCCGTTACGCTGAATACTTGGAACATTAACAGGCTTCCGCGGTTGGACTTTTTCACCGAACGGAGGAAAGGGGCTTTGCCGGCTGCTTGGATAGGTGTTATCCGCTGCACTTGTGTGCTGCGTTTTGGGACAGGTTTGCCCGCAATACGGAGGGGCTTTCCTCCCGTGGACACCGGCTTGTCGCCAAACTGAGCAGGCTTTCCGCCCCTTCGGAGAGTTCGTATCCGTTCGTATCCGCCTCGCTAATGAAGACCTTTGAGTGAGTTTGTATCCGCGCCCCGGTTGAGACCTGTCCACCGAACTGAAGAGGCTCCCTCCACTGGTTGCAGGCACTGGCGCCGAGTTCGTCTGCACGCTCTGCGGCCAGCGGTACCGCTCTCATCGCTCGCTCATGTCACACACCAAGCTGCACCAGGGACTCACTGTGTGCCATCTCTGCGGCAAGGTCTCCAACAACCGGCCCGACCTGCGGAAGCACTTGACGATGGTGCATGGATTGAGCAGTGAGGAGGTACAGGCTTACGTGCCCGATGGTAGAAGACGGGGCACCTAGGAAGGAGGAACCCCGAAGAACTGCTGTGTCTGATAGACGAAGATGAAGTATGTAGAACAAATGAGGACCTCCGTGGAATTCTTCGGCGGAAGGAGACTTGGCTCGTAGGGGAAAGACGGAAACCCTGAGGAATCGCGGACCAAAAAAGGAGATAAGTCTTGTAGGAGAAGGAAGTGGGCCAAGAGGAACTATTCGATGGGAGATGAGGAACTGCACCTAAAGAAGTAATTTGTGACTTGAGTGGCTTAGAAAAGACAAAATGTCGTTTGTTGATAAGCATTACTATCAATTACTGTATTGACCTTGCTAAGCGTTGGCGATGATGATACATGGGCTAAGATTCATATTCTAAAAGTTCGGTCGTTAGACTTTTGCTTACCATCATTAAGTCACAGAACGCCGTGGTCTAGAGGCTTGCCTGGGGAAGAAAGTCAGCCGTGAGCAGTTAGAGCAACCCTATAATGACGAAGATATGAAGGTTGATAACCAAAGGCTTATGTTGATTTAGCTGAAGATCGGAGTTTTTTTTTTACAAACCAACACTGTAGAGTTTCGGTGTCGTTCTGTTGTGACGGAAGAAATCGTGGCCTGAAAATCCAGTAACTCTTGTAAGATTTATGCCCAGTGACGTGCTGGCTGGACAATATACGGACTCCTTTAGTGTGGTTGTGTTCTTGGGTATCTTTCGGATGCTGGTCGTGTTTCAACTAATTTGGTGAAAATCGCCTCCAGCGAACTGATTATTGTTTAGGTTGTGGGCTGCTGTTCTTACCGCTTGCTTTTGGAGCGGTGTATCGAAGCGTGTATCATACGAAACGTGTATCATACGAAACGTGTATCATATAACCGTGGAGTGTTTGATCAGACGCATCTGTCGAACACTTCGTTGGCGTCATGTTGGTGTGGCTTGCATTGTATTATACTGGATGGGTTATGATGTAGGTATTACATCATACATTATCATGCACCGACTGCAGACTAGGTCGTTTGCTCAGGCCAGCTGTGAAGTGTGTGACTCTGCGTGCCGTTAACTGTATAATAATGTGTCTGTTGCGAAAGTTTCACTGTTTTGAGGAGGATCTTTAGCACGTTACAGACAACCAGCCACCTTTAATTTTTTTGCTTTGAGTTTTGACCATGTGTTTTCTATGCGTGTACGAGAAAATTCAATACACACTTATGTATTCATGCTAAAAAATAATGTGTCGCTCAAACCTGGGTCTGATTCTGAGCCGTCCACATCTACTTCGGCCAGGTTTATTGGGTGCACAGACGTGCACAAGTGCACCTGCAGCAAAACTTGTCAAGCAGTTTCGCAATGATTGGGTATGAGCAGCACAAATCCTTGTAAGCAGCATCCCAAATCTTTAGTTGCATCGCTGTGGTTTTCCTGGAACGACAACAAACACAAATAAAACTAAAAACTTTCTCGTTCTTATTCTTAACGATTGTCGACCACAGCAACGCTGTTCAATACTTGACCCTTTTTGGGAGCCTGGCTTCCAGCTGTGCTGAGGATGGAGGCACTCCCGTCTCCCAGGTGGGAACCCTTTTACCGAACTGAGGTGGCTATCGTATCTACTAGGTCTTTCCCGTTCCGTGAACACTTAAACACGCTTCTCCGAATCAGTCCTTTTGGGAGCCGGTGTTGCTGTGATGAGTAATGACCCCCTGTCGACGCCCCTTAAACATAAGCAGATCAGCCTCACCATAAGCTTTTTAAAAAGGCCGGTGTGGCCCGCGCTCCCGTTTAGGCTTAGCTTCTTTTTTCAGCTGTGGCGCCAAATTTGTCATACTCTGTGGAGCATTCTTCTAACACCTTTTGGCGAGTATAAAACACAGTTAAACACACCCGATCAAGACTATCCGTCCAATGTCCACGTTACGCTTATCTACCCTGGCTCCAGACGCATAATTCGCCCGTGGTGTGTGCGGTCAACATTCCACACACATGTTCCTGTTCTGTGGCGATGAGCATCCCCAATGCCCTCGTTGTGGTGAGACTCTTTACAGTTTGACACGAAGTTTTGTCTGGAGCATTATTCACGACATATTATATACGCCTGGTATGTGTGTTATATCCAGTTGTCATGCATTTTTCCTTGATTAATGTTACATTTTAATGTTAGGTGTTTGGCGTTTTACATTGGCCTTTCAACGTAATTGTGAAAGACACCTGCCTAAGATGTGACGAGGAAATTGGACAACCATCAGACCAGATTGTCGCTAATTGCCGCACATCACCTTCTCAAACGTTGATGTCGTCAGAAGCTCTCACCTTCAACGCTATCCGCCAGCTCTTGCTTTTTTAAAACAAAAATGTGTATTCGTTTTATCAAACAAAGGAGGTAACAGACACCTTCACCAGCTAACAGGTCTACATATATTTCGATCGATCTACATATATTTCTTATCTTGCTGTAAGTATCAACTCCTTATCATCGCCGTCAACCAGAATCAAAGATGTCCCTATGGGCCAATTAGGTAAGATCTTCAATGCAGCTTCTGACATCGTCTTCTGCCATGTTCTGTCATCGACGAAACGCCATCAAGGCATTACCAGCATCCATGATCATAAACGTTGTCATCGTCCCAGGGGAACGTCGCAGCAGGGGCAAAACGAAACCTTTGTAAAAATCATCATCATCATCATCATCATCATCATCATCATCTTGTTTAGCATCACCTCTAACCGGCAATCCCTCCTCCGCAGGTGGCGGCTTCCCGTGCGATATTTGCGGCGCCGTCTATCAACATTCCGGCTCTCTGCGCAATCATCGCCAAGTGCACACGGGCCGCACCTCCTGCACTATTTGCGGGCATGTGTTCAGCATCGTTCCCTCCCTGAGGAGACACCTGAAGGCGGTGCACGGCTGTTCACAGCAGCAGATCGAAGATATGGCGCCGACGCGGCCGTCAAGGGTTCCCTTTGAGGACACCCCCTCGTCGTCTTCTTCGAGAAGGCCTTCGTTTTGATGCGGATGTCCGTCGCCCTCGTCGTCTTCTTCGAGAAGGCCTTCGTTCTGATGCGGGTGTTCGTCGCCCTCGTCGTCTTTCGGAGAGACCTCGGTCTGATGTGGATGTTTGTAGGGGGGGGGACGAGATGTGTCTGTTTGGTGTAGCGTGCATATTGAACGATCGAACGATCGAAAAGACGCCGCCCCCCCCCCTCACACACACACACACATTCGGGAGTCAGTGAAGAAGTCAGTCTGTTTGGTAGCACGCCCTATCCTCTTCAGGAAGTACCTCGATTTGACGTAGCTGCTTGTATGGCGATGTGATACAAGATGCCTGTTTGGTGTGTGAAACTCCGGGGAGGATTTTGTTTGATGTCATGCCCTCAGCATACTCTACCAAAGGGACCTCGCTCTGCTAGTGTTGCCTGTAGGTTGGTGACGTGGAAGGATGTCGATTTTGGTGTCTGATCGAAGGGTGGCCTTGCTTCTCTTGTCGAAGACTTCAAGGAGGATTTCGTTAGGCTCAAGGAGGATTTCGTTTGATGCAATGTTCTCGTCGCCTTCCGGAAGGACTTCGAATTGATGTGGGTATTTCACGGCGTTTGACGAGGCAGTAGGTCAGTTACCGGTGCCGTAGATACGTTTTTGGGGAGCTGATGCGCATTACCGTAGTACGTATTTGGGACGGATCGCTCATGTAACCCCGGTAAGTGTCTAAGTGCTGTGTCTAGATAGCGGTAATATTGTGGCGTTGGTCGGTGATAGCGGTGGCTATGCGTTTATCCTGAAAAGCTGTGCACTGTTGACGCTATCGATGACAGTGATGAGCTGCGATCTGGCGATCTTAATATCATTCACAATACCCAGTAAAGTCTAGGCAGTCTTGCTCATTAACGCGACTTCTGAGTGGTATGTGTATAGCGTATAACGGCTGAAGATAGCTAGCTTTGCCCATCGATCGCAAAAAAACAGAAATGTTGTGTTCAGGGTGTTGACAAAGTTAAACATGAACTTTTGCAGCTTCCTTGTTTTGCTGCTTTGAAATTTGTTTAATTTCCTAGTCCTGTATAGCGTATATGGCTGCTGTTGTTTCTGCTTTTGCGTCGTCAGTGTTTTGCGTTCAAAACGTTTTCTGTTATGTAATATATGTGATGTGCTCTTTGAACTTGGAGCTTAGTTTTTATGTGTGTGTGTACGTTTTTTTTTTTTTTTACTTCCAAGCAGGAACTCTCAGTTCACCGTCATGATGAAAGCAGCTAACACAATAATCAGAGCAACAAAAGCGGTCACCAACCCCGTTAACCCGCGCCGGGCCGGGGGGTGTTTGAACACCCCCCCCCCTGCGGTTTTTCGCAGATATCTCAAAAACGGCGGCCGCCCAATTTTGCGGCCTCGCCATTATAAGTCAATGGGAGAAAATTGAAAAGCGTCTGTTTTGCACGAACGCAATTCTAGACACTCTCAAGCATCGAAATGTAGGTAAAATTGCCACACTGAACCGGAAAATGGCAACTGTGACCCCTCCTTATGTCCCCGAGGTCATCTCAGGTCACGAACAGAATCTAACAGTTTCTCGCTAATAACTTCTGATAGAGGCGTGCTAGAGCGCTGAAAACGCCTTAGATGTGTTCGGCTCGACGTTGCGGATCGATTGATATGCAACATGACCTTCTCCGGTCAGGTCATGACCTTGACCTAAGGTCAAATTTTCAAGTTGACCTTTTAAGGTCAAATTATAGTTCATTCGACGCGTCTCGACGAGAGGAACACGATGCTGGCAAAAGAAATGCCATGGCTCTTTTCAGTCAAAAGTTATTGCCGAAAAAACGCTTTTCGTAAAAACGACAATTTTTGAGTTTTTGCCCTCTAGAGGCTAAACCGTTGACCTTAGGTCAAATCTGAGAACATTATTCAGAAAGGTCTGTAAAAGGGCTATCGAATACGCTTTTCCGCGGCGCTCTAGCTCTATCGGTTCCCGAGATAGCCGTCGGCAGTTTCCAAAATGTTGAAATAGTCAACATTTTCCCTTTGGTGACCTCTGGTGACCTGACCTTTGACCTGACCCAAAAAATGACCGAAGTGTTTTCGTCCTTATTTTGGACGTTCTTTCGATTGCCGCTTACCGCGTGTCGCTACGTGGCCCAGGAGCCCAGTTAGAAGGGGGGTGTTCAGACCCCCCTGGCCCGGCGCGGAATCTCAGAGCACCGGCCCGGCGCATGGGAACGTTATTGTGGGACAGATACAAGGTTAACCGAAATAACTTACTAATTGAAAATGATTTGATGAAATGGCAATGTGTCATGCGTGGTATTTGAACGAACAGATATCTCAGACTCAGATAAACTACCCCCTCGATCATTGGTAGTTTGATAGCTGTACTTTTCTCTCAAGGCTTGGAGCCCTTCATATATTTTCCACAAATAACTCTAATCTAACAAGCCAATTCACCCCGTCTCTCGTCTTCCAGCGGGAGGAGGTTTCGCCTGCGCACTCTGTGGTCGCGTCTATCGAAGACGAAACGCGCTGTCAGCCCATCAGAGGACCCATGACGGAGTGACCACGTGTGACATTTGTGGAAATCAAATCAGTACTGTGCATAACTTGCGTCATCACCTGCGAATGGTGCATGGCCTGTCAACGGAGGAAGCCAAGCAGCGAACGGCAGGACGGAGCTTGAGAAGAACGCTCTGGCCAACTTTGTAGCGTAGATGACATCCTGAGCACCCTGTCCTGAGCAGCGGGCACAGACATTCCAGGATGGCGTCATCGGACTTGATTACAACTATACGCATCAACGGATGACGTCTACGCGCATCGGGAAGGAAGAAAAAGTCGTTGATTTCGTGGTCTGTCTCGGATGCCTGCTGAAAACAGCTGGGCTTCACATTTTTTGTCTAATTCTGCAGAGTTCCATTTACCACAGACAAGCGGTAGTTCTTATCCGTGCCTAGAAGGTCTGTGTAGTGTGCCAGGTAGCTCCGCAATCTCACTTCATGGCTTTGGTTAATTCAGACCTGAGAGTCGAGACCGAGAGTGATGTCTATCCGTGTCCACAATCTAGCCTGTGGAATCTAGGAATCTCATGGAACAATCTAGCCATCGTGGAAGCTGTTGAGGAAAAGTGGTCTCTGGACCTGGGCCACCGACTTCTCGATCAGAAGTGTCCTGAAGTCGGCCACACACTAGTTGTCAGACAAAGTTAAGACTGTTGGGTTCTTGTTCGTTCTGATTTGGGTTAGGTGCGTTGGAACTTGTGTTACTTTACTTGTAATGTTTTGCTTGTATTCGGTGGAGATGTTTGGACAAAATACTTGACCTAATTTTCTTTTTATCTTCAAATGATCTGGAGTCGGACTCGGAGAAAGCTGTTTATGGTTTTGGCTTAAATATTTATTCAACCCTGTGATAAACATAGTCTAAGACCGAAACGATACAATTAATTTGTGGTAGGCGTGTGCCTGTCCAATGTCCATTGTCCATTTTTTCGTTACGTTTGTAGCTGTCAGAGTGTCAAAGCAGAAAATTCTAACTCCGATGTTATTGTATGTGGTGCTATCCGTGACTAAAGCTCTCGACTTTGTGAACAAGATTATTGATCAGTTGTTTCTTCTCTTTAGAAGCTAGGAAAGCAGGACTGGTTTGCGAAGTTGTGACCTATTACACACCCACTTGTTTTTCCATGACGTTTGACCTATAGGTAAGCAAAGTAATCTTAGTTGGATCCATCTATAAAATGGTCATATCCCTGTCTTTGTTTTGATGATCTAATGTTCTGTTGCCTCGTTATTTTCGTGTTTCAGAAATACATTTTTTCCGTCTAGTAATGATACTGTGCTTTTGTATATCGCAAACATGTGGCAGTGTTCAGAATTGTCAACGGAACAGTCTGGTATTGTCAAAAAAAACATGGCAAATTATGCATTTTCAGTTTTGTATAAAATAGCAATATTACCTCATGTGCAACCCTGCATTTCCTCATGAACTTCCCACTATATCGAAACTCATTATGTAGGTAGACCAACTTTGTCTCGCCTCATTGTTCGAACCACCCCTAGATTTTGGCTAGGAACTAAGATTTAATTTAAATGTCTTTTTAGAATAAATCAACTCCCCTCCAGAAGATAGACATTGCTTTTGAACTTACGCTTACCTAAAGGGACAATGCTGAGCATCGCCGGACCGCAGGTTGTAAAAAACAAAAACAAAAAAAAAACGCAACCGCAGACAACGCAAACCAAAAAGAAAAATCGTCGATATCTCTCTAGTTGAGGTTTATTTGCCATTTTGTCTACAGTGCAGGGATATTTCTAGCTCGCACTCCTCTGAGATGCAAAGCTAAGGTCTCGAGGGTAAATAGCTAAAGATCAAGTGATGATGGGTCAATAATCGAACCATTTTTAACGGTTGTTTGTGTATGAAACTTATGAAATATTAAAATAAAGTACTCTAAATCTATTTTCCCAGAACATTTAAACACAATGTTTAATTAGTTAAGAATAAACTTCAACGTAGAAAGATATAGGATTTCTCATGGCTCACTCGTGGAAGATCGGATATCTTTTCCTCGCTTGTTCCAGCAAAACCTCGCTCCTTCGTCGCTCGGTTTTTCAGTAACCCCCTTGGAAAATATATCCTTATCTTCCACTCGGAGCCATGAAGAATCCTCTATGTCGTACGCAGTCTAGTCTGCGTTATTGAGTTGCCCTGAGCAACTTACTCGATTCTAACCTCGGTAGCAGTGAAAAACGTTTTCCTAAAATTCGACAACGAAAAAGATTTCCTTAAATTCGACATGACATTCGACATAATTCTCGACATTCGGATTCGAATTGAATTCGACATTCGAAATTCGACATAAAATTCGATGACACTTTGTGCCATCGTACGGACATTGGAAACCAGCTGCCAAGAGTGACGATACCATGCTACGATCATTTCTAAAGTCACAATTTTCATGCATTTACCGAGCACATTTTGAAATTGATCATTTTAGTGGTAAGAAATTCTTGGCCAGACGCTGAAGTTTCAAAAACTCGCGTGAGAGCTTCGATAATGAACTTCGAGCCAAACCGGTTTTGAAAAAAAAAAACGAACTTTACTGTATGCCTGGCCTATTCAAATACATTAGCCAGAGGGGTGTGGTAATGGACCTCGGTCTTGAAAATTTATTTACACCGGCCTCGTTCAGTATTATATAGTACTCTGTTCCATTTCCAGCTTGCGGCCGAAGTGCCCTGCTGAAAGCAGTGCGTGATTTCTGACTATATACAGCTCTTACATTCAAATGCGCAAATTATTGAGTGGAGGAGCGATCTGGCGAAGAAACTCCGACTCAGCCCCCACCAAATCTTCATCTGGCATCGGCATTTTGCTACTGATGACGCCATTCCTAGCAACCAAGCGTCCCTAGCAACCGAAAGTGAAGACGTTGCACCTTCAACAAACGATCGTCAGCTAACTTCGTCAGCAGCAAAGAAATGAAATTTATGAATGTTAATATGTTGTGAAAATAACTTGTGATAATAATTAAATCCTGATAAAATCCATACTTAGTAAAGCTTACGATACATCAAATTCGTAACGTGTGCAAAAATGTCTGACCCCAGGTCACTTATGTTCAGGTCACCAGCCACCAGGCAAAGTGAAGTGACCATGTATCTCAGAACTTTGTGATTCAGTCATTCCTACATTTAACATTCCAGTAGATTGAAACTCAGGGTAGGTATTGCATGGGGGAATCAGTACCAACAATTTGTTTCTCTCAGAATTTGGATATCGGTGACTAAAGGTCAGGTCAATTTTGTGACCTCTCTATTATACGTAAATCAAAGGGAACAAATTGAAATGCTTTTCTTTTGGCTTAAAACACCCTCAAACATCAAGAAAAACAGGTGAACATGAAACACTGAACCGAAAAATGCTTCCTATGACCCGTTTATGCCCCTGAGGTCATAAACGCCCCTGAGGTCGTTTATGACCCGTTTATGCCCCTTGGCGTCGATCCGCTTGACGGATCGACGCCAAACTTTCAGTACCTTCGGCTGCATCAATTTGACACCTTGTGTCAAAATTTGAACTTCGTAGCTACCATAGGTCGGCCGGAAATTACGTCAGAGTGACGTCATGTTCGTCCGATTTCGACGCAAAACATTGAACCACGGCAATCTCTCCCAAGAGCTCAGTTTTTAAGCTAGATCCGATTTCTTTGCATGAAAGGACTCAGAATTGACCGCGCTATCAAACTGCTATCTCGGATTTTCAAAATTTTAAACATTTTGAAAATTTTATATAATAATATTCAAAATTTATATTTTTATATTTTTTTCAAAAAGTTTTTGACTTTTCGAAAAATCGGAATATATGTGACAGAACGCATAATTATGACTAACTCTAGCAAGTTTTAGTTATATATCTTCAAAAATGGCCAAGTTATACGCATTATTGCAAAAAATTCACAATTATTAATTTTTCAAATCAATTTTTCAGTACGTATTTGACATCGTACACCAATATAAATGGCACCATCGTGTTCCTGAGCTCAAACTGCATCCAATAGACACCTTTTTTGTTGAAAAATTTTAACTTCAAAATTTGACATTTTTTGACCTGAAAGTGACCTGACCTAAGCTAAATTCGACTCAAAATGACCTCGAATGACACAGACGACATCAAATTCGAAATCTACGGCCTAAATGGACCATAAAACAAACATGTGTCACGTGACCGACGCATGATATAATATTTCCGTGACCTGTGATGACCTGACCCTGACCTGAAAATCAAAGTACAAGTTTGGTACCCTCAAGGTATCTAGAGCATCTGTTCACGAGTGTGGAAACAAAAAATGAGCCTGATCTGACTTGTAAGACGGCGGCCAGAGCCCAAAATGTGAACAAGCCAAGATGCTAATAATTTTTACTTTGACCTGACCTGTGACGTCATCGGTGACCTCCAGGTCAATGAAATTAGGTTTCGTTCGACAGTTTTTCCGGGGCTATCAGCCGCCGTTTGAATTTTGACGATCGGCCCAGTAGTTTCGGAGTTAAGAGGGGGGGGGCTATGAATAGCCCCCCCCCCCCAGTAGGGCGTGTTATACACAGACCCCAGTGGGGCGCGGGTTAATGTGTTCAGCTCAGCAATACAAATCGAATGGCATCCAACATGACCTTTCTGTGACCTTGACCCGAGGTCAAATTCTTAACCCACGCGCTTATAGGGGGGGAGGGGTCGACCGGACCCCCCTCCCCTCCGCTTTTCGCGGATACCTAACTCGCGTAAAAAGTCGCCGACCGCGACAAAACTTTCAGTACCCTCGAGGTAATTAATTTTAAATCTATCCTGAAAATCATGACCCTGACCAAATTGACCTTAGACCTGTAACCTATTCCTCGAGACCATGTTTGGCCGGAATCGCGATTCTGCGTATGTCAGCTAGTATCCGCGCGATTGCAGTGTTTTTGTGGTTTCAAACATTTAAACGTGTGAAATGATATTGGTCCCATGCATTATTGTGGGTGTCAAGGTCGCCTGAAGGTCAGGTCAGGTTATTGACCTTTGATGACCTCGGTTCACTTTTTCGAGTTTTACATGTTTCTAGGCTAGTTTTTTAAGCTGATTTCGAATTTAGCAGTTCTTTCAACAGCTTCGAAGTAGTTTTGGTGCCTTCGTAACATGTTACGAAGCTGTCAGTGGCGGTTGACACCTAGGTACAATGAATACCCGGCTGGACCCCTGCTGGGTGACCTTCACCTGACCTGGTCCTGACCTGGCCTAAATGCATGAAGACATCATCTGTGATCAAAACTAACATGATATTCGTGATCAGCACCGCGAAAAACCTCATGGCAACCACACTTTACGACATTCTAACAGGTCCCGATTTTTCCGACTTTTGGGTCATTGACCTGACCTGACATGTCAACCGATGAGCTAGGACCTTAAAATTGGGTATCATCGGCTTGCTCTCGTCACGGGCAACACGCTCTTTTTTATGCGAAGCTCTAGCTCAATCAGTGGCCAAACGGCGAGGGTTTAATTGATCTTTTCCGGTCAATTTTATCTGACCTTCACCACGTTGCCTCAAATTCGGAATTTTAGGGCATATTTCTGATGCGCCTCGGTGAAACTTTTCCAATGCCACCTGGCACGTGTCGCTACGATGCTTAGCTTCGGAAATATAAATATATCGTTCCGCACGTATGCGTAGCACGAAGTGTAATATCAAAAGGTTTTCACGTGCGAAGCATGTGGACCGTGCACCTCAGCACACCTATTCGGACAACGCCTTCAAGCGTTTGTCCATGTTGTGCCATTGTGCCGAGTTTTAGGTGCTTAGGTCAAAGTTTTCGGACGTCGGAGAATGCCTCATCAAAACATGTTTTTCGTCCCGAGCATGTGCAATATGTATCTCCCGGTGCCGATTATTCCATATGTCAGTGGTTTAGTACCGGGACATGTGACCTACAAATTTGGCACCTGGACCTCCCTTGGATTGGCTTAAAGCGTCGATAAAAGGTTTTTGTTCTCAATGTGTTTGTCGGCAAGTCATACGCGCCACGTGACAGAGAGTTACCCGCGACCTATACCATCATACGGCCCCTCCACACTGTGCTCGGGTAACACGATTGAAGTCGCGCGGGAGCGGGCACAACGAGCGGCCGATACCCTGGTCAAGTGGGCCCGGGAGAACAAGATGGAGGTGGCGGGCCAGAAAACCCAGCTTCTAGTTCTGTCTCAGAGCCACCGGGACGCCGTCGGTTGCCGCATCCGTGTGGCGGGCCAGACGGTGGAAGGAGGCCCTGAACTGAAGTTACTCGGCGTAACGCTGGACAGGACTCTGGGGTTCGGCCCCCACTGCAGGAACCTCCGCCGCCGCGTCCGCCCTCGCATCTCTCAACTACGACGAATCACCGGTCGCAGCTGGGGCCTGGAGGAGAGACAACTCCGGGCCGTCGCCAACGGCTACGTTAGGGGAGCCATCGAACATGCGGCGGCCGCCTGGATGCCGGCGGCCGCCAGGACTAACATTGAAGTTCTGGAACGCGAGATGCGTGCCGCGGCCCGAGTCATAACGGGCTGCATCGGGTCGGCCCCCATCCACGGAGTAATGGCCGAAGCCGGCGTGGCCCCGGTCGCGGCGCGCCGCACAGCACTGGCGGCGAGGATGCTGGCGAAGGCCATGGCACTGCCCGAGGAGGACCCGCTACACCGACTGGCCGTGGCGGACCCACCGCGGCGCCTCAAGACCGTCTGCGGATGGCGCCAGTTGGGTCGGGAGGTGTGGCGGACCCTTGGAGTGGAGCCACCGGTGGAGCCGTTGCTCCCCGTGCGCCCCCCGCCCTGGCAACCGACCGGCACGATCAGCTTTAACCTGGACATCGGAGCGGGGCTCCCAGCCGGAGCTGCCGCCTCCACGAAGAAGGAAGCCGCCCTACACCACCTGGCGTCCCTGACCCAATGTGCGACCTGGGTGTGGACCGACGGGTCGGCGACTGGAGGCGTTCTCTGTGGAGGGGCCGGCGCGCTGGTCGTCCACGCCGATGATGACCGCACTGAGCTGAAGAGGCCCGCAGGAGCGCTCTGTTCCAGCTTCAGGGCGGAGATGCTGGCCATCGCAATGACCCTGGAACATCTGGCGACACACCCTCGTGACGACACACTGCCATTAATAATCTGCACCGACTCACAGTCTGCCCTGGCTGCACTGAGAGAGGGGCCTTCGGCCCAGAGGACGGTCCAGGGGGCGGAGATATGGAGCCGCCTGCTGGAAATCGCCACACCGGACCGCCACGTGACGCTGCAGTGGGTCCCATCGCATTGTGGGATCCCAGGCAACGAGGCGGCGGACGTGCTGGCGGGGGAGGCGGCGGCGCTGGATCAAGAAATCGCCTCCATCGACGTCAACACCGTCTACAAGGCTGCGGCCCGTCTAGCCAGGGACCAGGCGGCCAGGGACAGACCGTCATACCCAGACCCGACACGCAGAGCGGCGACCGGCTGGTACCGGGAGCTGATGGGTACGAGATACCCGCCCCCGGTCTCCGGCCTGGACCGGCGGACAGCCATCGATGTCCACCAGATCCGGACTGGTCACTGGAGTGGATCGACCCAGTTCCTGCACTCCATCGGCCGGAGCCCCTCAGCCGCCTGCGCCCAATGCCGGGACCTGCTATGCGAGGCCGCTCGGTGCCCGCTGTGCGGCGAAGAGGCGGACACCCCCCGGCACATCCTGCTCACGTGCCCGGGCCTGATGGGTGTTCGCCTCAGAATCCCGGCCGTAGGGAACATCCTACCAACACCCGACGAGGTCTGGCGCAGTGACGTGGTGGCGGCCCTGGTGGCCGCCTTCAGGGCCCTCCAGAGCCGATGAGGCTACGCCGCGGGGCCACCCGCGGCCGGAGGGAAAATCAACAACAACAACAACAACCTATACCATCACCTGCCTCCAGAAATGGCACGTCAAACTGCACCACTATCACCTCGATCCGATCATCCATTTAAAAATAATTACAACTTTATTTGCTTTACAACGTTTCACAGCAAATATTTTTGGCGCCGCTTTGTCGGCGCCACTATCTTCCATGGGAGGTCCCTTCGAGTTGCCAGTCCAGTTTATTTATACGTCTATGAATTTGTACCAAATTATCTGATTTAGTAGTATCGTAAAACATTTATTTTTCTTTTTATATCATCTGTTCCCAATTGAAAACAAGTCCATGGTGCCTTACTTTACATTTCCAACAATTATTTTCACAAAATCAGATACTTGGCAATGAATTGCCCTCCCTTCAAATTTAGTTTCAACTAGGCCTGTTTAGTGGGATACTAGAAAAAATATTCCAAGCACCAGTGACGTCACAATTTGTCCAACCTTATGTTCTAGTAATCTTGCTCCGACTCTTGCTCCGACCTCAAACTTGATATGGAGCAGACATATGGCCTTGGAGCAGACTATAATTATAGTTGGTTTTCCTTGGTATGGTATGTTCGAATATGATCCTATCAATAATTTAGCAAGCCAACTGGTTTGAAGGCATTCATGTTTCTAACTCCAACTACCAGTTTAACCCGCGCCCCACTGGGGTCTGTGTATAACACGCCCTAATGGGGGGGGGGGGCTATTCATAGCCCCCCTCCTAACTCCAAAACTACTGGGCCTATCGTCAAAATTCAAACGGCATCTGATAGCCCCGGAAAAACTGTCGAGCCAAACCTAATTTCATTGACCTAGAGGTCACCGATGACGTCACAGGTCAGGTCAAAGTAAAAATTATCGATGTTTGACTTGTTCACAATTTGAGCTCTGGCTGCCGTCTTACAAGTCAGATCAGGCTGATTTTTGGTTTACACACTCGTGAACAGATGCTTTACATACCCTGAGGGTACCAAACTTGTACTTTGATTTTCAGGTCAGGGTCAGGTCATCATAGGTCACGGAAATCTTATGTCATAAGTCGGTCACCTGGCACATGTTTTATGGTCCATTTAGGCCATAAATTTCGAATTCGGTGTCGCCTGTGTCATTTGAGGCCATTTTCATCTGAACATAGCTGAGGTCAGGTCACTTTCAGGTCAAATAAGGTCAAGAAATTTTTCAACAAAAAACATGTCTATCGGATGCATTTTGAGCTTGGAAACACGATGGTGCTATTTATATTGGTGTACGACGTCAAATACGTACGGAAAAATTGATTTGAAAAATTTAAAATTGTGAAATTTTTGCTATAATGCGCATAACTTGGCCATTTTTGAAGATATCTGGCTAAAACTTGCCAGAGTAAGTCATAAGCATGTGTTCTATCATATACAGGGTGTCTCAAAAGTTCGTTTACACATTTCCCATGTCAATAAAGCATATAAGAACCGGCAAAAAATCTAAGGTTTTGGTGTCCGTGTGTACACTAGACAAATATGCATGCTTTGACAACTGATTCGGAAGGTTGGAAACCAAACCCTTTGCTGTATCTCCAAAAATATCTGCCCATACCGATTTTCGTCACTCCGTCAGCTGCCGGAGGCTGATAAAAGGTTACCAGCTTTCAAGCTCTTGTGGGGGAATCCCGTGCAGTTTCTGCGTCGGATTTAGGTTTGACGAGCTCCCCGGCAACATCCGCTTCTCCCTGAAAGCCGACAGCTTACATCGACACCATCCGTGAGTATTTTGTAGGTCTTCTCTGGCGCTAACTCCTTCATGAATGACTGGCGCCGACTTCCCAAGCACCATTTTCCTTTTCAAAACAACCCCATTCCTGAACAAATGGGAAGTGCCAGGGGCAAATTTTTCGCAGCATATCGCAGCAGAATGTGTCGGCCATCTGTTTCTTAGACACATTTTGCAAATTTTGCAAATCCCGAACGCTCGTCATTCCCAATGCCAAGACCTTCGCTGGGTTCCGGAGTGTTTTCCTCAGGAGAGGTTCTGCTTTGTAAACGGCCAAAACCTGTCCATCGTGCGGTTTTGTCCGGATTTTGTGTGTAAAAGAAAGCTATTTGCTCCAGATCTGCCTCTTGAAACTTCGTTAGATAAAACTTTACATTAATTGACACTTTTGGAGGGTCATTTGTCCTCGGCATTGACGATTTTCGCATTATTTTTCCTCAAAATGCAATTTTTAAAACTGGGTAACCTCTGTCTGTGAGCTTCTAGTCAGTTTTCAATAGTTAGGACTGCATTTTCAGCTGCTTTCCGGAGCACGAGTCTGCTGCGGTACAAGGGTCATTCAAAGCGCTGTTAGTCTCGCATGGTTTTGTCCTTCAAAAATTTTAGCCACCGTTTTTATTAGATGACCATCATGTTGTACTCATCCTCACCGACACTTTGCCATGTGTCATTTCCGACCTAACCATTCCCATTACTCGTGAAGCAGAGAGTTTCTCAGCCGACCCGAGTATGCGACCTCCATTTTCATGCCTGATCCATGGTCAGAGGTGAACCCTTTTTGTGAGCTCATGAAGGGTCGAATCCGCTTGAAAACAATGAAGCTGCTTGAGGAAGGTTGGTACCAATGCCCATGCAAAATTTCGACTGTTAATTTCTTGTTGATTCAGAATTATTGACAAAAAAGCATGGCTGGTACCTGTAAGCGAACTTTTGAGACACCCTGTATATTCCGTTTTTTCGAACAGTCAGAGTTTTTGAAAAAAATGTAAAGATGCAAATTTTGAATTTTAACCCTCGCCCGTAAACGGTGTTTTGCCACCTTCGCCCATGCAGGGTGCGACCCCCCCCCCCCCCTGGCGTTTGAAAACGGAGCGTCGTAGAGCTTAGCGGAAAAGACCAACGGATTGCTCTCAACGAGATCTCGCGATTGGTGGTACATTTTTTGGTCCTAGGTCAACATTTGACCTACTCATGACCGGTCAAAGGTCAAATTTTCGGAAAAATCTAACTTTTTCAGATTTCCGCGCCGATTGCGGCAAAACGGTAAGAGATATCGACTTGAAACCTTCACTATTGTGATCCTTGATCAATTCTCTATCGTTTGGTGTGTATTTCGATGTCATAACTCTAAAAATGATGCGTTGGGAGCATCGGAGGTCTGCAAGGTCATTTGTGCATTGGGTCACGTCAGGCGTGTGACGTCACTGACCTGACCCTGACCCAAAATGAACGACAAGAAACAACCGACGATGCCTGAAATGGATAGCAAATTCAAATTCAGGGCATCAAAATACCCCGAAAAGGCATAAAAGTGCAAAAAGTCATTACAGGCCAACCGAGGTCACTGACCTTACCTTGACCTTTAGTAACCTTCAAAATGTCAACGGACATTGTGCCAATGTCAAATCAGCCAGTTATGATTCTAAAACAATCCATCAGTGTGTCAGGTCAGTCGGCATTTATACCAATGTGAAGCAATCTCCAATTTAGCGTAAATCTGGCCGGAGGTTGTTCCCTTTATGACGTCATAACTCCGTGACCTGACATGACCTTGAAAAAAAATACCAAAAGTTGCGCAAAGGATGCCCCGTAGGGTACTGAAAATTTGAGCAGGCTATCGGAAACGGTTCGGCGTGTAGCTAAGAAAAAACCTCAGGGGGGGTGGGGGGGGTTGCACCAACCCACCCCCTACATGGGCGAGGGTTAATATATATAATTTTCAAAATTTCAAAATTTTGAAAATTCGAGATAACAGTTTGATAGCGCAGTCCATTTTGAGTCCTTTCATGCAAAGAAATTGGATCTAGCTAAAAAAAACTGAGCTTTTGGGGGCGATTCCCGTGGTTAATGTTTTGTGTCGAAATCGGCCGAACATGACGTCACTCTGACGTCATTTCCGGCCGACATATGATAGATACGAAGTTCAAATTTTGACACATGATGTCCAATTGATGCAGCCGAAGGTACTGAAAGTTTGGCGGCGATACGTCAAGCGGTTATTGCAGAAAAACGGAAGGGGGATATGAATAGCCCCCCCCCCCCCAGTGGGGCGCAGGTTAACGCACGATGTACACTTACATACATACAGCCCAGGCATGCATACGCTCACATAGGTACTCAAGATAAGTATCTTGCATGTCGCAACTACCTAACTATTCATTCAGTAGAACGGCGAGGTTCATTCACTTAATGAAAGCGGATGTGTTCCTTTTTCATGGCGTAACGTCACGATGAAACGTTTGAAGGTCAGTAATAAACGCCGAAAGATCGCGAGTAAACGCGGGTGGCTGCCAGCGGGCTTCATTCAGTGTCTGAACGATCGTTCTTTACCCTTGCTAATCTGCATAAGTGACGCATACTCGCCGTCGATTTGCCCACGGTGATAAAAACGTTTTCGTGTGGCGTGGATTGCGGTAGCCGCACGGTGGCGTTTGTACCTCCCATTCTGGGATTTTTCACTAATATAAAAAACAGCGTCGCGCAGCACCGCCCTTTTCGTGCACCTTATTATCCATCCCTTCTGCCAATGTTGTGAAAATTTCCAACTTGGTTCGTTTAAGGTCATGTCACCAGGCAAGCTAGTGCTACGTCAAGTGACTTCACCTCAGAAAAAGTTCCGATGCTTGCTTTACCTACACCGACTGAACGATCGCTTTGATACCCTCAGCGATTGATCAGAGTAACAGTAGGCATAGGCATGCATAAAATAAATGTCTCGGAATTTTGATTTATAAACCTAAGGTCAGGTCGATTTTGCGACCTCTCCATTTTAAGTCGATGGGGAAAAATTGAAATGCGCCTCTTTTGGAATAAATTCTTAACCCTCAAACATCTACATACTAGTAAACATGACACACTGAATCGGAAAATTGCACCTGTGACCCCTTGTTGTGCCCCTGAGGTCAGCTCAGGCCGTGAAAGGTCCCCAGCGTTTTTTTTTTACAATAACTTTTGATAGAGACTTCTGTTCGACTTCACATCAGCCAGCACGAGCAAAAAATGGCCAAAAAATATTAAACGTTTTTAATCTTCATCGATCCTAATAAATTACTACATAACTGCCTCAAACAAAAATAAAAACACTTTATGGTACATTGCCTGCACGTACTGGATAGGTAAGTATTGTGGGTGCAGGTGCACCCACCGCACCCATAGTTTCTACGCTTGTCGGTTATGCACAGATACATTTGCTTATTCAATTATTCTGCTTTCGCGCGCATCAGTATTCGGCGACGAATACATTTGCAGTCCGGTTGCCCTGACAAGAATAAACCTCATCAACATGCTTCCGCTTGGAAATGACGTTTAACGTGTAGGAAAAAAAATCAGACGGTGGTTTCTAGGGGAACATGACTTTAAGCATGTCACCTGTGTGTCACCTACTGGCAAAAAGCACGCCGGGATTTTTACGATGACAACCGAAATGCATGCAATTATTGTGAACCGGACGAATGGTAAAATAAAGCTTGTAAATGCCCGCCAGAATCCAGCGACAAAATACGACCAAAAACCATAATTTTCACAGCGCCTGGCGAAACTAGCCGTCATGATTTCCACAAACTACGCGCCGTAATGGCCTTCCGGACAGCCCACACGCCATGCAATTCACGATGTCTGGCTGGAAACACGCCGGGGGCTAGTGAGGCATGTCACCAAGGAAAGCCCGAGTTCGGGTCGATGGGAGGGTTTCGGGGGGTCGTGCCGGCGCTGGTGGGAAACTGAGTAGCACTGGGTCGCCGCTGTGTCGGTGCTGAGGTCTGGCTGTGTCAGCACCGGCTGCTGAGTTGTCAGTGCGATTAGTAAAGTAATCTTGGTCAGTGCTGTCGATTAGTAAAGTAATCTTGGTCAGTGCTGTCGATTAGTAAAGTAATCTTGCTGCCGATAACCACTGCAGTGGCGAGGAGGAACGTCTAAGGAGAGTTGATGGATTACGTGAAGTCAGTGGTGGCGGTGAGGAGGTGAGGAGGTGTTGGTGTACCGATCGGGAAGAATCGCTACCAGGAGTGATTGCTCTCGCCTACGGGACATTCGTCTTCATTACGAGATATTGATCGCCGTCGAGATTGAGAGGTATTTCTCGTCATCGAGAGTCACTTGTCACCATCGAGAGATATTTCTTTTTATCAAGATACGCTATCGAAGTTTGAAGAAGTTTTTGCTGTCATCGAGAGGCCACGTCTACGGGAGCCACTACCGCTGTTGTCAGAAGAAACTTTTGGTTCTCCTGGAGGCAGTTTTATCGCCGCAGTTTTTAGAGCCTAGCTGCCACAACGGTTTGACATTGTGTAACACCACCTTCACCCAACCACTCTATCTCTTCTTAGTTCTTTGTCTTTGAGACTACCTGCTGTTTGAAGATTGCCTTGCTCTACACCGAAGGAAAACAAACATGAATCATCATCTTCTCTTTGTTATGTTGACTCTAATTACCACAGAAGAGACATCTGCCGGCGGCGCCCTCTTCAAATCCATCGTCACTCTTCACTCGAACTCCGCTCTGAAGACCTGCGCAGTATCCACTCTTATAGAATGTGCCGCTCAATGCCGCCGCACGGCCGGCTGCATTCAGTACCACCGGGGCGCCACCTCGGGCAGCTGCACGCTCTGGGGCAACCCCGCCGCCTCCAACCCCGCCACAGGATCTCCTGAGCTCATCTACGACAACATCAATCGACCCCTACCGAGCGACTTCCAACTGCTGGACTCTTCAGTCTCCTTTGCGTTGTCTGCGTCGAGTTCCGGAGGTATCCCGTCCATGATAGCCCGTTGTCGTGAGATGGACATCCGCGCGGTGCCGGCCGTTCCTCGCTCAGACGCCGAACTGCAGTCCTGGGGTATTTTCGGCACGTTCAACTTTGTCGGCATGACGGATGAAGATGTGGAAGGAGTCTTCACCAACGTCATCACCGGCGAGACAGTGAACGTGCCATCGGTGATGTGGGAGACGGGTACGCCAGCCTACTGGAACACGCTGGAGAAAAACTGCGTATACATCCACATCCACACGACGCCTTTCCTGGTGTCTGAGAGCTGCTCCGCTACCCACGCGGTGATCTGTGAGATCAGGAGCTAGGCGAGGAGAGAGGATGCAGATTTTGGTGCTGTTTATTACGGAGCGAGCGAAGCGAGCGGAGTCTTACGTAGAATAACGGAAATTTCTGAGTATGAGCGGCCGGCCGGCCGGCCGGCCGTGGTCACGATTCTGCGACGCTTATATCTCAGCAACCACTTGACCGATTTACATGCGGTAATTTTTGTAGGGTAGCTTCATTCCTTCTACCAAGTATTGGACTATTCCCGATGCATGTGGGTGACCCCTTATGCACGTGCCACGTGCAAAACGAAGAGGTGTCACTTTTGTAATTGTTGCAATATCTCGGTAACTACTTGGCCGATTGCGCTGAAAGTTGGCATGTAGGTAGGCACCCACTAGGCAATGCATATCCATGTGCCAGAGTTGGGGTGCTGCTGCACGTGCGCACGTGCAGGGGTCGATTCCAGATCTCGAGAACGGCTGGGCCGATTGCGCTCAAATTTGGTACACGGTTACGGAGCAGTTAGTAGGGTGCCGTGCACAAGTCAGTTGGGACCCATTTTGCACGTGCGCACGTGCAGGGTGCCGCTTCCAGATCTCGAGAACGGCTGAGCCGATTGTGCTCAAATTTGGCACATCGCTAGAGACCGGTTAGTAGGGTGCCGTGCACAAGGCAGTTGGAGGTACCCCCTCGCAATTTCGCACGTGCAAGGCCCACCCTCTCGCTCGCTCCGTTAATCGCCCCATAAGGCGTTATACTGGTCTATGAAATTAGGAGTTAGGCCAGGAGACAGGATACAGATTCTGGTGGTGGTTTATCTATGAGATCAGGAGCTAAGCGAAGAGACAAGATGCAGATTTTGGTTGTGGTTTATCTGTGAGATCAGGAGTTAGGCCAGGAGACAGGATGCAGATTTTGGTGCTGGTTTATCTATGAGATCAGGAGCTAAGCGAAGAGACAGGATGAAGATTTTGGTTTTGGTTTATCTGTGAGATCAGGAGTTAGGCCAGGAGACAGGATACAGATTTTGGTTGTGGTTTATTTTTTAGATCTGAAGCTAGGCAAGGGCCTAGGAGACAGGATACATATTTCGATGGTGGTTTATCTGTGAGATCAGGAGTTTGGCCAGGGGGAGATACAGATGTTGGTGTTTGGTTATCTCGTAGATCAGAATTTTGACAAGGAGAGGATCGCGATTATGCATAGGTTTTCTGTAGGCCTGTTTCACTAAAAACTTGCGATTACAAGTGTTTGAACTTTACAATTCATAAGTATTTTTGCAAACTATGTAAAATCGGATTTCACTAAACTTCATCACCAGCGGCACCTCCGATAAAAAGAGTTTGCAAATAAACTTGTAAACAGTAAAGATGTTTTTAATCAAGAACTATAACATGTTACAGATATTGCTTCTTTTTATCAAATTATGTCTAGTATTCATGTAAAAAATGCATGAATGAATTATAAATAATGATGCTGTTTCTGAATGGTATAAATGATAGTTCACAACATCTTATTATTGAAAGAAAACAACACGCAAAACATGTGACAGCAGAAGACTGGTGAATGCAATTATGGCGCGCGAATGACAAAACATGACGATATTTATTTTATTGCTCGTAGCTGGTTCGTAGGGATTGTGCTAAGTAAAAAAGAGCATATAATGACTCAGCATATCATATTTGTTTTAAATAATTGATTGCTTTGCATCATTGCACAAAAAGTAATAAAATTCCGAACGTAAGAGCCACTGGAATTTCGGGTTTGTAAGTACCTACAACGTTTTCTTTTAAGTTTTTGGTCTTCGTGAAACAGAAAGTTTGCGATTTCGATGTTTCTTACAAACTTTTTTCTTGTAAAAAAGTTGGTAAAGTTTAAACTCAAAATTCATGCTCGGAAGTTTCGTGAAATCCAAATTTCAAATGTTGGTAAATATTTCTTTTAAAGGTAGTGTGCCAGCTTTCTTGGACCGTATGGAGTTAATGGCCCAGATAAGGAGAACCGGATTTTTAGAACTTATCCATACCTTCAAAACTCATGGAAACGTCTTAAATTCTTCAAATTTTGAGTACCCCAGTGCGAAATTCGCCCCGACGGGTTGTCGGTCGTACCCCAACCACATTTCACACCACTATGAACAATAAATGCACACACTGAAATCGCTATTACCGATATGCTCATCCAATCAAGTTTCGATAAACCCGTTCATCATCATCTCCTGCGGTTTCGAACACGCCTGTTAGGTGGCTTCTGATGCTCGTCGAGGTCGGAATTTCCAAATACGCGTGGTGCGTCGGGCCGCGCGCTCTGACTTCGGCCAAGAAAAATGCGTCAGCTGATCATTGTCATTTCTGCCACTTGCGTGTGGTGAAATGGGGTCATAACTTATAAGACGGCTTTTTCATATCAATTATTTTACATAAAATCATATTTCAAACCATAAATAATGTTCGACAGCCAAATAAAAGAAACAATACCAATACGGGCTTACAGTTTAAGGCTCGACATTGTGTTGTCTACGATTAGACAGCTGATAACTCATTCCCGTACGTCGTATGGTCCTAACACTATAATGACCTTTGCTTATTGTCACAAGTGCGCCGCATTCGCGATTGTTGCCCGACGCCTGTTTGCAGGTGAGCCCACTACAGTTGTTATACATATCTAAAAACCGAAAAACTTTTAGGCGAAAAAGGCACTATTCCAGGCCCATTTTTGATTTTTTGCGATATTAGGTAAAAACAGAAGCTTCTTATCCTAGGAAAAATAAAATGGGAAATCTTTCAAAGGTGGCACACTACCTTTAATCTCAAGTTTTTTCTTTGTAATTACACACTTTATTTGTTAGTGAAACAGGCCTCTGGATTAGAAGTTGGGAAAGGAGAGAAGATACATATTAGCCGTTTTCAGGACGGTCTATCCGGCGAGTGCACCTGATTTGACCAAATCTGCACCTAATCTCTTTTAAAAGATAAGCAAGTAATAGCCTTTGGCTCATTGTATAATAGACAAAAGAAATGGAAAAGAATATATGTGCGATATTTCGTGTTCGACACTTTTTCATGCACTGATGTTTAAAAAATATTTTTGTTGACAAGCAAACACACAAAACGAGCACAGTTGAATATCCCTCCTCTGATAAAGAAACATTGGATTACATAATAATTTCGGAAATGTCGACAAAATCATTCAAAGTCCAACAAGTACAGAGTTATACGGGCATAAATGATACCTCATGCCCAGCATGCCCACCACAAAACACACATATCCCCTAAAACATTCCCTAAACACATTGCATGAGTGAGGCAGGCCAAGCCTCACTCATGCAATGTGTTTAGGGAATGTTTTAGGGGATATGTGTGTTTTGTGGTGGGCATGCTGGGCATGAGGTATCATTTATGCCCGTATAACTCTGCACTTGTTGGACTTTGAATGAGGCAGGCCAAGCCTCACTCATGCAATGTGTTTAGGGAATGTTTTAGGGGATATGTGTGTTTTGTGGTGGGCATGCTGGGCATGAGGTATCATTTATGCCCGTATAACTCTGCACTTGTTGGACTTTGAATGATTTTGTCGACATTTCCGAAATTATTATGTAATCCAATGTTTCTTTATCAGAGGAGGGATATTCAACTGTGTTCGTTTTGTGTGTTTGCTTGTCAACAAAAATATTTTTTAAACATCAGTGCATGAAAAAGTGTCGAACACGAAATATCGCACATATATTCTTTTCCATTTCTTTTGTCTATTATACAATGAGCCAAAGGCTATTACTTGCTTATCTTTTAATAATAATGGGGCTCATTTTCAAAGAAACCCTCAACATAATTCAACCTAATCTCTTTTACAGCAAATATCTTAATTTTATGAATTTATTTCAGTGTTTTAATCGATGATGCTCTCTGATAATACGACAAAGCAGGCATATAAGCAATTAGTGTAACCCTAGCTGACAGCTACTAAGAGACACACTGAACCTGATTTGACCAAATATGCACCTGATCTGCACCAGATGTGCACCAAATGTGTACCAGATGGCCGTCGTGAAAACGGCTATTATGCCTCATGGTACATATAGGTAGGCATGCATGAGAGATGCAATATTTCTCACGCACGGTGTATGTCTATCTGTGCGATCAAGAGCTAGGCCAGAAGAATATGGTGGGTATGATAGGCATTTTTTCTGTGAGATAAGCAGCTAGCCAGGGAGGAGAGGGGTAGCAGATTGAGATTAAGGTTTAATTATTGGATCAGGAATTAGTCGCTAACTGTGGATAAGGATATGATGCGGATTACTTACTTACATCGTAGGTGGAAAGGAGCCACGTTCAATTAAGTCGGGGCTCATGTCCGAGTGCCGTGATGTAACCTCGGTGCACAGTACCATGCTCAGAGCTAAACCAAGTGTGTTCTTGAAGTTACAAGCTGACCCGATGTTAAATTATGACATATTTTTCCGAGCTGCATTTGTTCTCCGTGCACGCTCAAACTGGATCCCAACTGACTTGTGCGGGACATCCTGTTGACCGGTCCCACACGGCTTACTTAAGTTGAATCCAATTTGCCCGGCCACTTTCGAGATGTGGATGCGACATCAGTTAACCCTCGCGGGCCGGGGGGATGGGGCGTTTTCGCCCCTCCCCCTGGTGAAAATTTGAGATAGTTCCCGAACGCTAAGGTGTAGAAAAGTGAAGGTTTCATTACTTTTCCCCCATGAATTTGACATCTTCAGACGTAGAAAATTTCTATCTAGCCCCCTTGATGACGTCACAGGGTCGATTCTTCTAGATCCCTGCACGGCAAAGTTCGGCGTCACAGACTCGAACTTCAAATAGCTGCCAAAAATAAAGTTTTAGAAATAAGAACCAAGTACGAGCACGGTTGTATAGCGTTTGACCTTGGGAAAAATACAAAATATTTTTTTACCTAAGGTCAGAAGTCAGGTAAACGACTCCGAGCTGGGGTTTAGTTTCTCGCAAAGAGCTTCACTAAAATATTTCAAAACATCTTGAAATTTAGTATACAAGATATATGAAAAAGTGCAAAGTTTGAGGTTCATTTTAATCATGACCTTGGACTTGACCTTGAATGTTGAGCTTAACGGAATCCTTCGATTCTCTTCTTTCGTTTCACACCGATTTTAGCCGGTTTAACGCACCCTGCCGTCCTCTGAAACACTTGCTTTGAGGTTACTACAAGTATGCCGGTGTTTGCCTTTGGCCTTGACCTTTGCTCTTAAAAATCGACCTGAGGTTAAACAATTTAGGTGCTTTAGAATCACCTCGTAAAAACCTTTCGCTTGGTATCGCTTTTGTTTTCGAATCTTATTTACGGAGTTAGATAAGCGGCGAACCCCCCCCCCCCCTCTCCCCGGGTTGCAGTGGTTGGGATTACCCCCGGGCCCGTCCAAGTTAATTATGTAGTTTGTATGGCTAGATTTACCCGCGCTTATTCATACTACATAAATGGCATGTATCAAGCTTAGCGTTACGACGGACTTAACTTTAAGCCAAACTGTATCAGACGGCGCACATATTCTATGAGATATGTGCTGAAAGGGCCCATGTACATAAGGATAGCATTGCGAGTGGCTACATTACCCGTAGGTCGTGGGCTGAACTTCAAACGACCATAGTTGCACTCACATTTGTTTGAGCACCAGCGTATAACATAGTGCAAAGGCACAGGATGGTGAAATCACAGAATGTACGCATAAGGGATTCGACTGACAATGCTTATAATATAATGTGAACGATTCAACGTGTTTTTTAGCCTCCCGTACTCACTGCGCTGGGTCGCGCTCACCATCAGATAAAACACGGTAATATTCAACATTTCAGTGTTCACATTCTGGCGTGTATAATTGCAGTGTATCTGGCGCATTCCTCGCTGCACCATCCAACATTCCGGGAGTGGTATACCTAGTTTGTTTTGTCGGGTCAGTGGTAAGTGAGGGCAACTGACAAAACAGAACAGAACAGATTTATTTGAATAAGATCCACGATTCCATGGCTTTTCACTTACTCGCGTCTGAATGGTAATACAATGGGAAGTTGGAACAGACACACGGAAATGACTACAACCATTCGCATACCATGCATACACTCGCACCAGAAACGATATCGTAAATCAGAGAGATCCAGCGAACAGCCTGGCATCTGCCCGGAAAGACAAAGTGCCAGGCTCAATGCCGCTGTCGTTCAGTAGCGACACACCGCGGTAACAGAGTCGCCGCCTGCCGGCCTCCAAACGGATGGCCGGAAGGGTAAACGATTTCATGAGCGATTTCATGACAAAATGAGCCTGCTTTTAGTTACCCGCTTATGTAACGTATACCTATCAAGTGGAGACTTGGAATACCTCGCAGATATCACGTTAATAAAATATAAGAAGGAAAACGGACAGAAAGTGCACATTGCCGCAAAAGAGTGGTTGGTCAGCCGATGTGTGTTTGGTATAATGATTGAATGGCTCAATAGAAATGAGAAGAGGGTTCGTGCGATCACGTCTGCAATGGTTTTGCAACAGCCATAAGACAGATTCATCGGTGCAGATCGATTATTGAGATGTTGGAAACCTACAACTTAGTATTTGAGAGGCTGCCCCTATGCTTTCTAAAATTTCAAGGAAACACCTTCCAAGCTCATAAGAACCCACTGAAACCGGCACAGCTTTAATGGCGATACATAGTTATGCAATGCATAGTATTTTGAATATTACAACTCAATAGCCATACATCTTTTTTAAACAATATTTACAAAAAACAGGGAGTGGTGGCCGTGGGCGATATCCCCCCGCTTCCACTGCGTATGTTAACTATCCCACATTTCGAATGCAGATAAACGCTCCGGTCTTCAGGCAACAGTCGCACAAATAATTCATGTGGCGTAACGGAGAAGCGACATCACCTTCGCTGCCGAAGCGATGCTGAGTTTATCAACAATAGCACCCACCTACCATGTGAACCTGGCTGATTTGATTAGCACGACAAATGCGCATGCAAAACCGAAGACATTGATTCTATATGTTCATTTCCGAGAGTTTTGGCTGATACAAATCGTATTATGCTTGATGATACAGCTAAAAAGAAATGCAGGATTTCATAGCCGGGAATATTTGATGTCACAGTGGTGGCGCCGGGAAACCTTCAATTAAGGGGGGGGGCACTGCCGACTTTTGGTCCCATTCCTTCCATGCAACGCCCATAGGGCTAATGTTAAAATGCCAAAATCAAAGGGAAGCACGGTGCCCCGGTGCCACCCCCGTTCCGCCGCTTATGTTTGATGACATGGTCACCTGAACCTCAGATGCCTTCGTTTGCTGAATTGGCCAAGGAGCTGCGAGTGCAATTGTGTTCGGAAAGCGAGCTGGCTTTTCACAATTTAACCCGCGCGGGGCTGGGGTCTCCAGCCGAACGCGCGGGGCTGGGGGGGGGGGGGGGGGGGGGGTAAATTTTACCCCCCCCCCCCTGTTATCTCCCGAACTAATGGTCCGATTTGGAAAATTCAAACGCCAATCGAAAGCTCTCATCACGAACTACTAAAAACATGTACTTAATTTAAAGTTTGAGGTCAAGGTCAAGGTCAGGTCAAGGGTACAAATTGCAAGTTTCTACAGTATCGGCCTTGCACCGTAGTTGCCGAAGAATGGAGTCATGGACTGAGACTGATCGCCCAAAACGTGTTCTTAGGCTACCAAGACAATATTCGTTGCATACAATATCATTCAGAGGTCAAGGTCAAGGTCAGGTCAGGTCAGGTCACCAAAAAACAAAAAATAGAAAAGGGCATGTGCGACACATGTTTTATGGGTCATTTTACTCATAGAATTCAATAGGCACACTCAATAAGTGATATGGACCACCTCTGGATGAATTTCAGGTCGAGGTCAGGTCAAGGTCAGGTCAAGTGAGGTCAAATTTTGAAGTTGGTTGTTAAGGCCTAAAAAGGTGTCTATCTGATGCAGTTTTTCACGGCGAATCGAATGGTGCTATTTTTGTTTCCGTACGAGGTCTAGAACTTCCAAAAAAGTCATTTTTCAAAAATTTTGTGTGTCGTGACGTCATAAAATTTTGAATAACTCCCACATTTTTGAACCGATTCTTCTAAAATTTGGTATGTAGGTGCACATAGACCACTTCTCTGACATATATTCCGGTTTTTTCGATAGACTCAAAATTTTGGATTTTATAATGATTTTCCCAAAAAAATCAGTTTTTTGATAAAAAAATTAGGCCAAAATCCAAAAGTTTCAAAAACCGAGATAGCCATTTGATAGACAAAGTAAAATTACGTATAACCTTTTTTGTTACGTCTTGATTCCTTTAAAAATGAAGATGTTAGCGGCGTTTGAACTTTTGCCGTTTTTTAGGCGAAAATGGCGAACATGACGTCACTAAAACGTCAATTTCTCAAAAATTTCCCGACGGATTTCGCTCAAATTTTCAGGGAACGTGTCAAATTGATGTAAGAAAAGGTACTGAAAGTTTGGCGGCGCTGCGCGCCGCCGTTTTTGAGATATCGCAAAAATTCGCGAGGGGGGGTAAAATTTACCCCCCCAGCCCCGCGCGGGTTAATTTGGTGAGCTCACTGAGCTTTCATAATAACTTGTAACGTCTTACATGTACATGGTTTCATGCAACTCTAGCCGTTGAAACTGTACTAACTATGCATCCTACGGACTGGTAATAACGCCCTCTACGGTCAAGGTACCAAACCAAAGCCACCGAATGCTGACACTGTAGCGCTGTCGTCATTTTATTTCACTCAGTTCACACTTCCCAACGACAATGCCTTGTTTGCCATTGGTTAATCAGCAATGGAATGAAAAAAAGAAAAAGACTTAATTCCAACGTTCATTCCATCCTATAATCGATCAAATACGTTTGATGGCAAAAAGACTTCGCGGTTGATCTATTGTTACTCAGAGAGCCATTTAACGCAGGCAGTTACCTATATTCTTAACTTAACCCGCGCCCCGTTGAGGTCTGGCAGGTTCCTGGTTCCACGTCCTGTTGGGGGGGGGGGAGGAGTCAAAGGGCCCCCCTTCGTATCTCCGGAACCAATAGCCGGATCGGAAAAAAATCAAACAGCATTCGATAGAGCTCATCGAGATGCACAAGATAGGATATCGATGACCTTGATATTTGACCTGTGACGTCACAGGGAGGTCAAACAAGGTCATATAGTTATACATGCTACCCGGGTGGTAGGTATGCATGTACACTGCCCGTGCTGTTGGGTAGGATGCATACTGCCCGGGTAGTTTGCATAGGTAGGTACTGCCCAAGTTAGCATATGGCCCGTTACAAGGATATTCGGTATGCATCAAATGACTACACTGACTTCGTGCTAGGGGGTCGTGAAGTATGCCATCGGGAGATGAGCAATTTTACTAGTAAATAATTATTACACCGTCCAAGTCCAGGACAGGACACGTTCACACTTCTTGCGACCGTAGTTTTATTTATGACACAGTCCCTTACCCCTGACTTGCCTAGTGTCTATTCACAGAGAATGTCTGCACCGTCAGCGACCGTACTTTTTTATATAACACAGCCCCGCACTCCAACCTATCTGCCCCCAGGACACGTTTATACCGTGTGCGACCGTACTATACCGTGTGCGACCGTACTTTTATTTATGACACAGCCCCACGTCCCGACCTGTCTGCCCACAGGGCACGTTTGTACCGTGTGCGGCCGTACTTTTATTTATGACACAGCCCCACGCCCGACCTGTCTGCCCCAGAGCACGTTTGTACCGTGTGCGGCCGTACTTGTATTTATGACACAGCCCCACGCCCCGACCTGTCTGTCTTAGGGCACGTTTATACCGTGTGCGCCTGCGGCCGTACTTTTATTTATGACACAGCCCCATGCCCCGACCTGTCTGCCCCCAGGGCACGTGTGTACCGTGTGCGGCTGTACTTTTATTTATGACACAGCCCCACGCCCCGACCTGTCTGCCCCCAGGGCACGTTTGTACCGTGTGCGGCTGTACTTTTATTTATGACACAGCCCCATGCCCCGACCTGTCTGCCCCCAGGGCACGTTTGTACCGTGTGCGGCTGTACTTTTATTTATGACACAGCCCCACGCCCCGACCTGTCTGCCCCCAGGGCACGTGTGTACCGTGTGCGGCCGTAGTTTTATTTATGACACAGCCCCACGCCCCGACCTGTCTGCTCCCAGGGCACGTTTGTACCGTGTGCGGCCGTACTTTTATTTATGACACAGCCCCACACCCCGACCTGTCTGCCCCCAGCCCCCCAGGGCACGTTTATACCGTGTGCGGCCGTACTTTTATTTATGACACAGCCCCACGTCCCGACCTGTCTGCCCCCAGGGCACGTTTGTACCGTGTGCGGCCGGCGCTACAAGCACCGCGACTCGCTGGTGGCGCACGAGAAGGTACACGCCGGCGTCACCACGTGCCACGTGTGCGGCGCCGTGGCCAGTAACGTCCAGAATCTACGTCAGCACCTGGAGACCGTGCACAGGATGTCACGTGATCATGTACGACAGATTACCCGCCTGCCGGGCACGCCAAGGGTCCGGGCCTCGCTGGACCCCGCTCTGAGGGGCAGGGTGTGAGGGACCGAGTGGCGCAGCGTAGGGTTGTGGAGTGTAAATTTATGACAGAGGTGGAGATGGATGGCGTAGTGGCGTAGGTCCGTGGAGGGTGGTTTTATGACAACCGACGCGTAGTGGCGTAGGTCAATGGAGTGAAGTTTTATGACACAGAGGTGGAGGACGGAGTGGTGGCGTAGATGTGTGGAGTAGGGGTTTTAATGTCGTGTGAAATGTCTCAAGTTCGTAGTTGAGCGATTTCTTTCGGATGTACATTGAACTGAAGTGGACACTGTATACCTACACATCTCAAGTGTTTGTAAGTTGTGTGCGAATGCTTCAAAAGCTTCTTGTAAGTGATTCTCCTTTATCTATAAGACCAGTTGCACTTCAATGTTGTTTGTGTCATAGTTTCGTGACTTCTTAACGCGATTGTATGCCATTCTTGGGCAGCTGGCGAGCACAAGTTTTTTATTGACATATGTGGTTTGGTGGATGCACCCGGGGGAAATCGAATTCTAGTTCATACGAAACTGGGAATCCCACGGCTGACGTCACGTTTCTCCTGCGTGACGTCACGGCTCCACGGCATTGACCCCTTGAAATTTGTCATGCTCATGCTTGACGGCGCTTGCAAGACAAACTAAACACAACTTCACTGATGTTCATTGTCTGATTCACTTAACTTCACTGACACTTCACTGACTGATGTTCAAATACAACTCGTATGCAAAAATAGACCCAAGTCATTACGTTCAATAATGTATTTATTACGTATTTAGCAGACAAAAATGTTCAAGTGCAGAAACCGCGAGGTGTCGTCAGCCGCCACACATCGATATCTTCCCCAAATCCCGATGGCGCCCTAAGAGGTGCAGCAGAAACAGTCCTGTTTCAGCGGAAACTTCGGGGGGGGGGGGGGGCAACTTGACAAAGTGGCCCCATGCCGACCCTCGGGGGCCTGGTGTGTTGGCTTAAGGAGCCCATTGATAGCGGGCCTAACCTAACCTAACATAACATAATCTAACCTGACCTAAACAACCTACCTAAACTAACCTAACCTAACTCTTGCACTTGTAGGGGGTCGAAGGGAGAGGGACCCTCCCTCGGTTTTTCGCTAATAACTCGCGTAAAAAGCGGCCGATCGCAACGAAACTTTTAGTACCCTCGCGTCAATCATTTTTACACCTACCCTGAAAATGTCATGACCCTGACCCAATGAACTTTGACCTGCGACCTATTTCCCGAGGCCATGTCTGGAAGGAAGTGCGATTCGGCGTATATCGGCTCGCATTAGCCGCGCGTTTGCAGTCTTTTCATGGTTTCAAGCGTTCAAACATGTGATATGATGTTGCCCCCCATGCAATAGGGTGGGTGTCAAGGTCACCTGAAGGACAGGTCAGGTCATTGACCTGACTCGGGACCTGACTGACTGACTGACTTTTTCGAGTTTTTCCTGTTTCTTGGCTAGTTTTTTTTTAAGCTGAAATCGAATTCAGCAACCATTTGAACATTTAGGAAATAAATGATCAACATTTAAGAGGTAAATGTTCAACGTTTACGAAGTAGCTTTGGTGACATCGTAACATATTACGAAGCTGTCAGCGGCGGTTGACACGTACTACTAATATCCGGCAGGTTGAATATACTGGTTGACCTGACCTGACCTGATCCGACCAAGCCAAAATGCATGAAGGCCATCATCTGTGATCAAAACTAACATTATATTCGTGATCAGCACCCCCGAAAAGACCCGTAGTTAGTAGCCACACTTTTTTAGGACTTTCTAACATGTCCCGATTTTCCCGACGTTTTAGTTATTGACCTGACCTGAAAGGTCAGACAATGACCTAAAACCTTAAAATTTAGCCTCATTGACTTCGTCTCGTCAAGGGCAACACGCTCGTTTTTTCCGCGAAGCTCTAGCTCGGTTAGGGGGCCAAACGGCAAGGGGAGGGTTCAATGTATCCTCCCCCCCCCCCCTTATACGTTCCCGGCTGGCAAAACACCAATACGGGCGATGGTTAAGAGGTAAATGAGTGATAAACGAACAACAATATACAATCGGCCTGTGCAATTATAATTGAGAAACTACAAATCCTTTTCACATCCTGATCTTGCATGCCACTCAGCTGAGTTTGCCGCAGTTATTCGTCAGAAGCTCATCTATGATCCAGCCTGTATCCTGCTATAATCCTTTTCACATCCTGATCTCGCATTTCACGTAGTTGAGTTTGCTGCAATCCTCCATCAATAGCTTATTATTGATCCAGCCTGTATCCTGCCATATGTAATCCTGTTCACATCCTGATCTCGCATATCACGTAGTTGAATTTGCTGCAATCCTCCGTCAATAGCTGGGGTATTCCGTGAATGTGCATGAAGAGGCAATCCTTGGTGTCAGAATTCCACTTGGTGGGCGAGCTCTCCTCCCACCAGTCTGCCGGCATGTTGGCGACCTCACCAGTCACCATGCTGACCAGGGTGCCTTCCACGGCCGTGTCTTCAAGACCGAGAAGTTTGCTGGAGCCGAAGATACTGAACGACATCAGTTCGTCCAACGTGAGAGGGATGGCAGGCGTGGACCTCGTGTCCAGCTCTCGACAACGCAAGACGATGGACGGGATGTCACCCGAACTGGTGGTAGCGGAAAGAGCGAACGAAACGCTCGAGTCATACCGCGCAAATCCAGCTGGCAGGGGACGATACCAGTCTTCGTATATGATATCCTGAGACTTGACCAACGGGTTAGAGGCAGATCGAGCTCCCCACATGTAGCAAACGCCACTGGTTTTATCCAGTTTGTACTGGATACAGTCCGGCGTAATTCGGCAGTTTCCAGCACATTGGATCACAGAAGAGACCCGGGAGGTTTTCAGCGGAATGGTGGCGTGGACAGTGACGTGGCTGGCGAATAAGGTGAACGGAACAGCGCCCGTAGAATCTAGCTGAAGAAGAGCTAGCAGCAGCAGTTTGCGGAACATTCTCGTGTTGTCAGCGGAGGGAAGATCTGTGAACGGGACGTCACGAGACGCAGTAAGAGACAAGCTGAAGAAATATGTCGCTGACGAATGATCTTGGGATGGTCTGCTGAACACAGAAGACGTCCTATAGCCTTGAGACGTCCGTGGAAACTCCGCGTGAGGCTGATGACCGGCCAAAAGTTCCGGAATTATCGTGTCCCAAACTGTCGTTTTTAAAAATATATATGATTGGTAGCAGTTAGTATCGCAATATGTCGCGATTGATTTTGGTGCAGGCCTTCTGCGTTTCTTAATGAAACAACCAGACCTTGTTTTCAGAGGAAAACCCCACACCGTGCCGATACCACCACTGCAGGAAGAAAGTGCAGCGTTTTAGAGGTCCCACTTTGTGCAGCGTTTTAGAGGTCCCACAGCAGACGCTTTCCCGCACTGGAGTGAGGAATCTGGGGCTCCAATACGCAGGCAGCCCACTGTGTATCCGTCTAGAGCCATTTCTGTGTTTATGTTTGGCGTTGCCAGACACTGATCTATTCGGGTACAACGTGTGCAATCAGTGGCCGTGAGCTGAGCAGCCGTAATAGTCACCTGTTTAATTTTAATTGGACGGTGATGACTGAATAATGTGAGGCTGTTGAATAGTTTAAACTGGATTAAATTGACATCGAAACGACTCATGAATTAGATGCTCAATGACATACATACTAAGTAGGCGACCTATAAATTAGGGTCATGTATGTATGTATGATGCACCTCGCTTAGGTAACCTTTCATTTCGGTTTGTGACGTATGTAGTAGACAGTCTAAGGCTCTAAGCACTAGACAAGACACTAGACAGGGTAAGCAGGCTAGCAACTGTCACCAATGTCAGCCTTTTGGTACGTTTGTACTTAGTTAGTAGGATCTGTTACAGTAGGTAGTACTTGGTTAATGCTAACCTACATGGTACTCATACACTGAAAGAAAAGTACACCTTGGTAATTTGAATTTGATTATTATACACCGCCATTACACCGAAATCAAGAATATTTATACCCTTGTTCGACGTATATGGAGAATAAAATAATGCTCCGGTGCGAATGTACTCTATCACGAGCGTATTCTTGGGGGTTAATTCAATCCAGTTTAACACTCATGGTGCAATTCTAACTTTTAAGATATTTACCCCTCTAATTGATGGATGGTAAAATTACTACTATAGTATATTTTCTTCAAGTGGGATAAGAATACCCATCTGATAGCATAAATTTGCACTCTGATTTGTCAGCTGATAATTCAACCCTCATCATGGTGTAAATATGCATCCTTGGTAAAGTGTGTTTCGATGAGGATGGTGTTATTTTATGACAAGGATTTAAAATACCCTAAACATGATAGTTCTGCACCCATATGGTCATTATTTTACGATAGCGTCCACGTGCGGCTCGCGAGCCTTCCGTTTCCGCCATTTTCATTTTTGTATATCTGCTCCGGACCGGAGCCACGGAGACTTCTGGCGCTTGCAAGTGATCTTCTGGCGGTTGAAACAGTGAGATAGGTGCGAGTGTGCTGGTGCGTTCGGTGTGGTGATGACTGACTAGTGCTGGACCCATTTCCGAATAACTTTGAGGGTAAGTTGACTTGATAATGTTTCGATGTAGCAGTTGATGAAATTGATTTGCTGCTGTCTGTATGCACGTCACTCACTTAGCAGTTTGTGTCAATACGTGGCATTCTGATTAGTGATTCCAGAAGCTCAAATTGACCCTCTCAGTTTGTTCTCAAGGGCAAATTGAGAAATCAGTTAAGTACCTACTGAGGTTGTTAACTGTAACTTCATCAAATGTTCAATGTGTCGATTGATCAATATATGTTTAGGTATGTTTAGTAATTTTATTTCTCTACGTTTTACAAAAGTACTAGAATCTTGGCCTGAAAAAGTTGCTAATTTATTTTGTGTATTACTTTCAGGTTTGGGGTGACCTGGCTCTCGTCGTGGGTCACGCCGGCGAGAATGGCATTAGGACAAAGTCACCTCAATGACGCGACAGGAGTGCTACACCGCACAACTCCTGCCTCCGGAGGGCGCCACACCCGTTGAAGGTGAGTTTTAAACTACCATTAATGATGACTGACGACAATTGTCCGTCTGACGGTCTGTCCGTCTGTCCCTCTGTCCGTCTGTCCGTCTGTCCGTCTGTCCGTCCGTCCGTCCGTCCGTCTGTCCGTCCGTCCGTCCGTCCGTCTCGCCTGTCTCATCCATGGGCTCCGCCACCGGGGGGAGGGGGAGGGACGGGGGACGTGTCCCCCCCCCAATATTTTACATTTGTCTGTTTCGTCTGTCTCGTCTGTCGGTCCGTCCGTACGTGACATACAATATCATTCTGTACTTAAATGTTACAGTGCTTACTAGTTATATCTTTCAGTTTTCACGGACAGACATACAATATCGTTCTTTGCCTTATGATTACAGTGCTTAACCCGCGCACCGACGGGGGAGCCCCCCCCCCCCCTCAGGTTTTGTCAGGCGGCGCATAGCGCCGCCAGATTTAGCACGACTGTTGATACATCCATTTCGCACACCCTCTGGAAATTTTTAGCTCATATCTTAAAAAAGTCAGGCCACCAGGCCACGTTAAGTGACCTCACCTCGAAACACAATCTTCGAAGTTTGCTATCTCGTTGTTGAAAGCAGATCTTGAAACTCACAGAAATGATTTTACTGATGAGCACCTACAACTCGTATATCTCAGAATTGCATATCGATGACCTACGAATAGGTCATTTTTTACCTGCCCATTATAAGTCAATGGAAAAAATTTCAAGTTATTCTTATTTCCATCAGATTCCTTTTTTATACGACTTTTTATCTCTTCTGTTCATGAGCTACGGAGTCGTTTGTTGAATGTTGTCGGTCTTTTTACGGTTACTCGCATAATTTGACCTTCGATGACCTCTGATGACGTCATTTTGAACCCTAGCGAAAAATGACCGAAGCAGACTGGTGTTTGATTCATCTGTGATTGAATCGATTGGATTGAATCAAACAAAATTTGTTGAATCAAAAAGGTTTGATTCACCGTCAGGATTGTTTGATTCACAAGCCATGATTGAATCAAACGCATTGGGAATCAGGGTTGATTGAATCAAAAAAATTAATGATTCATGAACTTAAAAAAAATTTGAAGTGAACGAACATAGTTCATTAACAACAAATATTAACAGTACTGCCATTACATGACAACAAAAAGAACACAACAAATACAATACTATCCCTGATATTTTGTATATTTCATTTTTTAATTGAATCAAAAAAGAATCATTCAAAGAAAATTGGCTGAATCAAACGTGAATCATTCTTTTTATTGTTTTTTGATTCTCTGAATCAAAAGGAATCGATTCACCAAATTTTTTGAAGGAATCAAACGGTGATTGAATCAAACAAAAATCAAATGAATCAATGATTGAATCGATCCAAAAAAGGTGAATCAAAAACCAGTCTGGACCGAAGTGCTTTTTTCATAGACCTTCTTACGAGCTTTCGAATGTCGTTTGCCGCTTCTCGCGAAGTTACTTTATAGTTCTTGAGATCTTTGGGGGCGGTCATCCACCCTCTCGTCGCTTCTAAATTGGCTCAGAACCCCTTCGGTGCGCGGGTTAATAGATTCATCTGTCAATTTTTAAGGATCGACATTCAAAATTGCTATTTTCTTAAAGGTTACAGTCAGGGATGCGGAGCCGGAGCCGGAGTCGGAGCCGGAGCCGCCGGAGCCGGCATATTTTGCCCGGAGCCGGAGCCGGAGCCGGAGCCGTGAAACAATATAGCCCGGAGCCGGAGCCGGAGCCGGAGCCGCCAAAAAAGGGGGCGACTCCGGCTCCTTTTTATTTTTTGAAGAAGAAAAAATAATTGACCTAGTTCGGTTTGACAGTACAAGGCAGTAAAACATATGGTACTTACGTCATGGGCCATCAAGTGAATGAAAAAATCCGAATATCCCCAGTATCCCACAGTACGCAAACAACTTCCTGTTTGCTCTTCCCCCCCCCCCCCCACGTCTACTGCATCCCCAGAACATGAGGACCAGTCATCAGGTGACGGCCATTGTTTTCAAACCAGTGCCGTGGACTGCGACTCCCAGCACCGTCTCATCCCACACACACCCCACCCCTCACCCCCCAATGCAGCCGAGACGGGTGTCAGCTTACGATGGTTCACTGAACTCCGATTCGCGGCGACTGCGTTTCCAATGCCATCGCTTCCTAGCCCTTTGTTCTGCCAGTTCTCTCCGAGGTGCGTTTGCGCGGGGACGCGGTGAGCCGGTCATGGCAAAGAGTAACGCGTATAACCAATCCAATTTTTCTTCCACCCGTATTTAATTGATTGCGTAGGGGATGTACTGAGTCGGAGCCGGAGCCGCCGGAGCCGGAGCCGCCGGAGCCGGACCATTTTACTCGGAGCCGGAGCCGGAGCCGGAGCCGCCATAACATTTCACCCGGAGCCGGAGCCGGAGCCGGAGCCGATTTTTTTCTCCGGAGCCGGAGCCGGAGCCGGAGCCGTCTGAAATTTCCACGGCTCCGCATCCCTGGTTACAGTGCTTAATATTTCTTTACATCCTTCAATTTACATGGATGGGCGGATGGACGGACGGATGGACGGCCTGACATACAAAGTCGTTCTTAACTTAAAGATTGCAGTGGTTAATAGTTCTTTTTATCTTTCAATCTTGGTAGATGACGACCTGGCGGCCACCTTGGTGATCGGTGGCGGCACGACGATTTCGGAGCTGCAGGATGGGCGCAACTCTGTGTCCGTTCACCCAGAAACCCAGTGCCTGGTCAGCGATGTGAAATATCGTCTCCCAAACAGTGAGATGAAGATGCTGGCTGCCTTCGCTGCGGCGCACGCTGTGCTATAGGTATTTGCCTTTTAAAGGACCCAGCATGATCCTTTTTGAGGTCATATATGCACTGGTTATGAAGTTCGCGATTCCTCCCAGTGCGGCCGAGAATGGCATGCTTCGTATAATCCACTGTTGCCGATTCAGAGGCACCAGTGCAGTGGTCGGGTGACCGAGCAGGGCCCTGTTTCACGGCACGGCACTACTGCATGCGCTACTAGTATCGCGGTATTGAGTTTCCATAGAAACATCTACAAACTTGGACGCTCCAACATTGAGAGCGTTCGAGTATGTGGATGTTTCCAATAGGAACTCAGCACCGCGATACACGTAACGCACTGTAGTGTCGTGCCGTGGAACATCTTCAGTACCTATAGGCACTGAAGATGATGTGAGTTGAGAAGGCCTCAGTCAGTTTTTTTTTACGGAGTTTTTGTTGTCAGTGCTTGCCTAGTTCGTACACATGTGCTTTGATTTCAGAGACCGTACGTTTGGTGTCGATACTCGTTACACGAAGAAATGCTCAGTTGTTTTTAAAGTACATGATGAAACGTGACTTAGTGACCTGATGACCTGTGCTGTGAATGAAATGTGATTTGTGCAGCTTGTGATATCCTCAGGGAAGTCAGTGTTGGGAGGAACCAATCTGTAGCAACCTGTGATCTGTCGTTTCAAGTTATTTTAAATAAACAACACGTTGGAGAGATGCACCATAGTTGACTTTATCGAAAGTGCTCAGAAGACGACAGTAGATACAATCACGCTGGGGGATAGTTATGGCTGGCGATGTATATTTACCCAGTCGTATTTTTACTCCCTCTGGAAAAGAACATACAATTATTATCTTTTACTTTTGTTTTGTATACGGATTATAACGTGAGCTATTTTTACATCTTGACTTAAATTGTACACATTCAGCTTCGCATCCCGCTGGTATTTCTACACCATGTCGCAAGGCGTAGAAATTGTTTTGGCTTAAATTGCACTGTGGCGTAAAATTATTATCGTAAATTACATGCTTAATTCTTCCTAACGCCCCTTTACACCCTTTACCTAGGGGTGTAAAATGAATTGATTTGGGGTGGAGATTTGTGTACCGTACTTTTATTCCGCAACGGGTGTAGTTCTAAGCTTACGAGGATATATTACTTACTACCGGGTGGCAGAATTAATCTCCAATTGTCCATGCAAACATCTTTTACTCTGGCATAAAATGAAGTTAAAAGGGGTGGAGATTTGTGTACCGTAATAATATTCCAATTTCAGGTGTAGTTTTTCTTTCAGTGTAGGTGCACAGAGTGAACAGTTTACCCTCGCACTTATAGGGGGCGGGGGGGGGGCTCGAACACCCCCGGTTTTTCGCGAATAGCTTGCGCAACAAGCGGCCTATCGCGACGAAACTTTCAGTACATTCTAGTTGATCAATAGTAGGTACACTACCCTAAAAATTTTATGACCCTAGTCTAAATGACCTTTGACCTGTGACCTATTTCTCGAGCCCGTGTCAGGACAAAATCGCGATTCGGCGTATGTCAGCGCAGATTATCTATGCGTTTCCAGACTTTTTGTCTCTTGTAAACGTAGTAACGTGAAATGATGGCAGCCCTAAGCATTGTTGGTGGCAAGGTCACGCATAGGTCAGTTCAAGGTCATGGACCTTAGATGATTGTGCACTTTTTTGAAGATGACAGCGAGTCTAGAACCCATTTGAACATTTGAGAAATAGTCTTGGTGGCAATGCAGCATGTTACGAAGCTGTCACTGGTGGTTAACACCTACTTTGGCTATGGCGGCGGGACACCTACTGGTTGACCTGACGAGAACTAACTCGACCTACGCCACATGCTAAAAAGGCATTCAGCCACTGGCGGATCCAGGGGGGGGCCACGGGGGCCATGCCCCCCCCCCCCCAAGGCCTAAAGTGGCCTGTTTGGCCCCCCCCCCAAAACGTAAGAAAAATTGCTAAGAAAATATACCTTGATGGAGGTTTTTAGCCACTTGGTGAAGTAAAGCTTTCCACAGCATAATATGGAAGCAATATGGTAGCAGTGAGGGTCAGTCAAAAGTTGCGCGAGTGGAGTCGACCTGCAAAAAAGACTTGTTGGCACGTGTTTATGGTGCGGTAGCTGGGAGTTGGCGGTGTTTCGCGTGGTGTGGCATCACTGGCGGATCCAGGGGGGGGGGGGGGCACGGGAGCCTGAGGTGCCCCTGACAGACCCGTGGTGCCCTTGGTAGGTCTGTGGTGCCCCTGGACCCTGGCAGGCCTGTGGTGCCTCTGGCGGGCCATGGATGAAGTATACCTGGATAGGACACTCCCTATTCCCCAACACTAGCGCCGGCGACCAAGCGGCCGCCCTGGTGGCGGAGCTCCGAAACATCGGCGGCGAGTGCGCCGGCGGCCGCCGCACCGGCTTGCGTGCTAAAAACGTGGTATTGGAGGGCGAAATTAGCGAACTTTAAGCTCACAAGACACGATTTCAGAGACTTCACACATATTTTAAGTTCTTTCTTATACTTATTATGGCTCCATTTAGTCACTATCACATACGGAATCATTACCTGATGCCCACAAACTGAGCCGGTATTCTTGACTTGCCGATGCAATTTATCATCAAATATCATCGTTCCTCAGCAGTCAAACAAGTTCCTATTGATGATTTAATACAAATATCAACTTATTTTCATGTTATCGCATAAAACTTCACTCTATTCTAACATTGGCTTTTCGGCTGTAATCACGAACCCTCACTTGTCAGCAGAATTTAAGCAACTTCTTAAATCAAAACTGGGAAAATAATATTTTCATGACATTCCTCAATTCCTGTTCTACCAGGTTCACAAAAATTTTCATCAAAATCGGCTACAGGTAAGTAATAAACGACAAAAGTATACAAAAAGACACGCTCCGCCCATAGCCCGTAATGCTAAAATGGCGCCAGCGCCCTCGCCGCCGGGAAATCCGCCGCCGCCGCCGGGTGGTCGGAAAATCGGCGGAGTGTCCCATCCAGGAATACCTAATCCATGGGCGGGCCTAGGGTGCCCCTGCTAGGCTGCTGATGCCCCTGGGACCTGACAGGACTGTGGTGCCCCTGACAAGCCTAAAGTGCCCCCAACAGGCCCGTGATGCCCCCGACAGGCCCAAGGTGCCCCTGCGTGATGCCGTGATGCCTGCGAGGCCGGTGGTGCCCCTGCGAGGTCGGTGGGGCCCCTGACAGGCCCATGGTGCCCCTGCGAGGCCGGTGGTGCCCCTGCTAGACCGGTGGTGCCCCTGGCAGGCCTGTGGTGCCCCTGCTAGGCCGCTGGTGCCCCTGGGCCCTGACAGGACTGTGGTGCCCCTGACAGGCCCAAGGTGCCCCTGTAAGGCCTGTGGTACACCTGCTAGGCCTCTGGTGCCCCTGACAGGCCCATGGTGCCCCTGCAAGGCCGGCGGCGCCCCTGGCAGGTCTCTGGTGTCCCTGACAGACCTGGGGTGCCCCTGACAAGCCTAGCCTGTGGGGCCCCTCACAGGCCCGTGGTGCCCTTGTTAGGCCTGTAGTGCCCCTGGCGGGCTGGTAGTGTCCCTGCTAGGCCGGTGGTGCCCCTGACAGGCCTGTGTTGCCCCCGGGCACCAAGGGGGGTCATGACCCATGTGGCCCCCCTTGGATCTGCCACTGGTACATATTATATTGATTTGTAATGGCGTTATGGCTTATGCAATATGCAATTGCAGGCACTTGGTATCCCTCACTTATCCCTCATTGGGGGCTCTGGCGGGCTCCTGAGGGCCCACGTCTATCTCCGGGAGCCCTTGACAGGCTCCTTTGGGTCCTTTCAGTCCACTATAGCATAAGAGGTCTCCATGCGAGTCCTATACATCTGAAGGCGTACCCTGACGTCTGAGGTACCCAACTGCAGCTCCAATGGTCTCTTACACTGGCGGATCCAGGGAGGGGGCATTTAGGGCCATGCCCCCTTCCCAGAGGCCTAAAGTGGCCCGTTTGCCCCCTCCCCCAAGCGATAATGAAGCACAGTTCAATCAGTGCCTGGCCCAGGAGCCGAGTTAGACCACCTCCCGTTTTACCACCTCCCGGCCCGCAAAGGGACCCAAGCACTGACTCGAAGCGGGTTAACTGGTCGACAAAAGCAATAGTAAGTGTTTACAAAGTAATATAAAGGCATGGGTCGGGTGGGCTACCATTTATATATTTTTATTTTTAGTTAAAAAAAAAAATCATAGTGTCAGGGCTGTGACGAAAAATAAGTGGCCTAAATCCGATGAGAAAACAGGATTTGGGGGTACCCTAGGTTTGGCTCCTGCATGAGTTGCCCCCCCCCCCCCAAAACGCAAGTCTGGATCCGCCAGTGCATTCAGCTTCACCGCAAATTTTGTGCTAGATAGATTTGAAGATGGAGGTTTGCAATTTCGAAAGTTTTATTTTTGACCGTCTGGAATGGCAATGTAAGGAGGTTACAAATACAAACTAATATGAAACACGAGTCAGGCACTGGTGGATCCAGAAAGGCGACGCTGCGGGGCTGCATATCCCCAAAAAGTTTCTACAAATTCCCAAAACCGATTGGATTTGGATTCCTTGTGCACTGCTGCGCCTGCGAAACTTAAAAGAAACTTTTCACATTAACTTAGTTAAGTTTTCGTTTTATTCTCGAATTAAACGCAAATTTTCGTCGATGCGTGCGCTGGGTGGGGGGAGGGGGTGATATTTGCCCCAAATCCTCTACCTCTGGATCCGCCAGTAGAGTTAGGTGGCCTACAAATTATTTGTTTTTAGTATAAAAAAACGTGTCAGGGCTGTGGCGAAAGACAAGTGACCTAAATCCGATGAGATAACAAGATTTGAGGTTTGGCACCTAGCTTTCGCACGGTGAAAATTCCTTAGAGGAGGCCCTGGTATGCCCCCGCGCCCAAGTCCCGGATCCGCCACTGATTGAGCATTAAATGACGAAAACAGTTCTACTGTATCTTCGCGGTAAAGCAGAGTTTTTGGACGCAGACTGCTTTACCACGAAGAAAGTCACTCATTGAGTCGCTGTCGTTTCCTCGCTTCTTTTTTTTATAATAAATAAATGAAAATGAATGAATTGTTTTAACTTTTAGTCATTGACCATTTATTGGTTACGCCCTGGTAGCTTGTGAAATATGATGATGACGATGATGACGCATGTGGGACATGCGCCATGCGGCTTTCTGAACGATGATTTCGTGTGGCTTTCGACATCACCGGGCAAGGTTAAAATACACATCCGCGCAAATACGTTCACTTACCTTTTTCAATCTCGGGTTCAAGGCTGAAACAGACTCTTTCCGCATTCAGGAAATTACATGCGAGAGCCTATTCGAATGCATTATAATTCTGCTCGCGTTGATCGCATGCAGGAGGTTGATTGGGCTCTCGCATGTGATTTCCTGACTGCGGAAAGAGTCTGTTTCAGGCTTTAGACACCATAGTGACAACGGCAAAAAGACGTAAACGGCAGCTGTCAAGTTTTTATGTATCTCACATCTTCTTGCCAGTTGCGCTCGTCCGAGAACAGCTAGCAAAAAAAAAAATCGCGAAAAAATGGAAAAAGATACACACAAAAATGTAATGCATCAATTCGTCCTCGTCCTTATGTGACCACCTCAAACTTACCACACTCGGTACCTGTCTCCACAGCTGGTATTTTTAAAGCTGGTATTTTCTCTTCACCATGGGCTGTACATATCAAAACATCAACGACGCTCTCCTGTAAAATAAGGTTCGTGCCGGTTATGTCTCCCTGTCTTTAACAAATCAGCTCGGGGCGGACAGCCAGTATTGATTTCAATTTACTTGCCTGCATCCCTTGGCACAGAATAAACGAGCTGACCATTTACTGCAGGGACAGAACAATAACAATTTAGGCGCTGGCAGTTATGCAGAGCGATCGTTCAAGCGAACCAGGTACAATGGACAATGAAATGTACATAACGTTAACGGCAGAATTGCTTCAGCATGGATCTTTCTTGCTTATGAAACTGACCCAAACTTTTTTGTTAACAGATTGAATTCAGAAGCAGACAAGGGCGTAAGTACAGGGGTTTGCAATTGTGAATTAGTCTAGAGTCCGAACAATTGTAATTATAGTCTGTTTTTCTCATGATGGCGTTTCGCTTTCAGCGCACAAATGAATACGTCACGAGACGAGCTGTAGGATTGAACAGAAGTTCAAAAGAAAAATCAAGAGTAAGCTTGATATTTTAAGCTGCCCAATGTTGAAGGTAGATACTTCACGAGCCCTTTTCACTAAAGCACTTAAAGCGGACTAAAATCGTACAGGTTATAGCATTACCCCGCAGCGTATAGACAGTGTTTACAATTCCTTCACGTGCAAAGAGAGAAAATTGTCAGATGTCGTGTAACTGATAATTGTTATACATCTAGGCGATTAACACACTGTTAAACGTCTAGTAAACATTTCATCTAGTCTAAAATATGTCGTATTTTTTATATAAAATGTATTTTTTACATTTAAGTGCCCAAAAGATATCGGTGGTACGTGATAAAATTATTAAATCGCTCGTAGGTAGAAAAATATAAACGTTAAGCCGATAGGCGAGACGTTTAGAATATTTTCTACCTACTCGCGGTTTAATAGTTTTATCCCGTTCCGCCGCTATCTTTCGGGCGCTTAAAGGTAAAAAATAGGTATATTTTATATGAAAAATACGACACATTTCAGACTAGACGAAATGTCTACTAGACGTTTAACAGTTTGTTAATCGCCTAGGCGTATAACAAATCAGTTACACATCTGATAATTTTCTCTCTTTGCACGTGAAGCAATGTTAAACAGTCTACGGTACGGGATAATATATATATATTAATTTTTAATCTGAGGGACGGTGAGAAACAGAATTTCCAGCTCAAATAAAATGCATCTTTTAATAAGGTTCTTCAGTTAGAGATGTTACTGTATTTGCAACTTTTTTTTACTGTATTTGCAACTTGGCATGTGAATAAATAAAAGATAGGCATCGCCATCTCCGTGGAAAAGTGCCGATAACATTAAGCCAAACGCCTATCTCCGTCATTATCGAATTTTCAAAAGTGTGATATCAAACAGTGAACCGAACAAGAAATGGTAAGTACGCAGCTTGTAGCCACCCTATTAGTTGAATAGTAACTGGTCGAGAATTGGGCAACGTCTCAGCTCAGAAACAATTGGAAACACCCTTCCTTCTCATTAGCTTACCTTGCCTCTTCAGTGATTTACCAGTGACGTCGGCTAATGCCATTTGACAGCCCAGCGGGCCAGGCCACCACCATTCCCGTGAGTGACTTCTCGCCTCATAATGCATGCGCTCTTGTCCAAAACAATCTGACAGCGACCATCAGTGAACGGGTCCAAGTCTTGTCACGGAGTGTATTTACACACACTTTGGAGTGTAGCCGTGTCATCACACACTTTGAAGTAGTTCACAGCATACCACACGTGTTATTGCACAAGTCATCCCCTAAGTATATTCATGTCAAACATCGGAAGCTTATGTACAGGAAAATTACTGGGTGGGCGGGACCGGTTGAGTGGCTGTTTTCGTCCGGGCACCATGGTACCCGTTCAAAGCAGAGCCAGCCTCAGAACGGGGAAGCTTGAGTCGATAGCGGTGGGCTGAGCGGGTTTGTCCACGCCAGTACTCAGCGTGAGCTGGACTTCTGTGATTCGTTCCGGATGAGCTCTCAACTTCGGGCGCCTCCTGAGCCCTGGGTACCGTGATATATGAACTGTTGCGTCCGGTACATTGCTCTCCTGAGTCCAGGATATAGCGCGTCTTCTCAGGTCGTGACATATGTCTCCTGAGTTCGGGATAAAGCGTCTCCTGGGTGCGTGACATAGGTCTCCTGAGCCCCGCACATAGCGTCTCCTGGGTTCAGCTAGGACAAGGAGAGCTTTTGATCAGATTAAATTATACAACCTACGAAGAATTGAAGACATAGGGACTCTTGAGTCCGCGACATTGCTCTGCTGAGTATGAAGCGTGTAATTTGATCACAAGAGGAGAGAATCTACTGAGGAGGTAGAGACTTTTGATTCAACTGAGCTTGAAATAAGCAGTTTGGGACAGAGCCTGCTGAATCTCAGACTCTATTGACTCTCGTCTGAGTTCTGTCCGACTTACCCGCGTTTCTGTGTCGACTGAGTCTCAGTCAGAATTTGTTGTGTGCTGCACGGCGTCCGCTGTATTTTTTTTTATCAAAAAGATTCATTCTGCTTCTGGTGCTTTCTGAGCCATTGACGGACTCCGACTTGTGCGAAGAGTATTCATCTGCTAAGGGCTTTTTAACCGCGATAATCTGATCGTGAACCATATGAGTGAACTGCAGGCAACGGATAGCAAAAGCAGCGACTGAAAAGAAGGCGTAGCAACAGCAGGAGCGTACAAAAAGACTAAGAGACCTGGCTAAACGTCAGCTTGGCGTGGAATCGACCAGTTTCTGAAGGCGAATTTTAATCTCCTTACCACACCTGCAAGATTGAGAGACATCACGCCTACAGAAGAACAAACACGCTTACCAGAATTGACTCGAACAAGTCTCTTAAAAAAACTGAGAGTCAACAACTAGATGGCAGACTGAGTGGCATTGCCAGACTGTGCAGCACAAAAATAACAAGATTCCACAAGGTCTCGCCTCGCCCCGTCTTTCGTACCTACCTAACAAGTATGCCCTATATCAATTCTACAACCGGTTTCCGCGTAACTCGCCTCCTATTCTTCCTATGGCCCCTCTTGGTCTCCTTGCCTCCTCTCCTATCGATCACACCACTCCTGATCCTCAGCGAAGCTGTCGCCCTTCCATCCACCCAGTTCCTCCTCCAAGATGGGGTCTTCACCGAGAAGCCTGCATTTACCACGTTCTCAGCCGCTTCAGCCATCATCTGTTCCGCTAGATGTTCTGCCAGACAGGACATACCTTGCGGAGGGTTCACACTCTATGGAAACGGCACGTGCCTTCTGTACGACGGTACCTCCTTCAGTGAAGCCACGACTCCTTTGGGAACCGCAGATGGTGAAGTCCGGACCTATCTGTCAACAAAGCCTTTAGTAACGACCACTACGACGGCACAACCGACAACTTCTACGGCAGCGGAGTCGACCACCACGACACCCTCGTCTTGTCCAGGTAAGGAAAAACATGTTCCAGCGTGTGTATTGTTGCGTGATTTGTTAACACAGCGAATACAGTATTTATTTGCATGATCATCCAGATTAAGCACATCCGGGTCTGGTTACAAAATGTGCCAGACCCCGCCCTGGTTACACTTACGCCATGAGCATCCCTGGGATACTTTGGGCTGACGTGGCTTCCAGCCTTCTCTCGCATGATTTATATTCATAATCCATCCCAGGTTTCCCTTTCGTCCTGTACTGACGTCTCTTCGTCAATGAGATCTCATGTCGTTCCAGACTCCGTTTTCGACCCGATGTTTTACCATTAGTGTACCTCATCTGCAGCACGGTTCAGGCCTCAGGGTCCCTTTTCGACCCGTGTTCATGTCTGTTCTCAACTGTGCTCCTACATCGTCACAGGCTCCCACTCTGACCTCTGCTCACGTCCCGCTCCCGTTTTCAGGCACACTCTCCGACCCCTGCGCCTGTCCGGACGGCTGGCTCCTCTGTGCCGGCCGCTGTATCTCCTGGCGAACAACGTCCGCTAGTTTCTCCTCCGCGCAGTCCGGGTGCCAGCAGATGGGCGCTCACCTGGCGACCGCTCGGTCCGAGGCCGAACATCAGTGTACCCTGGGCTCGAAGTACGGCTGGGTCGGTGCCACTGATGAGGCCACAGAGGGTGTTTATGTTGGTGAGGATGGTCTAGGGGTGATGACTATCCCCACCACCTGGTGGCAGTCGGGTGAGCCGAGTGACGTCACTGGTGGAGAGAATTGCGTCATGACGGGAGGGAGTAAGCCGTGGGCGGATTCGGAGTGCACAAGAACATATTACTATCTGTGTCAGCTGGCTGGGTGTCATAAGCCGGGGTGTTCGTAGTTAGGGCCCTACGGTCCTCACCGACAGGTACCGAGCTTGTGTGCTGGGAATTGGGATCGTTGGACTGGGACGACAGGTATCGGGTTGCAAACGGCGAGCGATGGCGACCCAGTCGGTTTGGTTGAAGACATCAAGGCAGAGCGAGTACTGTACGACTCGGTCGATAGGGGCCAGGAGGCAAATAATTCGATATGGGGAGGCCCCAGTCGTTTCCTATGTCCATGACACCTGCTTATAATTTGCACGCAGGAATTTTTGTTGCCAGAGAAATAATCTGCTTACTTGTGTATCTGTGAAAATAAATATTCTTCATTGCAATAGGTTATAGCAGGATAATGGAGCTTGGAGCGAGCATCTGTAGGTATGGCATATTCAACAAAATCTTAGAAAAACGACCTGGACTGTGACATATGCACTATGCAGTCTGATTGAAAAAGACTTGTGGGCTGTGCCACTGAGCCACTGAAGGTCTCAAAACTGCCAGACCTGACCAGAACAAAGCATTATTGTTTTTAAAACAATATGAAGGTGCAGGAAGAATGATGCTGACAGCTTTGATTCGATCTGACCGACACTATAAAAAAGTTCAACTTGTTTGAAAACAGCGGTGGAATAGTCATTATAAAAGAGCTGTTTATGGCCTTTTCCACACCTTCCCACCTCCTGTAATTTTCGATATAATCGGGTGTGGCATAAAATATAAATGGCGGATTTCCTAGCCGGGCGGGGGTTAAACACTTGTCTTTGTCAAGTGCCGACTAGATCGGTCACCCGCTGCTCGTTCTAAAGGGCTTGCGGAACAGCGCATAACAAGCACAACATCTTCCATCTACCCAAGTGTCTGCAAGCCACGAATCTGAATATACAATATACAATATACATGCCATGTCGCAAGTGTCTACAGACAAGAAACTTTCATAACATGCTTTCCCCCTTAACAGGGAACGTAACACTAAGACTGGATGCTTCCAATTGCGGAGAGAGAAATTAATTGAATTAAAATTTTGACCCCGTCCCATAATGGCTAGTAATCATTGTCACTGCTCGACATTTGACTATCTGCAGACGTACTAAATATATTTATAGTCACCGTGCAGACGTAAAGACGTTACGCAGCTCGACATCAGTCCTCTGCACATAACCACATGGCCCGCATTTGTCTGATATCTTGATCACATAGAATTACATGTCGGATTTTATGATGTGGGCCCGCTCATAGCACAGGGAAATACGAATCTTGTCAGCTATATCATTATACAGCCATCGTTCCCTTGTCAGTGAAACTGACAGACCAGGCATGGAATCGCTACAGACATGGCATGGGGCAAGCTGAGCTATACTGCGAAGCATATCGAGCTAAGCTAGGTTACCGAGATTGGATGTACTCGTTATACCATTCAGAACAATCGCTTGAAGACATTGATGATGGGGCTAGCTGAAAGGGCTCATTTTCAAATGAAGGTATGCGAATTGAATCTACTGCAGCCTGCTATTGCATTTACCAGCGACGTTCTTCAGCGAATAACTAGCATTACAATTCATACGCCTGAGTGTTTTTGGTCGTTGTGAGGTTATGATTGTCAACATGCAGGTAATTTTGTCGATGCCGGATACCACGTAGACATATGGAAAAAGTAGCGATGAACAGGTATAATACGCAAAGTTCAGTAAATAACATGCCATTGTTGACTGGAATTCGAAAGAAGCCATATAACAAATGCAGGTAACTGCTTCTAACGATCTTGACATTAGGTATAATTGCACCAGAAAGCTGAATTATCCCACCACGAAAAAAAGCCACAAGGCCATTAAATTTTATGATCCAGCGCATTAAGCATAAATCTGCCAAGTTAACAGTTACCCATTATTGAATGACATTTAGACTGACAAATCTAACGTAACTAGATGCGAAAAAACAAACAAGAACTTCAATTTGCTCCCATGCGAAGACCGACACGTGATTTAAAGTTCATTCCCGCCCAGCATGGTACGCTTGCCATTTGAATAAACTGAGTTGGACATTCCAAACGCCTGTGCATATATTGGTGCAATAAAGTGCCCATCCGTTTACTAGGTAAGGGCCCCGCTACAGATACTTCCCTGAAAATGGTGACATACCATGGTGACTTACCATGGTGACTTACCAGGGACAGTCAGCGACGGTCAGACGGAGTCCCGTTGGTCAGATCACGAACCCAGCCGTGATGACGTCAGACCACGTGACCCGGCGACCGGTCGCGGTGACGTCACACCACGTGACCCGGCGACCGGTCGCTGCGCCGGTCGACAGGCGTTCCAGAACGGTCGTCGGAGAGATTCAGAGTTCGGAGTGTCGGACGTTGTGCACAGGGGTTCTGAAGGTCTGCTGTGAAGTTTTCATATGACGCTCCTTTGTGTACGTTTATCGCAGCTGAATGAACAAGTAAACGTGTTACACCCATCCATGGACTACTTCATAACTGATGTGACTAATGACTATACAACTACCGTCCTATACACTGAAAAGAGTTATCTATAATGGATAGTGGATACCATAATAAAAATTGCACTTTTATCCGTGTATGATGCCATTGCCTACACATTTGCTCTCTTAACCCGCGCCCCGTAGGGCTACCAGCGGACCCTACCACCCTAAGGGGGGGGGGGCGTTTCGGCCCCCCTAAGATCTCGGAAATTTACCGGCCGATTTTCAAAATTCAAACAGCGTTCGATAGCCCCACCGGGGAACTACCTTGTGACCAAATTTCATTGACCTAGGTCAAACCGATGACGTCACAGGTCAGGTCAAAGGTCAGATTTTCACCGTTCACAGGCATTTCAAGAAATGTGTTGTGAAATCGAGTAAATTGGTAAGTTATTAAAAACCATCGATGGTACCTTGTTCGTCAAACACATACTTCGCTATCTGAGGTCACTGATACCAGGTCAGGTCACAGAGGTCAGGTCACTGGGGGTCACAATATGAAAGTGTCGTGTGATACATGTTTTATGGTCCATTTTACATGACAAATGCGATTATGTGGGTCAGGCAGCCTTTGGGGTCAGTTTAGATTATGGTCCGGTGAAGGTCAGGTCAAGGTCAGGTCAAGGTCAGGTCAAATTAGGTCAAATTTCAAAGTTGATATTTTGCATAAAATGGGTATCCATTCGATGCAGCTCGTCACGGGGAGTCCAATGGTGGTCTTTGTTTTGCCCTACATGGTCTAGAATTACCAAAAATTGAGTTTGAAAATTTGACGTCATCATTTTTGAACAGTTTTTTCGCTATAGCTTGGCCAAAAAAGGAGATATCGATCTGAAATTTGGTATGTAGATAGAGGATGGTAGGTACTATCACATATATTCCGGTTTTTCGAAAGTCAAAAAAGTTTTTGGATTTTTTGGCTGATATATCCATAAAATTGAATTTTTGATTTTTTGGGGTCAAAACTCAAAAATTTCAAAAATCTGAGATAACAGTTTTGTAGCCTTGTCAATTCTACACCTTTTATGTCCTGATCATTTTTCTGTATCTTCAAAGCTTTAGGCCTGACAGCTCTTCTCGCGAAGTTCTTTTTTCGGTCGAAAATGGCAGAACATGACGTCATTCTGACGTCATTTGTGGCCAACCTATCATAGCCTCTGCTTAAATTTTTGGTCACAATGTGTAAAATTGATGCCCGGAGGGGTCCTGAAAGTTTGGTGGCGATATCTTCAGCCGTTTAGGAGCTATCGACGGAAAAGGACAGGGGGGCCGTTTCGGCCCCCCTACGGGGCGCGGGATTTATTAATTAATTAATTTGTCTTTTAAACAGATTTGCTATCGATTACTACAGAATAATTCCTGTGCAATTGCCATAGATCGGCTGTACCTAATTCAATACCTATGCTATTTGATCGTCGCAACAAACGGGTCCTTGGAAGAGCCAAACAATGAGCATGCCTTCATTTCACCAAATCGGCACGGAACGACGCTACGACTCCGAAAGACGAGTACGTTTGAGCTCTAATGACTGGGTCACGTTGCAATCCTGCTGTTAGGTATAGTGGCCAGTCAAGAACGCGGTCGATGTAAAATGAGCAATGGCAAACTGCTTAAGTCGTGCCACCAAAACACTTTAATTCACTTAGAGTGATGAGTTTCGTTTTGTAATTGACGTTTTGCAGTTTCGTTGTGTAACTGACGGGATTTGACACTAGGTTGTTGTGTTTCTAGGCCTTGACGGACTGGGCTGGCTTATTATAAAATAGTTAAGATAAGGACTATCAATCGTACCCAGCTTCAGCGAAGCGTGCTTGAAGGATGTAAAACGTTAACCCGCGCCCAGATGGGGTCTGCCGAGCAACGCGGTCTGATGGGGGGGGGCCATTTTGGCCCCCCCCTCAGATCTCGAGAACCACGCAACATAGCGACAAGCGGTAAACGGTGTTGGATAGCCCCAACGGGGAACTACCTTGTGACCCAATTTCATTGACCTCGGTCAAACCGATGACGTCACAGGTCAGGTCAAAGGTCGAATTTTCACCGTTTACAGGCATTTCAAGAAATGCGTTGTAAAATGGAGTAAAATGCATTTCATTGAAAATCATCGGTGGAGAAATGTTCTTCAAACACATATTTTGCTATTTGAGGTCACTGATACCAGGTCAGGTCACAGAGGTCAGGTCACTGGGGGGGTCACAATATGAAAGTGTCGTGTGATACATGTTTTATGGTCCATTTTACATGACAAATGCGATGATGTGGGTCAGACAGACTTTAGGGCCAGCTTAGGTCACGTTTTGGTCAAGGTCAGGTCAAGGTCAGGTCAAGGTCAGGTCAAGGTCAGGTCAAATTAGGTCAAATTTCAAAGTTGATATTTTTGCATAAAATGGGTATCGATTCGGTGCAGCTCGTCACGGGGAGTTCAATGGTGGTCTCCGTTTTGCGCTACGAGGTCTAGAATTGCTAAAAATTGAGTTCAAAAATTTGACGTCATCAATTTTTAACAGTTTTTTTGCTATAACTTGGCCAAAAAAAGAGGTATCGATCTAAAATTTGGTATGTATATCGAAGAGCGTAGGGACTATCACATATATTCCGGTTTTTTCAAAATTCAAAAAAAAAAATAGAAATTTTTTGAGTTTTTCTAAAAAAATCAATTTTTTTGATTTTTGGGGGTCAAAATCCCAAAATTTCGAAAATCCGAGATAGCGGTTTTGTAGCGCCGTCTTTTGTCTACACAACCACATAAAGAACTTTAAAATTGCTTGTTAAGTGTAGAATTGGTGAGCGTTTCAAGATGTCATGTTTTTTGCTCATTTTTGCTCGAACATGACCTCAGTTTGACCTCAATAACTCCTGACCTGAGGTGACCTGTGACTTGAAATTTTGTGTGAAGGTGTCAAATTGATGCCCGGTAAGGTACCCAAAATTTGGCGGCGCTGCGCGCCGCCGTTTTCTCGCTATTTAAGAAAAACCACAGGGGGGGGCCAAAATGGCCCCCCCCCCATCAGGGCGCGGGTTAATACGACTTCTTGTAGTGAGAAATTTTCATCAGCATAACATCTTATAGTGATTATTTTTTATATACACTAGGCGCATCATAAATTTGATATTCACTAAATTTGACTGGTTTAAGCATTCAGTAACGGTAACTTCAGGTAGCCGGTTACCGTCAAATCCGTCTAGTTTTTCTGGCTCTGATTTTACGTTTTCTAACTGCAGGTCAACATTTGACATCATGTTTGGAACTTCCGTATTCGTTTATCGGCCCAAAACTACCCAGCTCGGCAGGAGGTACCTACATACATATATCCGCCTCTGATCTCACTGTTTTCAACGTTGAACCAAACCATTTGCGACGCGTCAAAGGGCGGTACAGAACACGCTTTGAAGTTGACAGCTCCTATATTAGCACTTGGTTTGAAACGGTGCTTTGTTTATACCACGTTTTCTGTGATTTGTGGACTATACAGCACACACTATGCACAGTATTGATTACGTTTGGAAAATAGTGGATGACGAGTCTATGCTTGTTGCACAATATAGCCTCGTTGCCGGTTGAGGGTGCAATTGTGGTTGTTGGCTCTCATTGTTGATGACGATTATTAATGCATGCGGCTTGACAAATTTTACAATTAAGGACGCATGCCTGGCATAATATACATCGTCTCTGTGCCATCACTTATTCTTGTGATCGCTGTATTCCGGCCCATTTCACTCGAAGCTATCGGACAATGGGTGGGGTATACTATGCTGGATACCGATAAACCAAACACGGGCAAGAACCGATTCGTTGACCTCGATACCATTTGAAAAACAAACTGCTTAGCGTGGTGCCTGAGTCCGTATCCACCCAAGGAATGATCGTACTCATTTATCAAAATGATCTGCCTATGATGACAGCGATAATGTGAACACTCTAGCCATATTACTCTTACGAACTTATGGGCGTCTGAGGTGTGTTCCAAGACCCACATATCAGCAGCAGGCAGTAGGTTACATGCCTGCTGCGTACAAAGGGACATGGGAACTAAACCACCTGCTGCACGGTCGGTCCAAACAGCCTCGCGGTACGCATGAATACGCCGAGAAAATTCAGCATGACACAATCACCCATATCAACTAGCTATGGTCGACACACTGTATGCTGCGTATATTCACGGGGACATGAGTTCGGTGCTCTGTTGGTGCATTGTGCGGCATCCAATCTCACCAAGTGCGGTAAACTCAATTTGGGGTAAAATACCAAACTACCCCACTCCGTAACTACAAAAATACTACCCCGAAATTAGTTAAACTAGCTTGGTGAGGTTGGGCACTTGGCCCAATCTCACCAAGCTAGTTTAACTAATTTCGGGGTAGTATTTTTGTAGTTACGGAGTGGGGTAGTTTGGTATTTTACCCCAAATTGAGTTTACCGCACTTGGTGAGATTGGGCACTGGTGTGTATGTTACATGTATATTATAAAACTATCTAGTACAGATTTCGTTGAACGTGTCCCCAGTTCCCAAAGGCTGAAACAGACTCTTCCACAAGTCAGGAAATGTGATTTGCCGGCTGTTGAATGACTGCTTCAGCCTTAAATTGAATAGATGGCTTGGCGAACGGGTAATGTGTGATATGAACGATTGGCATTACAGTTTAAGCTAGGGCAATAACTAACACGCTGAATCAGAAGTCGTTTTATTGAGCTATCAACGGAAAAACTTCACTTAAGCAGTCAAAGTTCCTGATAACCTTTATTTCAAGTGTACTTCTGTCACCCTCTGAAGATTTGCCCCGTACAGGACAGCACGCCTGACTAAATAAAGCTGAACATTCGAGAGGTAAAGAGACGCCGTTGCCCAATGTTCTGAAACATTGTATTAAAATCATCAACATGCAAATATAGGTATATAGCATGATTGAACAATCGACGTCATTAGTACAATACACAGGGCATACAGCATGTTCAACCCACAGTTCAACTATGTAGCATTGTGCAACTTCTATTTCCATCTAGGCGACCGCAAACCAAGCTGTTTATGGACGACCGTGTACGACATGATCGAGTTTGGTACGATATATCGGTCACAATGTGTAAACGGACCATCGACATCAAACGGTAACAAACATTGTTTGTATTGTTTGTCGCCGCCAATAAAACACTGTCAACACACACGGATATGAACACTGGGAGTGGCGAGTCTACAAACCTTCGGGAAACACAAACATACACCAGCAAACACGCACACAAACAACACGAACCAGCATCAGGTGCTGGCGTCGATCGCACAGTGTGACACAAGGTCAGGTCATATTAGGTCAGGTCACATCAGGCCACATCAGGTCACCATTACCATCAGGTCATCGCTGCATCTCATATCAGCTTCATCTGTTTTCTGTCATACAAGAGCAGCTTGTCACAATGGATCCAGTCAACCCTGGTGATACAGCGCAGCAGTGAGCTAACATGGAGCTATGAGTCATCGGTAAACATAAGCGGAGCTATGAACCAATAGTGAGCTAATGAAGAGCTGCGAGCCAGTGGTGAGCCATTACTTATTTCCCGAACAGCTATAACAGCTATAAATGTGTCTTTTGTCTTGGCTTTGTAGTTTGTTGTATAGGTTGCCGCTACCCAAGTGCTAACAAGTGCTGTTAATTATTTAAAACAAGTGTATGGATGATTGCTGAGTGCCGGAACATTTTACTCAGTTATTATCCCTAAACTGTTTGACAAGGTGCCATACTATATCCTGGGCTGCATGCTGACCAAATTCAGATTCATATACAATCATAAACATCATTTGAGTATGATGCAGTGATATAGGTGCCTAGGTGGCATAATTTTGCAAGAAAGCTAAACAAGACGAGCATATGTCATGTTTCAAGCTCTACATATTTCTACTGATGCAATATTTATGCTTCTTGCCCTCAGGTGCTGCTCGACAACCACACCTATATTGAAAAGGCCCAGATGATGATTTGGAGTGACAGGGCGCACCAGCTGCGAGGCTATATCGCGCCCATTTCTTATTTAACTTCCTCAGTGTCGGGCGTTAAAAATCACCTGAAGGCCGGAGGCCGCAATAAACGAAAAGAGACGAGAAGAGTCTAGCAAAGAGGACTCGTCACCTAAGACTGCTCTCAAAGAAAGCTGGGCTCCGCGCAGGCCCAGAAACTTCAGCCGCTCAGCTTCCAGTCTCGGACACTCCAGAAAAACGTGTCGGACGGAAAGTCTGTCGCCACATCTCGCACAAACAGGTCTTGGGACGACGCCAATAAGGTGTCCATGGGTACCGAAAGTGTGCCCTGTGCGAAGCCGACAGAGGATAACCTCCTCTCGACGCGACTTGCGCGACGCAGACAACCAGGTTGCCAAACCCGGTTTGATGCGTAGCAGCTTGTTTGTCTGACATTTGCTCCAATCCTCCTGCCACTTTCCGCGGAAGAATGAGATCACCGCAGGGAAAAAGTCCCTGGCCGGCAGAGGGAACCGGCGGGAGCAGGGCTGCCGCGCCGCATGGTTCGCAGCACGGTCCGCCCGCTCATTGCCAGCTATACCAACATGGCTAGGAATCCAGCAAAAAGTCACTGAGGTACCCTCTCGGTCGAGAGCCGTCAAACGGAGAAGAATCTCCTGTACGAGGGGGTCAAGTGGATAGAATTGTGTCAAGGACTGGAGTCCGCTCAATGAGTCGGAGAGGACAAGATATGACCGAGCGGGATGAATCTGGATAAAACACAAAAGTTTGAGGACGGCGACCAATTCGCAGGTAAAAACGGATGCATGTTTAGGTAAAGTAAAACATCGCACAGCGTCGCCGCAGACGAAGGCACAGCCAGCACCGAGGTCCGACTTGGACCCATCGGTGTATGCCACGGCATGGCCTGAATATGATTCAATATGTTCCAATGTCTTCGCCTTGAAGGCCAGAGGCAGAATTTGGTCTTTCCGTGTGCCTGATAGGGTTAGGTCCACAGAGGGGACAGATAACCTCCAAGGCGGTTCAGGCAGGATAACAACTCGCATGATGTCCCGAGTGCTTAGGCCACAATCTCGGAGGAGATCAGCCGTTCGGGTGCAGAAAACTCGAGAGCGGCTCCTCTCGTCGCCATCAAAGACTGCTAAGAGCGACCTGGAGAAAGCCGGTCCGTGAGCAGGATGGGAAGGGAACTGACGAAGTTTGATGGCGTATCGCATGCCCAACATCTGCCTTCGTAAGGCCAGAGGGGGCTCGTTCGCCTCAGCTAACAAGCTGACGACAGGAGTAGTTCGGAAAGCACCAGTCGCAATGCGAATCGCTGCGTGGTGGACAGTGTCAAGGATAAGCTTGGATGAGGATGCAGCGTTGTCATAGATAAAAGATCCATAGTCCAGACGGGACCGCACCAGAAACCGATAAAGAAGGAGTAGCGTACTACGGTCAGCGCCGTAGGACATGCGAGCGACACACTTCAGAATGTCAAGAGCTTTAAGACATCTGTCACGGAGACACTTTATGTGACTTCGGTATGTGAGTCGGCAGTCAAGAGTCATGCCAAGGAACTTGGCCTCCGCAACCACTGGTATGGCTTCACGGTAGAGCCTCACCACCATGGGTGCAGTGGGGCGACGCTTACGGGAAAACTGCATGCCTACCGTCTTTGCAGAGGAGAACCGGAAGCCGTTCTCCTTGCCCCATGCCTCCACTCGAGCAACTGCCATCTGCAGCTGTCGCTCCATTGATCGAGTCGACGCCGCACTGCACCAAATAGCGAAATCATCGACGTAAAGAGCGCGGCCGATGGCTGGAGAGAGGACTTTTTCAATGTCGTTGATCATGACACCAAAAAGCGTCACGCTGAGCACACCGCCTTGTGGGACTCCATTAATCTGGGCGAACCGCTCAGATAACTGGTTGCCCACACGAACACGGAAGAAACGATCACCAAGAAAACTGCTTAGAAAATGACCCATCGTGCCTCGAATGCCTAGCTTATGCAGCTTCTGTAAGATACCGAATCGCCAAGTGGTATCATACGCTGCTTCAATGTCGAAGAACAAGGCGCCTACATATTTATGCAATATTTATGCTTCTTGCCCTCAGGTGCTGCTCAACAACCACACCTATATTGAAAAGGCCCAGCTCAAGGCCATCAATTTTAACCGACCTATGAAAGAGCAGCATCTAGCAGTGTGTGCTCTGACCACAAGACTTGTGGGCAGGAGGTGCTGGTGACCCACACCGTCACCGGCCTTTGTACTAGCCGTGGAGGGTGTGGGAGTGGCTTCGTTGAAGCCCAGTGATGTGTGGCAACTAGAAATTGTGCTGCGGTGGGGGGTCGCCTTTAATGTGTTGAACATATGCAGCGGAGAGGCTGCCAACAACCTCAACTGGTTCTTGCGAGAAAAGATGTTTTACCTCCAGCAGGACAGTACCGTAAATGACAAGGACGTCAAAACGATTGTTGACCTGGAGGCGCGGATCTAGGCCTGGGTTAAGGTGAGAAAGGGCAAGGGCCAAAGGCCGGGTACAAGAGTATCCTTTTGTTTCTGTTTCGGGCTTTTTTCTCAATAAACAGTTGCTGACGACTTTGTTTTTACGGAATTTGAGACAAATGAAGATAGAGTTGTTTGTGAAGAGGGACAGAGTAGTGGGGCTGTTCATTGTCCAAGCAACAACCTAGGCTGTCCGAGCAACAACCTAGGCTGTCCAAGCAACAACCTAGGCTGTCCAAGCAACAACCTAGGCTGTCCAAGCAACAACCTAGGCTGTCCAACCTACAACCTAGGCTGTCCAACCAGCAACCTAGGCTGTCCAACCAGCACAAGGCTGTCCAATCAACAACCTAGGCTGTCCAAGCAACAACCTAGGCTGTCCAAGCAGCAACCTAGGCTGCCCAAGCAACAACCTAGGCTGTCCAACCAACAACCCAGGCGTGGCCGCCGCGTGATGAGCTGCCTCACTAGCTTCTAGCCCGGTAAACTCCGGCTCAGCCTGGGCTTCTTAGGGCTGAAATAGCTCGGCTAGGAGCTGGGCTGCCTCGTCGTTCGCCATGTGACTACCTCGCCGCCGAGGTGGATATCGGTGAATGTCACGGCCACGGTCGGTCATGGCCTCCTTCCATTTCCCCCTTCATTCGCACCGAGGTGTTAATGGCTCCCTCGCCCGGGGGCTCGGCATCCCTTTGGGCGGGTCCGAGGGGACTTGGCCCGATAGATCTATTCATTTCGTATCGAGACGTCGATCAAGCAACATGCCGCTGACAAGCCCGCCCCTCACGCCGGCATCCCCGTCGCCGGAGCCGTGGTCGCCGCCGAGTGAGATGTCCTCGGCGACAGCGGGGTCATTACCCCGCTATACGCCAGAGCCGCCGCTCCCGGATCCCCGGGACGTGCAGATTGAAGAGTTGCGGCGCCAAATTATCAACTTAGAGACAACGCTGCAGATCAAGGAGGTGAGGTACTTGGGAATTTGAATAATGTTTTTCTTTTGTACTCAGTTTCCCGTGTTAGTGCTAAAGATGTGAGGCACTTGGGAGTTTTATACTATGGAGAGCGTCAACCATCTTTTAATGAACTGCGCTCCGAATTCCGATGCATGCAAAGGCATGAAAACGAATCAGGAGCCCCTGAAGCATCTTTTGCTGCGCCAAGCTGCTGTCACAAAGCCGTACCTGGACCTGGTCATCCGTATCTGGCTCATCATTCCGCCCGAAAGTGGAAGCATGGTCAGCGCAGTCAAAGAAGTGTTCGGCATGCACCGGCAGTTAACCCACGCCAATGCAGCCATGGAGCCGGCCATTCGTTGGAACGGCCCTGATCTGTGCAGTGCTGACCAGCTTATCGGAGCAGTCGTGGCCAGACTGCAGCTGGGCCGGACCACGAACAGTGGCAGCTCGGCCCTCCTCGCCGGGGAAGTGCTACGGCGTCACTTGGGGAAGTGTGCGCGCGATCGCGGGCGTTTTTCAGAGGAGCGTCCCAAAAAGCAGTGAGATATGCTCAAAAGAAAATGTATCCTTGGAGCACAAGCCCCCGCGGACGTCCAGTCCGCACCCCCCAAGTTGGAGAATCGTCCTAGTGCACGGGGAAGGGAGCAGAGGTCGTTGGCCACTGGCTCGTGTATTAGCTCTCATTCGTGGACGGGATGGAATCCCGAGAGCTGCTATCATATCATTGCGGGGTCGTCAAACAAGGAGACCCGTGACAAAAGTATACCGCCTGGAGGCATCCCCCGACTTCACCACATAGGGCTCACTGACTTCCCGTCCAACATTGAACGACCCAAACAATTGGTGACGCATACTAGAGTACGTATTAGTGTCCGACTCATACAGGGTGGGAAGTACCAGTGCAGAGAGGGCTCCGACGCGTGCAATTCATACCTACTCATTTGCAATATTACTCTACACATTTCATAATTATCCCGTTTCTTTTACGCTGTCTTTGTTTTACTTGTCAGGATGTCCTTGGAAAACACCCATTTTTGTTGTGTTTGCTGATGCCTTCTCATTTCGGAGAACGAGATGGACGTCATATGCCTTCAGAACAGCGAGGCGGACCAGTGGTTCGCGGAGCAGGCGGCGCCGCTGGAGCCAGTGCGAGACCCAGGACCCAGGACAGCACTTGAACTTTCGATGGTTGATTACATGGCGGCACAAGGTCGCCCCCAAAGTGTCTGCCATCCAACACTTTCTAGCAAACCACCCGAAGATGACATTCACCAGGCCGTTGCCCTCCGTGGTCCTAAAGCTTCGCGATGTGGCGGCGGCCATGCAGTAACACACAGGCAACGCGTCCATGAGGTTTTACTTGGAGGAGCGGGCCAGCTGAGCCCGTGCCAGAGCGGGCTGCTGGCGTTTTGCCGGCGCCACTCCGTCAACGTGGCTGAGAAGCGCTACGAGCAGCGAAACCGGCGGCACATGGATCCAACTGCGCAGCGGGATCTCCTCGCGGTCGCCTCCCGTGTGCTCCAGGAGCCTGCCGCCGCTGAAGAACCCGCGGCCGGCTAACAGCAGTAGATGCATCTGCACTCAGTACCAAAAACTTGGCTTTGACAGCTTTGCCTTCTTGGCGGCGCAGCGCTGCGCTCTCGGACCAACGGCGGACCATCAACGTCTCCCTCCGACTGGTGAGGGAGCACGTAACACCCCTCCTGATGGCCTGCTGTGACGACCTGTGGGACCTGATCATCCTGCTGGAGGGCGGGACGGAGCAGCTCTCAGAGGCTCCGTCCTGCGGCTCTGGCTGGGACGGCTGTTCCTCCGGCTGGCTGTGTTTGAAGGTATCCGTCTCCGCCCCACGGCTCCCTGCTGGGAGAGCTGGTGGAGTTACGCCATCCCCCGCCTGGCCCGCGCGGCCCCCACCTGCTCCTGTGGTACCACCACATGTGCTCGGAGACACACCAACAGCAGTGTTACCTGTACATGGCCTGGAGCGTGGTGGACCGGGACGATCTGGGGGACGGCGTGCCGATGACGTCACCGGTCGGTGACGCCGTCACGCTCGACGTGACGCCGCTCACACGGCTCCTCTTCAAGTCTGACCTGAAGCCCCTGCTGGGTGACCCGGCTGCGGTGGCCGCCTGGTGAGGTCAGCAGCTGCGGCGGCTGCCGGCGGAGCGGCCGGCCGGCCTGACCGCCGTGCTGGACACGCCGCGGGGCCGGGCCGAGCTCCTGCGGCGGGCCCTCAGTGAGGCCGTGCCGCGGAAGATGGACTGGTGGCGAGAGAGGGACCGGAAGGAGAAGCAGAACCGGGAGGGGAACTTCGGACCACTGCTCACCTACCAGCGGTGCAGGGGAAACTTTGTGACTCTACTTTCAAAGCCTGTCACGGGACCTGCGAGCAAAGAAAGTGAAAGAGGAGGCAGCCGTCGGCTACATGTGGCTCTTCGCCAGAATGCAGAAGGCCACCAGTCTCTCCCAGCTAGATCACGGCATCAAAAACTTCCGTCTGATGGCGCTGTCGAAGGAACAGCAGCGGATGCATCGGAGCCGTTAACTTTGCTTTGACTACTTGTTTTAACACTATTCTTGCATTTACCAGTCCGGTGCAGTAGTGGGCGCCCTGAAACCACAAGTCGCACCCCGGGACCCGGGCAGAGACTCCCTATCGCCCTAGACAAATGTCAGTCAGAGCACAACGCCCAGCCAATTGCGTCTTGTAGAAATCGCCAATGCAGCCCATGATCCTGCTTCGGACCAAGAAGAAGAACTCTATGCGGCATCAGACGAGCAGGCTCCACAGACCTCTCAGATGCACCGTCCTTTCCTAAATGTAGCCGAAGATCCTGCTTCGGACAAAGAGGAAGACATGTCACGGTTTATTGTAATTGTGCGAGTGTCTACGATGCCACGCGCTATTTCCGTTGCCAACGCATCGGCCACAACGAGAGCAACAGCCAAGGTAAGCTGATGTGCTTCTAGTGTGCGTGCTGGAATGACGCCCAACCAGGACAGTCGCTCGGAGACCCCTCGATGTTATTTGTTTGTTAATTGGGGATTTAGGGCGCGCCGACTACTTAGGTCATTTTGCGCCCATAACGTCGTTTTAATAAAACAAGTGTGTCAAAAGAGAGAACCTTCTAGATACGAAGACTTGACATGCAACAAGTTTCACAATTGAGATGTCGCTTTCGGAACAAGGTGAAGGTTGCATTGTGAACTATTGCACAGGATCTCAACAATGTGATCGTGGTCTTTGTCGTCGTTCATGGTAGTGCTCTGCCGGTGATACTGGTGCCAATGACCCGCAAGACGCGACGCCTCTACAGGGCAGTTCTGGCACAAGTGGCCCAGCTCCTGAACTTCATCCCTAAGGCGTTCCTGTCCAATTGGGAGGCGGGGCTCCAAGGAGCGGCACGGGAGACGTGGCCAGAAACGCCACAGCACGGATGCTGGTTTCACTATGCCCAGGCTGTGATCCGTCAGATCCGCCGTCTGGGTCTTTTCGATTAACAAATCATGGACGTCCTGCACATCAACGACCCGTCGGCTCGCACCTGGTACCGGCGGCAGCAGATGGCCGCCCACCTGGTCCTGCCGGCGATTCGATCGCCCGGGACTCAGGACTGGCCTCGCCTCTGCCGGGCGAGGAGACCCCTCGATGCATCAACTGCAGAGGGGTGGGTGGGGGGGGGGGGGGGACGGCCAAGGCGTTTTACCTTTGTGCCATCAGTGTCGTGGCATCAGAAGCTGCAGGAGACTCTGCCTTCATAATGAGGACCTTGAAGGAGGGGTTACTCACTCACTCTGGGATAGAGCTTGCGCCTGAGGTGTCGGTAGCTGATACTGCAAGGGCAATCACCGCTGCGGCGACTGAGGTGTTCCCTGGAACAGTGAGGAGAGTCTGCTGGTTCCACCTGAAAAAAAGCTGTGGAAAAACGACCCAGGAAGGAGACGAGAAACATGTGTAGGGTTAATGAGAAAAAAACATTCAGATGCTATCGTAGAAATGTAATGTGAGCAATGTGATTCATTCCATATTTTGATCAACATGTCCTGAACTGTGATAATAATTGACAAATAAGCATATAGTGTAAATGTAGGTATAGTGAATACATTGTGCACAATGCCAAATAACTGATGAGCGGTGAGGCTCGGCCCTGGTGTTGTCATTGTCGTCTGTGTTAGGGTTTGAAACCATAATATAAGCCGCCTCCCAACCCGGCAGCAGCTCCGTCTGACTGCAGTAAGCTGACACAGCTCCCTCCGACAGGACCGAGGGAGCCGCTGGAGCCGCTGACGGTCGTCGTTAGAGAGGCAGAGGGTGACATCTCCGTCCAGCTGGCCAAGGAGCTGGGGTCTCGGTCGCTAAACCATAACGCGTTTTTGGAACCTTGGATACACTTAGGCCTACGTGATCAAGAAAAAGAGGAGCCTATGCAACCCTCCAGCTTGGCACAGAACGTAACAGATCTATTTTGTAAGCACAGTATCACAGCGTAAGCGTTGCCATTTGTCAGAAAGTCCCAAACGGACTGAATCAACTTTATCTCGATTAGCTTCTATAAGCCAACGAGATAGACAAACTCTCATTGGCAAGCTTGCCGTCATCAGCCGCGCACATATCGATGGGGGTGGTAAGGGTATCGGAGCGCAACAAGGCCAGCCTGGGCGCCAATATCGCTCTGCCAAAGTGCGCCGCGTGGTCAAAGGAGACTCGTCACTGGCAGGTGTCGGTGGCGCTCGGCCTCGGGGCCGCTCCTCCCGTGGAGTTTTGTGCTGAGTTCTCTGAGAGGGTGAAAGACACCACTCAGGAGCCAGAGCCATCAGAGGTAAAGGAAGAGGTGGCACCTGAGACAGCTGACCCAGGATGGTCTGATTCTAGTGACGACTTTGTCAGGGCGGTGGGTATATCAGCAGCAGCCGGCAAACCGACCAACAAGATGAACGCTGAGGCTGTGAAGAAGCTGGTAGCGTTGTTCCGGACGACGGTCATGAGTCTCAGTGATGGCGAGACAGAATTATGTGCTAAACGAGAGCGGGGTGGCCATCGACCACTTAAAGTCGTACTTCATCAAGACAGTGGCACCCTGGTTGGCTAAGGAGCCGCCCGGTGGCTCGAGGACGGGCGTCATGGACAGCGTCCACCGGCTCCTGGACTGGCTGGAGCTGGCTGGATTTTATATCCGTACATCAATGTGGCGGCGGACCTGACCGCGGACTAACGGAAGGCCATCATCGGCTCCCTCCAACTGGTGAGGGAGCACCCAACAGTCACGTCATATGTGCAGGACATGCGGGACCAGATTTTTAAAGCTAAACGTGTACTTGCTCGTCCTGAAAGGATTTCTGATGTCCGCTCTGGAATGGCCGAGATGAATCGCGCTGTTCAGGGTTATAGTGCACGATCGTGACGATCTGACTGACGTCGAGTGTCTGACCTATCTCCAGGCTCATCTCACCGGATCCGGTCAAGGGATCAGTGCGCGGCATCTTATGTGACTCTTCCCTGTACGGTTAGGCTCTGCGTGAGCTAGAGGAGGAGTTCGGTGACCCGGCACGGGTCATTCACGTTAGGTTAACAAGCAAAGTTTAAATAGGGCACAAAAACCTCTCCCAGTGCCAAGTCCCTCACAGCATATCACGGGACCTGCGAGCGGAAAGGAAGCAGCCGGCGGCTACATGTGCCTCTTCACCAGAATGCAGAAGGCCACCAGTCTCTCACAGCTAGATAACGGCTTAAAAAACTTCCGTCTGATGGCGCTGTCAAAGGAATAGCAGTAGATGCATCTGCACTCAGTACCGAAAACTTGGCTTTGACAGCTTCGCCTTCTGGGCGGCGCAGCGCTGCGCTCTCGGACCAACGGCGGGCCATCACCGGCTCCCTCCGACTGGTGAGGGAGCACGTAACACCCCTTCTGATGGCCTGCTGTCAGGAGCTTTGGGACCTGGACATCCTGCTGGAAGGCGGGACGGAGCCGCTCTCAGAGGCTCCGTCCTGCGGCTCTGTCTGGGACGGCTGCTCCTCCGGCTGGCTGTGTTTGAAGGTATCCGTCTCCGCCCCACGGCTCCCTGCTGGGGGGCCGTCCCTCACGAGCCCCTCACGCTCACCTCACGCTGAGCAGCCCGCCCCTCACGCCGGCATCCCCGTCGCCGGAGCCGTGGTCGCCGCCGAGTAAGATGTCCTCGGCGACAGCGGGGTCATTACCCCGCTATACGCCAGAGCCGCCGCTCCCGGATCCCCGGGACGTGCAGATTGAAGAGTTGCGGCGCCAAATTATCAACTTAGAGACAACGCTGCAGATCAAGGAGGTGAGGTACTTGGGAATTTGAATAATGTTTTTCTTTTGTACTCAGTTTCCCGTGTTAGTGCTAAAGATGTGAGGCACTTGGGAGTTTTATACTATGGAGAGCGTCAACCATCTTTTAATGAACTGCGCTCCGAATTCCGATGCATCCAAAGGCATGAAAACGAATCAGCAGCCCCTGAAGCATCTTTTGCTGCGCCAAGCTGCTGTCACAAAGCCGTACCTGGACCTGGTCATCCGTATCTGGCTCATCATTCCGCCGGCGAAAGTGGAAGCATGGTCAGCGCAGTCAAAGAAGTGTTCGGCATGCACCGGCAGTTAACCCACGCCAATGCAGCCATGGAGCCGGCCATTCGTTGGAACGGCCCTGATCTGTGCAGTGCTGACCAGCTTGTCGGAGCAGTCGTGGCCAGACTGCAGCTGGGCCGGACCACGAACAGTGGCAGCTCGGCCCTGCTCGCCGGGGAAGTGCTACGGCGTCACTTGGGGAAGTGTGCGCGCGATCGCGGGCGTTTTTCAAAGGAGCGTCCCAAAAAGCAGTGAGATATGCTCAAAAGAAGATGTATCCTTGGAGCACAAGCCCCCGCGGACGTTCAGTACGCACCCTCAAGTTGGAGAAATTGTCCTAGTGCACGGGGCACTGGCTCGTGTATTAGCTCTCATTAGTGGACGGGATGGAGTCCCGAGAGCCGCGATCATATCATTGCGGGTCGTCAAACAAGGAGACCCGTGATAAGCCTATAGTACCTGGAGGCATCCCCCGACTTCACCACATAGGGCTCACTGACTTCCCGTCCAACATTGAACGACCCAAACAATTGGTGACGCATACTGGAGTACGGTTTACGGTCCCACTAATACAGGGCGGGAATTACCAGTGTGGAGAGCGCTCCGACGCGTGCAATTCATATTCATTTAACTCAAGAAACTCAAGATTACGAAACGATATTTATTTTTAATCGTAAGTCGTTTCGCGTTTCTTCAGTAAGATTCGGGTAGCATACCAACATGCCCCGACCCCCTACACTCGCTTCTGCCTATGGTGATCCCCCCGGGGAGGGCGATCCAGAAGTGGAGTTCCACACCACCGAGGAAGAGAACAGCCCCTACAGCGGCTCCCTGGATTCGATTCAACACGAAGCGTACTTCTCGAGCGAAGATTCCACGGATTCTGACTCTTGTACCTACTGACATGGTACCGGAAAAAACGTCCCGATCGTTGACTATTCCGAAAGTGAAGGTGACGAAGAGGCGGCAGAGTCCTGGTGGGCCGGCTCCGGGGGATGGTGTCGGCGACTCTGCGGTTGCCTCCAGCCCGGCTGCTGCCAGGTCAGAACTGGCAGCTGCCGGACCTTCTTGTTCTTATGACTCCGTCTCCGCTGACTCGATTCAGCGTCCCTTGAGGCCGCTACTGCCCCCGCTGCCACAGAGCCTGCCGGCGCTGAGCAGCCCGTGGCCAGCCCCTTCAGCGAGGACTTCAGCGCCGATAACGGTTCACCGACGCCGTCTCAACAGCCTGAGCAGGTATTTATTTGCAATTATCTATTTATTTTCTGTTGATTTTCTATTGATTTTTCTGTTCATTGATTTTGCTTTTTCACAGGACGGATATGGACCCTGAACTTGTGCCGTACTTCAAGGCCAGACAGCAAAGTGAAGCTCAGGCGCCAAAACAACGGCGGACCATCACTGGCTCCCTCCAACTGGTGAGGGAGCACGTAACACCCCTTCTGATGGCATGCTGTCAGGATCTGTGGGACCTGGACATCCTGCTGGAAGGCGAGACGGAGCCGTTCTCAGAGCGCCAGCTGCGACTCCGTCTGGGACGGCTGCTCCTCCGGCTGGCTGTGTTTGAAGGTATCCGTCTCCGCCCCGAGGCTCCCTGCTGGGAGAGCTGGTGGAGTTACGCCATCCCCCGCATGGTCCGCGCGGACCCCCGCCCGCTCTAGTAGTACCACCACATGTACTCGGGGACACACCAACAGCAGTGTTACTTGTACATTGCCTTGAGTGTCACCGGTCGGTGACGCCGTCACGCTCGACGTGACGCCGCTCACCCGGCGCCTCACCGTCGGTCGGTGACGCCGTCACGCTCGACGTGACGCCGCTCACACGGCTCCTCACCAATTCTGACCCGAAGCCTCTGCTGGGTGACCCGGCAGCGGTGGCCACCTGGTGAGGTCAGCAGCTGCGGCGGGCCCCCAGTGAGGCCATGCCGCGGAAGATGGACTGGTGGCGAGAGAGGGACCGGAAGGAGGAGTAGAACTGGGAGGGGAACTACGGACCACTGAACACCTACCAGCGGTGCCGGGAGGGGTTAACAAAACTGATGAGGGTTATTCTCCTTCCTGGTACTGAAGCACCGTCTGAGGCGCTCCAAAATACTGCGGACAAGCAGATTTTGGGAAAACGAGGTCCCGACATGGTACAACGGATAGTTCAGAGCGAACTTTCGGGTACGTTGCTCACTTTTAGTGTGTAATGAGTACTGCATCTCACTGTCGCGGGCGGAGCTGCTCGCCGTCTGTCAGCTAGAGCCCGGACAGCGAGCTGCGGTTAGAGCCCTAAAGGCAATTAAAAACATCCTGAAGGAGAGCGGGGTAGCCATCGGCGACTTAAAGTCGTACTTCATGAAGACGGCGGCGCTCTGGCTAGCCCAGAAAACGCCCAATGGCTATCGACCACTTGAAGTCATACTTAATCAAGACGGCGGCCATCAAGAAAGAACACTTCCGTCTGATGGAGCTGTCGAAGTAACAGCAGTGAAAGCATCGGTGCCGTAAACCTTGCTTTGATTACTTGTTTTAACACTATTCTTGCATTTACCAGTCCGGTGCAGTAGTGAGGGCCCTGAAACCACAAGTCGCACCCCAGGGCCCGGGCAGAGACTCCCTATCGTCCTAGACGACCTAGACCAATGTCAGTCAGAGCGCAACACCCAGCCCATCGTGTCTTGTGGAAATAGCCAATGAAGCGGACGATCCTGCTTCGGACCAAGAGGAAGAACTGCCTGCAGTTTCAGACGATGAGGCACCACAGACCTCTAAGATACACTGTCCTTTCCCAAATGCAGCCGATGATCCTGCTTCGGACCAAGAGGAAGAACTCTATGCGGTATCAGACGAGCAGGCACTACATACCTCTCAGATGCACTGTCCTTTCCCAAATGCAGCCGATGATCCTGCTTCGGACCAAGAGGAAGACCTGTCCGAGGTTTAGTGTACCTTTGTGCGCGTGTCTTCAATGCCATACGCTTCTTTCGTTGCCAATGGTTCGGCCACACCTAGGACAACATCCAAGGTAAGCTCATGTACTCCTAGTGTGCGTCCCGGAATGACGTGCAACCAGACCAGCCACTCGGGGCGCTGGCATTGAGTCGACCCCTGACCGCCAGCCGGAGCCGACGTGCATCCCTTGCCCCTCCGCGCCTGGACCCTGTGAGCCGTGACCTGTGCAGTGAGGGATTAGTTCTAACTATGGGAACTAGGCGGCGGGTGGTGTGAACTCAAATGGCTGACATGACTGAAATCGACATAAGAAAGAAGCAAAGAAAATCTCTAGTGAAGTTAAATTCGTCCAAAGACCGCAGGACCTAAACTGAGCTACGGAAGCCGTAGCTCAGGCAATAAACCGAGTCAACGAAGCAAAGAAAGCTCGTATAGCGTCGCTCGTGTCAGTACTATCGTCTACCAAGAACAGGCTTGAGGTAACTGAGCGACGTATCAAGGAGCTCGACGCATACAACCGCCGCACCAGCCTGGAGATGCACCGGTATGCAGGAGACCAACGGCGAGGCAACAGGCAGCCTGGGGAAAGACATAGGCCAGGCCGACGGTCTCAAACTGTCGGCCGATAGCCTAAACCGGCTCCACCGCCTCCGCCGCCAACAGCCAGGGAAGGCGCGGCCAATCATCACCAAATTCGGTACGACAAACGCTCGGCAAAAACTGTTTGAGAAACGAAAAGAACTGAGTGCTAAAAAGGTGGGTGCTCATCCGGTGCTGACCCGGTCAGTAATAAGCCGCAACTTTTTGTCAGAGTGCCTGAAAGCGAAAAACCAGCATCTTCTCTTCTTGGCAAGGCAGCTCCGGACACGCAAGTATATGTGGGGCCGCCTACACGACTAACGGATGTGTGGCAGTCAAAAGGGCAGACGGAGGCAGCGCAACATCAATCACAGAGTCGGCTGACATAGAAACTACCGTGGCAGCCGACGCTCTTCGAGAATTCCGCCCACGTGAGGCCGGGCCAGCCCGCCCAGCGCGCCGTGGGTCAAGCCCCGCCTGGCAGACCACCGACCAGCAGGGCCCCAACCAGGCTCTGTAGTTTGATGGCCGAAAAGACAAGACATTTACCGGCAAATCTACCACAAAAAACAACATGTGGCGGTGGTGGTGCAACCCGACTCGAGATACCTTACCCCCTTCACTCCGGAGAGTGGAAAAGCCATCCATCAAGCCAAATTACATTGGAACTTGGTCAGGGCACTGGGGTTGGTGGAGCCATCAATTTGCCTTCGTGAAGTGGTTGGAAGATCCACCGAAATGGAGCGTGGCGCCACTCAAGCATGTAAAAAACAAAGGAGAGCCGAAAATCGGCCAGGTGATGGAGGTGAACTGGGGTTCCAGCTACCGTTGCGCCCGTTTGAACATCACCACCGAATTCGAGGCAGCTCTTATGGTGGCCGTCGAGGACTGCTGGCCCGGTGGGCGAATGTCTGGCTGTCACTTCCACTTCTGTCCGGCGCTGTATCGACAGGCATTGTATGTTCAGTTACAGTGATTGAAATGTTCGCCTCAGCAAGCAGCATGGGATACTTACTTAACTTGGAGTAGAAGTAAGAGGGAAAAAAGAAAGTTGCAAGGCCTCAATATTTAAATAGGAGGTACGTAGAACATTTGTACATTGTGACATTTTCATCAACTTTCTGTAAAATGCGTCAATCAAAAACGGTCATGTATGTGAATTGGCTAATGGGTTAACCCAAACAGCTTGAATAAGGTGTAGCGTTTTAGGAAAATGACGTTTTTTAAAGTGTACTTTGCAGCTCTAGCGTCGTGGCCTAGCAATAGCCTACAGGGCGTCAGACTCTTCCACAAGTGGTGCGGGATGCTGATTTCCGTTCCACTTCTGGCACAGGAACACGTCGATGAGGCGTTCCACTCGCTGTCAAATACTCGAGAGGGAGGTCGGCCGCCTGCAAGTGACTGGCAGGTGTGTGACGATGAGCAGCGTGCTCCAGTTCATGGCCCGCAATATTGGTCAATAGACGGCTATTGACCATCGCACCCTAATATTCGAGTGAAGGCTGGTGAAAATAAAAATATTAAATTTGGCAGCTTCAAACTGTTGCATATGCTCATTTGAGTATCATTGTAATGATCGTTTCATCCACTCAAGTTATTGGTGTACTTTAGCTCGTGTTGAGTATGTGGCTAACAGCAGACACATTTTTCCAGGCTTACTGCTTATGACAAATGCAACAACTTCCGGGGCGTGGAAGATGAGCCTGTGAACGACGAGGAGCTGATGCAGTGGACAACGCTGCCCCTGCGGTTAATCAGATCCACTTTCCTAGTGTCTGTCTGTGACGCTTGATCACATGTGGGAGTACTATGTCGGCGAGCGAGCAGTTATTCATCAAAGTGCACTGGCCTTATACAGGGAGAGCTGGATTGTGAGTGCCCTTGGTGCAAAGGAGGACAGCAAAACATTCATCCAAATGCTTGTAAGAGCAAAGATGAAGAAGTCTAGCCGTTATCATGTCCATGTTGTGTTAGATAGAGATGGAAGTGTTGATGGAGCTCATTGTGAATGTGCAGCTGAGGGTGGCAGCACTCCCAGATGTAAACATGTGGCCACCTCACTATATGGATTTGAGTCCCTGACCAGGACTGGCAAAATGCAGGTGGAGATGACATGCACCCAAACATCACAAACGTGGTATGCTCCCCGCACGGGACATACCATGTCATCCCCTACTAAAGCTGCCAAGATCACCTACAAAGTTCACAACCCGGCAGATGAACAGCCTGCCACATCGAGGCAAGAGCAGCATGCTTCAGGTGAAGTGGATGGCATGCCTGGGGAGAGAGAGGGATCGACTTTTGAACCTGCCGAACAACTACCAGGTAATATACATACAATGCAACATTTGCAAGGGCATATTTATTTTAGACTGCATTGTGTGTCCATTGATGTTTTGTATATTTCATGGAGTATTTCATTTCATGCCTTTTGGTTGTGTGTCATCAGGTTTGCATTTACGGTTTTGAATAGCATGAGCTGATATACAATTGCAAGCTGACACAGCTCCCTCCGACAGAACCGGGGGAGCCGCTGGAGCCGCTGACGTCCCTCTGACACGGCCCGACCATGGGCTGACGGTCGTCGTTAGAAAGGCGGAGGGCGACATCTCCGTCCAGCTGGCCAAGGAGCTGGGGTCTCGGTCGCTAAACCATAACGCGTCTTTGGAACCTTGGATACACTTCGGCCCTCGTAATCATGAAAAAGAGGAGCCCATGCCACCCTCCGACTCGGCACAGAAGGCAACAGCTCTATTTTGTATGCATAGTATTAAATAGCGTAGGCATTACCATTTATCAGAAAGTCCCAAACGGACTGAATCAACTTTATCTCGATTAGCTTCTATGAGCCAACAAGATAGACAAACACTCATTGGCAAGCTTGCCGTCATCAGCCGCGCAAATAACGACATAAATCGGACTTGGCAGCTAAGCCTGATGTAGCGAGCGAGTGGGCCACGGGGGAGGGGAGCGGCAGTAAGGCGGTACTTAACCTTCCAGGCGGTGGGGGGAGGGGGCATTTTTTTGCCCCCCCCCCTTTAGTTTTTTCGATATATCTCAAGAGCCGCTGCGCCGATCGTCACCAAACTTTCAGTACCCTCCCATGAATAGCTATTGCACATTGTGACCAAAATATTTTCCAAAGGCTATGATAGGTTGGCCGCTAATGACGTCAGAGTGACGTCATTTTTGCCATTTTCGACCCAAAAAAGGTTTCGCGGAAAGAGCTGTCAGGCCTACAGCTTTAGAGATACAGAAAAATGTTTCAGATATAAGAGGTGTAGAATTAGGAGGGCTACAAAACTGCTTTCTTGGATTTTTGAAATTTTTTGGTTTTTAACCACCCCCCCAAAAAATAGATTTTTTGAATATAATAGTCGAAAAATCCAAAAAGTTTTTTGAATTTCGAAAAACCGGAATAAATGTGATAGTTCCTACCGCATTCTATCTACATACCAAATTTGAGATCGATACCTCTTTTTTTGGCCAAGTTATAGCGAAAAACTGTTCAAAATTGATGACGTCAAATTTTCAAACTCAATTTTTAGCGATTCTAGACCTCGTAGCGCAAAACAAAGACAACCTTTAGACTCCCCGTGACGAGCTGCATCGAATCAATACCCATTTCATGCAAAAATATCAACTTTGAAATTTGACATTTTTTTACCTGACCTCCACCAGAAAGTGACCTAAATCGTACCTGATGGTCTTATAACCAACACCATTGAGTTGGAAATGAAAAACTGGCCATAAAACATGCATCGCACAACCTTAGTAAAGTTGGGTTCATGTGGTGACCCTTGGTGACCTTTGGTGACCTGACCTGGTATGACTAGTGACCTCTAATAGCAACATATGTACTAGACAACTGACGCCCCATCGCTGATTTTCGACAAAATGCGTTTTACTCGGTGTTATAGCGCTTTCCCTAGATGACCTGTGAACGGTGAAACATTTTATATTTGACCTGACCTGTGACGCCATCGGTGACCCCGAGGTCGATGAAATTTGGTTTCCCTCGACAAATTTGACAGGGCTATCGAACGCCGTTTGAATTTTCCGGATCCGTCCAGTAGTTTCGGAGATACGGGGGGGGGCAAAAAAATGCCCCCCCCCCCCAACCGCGCGGAAGGTGGCCGGGAGGCCCACCGCCTGCCGGGTTAATAAGTACTGTATCTCGCTGTCGCTGTCGTCAGCTCTAGCCCGGACAGCGAGCTGCGGTTGGAGCCTTATAGGCTATGAAAAAAAATGCTGAAGGAGAGCGGGGTTGCCATCGACCACTTAAAGTCGTACTTCATCAAGAAGGCGGCACTCTGGCTGGCCCAGGAAACGCCCAATGGCCATCGACCACTTAAAGTCGTACTTCATCAAGACAGCGGCACTCTGGCTGGCCCTGGAGACAGACGCCCAATGGCCATTGACCACTTGAAGTCGTACTTTTGTGACATGCCTTCGGATTATACCGCCTGTTGGTTCGCGATGTCGAAATCCCGGGGACGGGATTTACGTCGAAAGGTTTTTGTATGTGACATGCCTTCGGATTATACCGCCTGTTGGTTCGCGATCTCGAAATCCCGGGGACGGGATTTACGTCGAAAGGTTTTTGTATGTGACATGCCTTCGGATTATACCGCCTGTTGGTTCGCGATGTCGAAATCCCGAGGACGGGATTTACGTCGAAAGGTTTTTGTATGTGACATGCCTTCGCCGATCGATGCCGATCGATTCGCTCCGCTGCTCCCTATAAAAGCAGCAGCGACGCGAGCGCGGACACTCACACTCTCTCGGTCTGATACTCGACACTGGACTCGACTGGTGGTGCCGCGTGGGTCGGCAGGACCATTCGGTCCGGGACATTCGTCCCGGACGTTGAGACACTCGGTCTGTGGCACTACGCATTCGTTCACTCACTCTGGAGGACTGTCAGTCATTCGCGGTGTGTGATCGTTCGGTGTGAGAATCGCTGTCGATACCGGGATGACTGGTCGGCGACAACTATCATATCTGCCGACAAACCGACGGGCGAGCGTGAGAGTCGTTACGCGGCGGCGATGATGTTGAACAAAGAAAACAGGAAGACTAGTTGAGAGCATCACGACCAGAACAAAAGGAAACAGGAAGGAAACCACGACAAAAATCAACATCGACACATCTTCATCCAAAATATCAATAAGAAACGCCGCGTAACATAATGGTGGCCAGTGTGGGGGGTTGAAGAAAAGAAGCGGCATGATCCAGCAAGTTGAAGATTCCCATCGCCGCTCCAAGCGTCGTGCCGAACCCCATTTTGAAGAAAGCGAATGGTGATGAAGAGGACCGACGCCCAATTCGGCACTCTGGCTGGCCCAGGAGACGCTCAATGGCCATTGACCACTTGAAGTCGTACTTTATCAAGACGGCGGCACTCTGGCTGGCCCAGAAAAAGCCCAATGGCCATCGACCACTTAAAGTCGTACTTCATCAAGACAGCGGCACTCTGGCTGGCCCAGGAGACGATCAATGGCCATTGACCACTTGAAGTCGTACTTTATCAAGACGGCGGCACTCTGGCTGGCCAAGGAAACGCCCAATGGCCATTAACCACTTGAAGTCGTTGGCTGGCAAACGCCCAATGGCCATCGACCACTTGAAGTCGTACTTTATCAAGACGGCGGCACTCTGACTGGCCAAGGAAAATTTAAGTGGCCATCGACCACTTGAAGTCGTACTTCATCAAGACGGCGGCACTCTGGCTGACCCGGGAAACGCCCAATGGCCATCGACCACTTGAAGTCGTACTTTCTCAAGACGGCGGCACTCTGGCTGGCCCGGGAAACGCCCAATGGCCATTGACCACTTGAAGTCGTACTTTATCAAGACAGCGGCACTCTGGCTGGCCCAGGAAACGCCCAATGGCCATCGACCACTTGAAGTCGTACTTTATCAAGACGGCGGCACTCTGACTGGCCAAGGAAAATTCTAGTGGCCATCGACCACTTGAAGTCGTACTTCATCAAGACGGCGGCACTCTGGCTGACCCAGGAAACGCCCCGACCACTTTAAGTCGTACTTTATCAAGACGGCGGCACTCTGGCTAGCCCAGGAAACACCCAATGGCCATCGACCACGTACACTTCAACTTCGGCCCCGCCCGGATGTCCTCGCCCTCGGACCTCGACTGAGGCAACCCCTCGACCACCTGGTGATCTTGGGAGGCCGCTGCCTCACTTTCTGCTCATGGGCTCAACCGATCATGATGAGTCTGGCCAGCCCGTGCCGCTCAAACTCAATCCGTTCCAAAGAGAGCAGGCACTCTCGCATCACTGTCAGCCTCAGCGTGTAACCCAACGCCCAGACGGGACCCTGGAAATCCACCTGACGAACCAAACTGAGATCCGGAATATGCTCGCCCTCAAAGAAATATCATTCAAGCCAAGAAATAAGCAGGTCCGCAAGATAGAGGTTAAATTTGAGCCACATCCGTTCAAAAATTCAGTGCGGGGAGTGATCACATGCCCGGACCTCCGAGGCGTCGCGGACGACGAAGTCGTGGACGGAATGGAAGGGCAAGGTGTCACCCATGGCCGCCGCCTCCGCGGTAAGGTGAAAGGATCTCTTATGAACACTGACTCAATCGTTTTAACTCTGAACCGCCCCAGCCTCCCGCGGGAGGTCAAGGTTGGCTATCTTCTGGTTCCCATTCGTGCCTTCCTTCCGGATCCAGTCCGGTGTTTCAAATACCAGGCCTTCGGGCACGTCTCCTCGAAGTGCCGGGGAACACAGCGCTGTGGGGTCTGCTCAGCTGAGGGGCATGGCTCTGACGCTTGCCAATCGGACAGTGTCAAATGTGCCAACTGCGGTGGCCAGCACCGGGCATGGCACCGCAAATGCCCTAAGTTTGTGTTCGAGGCTGAGGTGCGAGCATTGATGACGAAGGAGAACGTCTCCTTTCGCGAAGCGCGGGACAGGGTGCGTCAGCGCACCCCCGCACCTTCGCTTTCATACCGAGATGTGGCCGCTCGGCCACCCCAACCTGCTGCAAGCCGGGTCGCCCTCGGACCCGGGGTAAGTGATGCCCTCAGGAAGGCCGGCAATCTTCGCCAGCTTTCTGTAGCAGAGCTGATCCAGCTCCTCTCGGGGCTCATTGATGATGACACTCCGCCGGCTCCCGCAGCCGAACTCATGGAGGCGTACTTTATACTAACGCCAAGAAACGCCCAATGGCCATCGACCACTTGAAGTCGTACTTTATCAAGACGGCGGCACTCTGGCCGGCCCAGGAGACGCCCGATGGCCATCGACCACTTGAAGTCGTACTTCATCAAGACCGCGGCACTCTGGTTGGCTCAGCTCAAAACCACTGGTGAGCGTTATCGAGGGCAGTCTCCATGATTGAGATGATAGTAGCCAGATCCCGTTTCTACCGGTGGCCAAAATTTGCGTGTCATCTGCAAATTGAACAATGGTGACGCCATCGAGCACATGTAAGCTCAGGTCATTGGCGAACAGCATAAATAACACACAACTGAGGCTTCCACCTTGAAAAACTCCGACTTTGTTTTCTCTGGGTCGGGACGTTATGCTGGAACCGTCAACACCTCGTACTGTAACCTGCTGCACGTGACCCGTCAAATAGTTGTTAAACCATTCCGTGTCTATCCCGTACAGGCTAAGTTTTTCTAGGATTTTTTGAAAGATCTAGATTTGAAAGATTTGAGATTTTGAAAGATTTGAAAGATCACTAGTTCTGACCAATAATTCTGACATTGACAAGCGTATCGTGACAAAATTCGCTAGCAGGCGGCTTCATCTTAGGATCACATGGCTGAACACCGCCCGGACTGCGGCGCAGGCTGCCCGGTATGAAAAGAGGAAGGTGGGGCAGCACGTCAGCAGCGACAAGTAGATCGCTTGTTTCGTGTCCCCAGAGAAGAGCGTGAATAGCATCTGCAGATCCACTGTTCTCTACACGTCTGCTGGCGCTCCTGTTGGAGTCCCGCGCTGCTGATGTTCTGTGCGCCTACTACTGATGTCCGCGCCTACTGTTGTCTTCGGGTGGTATGCACGGCGTCTTTTAGGCTATCGTGGCGTGTTCTATTATTGTCTGCTATGTGGTGCGGGCGCCCTGAGTGCAGTACCTACTGAAGAAGAGGCTGGCTCATTTTCATGTTGATAGGCAGCGCAGCCTTTTGTTTTCAGCGTGTGCACTCTTTGACTACTTTTCGGAAAGTAATTCGACTGTTGGATCAGCTAACGATAAACTGCTCCGCAAACTCATGGGCTTTCCTTTGGAGTCGGCCAACGCACCAAAACGTGACAATGGTTAATGAGACCACGAAACTGCCCGATAAAGCCGAGTTATCTCTATATTGTATTATATAAAATATTAGATGATAATGGTGAAGCTAGTGCTGCATGAAACAAGGTTTTGGATATTGTAGCTACATTGAAGTGCATTCGGGAGCAAGATCAATCCCAAACAGATTCATCAATGCACATAAGTCAGAGTTGTTTTAATGCAACGTTTTTATGAAGATCACAGATGACATGCTGGAATTAAGAAAGGTAGCTTGTTTAAAGCATTCAAAAACAACATGAATAAATATGTGATATAACAGTCCAAGTTGTCTTCCCATCTTCATCAGTCATCTAGCATCATCACTCTTTCTGTGACAGCTTGCTAATGCTTTAGTTTGCTGGTGCTGCAGTGGACATCCAGTCAGCGGCCTCCAAATGGTGTTTTAAAAATTTAGCCTTTTTCCTTGTTGTACATGGTTTCTAGGTTCAAGAGATTTAACAATAAAAAACGAATTATTTAATGTTGAAAAACTGAAAATCCTCTTTGTTTGAATTGTTATTCAATTGAAAAACAAAACTGAGATCCAACAACATAGTTAAGTTTCAGGCTCAAGCAGTAAAAGCTGCCTGATGTCAGTTAACAGTCACGTTGCTCTGTTAAGGGGTGTATGCTTGGAAGTTAATAAACCAAATCATTTCCAGTCGACTGCCAGGGAAGAAACAGCAGGCTTGTCATCCAGGAGTACCATGTCGGACCTTCCAGAACCAGCACTGATCTACATAGAAGATCAGGTAAAAACATAACCTCGGATCTAACTTGTCATTCAGACACCTGTCAAGGAGGGTGGTGTTAATAGCTGACCAGGACCTTCTTTTGTGGTTACACTGGATTGCACTGCATTATAATTTGAAGCGCTCCCTCTCAGCTCTGGCGAAATAAACCGAACACTTTTCATATTTCAACTGAGACAGCCTTTATTCTGCCATGTTAACAGCTGCTATCCTGTCACTTCAGATGGTTATTTTTCGAATATTTACAATGCTTTTATATTTCGGCTGCCAATTCCGTTAATGTGCCTACGTTTAATAAAGAGGGCAATCCTTCTCTTGATCTCGCCGAATCTAAATGACAGGTAAGTTTTCATGACTAAATCCATTTGGGCTTCTTTGTTCTCAGTCCGCTATGGAAGAATCCCAGGTCTCAGGTTCTGCTGCTGGTCAGACGGTCACACCAAGTTCGAGATCAGACGACTGCATAGAGATGCCGTCATCTATGCCATCGACGTCAAGTGCCTTCGAGACCGGCTTCAACGCCAAACCGGGCACCGACTTCAGCAACACCAAGTATGGCATAAAGGACGCAAACGTTCGTATTCTTGATTATTATACCGCGGGACCGGCGGTCATCGTCAAGTCATCTCGTGATGACGGTGGTACTGACCACGTGCCTTGTATCCTTGTGCGCGGGTGGTGGCCGGCAGAATACCAGCTCGACGGCTGTCACCTGGAGGTGGACTTTTGTGTCAGAAGTGGTATGATTATTGAAGTGCGTGAAATTATTCCACGCGGAAATAATTGTACGTACAAATTTGTTTGGAGAATTTTGTGAATACAGAGAGACTTTGGGGCGCTACTGGTGTTCGGTTGTTTAAATTCTATTACAAGCTATTTCGGCCTTATCTCGGTCTAGTTACGGTATTGTATAAATAAGGGAAAATTCGACAGGGAAGATAAAGAAAGCTAAAAATGGCGAAGAGGCGAGGCACGGCAACGAACCAACGATCGATTCGATTTTGTCCAGTTTGGATACCGGTGCTGGAGTCCGGCGATGGTAACCGGCGATGGAGCCCGGTGATGGAGACCGGTGATGGAGCCCGGTGGTGGAGCCCGGTGATGGAGCCCGGTGCTGGAGCACGGTGGTGGAGCCCGGTGCTGGAGACCGCGGTTATGGAGCCCGGTGATGGTGACTGGTCGTGGAGCCCGGTGCTGGAGGAGCCCGGTGATGGAGCCCGGTGATGGAGCCCGGTGCTGGAGACCGGTAATGAAGACCGGTGCTGGAGACCGGCGATGGTGCCCGGTGATGGTGCCCGGGTGGTGAGCGGCGAGTGCTCCGGTTTGTTGACCGATTAAGGTGCACGGTTTGGTGACCGACGATGGTGCCTAGCTTGGCCGCGGTTTTATGACCGAAGATAACGTTTTTGATATTTTGTGTGTGTGCGTTTTAGTGATCTTGAAGATCAGAGGGGCGTGTGTCAGAAGTGGTATGATTATTGAAGTGCGTGAAATTATTCCACGCGGAAATAATTGTACGTACAAATTTGTTTGGAGAATTTTGTGAATACAGAGAGACTTTGGGGCGCTACTGGTGTTCGGTTGTTTAAATTCTATTACAACTTTCCACCAGCGGCGGCACGGGATGACATCCGCGATTATTTTCTCCGATGTTTTTGTTCTTGGTTAACAAAATATACTGAACTGAACTGAACTGAACTGGCAGTGGCTTCAACGCTAAGACGGGCACCGGCTTCAGCCCCAAGTCTGGCAGCGGCTTCAACGCCAAACCGTGCACCGGCTTCAACAACACCAAGTCTGGCAGTGGCTTCAACGCCAAACCGTGCACCGGCTTAAACAACACCATAACTGGCAGTGGCTTCAACGCCAAGGCGGGCACCGGCTTCAACGCCAAGTCTGGCAGCGGCTTCAACGCCAAGCCGGGCACCTTAAGCGTTGGATATCCATGATCGATTGCAACTTTGTATATACGATATAATTAGATAAATAAAAGAAGTTGACCTTTTCCTCGACATCAAAAATGTAAAAAGCCGAATAATATATTAAAAAAAAAAAACGGTGAGCTTTCGGCCACTGGCCTTTATCAAACCAACGTGATCACGTCATCACAACGTCATCACGTTGGTTTGATAAAGGCCAGTGGCCGAAAGCTCACCGTTTTTTTTAAATATATTATTCGGCTTTTTACATTTTTGATGTCGAGGAAAAGGTCAACTTCTTTTATTTATCTAATTATATTCAATATGTTCCTCGCTCGAGCACTTAGTAATATTACCAATTTGTATACGAGTATACGAGGTGTATACAATAATGATGTCTATGGTGGATGATTTTGAAACCGTAACCAAACCAAATACTGATCCGAATCATGGAAAAATAGAAAAGGAATGCCATTTTTGCCAAAGTTCAATGGTTTTGTACAAATTAATTTATAATTTATAATGATTTTGTACCAAACCAAATACTGATCCGAATCATGGAAAAATAGAAAAGATATTTTTTGTCACAGTTCAATGATTTTGTACAATTTGAATTATTATAAAAGCAAATAATTTAAAGTGACAAGAATAATCTCATTTATTGTTATGTAGGAGAGGCTATATCCCATTTTTGGTGGCGGCTCAATAGAGTTTGCAGCAGAAGCTTATTACGTATTGATCAATCTTATTATGTAACAGCTGAACGCTGTTACATTTTTTCAACATCAAAAACTTATCTTTTTCATACCTATAAACTGACTCACATAGGACCCTGTCTGCCGGGACGCCGGGGCCAAGGAGGAGACCGGTCACACGCCTACCGAGCGGCTGTCCCCCATCAAGCCGGCTAATGCCGCAAGATCAAACGCTCGCCGACGGTAGCGCAAACAAACCCCACCCGACGCCGAGCCAGCTTCAGACACCCTGGCGCCCTCACATCCTTTCGGGGCCTCTGGCCAGGCCAGCTGCGTCCGACGTCGCTGGAAGTCAGCATCCGGCGAAACATCTGGTGCTGGCTAGTGCAAAAAGCGCCGCGTCCAGCGCAGCCAAGAACCGACACCCGGCGGAAATCGACTGTGAAAAACGTCACTTCCGACCAGGAAACAGCGGAGGAGGGGAGAAATCCGAAGCCTCGGACACGCCGGACGCGCTTCCTCTCGAAGCCCCGGTCAGGGCTGCCGCCGGATGAATTGCGGTAGCAAGACAGGAAAATGCAGATTTGGTGGACCCGGTCACGGAACTCGACCCCCAGCCGGAACCAAATAACGAAAGGAATAAAACCGGGCCGCAGAGGAGGAGAGATACAGAATACCCGGGGAGTCTCTGCCGGCCAGACCAGTGGTGCCCAACCTCTCTGACTCTACTCGTGCAACCCTCATCAAGAACAGCAACAATCTCCATCTTCGACGCCAAAATCAAGTGAGTCGCCAGCAGAAGGCTGCCTGCCACTCCCAGCCCTTCAGCCATGCCCACCGCACACGCATTCTCTCCCCCTCCCCCATCTCTACCGGGCGTCTACCCCAATCTCGGTCTGCCGTCCCGTAGGGTCAGACCCTGCCACCATTAGCAGATAGAGACAGCTGTGGGGTAGGATGATGGGAATCGTGGGATGATGCCGCACTGCCGGAGTGCGGCAATGGTTCATGTTACAATTGCTTAGTACGAAATTCATAGAAGCTAATACATAAAAGACGATCAATGAGTTGAGCGAAAATCCCAAAAGTATTACGACCCAAATTCCAAGTGCCAAGTTGGTATCGGTTTGGTAAAACCTTGGTATCCGATTGGCATTTCTTTATTAGTATAAAATGTCTCTTGGTGTGAGGCAGTTTGGAACCATTCATGATGGTAATAATGAGCCGTTGTCCTTATTTGTTGTCAGGTGACTATTGGGCCATGTACAAAGATCCCAGCCAGACGATACTCGGGCGTCGTCTGGAAATGGGGATGCGGCGAAAGAGGTGCGGGACCTCCTGGTGGCGGTGTCACCCGGGAGGTCCTGGCCAACTCGACACGCGGTGTCACCCGGGAGGTCCTGGCCAACTCGACACTGACCGGCACGGTCGGAAATGCCTACCAAGAGGGCGCCAGAAACACAAGCTCCCGATAAATATTCAGAACTTGTGCCATTTTTACATCGGTTAAGTTAGTTCTTGTAACGTGTTCCATCCAGTGTGTTCGTGTATGGAAACCTTACGCATGAAACTGTTGGCAAATTGATAGGTACTGGAACTCTTCCGTATTAGTCTCAGTCAACAGCTCTTGTCAGTACACGGATGTGGGAAATGAATGCTAAGTGTATCCATGGTACTGCTCTCAAATGATATAAATATTGCACAGCCTTGGATTATTTGTATTCCAAATGCTTGCTTTTAAGACGAGTATCATTCGGTCATCTACCTCCCTCTCCGACCCCGGCTCAGCGCAGGCACTTGCCTATTGACACGCCTGATAATGGAGGTGCAGTATTCCTCTGATCTTTACCTACGAGATTACTTCATATGTGTTAAGTAAGCGCAAGGTATATAAAAACACTAGGTACCACCGAGAAATTCCTTCAACATGAAGGCAATGGGTTCAGGTCTTGACAGCTGTTGAAAGCACCATTTGCAAAAAACTTGCTCCGTAACTGCATTACAGATTTTCCTAATACTGTGCCTACTATAATATTTTTTGTTTCTATATAGACATATTTTTTTGGTATTCCAATCTAAATTTGTTCTCGCCAAGAAACTTGTAATTTTATGGCATTCCATCATGCCTTCAGTAATTCTCATATATCTCAGCACCTAGACGTACAAATTATATAATTTTGGGATTTTCTGAAAGGAAATTAATTTTTGCATCCAACGAGTGTGCATTTATTGGGAAACAACAGCATGATATGAAATCATAGCTCTTCAAAATGTCATTTTGTGGTGAAATTGGAGAGAGGTGGCTTAGACAAAGCCTTCGCATAAAAAATCTAGAGGGAGGCGGCCTCTATCAAAATAAAAATTTATATCTTTATTCGATTATCTTTCAGCCGCTGGTCCCAATATAACTCGAGGATTTACGGAAAAAGGCGAATTTCGGCACTTAATGCTTTAATGTCGGAGTGAAAAACAGTAAATGGTAAAGACGTAGGTGAAAAATGAGAGGGAGGCGGCCTCTATAAACTGTTAAGTTTGATAGACTAGCGCATTTTTTATCGATTGCATTACCTCCCGTAGCTAACATTTTTACGGAAAATGGCTAAATTCAGTCTTAATCTTTTCGAAAAATCAATAACCCGTATGTTTCAAAAGTGACGACGTGCGCCACTTCCGTAAACGTACGAAACGTGCGACGGACGCCATGTTGCCCATGCTTGCCGTCTTCTCGATTATTTTCTCATATTGCCTGTGTTGCTGGGTGTGCTGAGTTGTGCTGAGTATAGATAAGTAGTTGCGATTGTTTAAGATGAATATTGAAGGTACAAGACGGCGTTGAGCCTACGAGGGGCACGCGCGCATTGTAAGTGGTGCCATAGTTGGAGTGCCTAAATTGAAAAAAAAATCGATTCTAAATCTGTTGCTAAGTCTGTGGTTCAGGCGCTTGGCATGGGTGACCATGGAAAGCTGACTGGGCGATATCTCTGCCTGAAGTGCATATCCTTCGGCAGGTCACAGATCAAGCTCATGCAGGTGAGTGTACTTGGCTTGGTGCACCGGGGCTCTGCTGGTGCTGGGTGTGATGCGGGATTTGTAGGTTGAGGTATTGGTCGGTACAGGCTCTTGGGTATCAGTAAGGCAGACATTGCATGAGCGGGCACATGTGTGTATTTCATTACTGCCTACAGTCAATAGGTAGCCTACAACCTATAACCAACAGAAAGTAGGATGCTTGCATATAACCACCTGTGATGCCTGCCTTACCCAGTCTGCAAAACGTGGCAGGGTTGGGCGAGATCTCATCGGGGCAGACACAGTGGGACAGCGTCAGAAATTGGGGCAGCTTTTGAAAAGTCATCAACTGCATGCATCCATACGTACTGAGGAAGTACGCTATGACTAGGACGCAGCTGCGGGTACGTGAGATCCGGCGCCTCATCGGCGACAGAGAACGTCTCCGAAAGGAGCAGCCTACCTGCAGCCGGGAGGCCAAGCGTGCGCGCCTGTACGTGCATCCTGGTGATAAGACTTCAGCGTGGCCCTGCTTTGTGTGCCGCGCCGGCTGTGGCGGAAGCCAGCGGCGACCTGCCACAAGACTTAAGCGTGGCCTCGCTTTGTGTGCTGCGCTGGCTGTGGCGGGAGCCGGCGGCGGCGTGCCGCAAGACTTTAGCGTGGCCTCGCTTTGTGTGCTGCGCCGCTGCGCTGGCTGTGGCGGGAGCCGGCGGCGGCGTGCCGCAAGACTTTTATGGTATTGGTGATCAATGATCATTCACATTCGTGATCGTGGTAACCTCGGTTATTTGCCGTTTGTGAGACTGTTTGGCGCGGTGAGAACTGATATCTGCAGAGCTGAGTTCGGACCGAGCATGTTGGTTCTGCGCTGTTGGTTACTACTCTGTGCTCGTGGTAAATTCACATTATCATTTATACAGTTAATGACAGCTCAAGTTTCGCCTCAGTTTTTCGTGTGAATGGTGAAGCTTGTTTCCGTTTTAAAGTCGTTAATGTGTGTTTTGTGCGCATATTTTTAACCCGGACTTCTTGAAGCATTGAGATGAATATACGAATCGCTGGGAGGGATGCAGATTTTTGGCTCCTCATCAAACTTCCGAATGGATGGTCGAGACAGATTTTTTTGGTGCATTCTCCATCAGTAGGTCAACAAGTCACGTCGATGTCAGGTTAAGTCTGAGACAAGTCACTGCATTGGGTTTAGAGACCAGCTAACGTCATTCAATATTGGAGCGTCCGAGTTTTTAAATGTATGTGGAAACCACTGAACTCTAATGGTGGAAACCGATTTCGCTGCGTGTGGTGGGAGGGTGCTAGCAGCGGCCGTGAAACGTCGCTCACGACGACGTACAGTACGCCGGGATGTCATATAATCAAAACTTTCAGAAAGCGCGTTCTCTCGGCCTTCATTTACACTGGAGATAATAGGTGGAGAACCAGCACCATTTCAGAGTCATTTTATTTACAGAAGCAGTTATGCATCAAAGTCCCTGCCGTAAGTGTGGTGTCTATGCCTGCCGCTGGATATTCGGCATCAGGGATATACAGTTGCGGATGTAAAATGAGAAGCGATGCCAAAATTAGATCAACCAGGGAAGCGACTCTCTGCTAAATTCAATTCTATCCGTTTTCTCACAAATACGCCTATGCTTTACTACGCGGATAATATGCTATTTCTATTTACTGGCAAAGACTCAATTTATAATTTAAGCCTTTTGATAGCTACTTGATTATACATTGAATAACACATTATAATGATAAAATTTTGACACAATGTAATAATGTACAGTGTCAATTTATAATAATAGAATTTGATACATTGGTTAATTTTTAATGTGAACGATATGTGCCGTACGCAACTGTTCAAAAGCAGCACACGCATCAATCAGCTGACGCCACATTCCCGGTGACGCTGCTCACGGCGCACGCCTGAGTAAGCGATATTGGCGTTTTTCTTTCGTGATGCGATGTAGAGCGTGGACGATAGGACGATAGACGATAGGACGATAGGTCCGAACACAAAACAAACACTATCAGAATGTGCCTAAAATGTCTCGTTAGTGGAATAAAAGTCTCGTTATCGGAAATTCCACTACCTGGCAACTATCGCAATGTAAACAGGGCCAATGAGAGTGTGTCCGGAGTGGAAAGTTTACGAAGCGAGAACTTTCAAATTATGACGTGATTTGACCTGGAAAATATTGACCTTAGGTCATCAAATTTGGATCGTTAAGAGTTCATATACAGTATATAGCCTACCCACCTACGAAACTCCGCACTTCCAGGAGCGGAGATAGGAGGGGAGGGGGGCAGAATCTGCGCGCCTCCCCTCGAGGACTCGTAATCACCCGACCCTCTCCAGGGCGCAAAAAAGTAATTTCAGTAGTGCGAGATCATGATCCTCGCTCAATTTTGTGTTTTCAGGTATGCATGGATCCCGTAACTTTTTACGGACATCCACGGTCTATGCAGGACGCGAACGTCCAGCTGGTTGCCAACAACGTGTACGCTCAGGTCGGCCAACTGTTGAAGTTCCCGAAGAAGGGCAAGAGAGTTCGCTGGATTCGGGAGAACATCCGTTTGTCAGACGTGGGCTACTTCCAGGATAAAACCCTGGATGAAGTGATTCGTTGGGCGTCGGTGAGGGTGTGTCCAGAGTGGTGGGTGCGGTACAACAACGAGGACGGTGATGAACTGCACGACAAGGCAGCAGTGGTCAAAGTGCGGCGCCACCGACGTAAAACCCAGTGGGTGAAGACCGATGCAGGTCTACGAGGAGAAATACTGGACCGTGGCGTGTACCTTCTGGTAAAACTGTACCGACAGCGGCACTGATGTGCAGTATGGCAGGGCACAGACTAGGGCACTTGTAAATCGGACATATGCATGGCCAAGTTAAGGTTAGCTGGGTAAGAGGGGACTTGTGGCGGCAAAAATTCAGTCTGATGACTAAATCTGTGTGCCGTTTGGCAGCGGCCCTGTTTGCCCGCGTCATATTGTCTGCTGTCTGCCCATAATTCATGTGTACTTACGGATGTTTGTTTATTCCTTCAGTTGGTCATCAGCTCATCGGCCGTTCAGCATGGACGTGCTCGAGGTCAGCGACCCAGAGGCACACCGATGGCTCTCGCGGCACCTCCGACGCTCGGCGCCCCCGCTGCACCTCCTAATAGGAGACTCGGTGGCGCGGGATGCCGGCCTGAGATCCAGACTCGGCCGGCACCAGTTCCTCAACCTGGGCAGAGGCGGCGCAACACGGGCTTCGACTGCCGATGAGCTCCACACCATCCTGGACCGCTGGACGTCGGAGGCGGAGAGAGCGGGTGGCCGACGCCCTTCAGCTGCCCATCTGGCTGGCCATGACACGGCCTTCCCGGACCGCTGAGCAGTGAGTTGTGAGTGAGCGCGCCGAGTCGCGACACTCCGACACTCGACGAGTGTGTCGGAGAGTGCGGTGTGACGCTCCTGTCTCGCCTTTGAAGCCACGCTGTGAGTTTTTCTGCACCGGTACGGTGCTTTAACCGCTACTTCGTATCAATTCCCGTGATGAGACATCCACAGTCGGTCTTGCGGCCTCTGACCCCGCCAGATACACCTCCCCCTCCGGAACCACCAGAACCACCGTCCACACCCTCCCCGGTATCGGAACATGTTCAGGATCCAACGTTCAATCCGTATGATTCGGACAGCATGTCGCTTCCTGAAGCTGTAAAATCAACGTCCTTTGTGGACGACTGGTCGGATTCCGACTGGGACATGGAAGGTTAACCTCCGGTCGGAGCCCGAGTAGCAACGCGACGTATGATGCAGGAGGGGCTACCGGGCCGTAGCACGGATGTGTGGGTGGAAGTGGGCACTGCCGCCGCTTCCCGCGCGCCCGCCGCCTCCACCTCAGGCGCGCCAACCGCCGCCGCCGCCTCAGGTGCGCCCGCCGCCGCCTCCGCATTCGCGCCCGCCGCTGCCGCCTCACTCGCGCCAGCCGCCGCCGCCTCAGGCGTGCCCGCCGCCGCCGACGCCGCCTCACTCGCGCCCGCTGCCGCCACCTCACGCGCGCCCGCTGCCGCCACCTCACGCGCGCCCGCTGCCGCCACCTCACACGCGCCCGCCGCCGCCACCTCACGCGCGCCCGCCGCCGCCGCCTCACGTGCGCCTGCAGTGGACAGCTTCCTGACTGCAGAGGGCTGGACCACGGCAGTGGCACTGTGGTGCCCTGTCGTCGCCCGTGTAGTTCAGCGCGACCACCGGCGGAAACATGTCGCCCAGTGCCCTGGCGGCCAGGACTGCCCACTGGCCGGGGAGATGAGGACTATCAAGGACATCGAAGTGTGGTCCGCGCCGACCTCCAACACGGAACGGACGTGTTCCTGCGGAGAAGTGATTCGAAGCGGAGGGTACGGGCTGAGAAAGTGCCTGAGCCGGCACCTCAAACGCAACAAGGTTCATGAAGGGGATGATCAGGGAGAAGTGCTCATCAAGGTACTCAACACTGGGTACCGACTGGTGGCCAGGACGTGGGCCTGCGCCCAGGCCACTGGTCTCCCTCACTGTGGTCACTGGTCACTGTGGAGCTAAATGACGGAAGGGTGATTGTGCGGCACGCCGACCAGGTTCGTGAGCGATATTCAGCTGTTCCGCATGTCGCTAACGATCCTCTCCGTTCCAGAGTGACACCGATACCTGCTCCTGATCCGGTCACGGAGAGCGCCGCTGCATCTGCACGGCATGCTCCCGTTCCCGGACAATTACTGGCCTCCACTCCCGACCGGCTGCCGGCTCCTGATCGAGCGCCTGCTCCTGGCCGGCCGCCTGTTCCGGCGCCGCCAGGGCTGACCGGAGCGGTGCCCGCGCCGGGTGTGACCACCGTCCCGCCGTCCGCACCCTCTCCCAGCGCGCCGCGGTACCGGCTGAGAGACCGGTCCACCCTGCGGCCCCCAGACCGATACGTGGCGAGCTATGAGTAGGCGTTTTGTTTCAGTTGTTATTTGTTCTGTGAGGTGCATATTTATTTGTTTGTCCATGCTGTGCAAGTATTCGGGGTGGAGGAGTGTCATGGAGCTGAGCTGGCGGCCGCCGCGCCGGTGCACGCGTACTTGCGCTCGTGACATGCGCTCATGACACTCGTATGTGAACCGTGGTGGCGTTGCCTCTGTGACCCGGGGGCTACCTGGCCGGCTCGAATACAGTTTGGACCGAGACACCGTCTGTGATAATATGCATTCATCCAATTTTCCAGCTTCCACATTAAGCAAGAAACTGTGCGAGCAGATATGGCGAAAAAATAGATGTCCGGATAATTTCGTTACACCCTGTATGTTCTAGTGCAAACTAATGCTATGATGCTAGGGGAGCGGCTGCAGGCTGGCGTAGCGCGTGCGGCCTTACGGTGGTTGGGTGAACGTGCCACCTTCTGCTGTGGGGTGGGTGGGGTGGGGGAGGTCCTCCTTGACCCCGTGCCGGCCCCGCCACCTGTGCTGCGCCATCTTTGGGCTGGCGACGGTGTGGAAGCGCGTACCTTCCGTCAGTTTTCCAGGCATCTGAAGTCTGAACTCGGCGCTGGCCCTGTCGTCGATGTCTGCGCGTGAGCCGTGACGGGTGCCACAGCCTGCTGGCACTGGCGGGTACGTGCCGTGTACATGTGGTGCGGACTGCGGGACCGACTTGAACCACTCGAAGCCAACGGAGACCAGCCACCCTCATTCGCTCAGCTTTATGTGAACGACCCACGTGCCGAAATACTGATGCCGAGGACCACGCACGCATTGTGGCATCACATAGAGAACACCTATTACATCCGGGAACGACTCCGAACGGCCATTTTCGGAAAATTTACCGTCCGCGGTGAATATTCCTGGGAATATGCTCTGAACGTATCAACCGAATTTGATGTTAGTGCCGGACCCGTGGACTCAGAACTGCGTCACTAATGCCTGTTCATAAATGTAGCGCGGCGTGAGCCATCCATGGACTGCATGTTTCTTTTTTCCAACCAAAGGTAGGCACTATACCTGAAGATGCTTCTTTGTAACCAAACCAAACAAAAACTAACAACCTAACCTAACCTAACTTGACCTAACCTACAGCCTACAAACCTACAACGCGCCAAAAATTTCAGCCGCCGGCGGGATTCGAACCTTCGGTCCTCTGAACAGGGGGCGAGTGCGCTAACCAACCACTACACCTCGCAGACAGCTGGCCGGATAAAGGTGTTGTAAGTCACTTGACAATGACGCACTGGGATATACTCCGTATAGCGCCTTCCTTTAATTGGAAAAAAAGAATTACGCCCGTGGACTAGCCTCTTCAACTCCGTGGCAGTGTCTCCCAATCTGCGGAAAATTCAGCTGGTCGCATGATAACCGTGGCGAAGTTTTCTGGCTCTGTTTCAACGGCTCCTTCATATTCCCTTCATATCAGCATAAGCCAGATTTAGGCTAACTTGCAATTAAACGATCAAAAATGTTAGCTTAAGTTTCGTTAGGGTAAATTAAACGGTGTTTTATTTGGTTAGGCTAAGCCCGAAAAACGCGTATATATGGTGCTATCTCTGGATCATGCAGCGTTTGGCGTCTGTGAGGGTGTGTCCAGAGTGGTGGGTTCGGGAGAACATCCGTTTGTCAGACGTGGGGTACTACCAGGATAAAACCCTGGATGAAGTGATTCGTTTGGCGTCGGTGAGGGTGTGTCCAGAGTGGTGGGTGCGGGAGAACATCCGTTTGTCAGACGTGGGGTACTTTCAGGATAAAACCCTAGATGAAGTGATTCGTTTGGCGTCAGTAAGGGTGTGTTCAGAGTGGTGGGTGCGGTACACCCACGAGGACGGTGACGAACTCCACGACAAGGCAGCAGTGGTCAAAGTGCGGCGCCACCGACGTAAAACCCAGTGGGTGAAGACCGATGCAGGTCTACGAGCTGAGAAATACTGGACCGTGGCGTGTACTTTCTGGTGAAACTGTACCGACAGCGGCACTGATGTGCAGTATGGCAAGACACAGACTAGGACACTTGTAAATCGGACATATGCATGGCCAAGTTAAGGTTAGCTGGGTAGGAGGGGACTTGTGGCGGCAAAAAATCAGTCTGATGACTGAATCTGTGTGGCGTTTGGCAGCGGCCCTGTTTGCCCGCGTCATATTGTTTGCTGTCTGACCATAACTCATGTGTACTTACGGATGTTTGTTTATTCCTTCAGTTGGTCATCAGCTCATCGGCCGTTCAGCATGGACGTGCTCGAGGTCAGCGACCCAGAGGCACACCGATGGCTCTCGCGGCACCTCCGACGCTCGGCGCCCCCGCTGCACCTCCTAATAGGAGACCCGGTGGCGCGGGATGCCGGCCTGAGATTCAGACTCGGCCGGCACCAGTTCCTCAACCTGGCCAGAGGCGGCGCAACACGGGCTTCGACTGCCGATGAGCTCCACACCATCCTGGACTGCTGGACGTCGGAGGCGGAGAGACCGGGTGGCCGACGCCCTTCAGCTGCCCATCTGGCCGGCCATGACGGCGGCCTTCCCGGACCGCTGAGCGGTGAGTTGTGAGTGAGCGCGCCGAGTCGCGACACTCCGACACTCGACGAGTGTGTCGGAGAGTGCGGTGTGACGCTCCTGTCTCGCCTTTGAAGCCACGCTGAGTTTTTCTGCACCGGTACGGTGCTTTAACCGCTACTTCGTATCAATTCCCGTGATGAGACATCCACAGTCGGTCTTGCGGCCTCTGACCCCGCCAGATACACCTCCCCCTCCGGAACCACCAGAACCACCGTCCCCACCCTCCCCGGTATCGGATCATGTTCAGGATCCAACGTTCAATCCGTATGATTCGGACAGCATGTCGCTTCATGAAGCTGTAAAATCAACGTCCTTTGTGGACGACTGGTCGGATTCCGACTGGGACATGGAAGGTTAACCTCCGGTCGGAGCCCGAGTAGCAACGCGACGTATGATGCAGGAGGGGCTACCGGGCCGTAGCACGGACGTGTGGGTGGAAGTGGGCACTGCCGCCGCTTCCCGCGCGCCCGCCGCCTCCACCTCAGGCGCGCCAACCGCCGCCGCCGCCTCAGGTGCGCCCGCCGCCGCCTCCGCATTCGCGCCCGCCGCTGCCGCCTCACTCGCGCCAGCCGCCGCCGACGCCGCCTCACTCGCGCCCGCTGCCGCCACCTCACACGCGCCCGCCGCCGCCACCTCACTCGCGCCAGCCGCCGCCGCCTCAGGCGTGCCCGCCGCCGCCGCCGCCGCCTCACTCGCGCCCGCTGCCGCCATCTCACACGCGCCCGCCGCCGCCACCTCACGCGCGCCCGCTGCCGCCACCTAACGCGCGCCCGCTGCCGCCACCTCACACGCGCCCGCCGCCGCCACCTCACGTGCGCCTGCAGTGGACAGCTTCCTGCCTGCAGAGGGCTGGACCACGGCAGTGGCACTGTGGTGCCCTGTCGTCGCCCGTGTAGTTCAGCGCGACCACCGGCGGAAACATGTCGCCCAGTGCCCTGGCGGCCAGGACTGCCCACTGGCCGGGGAGATGAGGACTATCAAGGACATCGAAGTGTGGTCCGCGCCGACCTCCAACACGGAACGGACGTGTTCCTGCGGAGAAGTGATTCGAAGCGGAGGGTACGGGCTGAGAAAGTGCCTGAGCCGGCACCTCAAACGCAACAAGGTTCATGAAGGGGATGATCAGGGAGAAGTGCTCATCAAGGTACTCAACACTGGGCACCGACTGGTGGCCAGGACGTGGGCCTGCGCCCAGGCCACTGGCCTCCCTCTGCTAAACGGCCCAGAAGTTCCGAAGCCCCCTGGCCCAACTCAAGACGGTGAGACTGCCGGTTCGTCTGAAGCAGCTCCAACACGCTACGTGACACAGCGGGAAGATCTGCATCGCTTGTCTGTGGAGCGGGTGGGGCCCTTCAGACCCGAATGGAGCGTCATGAACATTCCGTTCAAGAACGTGCACACCAAAAGGCAGTACACGCAGCACCTGACGCGCCTGCTACGTGCATCGAACATCCTGGATCACGACAAGCCTCTGGAGAGCCTCGACTTTCGGGTCTTGATGGCGGACACATCCTCGCAAGAAGCGTTGCGCAGCGCCCTGTCGGATTTTTTGAGAGAAAAGTATCCGACCGGGTATATGATGTGTATGTCGCTCAAGTGGGTGACCAAGATGATCGGGGGCCGGATCATCGTGGTTCCCGATGACCTGGAGCTGCGCTGGCAGGGGTACCTCGAGGCTTTCAACAAGCTCATTGACTATGAGCTGACGATGGCGGCCGACTCCAGAAAAGAAGCGAAGCGCGCCCGTCGGGACCGGAAGGTGCAATCCTACCAGAGCGACCCCGGCAAGGAGGGTCGCGCCAAGGTCCGAGAGCGGGGTCTACACTGGCTCCGAGAGATAAGAGAAAACTGGTTCACGGCGAGCCAAGAAGATCTGGAGCCAGTGGCGCGGCTTTTCGCCCAAGTGCTCTTCATACTATCCAACTTGTTCCAAGGCCAACGGACACAGGTGTTCGCAGAAGTAACAGTGGACGAGTTCCGCCGAGGCGAAGACACGGAGCTAGGACGCTTCGTTGAGCACATGGGCGGGAAGACGAAGGACCAACACGGAAGCGCGGTTGCGTTCTTCCTAAAGGCGGAAGCAGATCTGACGGCGTTCTACATCAAGTATATGAGGAAGCACCTCCGAGACGCACCAAAACCGCAAGTCTTCCCCATCCAACGGTACCCCGCCCAACTGGGCCAGTCGCGCCAGCTGCTGGCCATCATCGGCATCGGCGCAGATGAGCTCAAGGCCATTATGGGGGTGGGGAGCCGCCGCTGGCACAAAACCCTGTCGGTGGAGAAGATGCGGGCAGGGCAGCTCACGTATCCAGAGTTTGAAAACCTCTGCAGTCTCCGCCGCCACTCGGCTCCGACCGCTCAGCGGGATTATAACATGGAGTCCCGCCGCGAGCGGGAAATCGAGGGGGTGAAGCAGTTCGTGGCCATGGCAGGCGTCGACCGTGACCCCCGCTCCAGCGTGGAGCCATTTGTCTTGGCGGACATCGTGGCGGAAGAACCAGTCCCCCACGACTCACCCGAAGACGCCTCTCGCCAAGAAGACGACTCTCCAGGAGCTGAATCCTCGCCTCCCCCACCGAGCCTCGCACCTCCGGCTACAGACGTGGTCCCACCAAACCCCGCTCCTCCGGCTACGGACGTGGCCCCACCGAGGGAGCATTTTGAAGTCATACACGCCCGGCTGACCACGGCGCCCGCTATGCTCTCCAGGGGCAGGGGGCGCAGCTCCAACCGCCCGTGGAGCCTTTCTGAGCTCGCATATGCTAAAATGCTACTTGAGAGGGGAGTTCCGTCAACGACAACGACTCCCCGGAAATTGAGACCGATGACCACCGGGTTCAGTCCATTCTCACTCACGGAGCCAAAACTTTCGTGCCCCCTGAAGCCCGGTCACACCGGCAGGTCACAGCGCCCTCTCGAATCAACTCAGAACTGGTTCAAAATCTCATGACCGCCGGTATCATTGAAAAAGGTAGAGTGTGCAGCACTTACCGTCTTTTCGCCCTTCCGAAGAAAGATGGTCGTGCGGGTAATCTATGACTTGTCGCCACTTACCCCGCACCTGGCAAAGCCGGTGTGCCACCTCCCACGTCCCATGGATGTGCTTTCAAAGACCGAGGCCAAATACGCCCTCAAGAACGAAAAGCATCCCCGTAGACAAAACCTGGAGCAAGCTTGCGCCGTTTTCACACAAATGTAAAACACTTTTAGCAATGACGTCATATATAACATGCCTGCCAATCAAAATAGTACCCTGTGATTTTTGACGTCACATTAAAAAATATAATTATTCGCAGTAAGTTTGATGACGTCTTGTACTGCGTTTCCCTGTACAGTGAGATAGATGATCGAGAGGAGAGGTTGTTGGTGTTAGGTAAGCGATTTAAGTTTTTTTAGGATAAATCATGGAGAAATACGGTCACATGAGCACTGAGCAGCTCAAGGCTCTCCTTCGCCAAAAGGGACCAAAGGTGACCGGCAAGAAGCGTGACCTTGTGGAGCGCCTCGACGCTTATGTCAGGAACGATGATTTTGGTCACATAGAGCCCAGTGGTGAAACAGAGGTGCAGTTTTCAGTTCCAAAGGAGGTTGAATTAGCAAGTCTGAGTGCTAAGCACAGGGCTGGAATGCCGAATATCGACTATGAGTCCATTCAAGAGTACATGTGTGGTCATGGTGGCCAAATCCATAAGAGCGCCTTCCCCATGTTCAAGGCAAGTTTCGTGAAAAGTGTCATGGTCGGTACACTATCAGGTACCAGCTATTTCCAAGGAATGATACGAGCTGAAATGAGAAAACACATGACATACACTGTAGTGCTATCTCTGGATCATGCAGCGTTTGGCGTCGGTGAGGGTGTGTCCAGAGAGAGGGTGTGTCCAGGGGCGGTACACCAACGAGGACGGTGACGAACTGCACGACAAGGCAGCAGTGGTCAAAGTGCGGCGCCACCGACGTAAAACCCAGTGGGTGAAGACCGATGCAGGTCTACGAGGAGAAATACTGGACCGTGGCGTGTACCTTATGGTGAAACTGTACCGACAGCGACACTGACGTGCAGTATGGCAGGGCACAGACTAGGGCACATGTAAATCGGACATATGCATGGCCAAGTTAAGGTTAGCTGGGTAGGAGGTGACTTGTGGCGGCAAAAAATCAGTCTGATGACTGAATCTGTGTGGCGTTTGGCAGCGGCCCTGTTTGCCCGCGTCATATTGTTTGCTGTCTGACCATAATTTATGTGTACTTACGGATGTTTGTTTATTCCTTCAGTTGGTCATCAGCTCATCGGCCGCTCAGCATGGACGTGCTCGAGGTCAGCGACCCAGAGGCACACCGATGGCTCTCGCGGCACATCCGACGCTCGGCGCCCCCGCTGCACCTCCTAATAGGAGACTCGGTGGCGCGGGATGCCGGCCTGAGATCCAGACTCGGCCGGCACCAGTTCCTCAACCTGGGCAGAGGCGGCGCAACACGGGCTTCGACTGCCGATGAGCTCCACACCATCCTGGACCGCTGGACGTCGGAGGCGGAGAGAGCGGGTGGCCGACGCCCTTCAGCTGCCCATCCGGCTGGCCATGACGGCGGCCTTCCCGGACCGCTGAGCAGTGAGTTGTGAGTGAGCGCGCCGAGTCGCGACACTCCGACACTCGACGAGTGTGTCGGAGAGTGCGGTGTGACGCTCCTGTCTCGCCTTTGAAGCCACGCTGTGAGTTTTTCTGCACCGGTACGGTGCTTTAACCGCTACTTCGTATCAATTCCCGTGATGAGACATCCACAGTCGGTCTTGCGGCCTCTGACCCCGCCAGATACACCTCCCCCTCCGGAACCACCAGAACCACCGTCCCCACCCTCCCCGGTATCGGATCATGTTCAGGATCCAACGTTCAATCCGTATGATTCGGACAGCATGTCGCTTCCTGAAGCTGTAAAATCAACGTCCTTTGTGGACGACTGGTCGGATTCCGACTGGGACATGGAAGGTTAACCTCCGGTCGGAGCCCGAGTAGCAACGCGACGTATGATGCAGGAGGGGCTACCGGGCCGTAGCACGGACGTGTGGGTGGAAGTGGGCACTGCCGCCGCTTCCCGCGCGCCCGCCGCCTCCACCTCAGGCGCGCCAACCACCGCCGCCGCCTCCGCATTCGCGCCCGCCGCTGCCGCCTCACACGCGCCCGCTGCCGCCACCTCACGCACGCCCGCCGCCGCCACCTCACACGCGCCCGCCGCCGCCACCTCACGCGCGCCCGCCGCCGCCGCTTCACGTGCGCCTGCAGTGGACGACTTCCTGCCTGCAGAGGGCTGGACCACGGCAGTGGCACTGTGGTGCCCTGTCGTCGCCCGTGTAGTTCAGCGCGACCACCGGCGGAAACATGTCGCCCAGTGCCCTGGCGGCCAGGACTGCCCACTGGCCGGGGAGATGAGGACTATCAAGGACATCGAATTGTGGTCCGCGCCGACCTCCAACACGGAACGGACGTGTTCCTGCGGAGAAGTGATTCGAAGCGGAGGGTACGGGCTGAGAAAGTGCCTGAGCCGGCACCTCAAACGCAACAAGGTTCATGAAGGGGATGATCAGGGAGAAGTGCTCATCAAGGCACTCAACACTGGGCACCGACTGGTGGCCAGGACGTGGGCCTGCGCCCAGGCCACTGGCCTCCCTCTGCTAAACGGCCCAGAAGTTCCGAAGCCCCCTGGCCCAACTCAAGACGGTGAGACTGCCGGTTCGTCTGAAGCAGCTCCAACACGCTACGTGACACAGCGGGAAGATCTGCATCGCTTGTCTGTGGAGCGGGTGGGGCCCTTCAGACCCGAATGGAGCGTCATGAACATTCCGTTCAAGAACGTGCACACGAAAAGGCAGTACACGCAGCACCTGACGCGCCTGCTACGTGCATCGAACATCCTGGATCACGACAAGCCTCTGGAGAGCATCGACTTTCGGGTCTTGATGGCGGACACATCCTCGCAAGAAGCGTTGCGCAGCGCCCTGTCGGATTTTTTGAGAGAAAAGTATCCGACCGGGTATATGATGTGTATGTCGCTCAAGTGGGTGACCAAGATGATCGAGGGCCGGATCATCGTGGTTCCCGATGACCTGGAGCTGCGCTGGCAGGGGTACCTCGAGGCTTTCAACAAGCTCATTGACTATGAGCTGACGATGGCGGCCGACTCCAGAAAATAAGCGAAGCGCGCCCGTCGGGACCGGAAGGTGCAATCCTACCAGAGCGAACCCGGCAAGGAGGGTCGCGCCAAGGTCCGAGAGCGGGGTCTACACTGGCTCCGAGAGATAAGAGAAAACTGGTTCACGGCGAGCCAAGAAGATCTGGAGCCAGTGGCGCGGCTTTTCGCCCAAGTGCTCTTCATACTATCCAACTTGTTCCAAGGCCAACGGATACAGGTGTTCGCGGAAGTAACAGTGGACGAGTTCCGCCGAGGCGAAGACACGGAGCTAGGACGCTTCGTTGAGCACATGGGCGGGAAGACGAAGGACCAACACGGAAGCGCGGTTGCGTTCTTCCTAAAGGCGGAAGCAGATCTGACGGCGTTCTACCTCAAGTATATGAGGAAGCACCTCCGAGACGCACCAAAACCGCAAGTCTTCCCCATCCAACGGTACCCCGCCCAACTGGGCCAGTCGCGCCAGCTGCTGGCCATCATCGGCATCGGCGCAGATGAGCTCAAGGCCATTATGGGGGTGGGGAGCCGCCGCTGGCACAACACCCTGTCGGTGGAGAAGATGCGGGCAGGGCGGCTCACGTATCCTGAGTTTGAAAACCTCTGCAGCCTCCGCCGCCACTCGGCCCCGACCGCTCAGCGGGATTATAACATGGAGTCCCGCCGCGAGCGGGACATCGAGGGGGTGAAGCAGTTCGTGGCCATGGCAGGCGTCGACCCTGACCCCCGCTCCAGCGTGGAGCCATTTGTCTTGGCGGACATCGTGGCGGAAGAACCAGTCCCCCACGACTCACCCGAAGACGCCTCTCGCGAGACAACAGTCATCAATCATTCAACAAGCCTTAAGAAGAAAGATGCCGGACGAGGATGCGGAAAGAGCCGTGCAGCAGGCCCGGGAATCATACAATCGGACCATTCAGCTCCTCGGCATTAAGGCAGAGAAGGAAGGCAGAGGACTCACCAACCTGAGCGCTGCGCAACATGTCGCAAATCTGCTAAGCAGACAAACTGAACCAGCCTATGTAGTGACAACTACAGATGTGACCGATCTGGCCCAGGATACCAGCTACGCCGAAGGACGCCTCTTGACAGGCGAGCTGTCTGCAGGTCAGAAACAGTTCTCGGCAGTCTACATCATCCCTGACTCGATGCTGAACAACAACAGCGTCCTCATGAACCTGCAGCGCCGCAAACAGATTCTGACACTCTCGGAAAGGGTCCGCGACTGCTTGAAGTCACTTGGAAAACCAAGACGCGTCGTGCTAAACTCAGACGTGATCAACGCGATACCGGTCTATTTGGTGGTCCCAGAACTCATCCCTCAGATCGCATCTGACAATCGACTCTCTCGCGCGAGCAAAGTGGCATCGACAATTTTCTCAATCTTCCCCTGGACTATGGTCGACGCCTCACCCGTCTTTCAAGCCCAGCAGTATGATAAGGACTTCGTCCCCCCAACAACGACAGAAGGAGTCGACGCAGAGACTGAGGAAGGGATGGCTCAAATCGACAATGCCACCCGAATCCAATTTCACCAGATGGTAGTGGCCATCGGCACCCTCTGCTTGTGCTATGGCTACAGCCAGGATACACTAATAACGAAGCAGATCAGCAGGCGACTGGCTGCTGCGTACGCCGACGCTAACCTCGCAGCCCCTGATTGGGATGGGTTCGCGCCAGTCATCAAGGAGTGGGTAGGATCTCCCCGAGAGACCAACAGCGAGGTGATCGCTCTCTTGGGAAGCGTCGTGGCCCTCCACAAAAACGGGGGGATCGACACCACTGTGACGGCAGATGAAGAGGCTGTGGCCGCGGAGGATGACCGCCTCAAGGCCCTTCCTCCCATCTTCGCTGCGCTCCGAGACCAAATGCTCTTGGTATACACCAATTACCAGAGCTCCACCATCCGCTGGACCCTCCAAGTCCTGCCCCTCGTAGAGGAGGCGGGCTTTGGGAACCACCATTGGCTCAGCACAGAGATCAAACACCTCAAAGCCATCCGTGAGGAAATAGACGGCCGAAAGTTCGTCGGGATGGTGAGCAAGGTTGCGACCCGCCATCAACAACAGCACTTCCCCCTGATGGCACTCATCGGCTGTCAGTACCATGCCTCGTACCTCGAGACGGAAGACCAGAGAACAGCCTTCAGAGAGTTCAACATCGCTGGCATAGTCCAGCGCGTCGCAGATGCTAAAGGCAAACCGGTGTGCGACGCAGTCCTCAGTGCGCTGCCAGCACCGCAAGTGGAGGCTAAGGCGTCCTTGATGAAGGGGATGAATGCCCTCGACGCCGAACGGCTGCTACTGGCCTGCGGTGAAGAGGAAGCGAGGTTCATCAAAGAGCGCCTCCATCGGACAGATCCTCCATGCCCCTGGGCTGTCCACGATGCTCAGATCCAGGCTGCAGAGGCCAAGAAGAGGTTCTATCAGGCGGCAGCTGTAGAACTCAACAAGAGATGGGAGCAATCTCACTCTCAACTGGTGGATAAGCTGACCCTAGAGGATGATGCGGAGGTGCGCAAGAGCCTCCAGGAGTCAATCAGAAAGTTGCGAACTGAGCTCTCGACCGTCCTGGCGACAGAAGAGATGAACGGGGCACAGCTCATGCGGCAGCTCCAGATCAAACATCAGGGAGAACTGGAAGCCCACTGGGAGACTGGAATGGAGATCATCCGCCGGCTCCGTGCCCTGTAGGCCGCACCACCAAGGAAAGGAAAAGACTGTATTCCGAACCATATGCAATCCAATCACTCCCCACACCCTGCAACGCTCAGGGCTCCCACCAACTGCACTCACTCTGAACATGGCAGCTCTCACCCTCAAGCGAATCTCAGGTGCATCTCTGCAGTGTATATCTCATCAATGTCTGCACCCAGAACCTTCTGGGGCATATGCTCCTGTCGCAGCCCAGCCTCTCGTGTGAAGAGGTCATTTGCTTAAGAAAAAACCGAAGTCCGAGACAACAGTCAAGATCACGATCCGCAAGATGGAAAGTCTACCCCCTGAGCTCGGCAACTTGAAGATGCAGTCGGATCCCAGGTTCCACCTGCTCAAGAACAAAACTTCCGGCAAGAACCCCACACCAGATGGTGAGTCCAGCCCCGAGGAGATGATGTCCGCATCCGAAACTAGTCCTCCACCAGAGCCCACATCCCCTCACAGCGCAGCCACCAGCGAACCGAGCGGTCAAGGCGCCCTCAGATCGAAAATCCCCAGGCGGAGAGCATCACTCGAGCCTCCAACAAAAGCCCCCAGCCCAGAGACGCGAGCACCCCTCACAGACTCCGGGGTCCGGGTCCTCGAAGAACAATCCTCAGCAAGTTCTCCCCTACTGGCTTGGTCAGGAAACTACAAGAAATCCGAATTAGTTGCAGCGTTGGAAACCTGGGTGCTAGGGTCATCTGATGCTTGGAAGCAAATCTCCAACATGTATCGGAGGTTTTTCGAGGCTTTCCCATCTTATACACTCAAGGAACCCCCGCCACGGTCCCCTCCACCTAACCTCGGGGTCACTCAGGAAGTGTGGAATTCAATTCTCGCTTTTATTTGGGAAGATTGCCTAGACAACCTCATTTTCTGCCCCCGAGAGATGAAGCTTCACTGGTACGCTCGCATCGCTCCGCCTGCCGAAACCAACCGTAGCAAAGACGCGCATTGTAGGATTGCAGCTCGCCACTTGCACGTTCTAAAAATGAGCCTGTACCCCTCAGACGAGACAGAGGCAGATTTCCTAGATCATACTCCTGAGACCCAGTGGCGAGACTCAGCAGTGATCTTATCAGCCGCCGGGGGACTATGTCGAGCAGCAAAGACACTGAGCGAAAATACTCATCAGCAAGCGGCCATGCTCCGCGACGCAGCCATGCATCAGAAGGTCATGCTGGATGCTACTACTGACAAGATCACTGAGACCTCAGTTTACTGCAGTCAGATCATGGACCATAAAGCTCAGCATTTGAGTAGGTATCTAGACCTTGCAATGCGTAAGGACGACGTGGGACGGCTGCCAACACGGACTTTGAACCGACGACCCGATAAAAAGTTCTTGATAAAGAGACCCATTCGGCCACGTATGCCGTACTTATGTACTTTGGAAAGTATTCTGTGTCGTAACACTGTATCATAGGCCGCCTCAATATCAAAGAACAGTGCTCCAAGGTGCTTCTTTTCAGTAAAACAGGTGCGTATCTCGGTGTCAAGGGCTAAGATGTGGTCCACAGGGCTGCGGTGTTTTCTAAAACCGCACTGGGCGTTTGTAAAAACACCGTGATGTTCCAGAAACCAGCTAAGACGCACATTGACCATCTTCTCCATCAGCTTTGATAGCGATGATGTGAGAGAGATGGGCCGATAATGGAGAGGGTCATGTCCCGACTTGCCAGCCTTCAAGATAGGAATAATAATGGCTTCCCGCCAGGTCTCAGGGAAGGTGCCAGTCTCCCAAAGCGAATTGAAGGTTGCTAGCAGCGCCTCGAGGGCAACTGCGGGGAGATGACGGAGCATGTCGTTGTGGACAGCATCCGGACCTTCTGAGACGCTGCGCAACGAGCTGATGGCAGACGTAAGCTCAACCATGGTGAAAGGCTCATTGTACACGAAATTTTCAGCTGTGCTGAAGTCCACGGCGGCTGGTGCAGGTCGTGAGGACTCTCCTCGGCAGCGCTGATAGAGTGCACGGCCTATCGTCTCTGCGACGTCTGAAGGGTGAGATATGTCCGTGTTGTTCACTCTTAAAACCGGAAGCGGAACAGAGCTGAACCGGCCTTCAATGCGCTTCATGCGTGCCCATATCTGGGTCGTAGGAGTAAAACGGTTTAAGGAACTTACGTAAGTGCGCCATGAAACAGCCTTTGCCTCTTTTAAAACGCGTCGGGCAAAAGCCCGCGCTTTCTTAAAAGCGATGAGGTTCTCAGTGGTGCCACTCCGGTCAAACTTTCTAAAAGCGCGTTTCCTGGCACGAATCGCGTCTCCGCATTCCTTGGTCCACCACGGAACAGGAGGACGACGAGGCTGGCTCGACGTCTTGGGTATGCACCCGTTTGCGGAATCAATGAGTAGGGACGTAAACTCCTCTGTAGATATCACAGAGGTGTCGGCTCTGGATAGAACAGAGGCCTCTACGGCGGTCTGGAAATCGCCCCAGTCGGCCTTCCGAAGATTCCACCTAGGTGGACGGCTGCCTACTACTGGGGACTCCTGGTGCTCCAGCCACACCGGGAAATGGTCGCTCCCGAGTGGGTCGTCATGGACGAACCAGTTAAAAAGCTGAGCTAGCTGCGGGCTGGCTAAGCTCAGGTCCAGAGCCGATGTTTGACCGGAGGGTGTTGTAAAATGGGTGCGCTGTCCTGTATTTAAAATACACAGCGCCTCATCGCGGATAAAAGATTCTAAAAGTCGACCACGAGTGCCAGTCGTGTCGCAACCCCACGCCAGGCTATGGGCGTTAAAATCGCCGACTAGCAGGACCGGAGGTGGAAGTTCATCGACAAGTCGATGTAGCTCAACCACCGGGAGCGCTCTACCTGGTGGTAGGTATAAAGAGCACACGGTCAGTTCCCGGTGGTTGAAATCAACTCTGGCGGCCACCGCCTGCAGGGGAGTCTGCAGCGGCACCTGGCGCGCAGGTACGCTATGGTGAACCGCCAGAAGCACACCTCCATGGGCAATGGTCGGGGTATCTAGGTCTCTTCTAAAAACAGAGTAGCCCTTGATGACAAAGGTGACATTTGGCGCTAACTTGGTCTCCTGGAGACCTAAAACAAGGGGTGTGCGCCAACGGATAAGAGACTGTAGGTCCTGGTAGTTGGCCCGGAGGCCTCTACAGTTCCACTGTAGAATAAAAGGCGTGGTTAAAAAGGCGCAAAAATGGCGCGTATAACATGAGGCAAAGGCGCACGCAGATACCTGACTGGCCACAAAAAAGGTAAAAAACACCGAGAGAAACGCACCTAGTAAAAAAGCGCAATAGCGCGAAAAAGATAAAAGGATAAAAGAGGAAATGACTAGAGTAAATGACTAGACTAAGTCCTCTTTTTCCGAAGAGGCGCTCCCCCCGTAGCGGATACGGGGGTGCCCCGAGCCCTCTCGGTGGAGTCTGCCTTCTGCGGAGGCAGATCGGGCGTGACTCAAGCCCTGCTGGGGCTTTTTCGCCCGAGGAGCGTCACCCTCCGAGGGCGACCAGCTCGGGGGCGTCTGCCGTTTGGCAAGGCGCCCCGGAGCCGCAGGGGGCTGAGGCTGCCCCGACGGGGATGTCGGGGCGGCGGCCTGTGTCCTTGACACAGGTGTGTCTGGCAGCGACGGCGGAGGCCGCCGCTGCTGCGAGAGCGAGGGAGGGGGCGGGGGACCCATGATGGGCCGAGTCCCCGCCTGAGGGGTCTCCGGGGTGTCAGCGGCGACAGCCGCATTGGCACTCCCGGAGGCGGAGGCGGCAACAGAGGCCTCCTTAGCCTCGATGGCCTTTTGAACGAGGCGAGCCCTCCTCGCCTCTCGTGCCCTCCTCTCCTCCTCTCCCCGCCGCAGAGCCTCCTGCACCGCCGTGGGCGGTCGGGGGCGGGGCGGGGTGGATGGCGCCTTACCCTGCGCCGGGGGGCGCCGACCACCCTGTCGGCGCTGGACGACGGTCCAATCGTCTCCTTCACCGCTCGCAGCTGGAGCGGGACTGGGTGGACCCCACACTGACTCTTGAGCAGTCTGCTCTGTGTCACTCGGCGGCGCACCAGGCGCCGAAGAGTCCGCGGAGTCACCAGTGGCTACGACAGTGAGGCCAAATTTTTTGAGAAGCTGCACGAGCTGTGCCACGCTCATCTGGGAGGCATCGGTAGCGTTTGTCACTTTCACCTTCTGGGCATACGAGGTCTTCGGGTGATTTTGGTTATATACCTCCCGGGCCTCTTTGAATGACAGATTCCTGGTAGCCTTGATGGTGTTAATCTCCTTCTCCTTGACGTATGTAGGGCAGGACCTGTCATACGCGGAGTGCGGTTTCTGCCCCTCTCCGCAGTTGACGCATCGAGGGGTCTCTGAGTCGCACGTATCGTCAGTGTGGTCCTGAGAAGCGCACTTGGAGCATGTGGGTCTACCCCGGCAGTTGTCCTTCGTGTGGCCGAACCTCTGGCACCGATAGCAGCGCATGGGTGCCGGTACGTATGGGCGCACGCGGACCTTGATGTACCCCACACGGACCTCGTTCGGCATGTCGGTGGTGTTAAATGTCAAAATGATGTTATTTGTCGGGACCGTGCCTCTTCGCGTGAGGATGCGGCGGGCGGCTGTCACGCCGTACTCCGAGAGCCCGTCCGCTATGTCCTCGTCACTCACGTTCCTCAAGTCGAAGCAGTTTATAACTCCTCGAGAGGAGTTCTTGGAGCGGTGTGGCTCCACCGTCAGCGGCAAAGAAACGAGCTTCCGACCGGAGGCACGTCCTTCCGAGTACACGAATCGAGTGGCAGTTAAGGCATTCGTCGCCTCTTCGCTCTTCCGGAACTCCACCTCAAGTGCTCCGTCCCGCATGCGGTCGCAGCGGACGATGCTGCCAAACCGGTCACAACCGTCCTTTCGCTGGAAGGGCGACAAGGAGCTCAGCTCCCTGTCTGCGCTCCGGAAGATGAGGATTCTGGGATTTTTCGGTCTTGGAAGGTGCGACGTTCGCCCGTCGGCCGAGGCCGGCGGGCGAGAATCGGCCGAAGCCGAGGGATTGGTGAGAGAGGGGGAGGAGGGGTTGGTCAAGGTATCCATGCGAGTCTGTTGGTCTCCGCCAGCTCGGCCGCCGACGCTCCGCAACGGCGCCGCTACAAGGCCTGGGACGGCCGAGCTGACTGTACGGGACTTGGCGGCACCTTCCGAGGGGGAGAGAGAGACTCACCACCCCCCACGGTCGGATACCGCCTCCTCCCTTGACGCCTAGCCGAGTCACCGCCAGGGGCAGCGACAGATCAGTTCCACCGACGGAGGACGAGCACAAGTGCCCGAACCCCGCCGGTGACACCTCTCAGACACCACCCCCGGCGGCGTCACGACTGGGAATGGCTCCTCAAGTGCGGCGCCCCACTGAGTGTCCCGCCCTTACAGAACTCAGGGCCAAAGAGGCGTGTTGCCCAGCCACCGCGACTGGCTCCGCACGGTGGGGGGCTCAACCTCCAGGATCCCGTTGTCCTGGGGTACGGGTCGGCTCGCCTAGCCTAGTAAAACCGGCTGGTACCCGAGGGGACGCCACTCCCCTTACACTAGCCCAACTCGGCTGTGTTCCTGCGGGTGCAAAAAACAACGAAAAAAGGGGAAAGGAATCAGAAAGCTGTGATCGAACGAAACGCGGACATCCGGTGAGAAGCAAAGCAAAAGCAAACAAAGACCGCTCAAGAGAAACAAAAACCACGGAAACCAAGAAAAGTCGGGCCGTACCATCTGTCCATCCAGTGATCAAAAGCAAATCGTAAGCAAGCATGGGTCAAGCTGGGGCCGAAGGGGCGCTACTCCCCTTGCTGGCCGAGGCCAGGGCCGCCGCGGGGCGAGGACCCAAGGAGCCCAGTCCAACAGCGACCCAGGCCACTGCCAACCCCCTGCGGGGCCAATCCTGCAGACAATCCATCCAGTAAGCAAGACAAGTCCAGGTCAAACACGCGTCAAGCTGGGGCCGAGGGGGCGCTACTCCCCTTACTGGCCGAAGTCACAGCCGCCGCACAGCCGGAGCCAGATGACCCCGGCTAAGCAGCAGCTCTGACCACGGTCAGCCCCCTGCGGATGCCATTTTTTACCGAAGTTCAATGGTTTTGTACAATTCAATTTATAATTTATAATGATTTTGTACCAAACCAAATACTGATCCGAATCATGCAAAAATGGAAAAGATTTTTTTTTTGTCACAGTTCAATGATTTTGTACAATTTGAATTATTATAAAAGCAAATAATTTAAAGTGACAAGAATAATCTCATTTATTGTTATGTAGGAAAGGCTATATCCCATTTTTGGTGGCGGCTAAATAGAGTTTGCAGCGGAAGCTTATTACGTGTTGATCAATCTTATTGTGTAACAGAGCTGAACGCTGTTACATTTCTTTCAACATCAAAAACTTATCTTTTTCATACATATAAACTGCCTCACATAGTACCCTGTCTGCCGGGACGCCGGGGCCAAGGAGGAGACCGGTCACACGCCTACCGAGCGGCTGTCCCCCATCAAGCCGGCTAATGCCGCAAGATCAAACGTTCACCGACGGTAGCGCAAACAAACCCCACCCGACGCCGAGCCAGCTTCAGACACCCTGGCGCCCTCACATCCTTTCGGGGCCTCTGGCCAGGCCAGCTGCGTCCGACGTCGCTGGAAGTCAGCATCCGGCGAAACATCTGGTGCTGGCTAGTGCGAAAAGCACCGCGTCCGGCGCAGCCAAGAACCGACACCCGGCGGAAATCGACTGTGAAAAACGTCACTTCCGACCAGGAAACAGCGGAGGAGGGGAGAAACCCGAAGCCTCGGCCACGCCGGACGCGCTTCCTCTCGAAGCCCCGGTCAGGGCTGCCGCCGGATGAAATTGCGGTAGCAAGACAGGAAAATGCAGATTTGGTGGGCCCGGTCACGGAACTCGACCCCCAGCCGGAACCGGATAACGAAAGGAATAAAACCGGGCCGCAGAGGCGGAGAGACACAGAATACCCGGGGGGTCTCCGCGGGCCAGACCAGTGGTGCCCTCTGCCCTCTCTCTGACTCTACTCGTGCAACCCTCATCAAGAACAGCAACAATCTCCATCTTCGACGCCAAAATCAAGTGAGTCGCCAGCAGAAGGCTGCCTGCCACTCCCAGCCCTTCAGCTATGCCCACCACACACGCATTCTCTCCCCCTCCCCCATCTCTACCGGGCGTCTACCCAAATCTCGGTCTGCCGTCCCGTAGGGGTCAGGCCCTGCCACCACTAGCAGATAGACAGCTGTGGGGTAGGATGATGGGAATCGTGGGATCGTGCCGCACTGCCGGAGTGCGGCAATGGTTCACGTTACAATTGCTTAGTAGGAAATTCATAGAAGCTAATACATAAAAGACGATCAATGAGTTGAGCGGAAATCCCAAAAGTATTACGACCTGAATGCGAAGTGACAAGTTGGTATCGGTTTGGTAAAACCTTGGTATCCGATTGGCATTTCTTTATTAGTATAAAATGTCCCTTCGTGTGAGGCAGTTTGGAACCATTCATGATGGTAATAATGAGCCGCTGTCCTTATTTGTTGCCAGGTGACTATTGGGCCATGTACCAAGATCCCAGCCAGACGATACTCGGGCATCGTCTGGGATGGGGATGCGGCGAAAGCGACGCGGAACCTCCTGGTGGCGGTGTTCACCCGGGAGGTCCTGGCCAACTCGACACTGACCGGCACGGTCGGAAATGCCTACCAAGAGGGCGCCAGAAACACAAGCTCCCGATAAATATTCAGAACTTGTGCCTTTTTTACATCGGCAAAGTTAGTTCTTGTAACGTGCTCCGTCCAGCGTGTTCGTGTATGGAAACCTTGCGCATGAAACTGTTGGCAAATTGATAGGTACTGGAACTTTTCCGTACTAGTCTCAGTCAACAGCTCTTGTCAGTACACGGATGTGGGTAAATGAATTAATGATTTATCTTCCATTCTTGCTGTTGATGTTGTTCTGGTGATTTTTGTGATTGTCGTTCGATATTGTTCCGCTTCTCATTCGCACTAATTGCTCTGTTGAATCGTCGATCTCCTAATCACCTGTGATTTACACGCGCGCCAACGGCGGCGGAGGCGCGGCACCGCGAACACTCAGGTGACTCCACATTGCGCGCTCCGATCAGGTCGATTGGGCCGAGATCGTTGAGCGTCAACACCGACTGGGGGGTTTAGCTTTCCCTGCTTGGCCTCCGGGCGCCCTTCTCGCGCGGAGTCACCTCCCTGTCCCTCTTCTTAGGTATCCCTCCTTGCATAGACGGTCTCCAAATTGCGCGCTCCGGTAAAGGCCCCGTTCCAACAACCGTCGCAGCGCCAACACCGACTGGGGGCTGAAGCATTTACTGCTAGGCGACCCCGGGTGTCCCTCCCCGCGCGGAAACGTCTCCCATCTCCCTCTTCGTCACCCTCCTACACATTAGCTTAAACGATACAGGGTTTTTCCCGCGCTATTTTGGCTTCAGCGCGGGGTTTTTCCCTTTGCAATAGGCGCCGGGTTTTTCAGTTCATAGAACTTTTTCCCTGGCTATTACACCCCACAACTGAACACTGACACCTTGCACAAGTATGACTGTGTGTATGAATGTTAATAAATAAATGAACCAATGTTGTGTTTTCGGTTCCAGTACCTTCTTTCGGCACTTCGGCAACAAGTAAGTACTCCGTTAGCTTTGCCACACTTAGGATAGGCTCCCACGTTGTTATTTGCGCCCGGGTTAACATAAACCGGTTTAACGTAACTTTTGCATCCCGGCCAAAATTGCCGGGTTAACTGTCCAACCGCTCGAGACTGGCGCGAATGCTAAGTGTATCCATGGTACTGCTCTCTATTTGTAGGTATTCCAAACGCTTGCTTTTAAGACGCGTATCATTCGGTCATCTACCTCTCTCTCCGACCCCGGCTCAGCGCAGGCACGTACCTATTGACGCGCCTGATAAAGGAGGTGAAGTATTCCTCTGATCTTTACCTACGAGATTACTTCATATGTGTTAAATAAGCGATATTGGCGTTTTTCTTACGTGATGCGATGTAGAGCGTGGACGATAGGACGATAGACGATAGGACGATAGACGATAGGACGATAGACGATAGGACGATAGACGATAGCGACGATAGGACCGAACACAAAACAAACACTATCAGAATGTGCCTGAAACGTCTCGTTAGTGGAATAAAAGTCTCGTTATCGGAAATACCACTATCTGGCAACTATCCGTATGTAAACAGGGCTAATGAGAGTATGTCCGGAGTGGAAAGTTTACGGAGCGAGAACTTTCAAATTATGACGTGATTTGACCTTGAAAATAGTGACCTTAGGTCATGAAATTTGGATCGTTCAGAGTTCATATACAGTATACACGCCTACTCACCCACGATACTCCGCACTTCCAGGAGTGGAAATGGGAGGATGGGGGTGAGGGGGGGGGCAGAATCTGCGCGCCTCCCCTGCAGGGCTTATAATTATAAGGGTGATTATAATCACCCGACCCTCTCCAGCGCGCGAGTTAAAAAGTAATTTCAGTAGTGCGAGATCATGATCCTCGCTCAGTTTTGTGTTCACAGGTATACATGGATCCCGTAACTTTTTACGGACATCCACAGTCTATGCAGGATGCGAGCGTCCAGCTGGTTGCCAACAACGTGTACGCTCAGGTCGGCCAACTGTTGAAGTTCCCGAAGAAGAGCAGGCGAGTTTGCTGGGTTCGGGAGAACATCCGTTTGTCATATGTATGATACTTCAAGGAGAGACTCCTGGATGAAGTAATGGGGCATGTCAAAACTTTTGCCGCCAGATGGCAGGACCACCGTTCCAGTCCATGTGAAAATCGAACGAAAAGCATCCCCGTAGACAAAACCTGGAGCAAGCTTGCGCCGTTTTCACATAAATGTAAAACACTTTTAGCAATGACGTCATATATAACATGCCTGCCAATCAAAATAGTACCCTGTGATTTTTTGACGTCACATTAAAAAATATAATAATTCGCAGTAAGTTTGATGGCGTCTTGTACTGCGTATCCCTGTACAGTGAGATAGATGATCAAGAGGAGAGGTTGTTGGTGTTAGGTAAGCGATTTAAGTTTTTTTAGGATAAATCATGGAGAAATACGGTCACATGAGAACTGAGCAGCTCAATGCTCTCCTTCGCCAAAAGGGAGCAAAGGTGACCGGCAAGAAGCGTGACCTTGTGGAGCGCCTCGACGCTATGTCAGGAACGATGATTTTGGTCACATAGAGCCCAGTGGTGAAACAGAGGTGCAGTTTTCAGTTCCAAAGGAGGTTGAATTAGCAAGTCTGAGTGCTAAGCACAGGGCTGGAATGCCGAATATCGACTATGAGTCCATTCAAGAGTACATGTGTGGTCATGGTGGCCAAATCCATAAGAGCGCCTTCCCTATGTTCAAGGCAAGGTTCGTGAAAAGTGTCATGGTCGGTACACTATCAGGTACCAGAGCTATTTCCAAGGAATGATACGAGCTGAAATGAGAAAACACATGACATACACTGTAGTGCTATCTCTGGATCATGCAGCGTTGGGCGTCGGTGAGGGTGTGTCCAGAGTGGTGGGTGCGGGAGAACATCAGTTTGTCAGACATGGGGTACTTCCAGGATAAAACCCTGGATGAAGTGATTCGTTTGGCGTCGGTGAGGGTGTGTCCGTAGTGGTGGGTCCGGTACACCAACGAGGACGGTGACGAACTGCATGACAAGGCAGCAGTGGTCAAAGTGCGGCGCCACCGACGTAAAACCCAGTGGGTGAAGACCGATGGAGGTATACGGACCGTGGACCGTGGTGTGTACCTTCTGGTGAAACTGTACCGATAGCAGCACTGATGTGCAGTATGGCAGGGCACAGACTAGGGCACATGTAAATCAGACATATGCATGGCCAAGTTAAGGTTAGCTGGGTAGGAGGGGACTTGTGGCGGCAAAAATTCAGTCTGATGACTGAATCTGTGTGCCGTTTGGCAGCGGCCCTGTTTGCCCGTGTCATTTTGTTTGCTGTCTGACCATAATTTATATGTACTTACGGATGTTTGTTTCTTTCTTCAGTTGGTCATCAGCTCATCGGCCGCTAAGCATGGACGTGCTCGAGGTCAGCGACCCAGAGGCACACCGATGGCTCTCACGGCACCTCCGACGCTCGGCGCCCCCGCTGCACCTCCTAATAGGAGACTCGGTGGCGCGGGATGCCGGCCTGAGATCCAGACTCGGCCGGCACCAGTTCCTCAACCTGGCCAGAGGCGGCGCAACACGGGCTTCGACTGCCGATGAGCTCCACACCATCCTGGACCGCTGGACGTCGGAGGCGGAGAGACCGGGTGGCCGACGCCCTTCAGCTGCCAATCTGGCTGGCCATGACGGCGGCCTTCCCGGACCGCTGAGCAGTGAGTTGTGAGTGAGCGCGCCGAGTCGCCACACTCCGACACTCGACGAGTGTGTCGGAGAGTGCGGTGTGACGCTCCTGTCTCGCCTTTGAAGCCACGCTGTGAGTTTTTCTGCACCGGTACGGTGCTTTAACCGCTACTTCGTATCAATTCCCGTGATGAGACATCCACAGTCGGTCTTGCGGCCTCTGACCCCGCCAGATACACCTCCCCCTCCGGAACCACCAGAACCACCGTCCCCACCCTCCCCGGTATCGGATCATGTTCAGGATCCAACGTTCAATCCGTATGATTCGGACAGCATGTCGCTTCCTGAAGCTGTAAAATCAACGTCCTTTGTGGACGACTGGTCGGATTCCGACTGGGACATGGAAGGTCAACCTCCGGTCGGAGCCCGAGTAGCAACGCGACGTATGATGCAGGAGGGGCTACCGGGCCGTAGCACGGACGTGTGGGTGGAAGTGGGCACTGCCGCCGCTTCCCGCGCGCCCGCCGCCTCCACCTCAGGCGCGCCAACCGCCGCCGCTGCCTCAGGTGCGCCCGCCGCCGCTTCCGCATTCGCGCCCGCCGCCTCACTCGCCCCAGCCGCCGCCGCCTCAGGCGTGCCCGCCGCCGCCGCCGCCGCCTCACTAGCGCCCGCTGCCGCCACCTCACACGCGCCCGCCGCCGCCACCTCAGGCGCGCCCGCCGCCGCCACCTCACGCCCGCCCGCTGCCGCCACCTCACGCGCGCCCACCGCCGCCACCTCACGCGCGCCTGCAGTGGACAGCTTCCTGCCTGCAGAGGGCTGGACCACGGCAGTGGCACTGTGGTGCCCTGTCGTCGCCCGTGTAGTTCAGCGCGACCACCGGCGGAAACATGTCGCCCAGTGCCCTGGCGGCCAGGACTGCTCACTGGCCGGGGAGATGAGGACTATCAAGGACATCGAAGTGTGGTCAGCGCCGACCTCCAACACGGAACGGACGTGTTCCTGCGGAGAAGTGATTCGAAGCGGAGGGTACGGGCTGAGAAAGTGCCTGAGCCGGCACCTCAAACGCAACAAGGTTCATGAAGGGGATGATCAGGGAGAAGTGCTCATCAAGGTACTCAACACTGGGCACCGACTGGTGGCCAGGACGTGGGCCTGCGCCCAGGCCACTGGCCTCCCTCTGCTAAACGGCCCAGAAGTTCCGAAGCCCCCTGGCCCAACTCAAGACGGTGAGACTGCCGGTTCGTCTGAAGCAGCTCCAACACGCTACGTGACACAGCAGGAAGATCTGCATCGCTTGTCTGTGGAGCGGGTGGGGCCCTTCAGACCCGAATGGAGCGTCATGAACATTCCGTTCAAGAACGTGCACACGAAAAGGCAGTACACGCAGCACCTGACGCGCCTGCTACGTGCATCGAACATCCTGGATCACGACAAACCTCTGGAGAGCCTCGACTTTCGGGTCTTGATGGCGGACACATCCTCGCAAGAAGCGTTGCGCAGCGCCCTGTCGGATTTTTTGAGAGAAAAGTATCCGACCGGGTATATGATGTGTATGTCGCTCAAGTGGGTGACCAAGATGATCGGGGGCCGGATCATCGTGGTTCCCGATGACCTGGAGCTGCGCTGGCAGGGGTACCTCGAGGCTTTCAACAAGCTCATTGACTATGAGCTGACGATGGCGGCCGACTCCAGAAAAGAAGCGAAGCGCGCCCGTCGGGACCGGAAGGTGCAATCCTACCAGAGCGACCCCGGCAAGGAGGGTCGCGCCAAGGTCCGAGAGCGGGGTCTACACTGGCTCCGAGAGATAAGAGAAAACTGGTTCTGGCCTGGCCAACTGGCCAACTCGACACGCGGCGTTCACCTGGGAGGTCCTGGCCAACTCGACACTGACCGGCACGGTCGGAAATGCCTACCAAGAGGGCGCCAGAAACACAGGCTCCCGATAAATATTCAGAACTTGTGCCTTTTTTACATCGGCAAAGTTAGTTCTTGTAACGTGCTCCATCCAGCGTGTTCGTGTATGGAAACCTTACGCATGAAACTGTTGGCAAAGTTGATAGGTACTGGAACTCTTCCGTACTAGTCTCAGTCAACAGCTCTTGTCAGTACACGGATGTGGGTAAATGAATTAATGATTTATCTTCCATTCTTGCTGTTGATGTTGTTCTGGTGATTTTTGTGATTATCGTTCGATATTGTTGCGCTTCTCATTCGCACTAATTGCTCTGTTGAATCGTCGATCTCCTAATCACCTGTGATTTACACGCGCGCTAACGGCGGCGGAGGCGCGGCACCGCGAACACTCAGGTGACTCCACATTGCGCGCTCCGATCAGGTCGATTGGGCCGAGATCGTTGAGCGTCAACACCGACTGGGGGGTTTAGCTTTCCCTGCTTGGCCTCCGGGCGCCCTTCTCGCGCGGAGTCACCTCCCTGTCCCTCTTCTTAGGTATCCCTCCTTGCATAGACGGTCTCCATATTGCGCGCTCCGGTAAAGGCCCCGTGCCAACAACCGTCGCAGCGCCAACACCGACTGGGGGCTGAAGCATTTACTGCTAGGCGACCCCGGGTGTCCCTCCCCGCGCGGAAACGTCTCCCATCTCCCTCTTCGTCACCCTCCTACACATTAGCTTAAACGATACAGGGTTTTTCCCGCGCTATTTTGGCTTCAGCGCGGGGTTTTTCCCTTTGCAATAGGCGCCGGGTTTTTCAGTTCATAGAACTTTTTCCCTGGCTATTACACCCCACAACTGAACACTGACACCTTGCACAAGTATGACTGTGTGTATGAATGTTAATAAATACATGAACCAATGTTGTGTTTTCGGTTCCAGTACCTTCTTTCGGCACTTCGGCAACAAGTAAGTACTCCGTTAGCTTTGCCACACTTAAGATAGGCTCCCACGTTGTTATTTGCGCCCGGGTTAACATAAACCGGTTTAACGTAACTTTTGCATCCCGGCCAAAATTGCCGGGTTAACTGTCCAACCGCTCGAGACTGGCGCGAATGCTAAGTGTATCCATGGTACTGCTCTCTATTTGTAGGTATTCCAAACGCTTGCTTTTAAGACGCGTATCATTCGGTTATCTACCTCTCTCTCCGACCCCGGCTCAGCGCAGGCACGTACCTATTGACGCGCCTGATAAAGGAGGTGAAGTATTCCTCTGATCTTTACCTACGAGATTACTTCATATGTGTTTAGTAAGCGATATTGGCGTTTTTCTTTCGTGATGCGATGTAGAGCGTGGACGATAGGACTAAGAGGAGCAGATGCTCTCAGTCCCCCCTATAAATTGGAAGTCTGCCCGTTGGAGAGAGGTCCGAAGAAAAAACTATCAGAATGTGCCTGAAATGTCTCGTTAGTGGAATAAAAGTCTCGTTATCGGAAATTCCACTACCTGGCAACTATCGCTATGTAAACAGGGCTAATGAGAGTGTGTTCGGAGTGGAAAGTTTACGGAGCTAGAACTTTCCAATTATGACGTGATTTGACCTTGAAAATATTGACCTTAGGTTATCAAATTTGCATAGTTTAGAGTTCATATACAGTATATAGCCTACCCACCTACGAAACTCCGCACTTCCAGGAGCGGAGATAGGAGGGGGGGGGGGCGAATATGCGCGCCTCCCCAGCAGGGCTTATTATCACCCGACCCTCTCCAGGGCGCGAGCTAAAAGTAATTTCAGTAGTGCAAGATCATGATCCTCGCTCAATTTTGTGTTCACAGGCATGCATGGACCCCGTAACTTTTTACGGACATCCACGGCCTCTGCAGGATGCGAGCGTCCAGCTGGTTGCCAACAACGTGTACGCTCAGGTCGGCCAACTGTTGAAGTTCCCGAAGAAGAGCAGGCAAGTTCGCTGGGTTCGGGAGAACATCCGTTTGTCATATGTATGATACTTCAAGGAGAGACTCCTGGATGAAGTAATGGGGCATGTCAAAACTTTTGCCGCCAGATGGCAGGACCACCGTTCCAGTACATGTGAAAATCGAACGAAAAGCATCCCAGTAGACAAAACCTGGAGCAAGCTTGCGCCGTTTTCACACAAATGTAAAACACTTTTAGCAATGACGTCATATATAACATGCCTGCCAATCAAAATAGTACCCTGTGATTTTTGACGTCACATTAAAAAATATAATAATTCGCAGTAAGTTTGATGGCGTCTTGTACTGCGTTTCCCTGTACAGTGAGATAGATGATCGAGAGGAGAGGTTGTTGGTGTTACTTAAGCGATATAAGTTTTTTTTAGGAGATATCATGGAGAAATACGGTCACATGAGAACTGAGCAGCTCAAAGCTCTCCTTCGCCAAAAGGGAGCAAAGGTGACCGGCAAGAAGCGTGACCTTGTGGAGCGCCTCGACGCTTATGACAGGAACGATGATTTTGGTCACATAGAGCCCAGTGGTGAAACAGAGGTGCAGTTTTCAGTTCCAAAGGAGGTTGAATTAGCAAGTCTGAGTGCTAAGCACAGGGCTGGAATGCCGAATATCGACTATGAGTCCATTCAAGAGTACATTTGTAGTCATGGTGGCCAAATCCATAAGAGCGCCTTCCCCATGTTCAAGGCAAGTTTCGTGAAAAGTGTCATGGTCGGTACACTATCAGGTACCAGCTATTTCCAAGGAATTATACGAGCTGAAATGAGAAAACACATGACATACACTGTAGTGCTATCTCTGGATCATGCAGCGTTGGGCGTCGGTGAGGGTGTGTCCGGAGTGGTGGGTGCGGGAGAACATCCGTTTGTCAGACATGGGGTACTTCCAGGATAAAACCCTGGATGAAGTGATTCGTTTGGCGTCAGTAAGGGTGTGTCCTCCGGAGAGGTGGGTGCGGTACACCAACGAGGACGGTGACGAACTGCATGACAAGGCAGCAGTGGTCAAAGTGCGGCGCCACCGACGTGAAACCCAGTGGGTGAAGACCGATGCAGGTCTACGAGGAGAAATACTGGACCGTGGCGTGTACCTTCTGGTAAAACTGTACCGACAGCGGCACTGATGTGCAGTATGGCAGGGCACAGACTAGGGCACTTGTAAATCAGACATATGCATGGCCAAGTTAAGGTTAGCTGGGTAGGAGGTGACTTGTGGCGGCAAAAAATCAGTCTGATGACTGAATCTGTGTGGCGTTTGGCAGCGGCCCTGTTTGCCCGCGTCATATTGTTTGCTGTCTGACCATAATTCATGTGTACTTACGGATGTTTGTTTCTTTCTTCAGTTGGTCATCAGCTCATCGGCCGCTAAGCATGGACGTGCTCGAGGTCAGCGACCCAGAGGCACACCGATGGCTCTCGCGGCACCTCCGACGCTCGGCGCCCCCGCTGCACCTCCTAATAGGAGACTAGGTGGCGCGGGATGCCGGCCTGAGATCCAGACTCGGCCGGCACCAGTTCCTCAACCTGGCCAGAGGCGGCGCAACACGGGCTTCGACTGCCGATGAGCTCCACACCATCCTGGACCGCTGGACGTCGGAGGCGGAGAGACCGGGTGGCCGACGCCCTTCAGCTGCCCATCTGGCTGGCCATGACGGCGGCCTTCCCGGACCGCTGAGCAGTGAGTTGTGAGTGAGCGCGCCGAGTCGCGACACTCCGACACTCGACGAGTGTGTCGGAGAGTGCGGTGTGACGCTCCTGTCTCGCCTTTGAAGCCACGCTGTGAGTTTTTCTGCACCGGTACGGTGCTTTAACCGCTACTTCGTATCAATTCCCGTGATGAGACATCCACAGTCGGTCTTGCGGCCTCTGACCCCGCCAGATACACCTCCCCCTCCGGAACCACCAGAACCACCGTCCCCACCCTCCCCGGTATCGGATCATGTTCAGGATCCAACGTTCAATCCGTATGATTCGGACAGCATGTCGCTTCCTGAAGCTGTAAAATCAACGTCCTTTGTGGACGACTGGTCGGATTCCGACTGGGACATGGAAGGTTAACCTCCGGTCGGAGCCCGAGTAGCAACGCGACGTATGATGCAGGAGGGGCTACCGGGCCGTAGCACGGACGTGTGGGTGGAAGTGGGCACTGCCGCCGCTTCCCGCGCGCCCGCCGCCTCCACCTCAGGCGCGCCAACCGCCGCCGCCGCCTCAGGTGCGCCCGCCGCCGCCTCCGCATTCGCGCCCGCCGCTGCCGCCTCACTCGCGCCAGCCGCCGCCGCCTCAGGCGTGCCCGCCGCCGCCGCCGCCGCCTCACTCGCGCCCGCTGCCGCCACCTCACGCGCGCCCGCTGCCGCCACCTCACGCGCGCCCGCTGCCGCCACCTCGCGCGCGCCCGCTGCCGCCACCTCACACGCGCCCGCCGCCGCCACCTCACGCGCGCCCGCCGCCGCCGCCTCACGTGCGCCTGCAGTGGACAGCTTCCTGCCTGCAGAGGGCTGGACCACGGCAGTGGCACTGTGGTGCCCTGTCGTCGCCCGTGTAGTTCAGCGCGACCACGGGCGGAAACATGTCGCCCAGTGCCCTGGCGGCCAGGACTGCCCACTGGCCAGGGAGATGAGGACTATCAAGGACATCGAAGTGTGGTCCGCGCCGACCTCCAACACGGAACGGACGTGTTCCTGCGGAGAAGTGATTCGAAGCGGAGGGTACGGGCTGAGAAAGTGCCTGAGCCGGCACCTCAAACGCAACAAGGTTCATGAAGGGGATGATCAGGGAGAAGTGCTCATCAAGGTACTCAACACTGGGCACCGACTGGTGGCCAGGACGTGGGCCTGCGCCCAGGCCACTGGCCTCCCTCTGCTAAACGGCCCAGAAGTTCCGAAGCCCCCTGGCCCAACTCAAGACGGTGAGACTGCCGGTTCGTCTGAAGCAGCTCCAACACGCTACGTGACACAGCGGGAAGATCTGCATCGCTTGTCTGTGGAGCGGGTGGGGCCCTTCAGACCCGAATGGAGCGTCATGAACATTCCGTTCAAGAACGTGCACACCAAAAGGCAGTACACGCAGCACCTGACGCGCCTGCTACGTGCATCGAACATCCTGGATCACGACAAGCCTCTGGAGAGCCTCGACTTTCGGGTCTTGATGGCGGACACATCCTCGCAAGAAGCGTTGCGCAGCGCCCTGTCGGATTTTTTTAGAGAAAAGTATCCGACCGGGTATATGATGTGTATGTCGCTCAAGTGGGTGACCAAGATGATCGGGGGCCGGATCATCGTGGTTCCCGATGACTTGGAGCTGCGCTGGCAGGGGTACCTCGAGGCTTTCAACAAGCTCATTGACTATGAGCTGACGATGGCGGCCGACTCCAGAAAAGAAGCGAAGCGCGCCCGTCGGGACCGGAAGGTGCAATCCTACCAGAGCGACCCCGGCAAGGAGGGTCGCGCCAAGGTCCGAGAGCGGGGTCTACACTGGCTCCGAGAGATAAGAGAAAACTGGTTCACGGCGAGCCAAGAAGATCTGGAGCCAGTGGCGCTGCTTTTCGCCCAAGTGCTCTTCATACTATCCAACTTGTTCCAAGGCCAACGGACACAGGTGTTCGCGGAAGTAACAGTGGACGAGTTCCGCCGAGGCGAAGACACGGAGCTAGGACGCTTCGTTGAGCACATGGGCGGGAAGACGAAGGACCAGCACGGAAGCGCGGTTGCGTTCTTCCTAAAGGCGGAAGCAGATCTGACGGCGTTCTACCTCAAGTATATGAGGAAGCACCTCCGAGACGCACCAAAACCGCAAGTCTTCCCCATCCAACGGTACCCCGCCGAACTGGGCCAGTCGCGCCAGCTGCTGGCCATCATCGGCATCGGCGCAGATGAGCTCAAGGCCATTATGGGGGTGGGGAGCCGCCGCTGGCACAACACGCTGTCGGTGGAGAAGATGCGGGCAGGGCAGCTCACGTATCCTGAGTTTGAAAACCTCTGCAGCCTCCGCCGCCACTCGGCCCCGACCGCTCAGCGGGATTATAACATGGAGTCCCGCCGCGAGCGGGACATCGAGGGCGTGAAGCAGTTCGTGGCCATGGCAGGCGTCGACCGTGACCCCCGCTCCAGCGTGGAGCCATTTGTCTTGGCGGACATCGTGGCGGAAGAACCAGTCCCCCACGACTCACCCGAAGACGCCTCTCGCCAAGAAGACGACTCTCCAGGAGCTGAATCCTCGCCTCCCCCACCGAGCCTCGCACCTCGGGCTACAGACGTGGTCCCACCAAACCCCGCTCCTCCGGCTACGGACGTGGCCCCACCGAGGGAGCATTTTGAAGTCATACACGCCCGGCTGACCACGGCGCCCGCTATGCCCTCCAGGGGCAGGGGGCGCAGCTCCAACCGCCCGCGGAGCCTTTCTGAGCTCGCATATGCTAAAATGCTACTTGAGAGGGGAGTTCCGTCAACGACAACGGCTATTACTCACTGGATGCAAGAAAACGACTTCCAATGGAGCGAGGTCAGTGGGCGACACATCACTGCCCTCTGCCTCAAGCTCAAGGACCTACAGAAAAAGTGATGAGTGTAGAGGACTGATCAGTGTAGCACTGTAGAGGACTGATGTCCCGTCCTGGTTGCCCTGCCGCAGGTGCCCGGGAACCGGGCCCATGTTTGTCGGGCCTGGTGGGCATACCCTGGCCCATCAGGCCACCTGGGTGTGTATCTGGGTTGGTGTTTGTGTGCATGAGTGTGTTTGCGTCTGTGATGATGTGTGAACATGTGTTGTTTGAGTGTACGGTATGTATGTTTTCGTTTCCCTGGCTTCCCCGCGGGTAGAGGGTTGAGGCCGGCCCCGAGGCAGGTAAAGTTTCCGCCACATTCCAAACGCGGATAAGTTTCCGGGCGGCATAAACCCGCCTCGGGGCCACCTGGGTGTGTACTTCAGCGCCAAACGCCGAAAGTTTGTAAGTCATGCCAGGCGGGTCCTGGCAAAATCTCTCTCGCGGATCGGACCGTACAGCAAGCACATGACTGTCGACATCATGTCTGACAACATGCCGGAGGCGACGCACCGTAACTACCGATACAACCTGCGCACCCTGCTGATAAGAGCGGGCCTGCTGACCAAAAACAAAGGGCTGGAGTCGTTCGACTTCCGATATCCGCTCTGGTCGCCCGAAAACGTCGAAAAAGTGCGGTTTGTTCTTGAAACAGTTTTCAGTCGCCACCCTGCCACTGGCTACATGATGCTGAGCGCCATTAAACATATCCTCTGCATCATCCCGCGCCGGGTATTCCTGCTTGGTGACGACCAGGCCGTGGAGTGGACCAGCCTGGTAAATATCGTGACAGAGACACTTAAGGGCGAGGAACTAAAAGCTCGCCCTGAACAGCGCTCCCGCCGGGTCACCAAAGCCGCAGGGCGACAGAGGGAGTTCCAAAACGACATCGGAACTAAGCGACGTCTTGCGGTGCGCCTGCGCGCGCACGAATGGATGCGTCGCACCATTCAAACGGTTCAGGAAAACCAGGAGCATGTCGCAGCAGACGCGAGCGTCGCTACCACCTTCCGACAGGTGATTTTTATCAGTGTCAGTGTGCTCCATGGGCAACGTACACAAGTGTATTCAGAGCTCACGGTGGACGAGTTTTCGGACGCGCTTCGCTACCCGGACGAGTCACGCTCGGCCATGCGTCTCGCTGGCAAAGAGGCCGCAAAATACGGCCCAGCGACCGGACCCGCCTCGGGGCCACCTGGGTGTGTATTTGGGTGTGTAACTGCTTTGGGTGGCACTGCCTCACCAAGAAGCAGACGGACGTCACTACATTCGTCCTCAGTGCGCGGGATGGTTCCGGAGGGATCTAGTCCACCTCAGCCTCAGCGGATGAGAAGCTGGCAGATGCACGGCATCTGCCCATCTGACTGAGGTTCAGCGGTTCGATGTAGGTGACTGTAATGCCTACCAGTTCCATGTCTCGTGACACGTGTTTGATTACGAACAATGGTTAACAGTGCACGTGTTATACGGTGAATAGGCGATCCAACTGCAAATAACATGTCTACTTTACTAATTTATTAACTATGATTGTCCCTGTTCCTATTCCCTGCCCGCCAGTAGCGCCACCTGTATATGAACTTGCACCTCATCATGTTCATTGTTTGCTCAATATACCGCCGGTGGAAACCGGTCATGGATTCAAATAGGCTCGATCATCAGGACACTGAAATATCCGACGGTGCTGGAATGCACGGCTGCAATTCGGCAGGAGTGGAACCTCGCGCGTCGTTCTTGGAGGGACGTCAAATACAAAACTTATAATATGATCATAAAACACAAGCGAGACATGGGAATTTAGAGGAATATACCCAGTCGGTGCAGCGCTCATGCAGCTACTCATCGGCGACAGCTTCGCCTTCTGGGCGGCGCAGCGCTGCGCTCTCGGACCAACGGCGGACCATTACCGGCTCCCTCCGACTGGTGAGGGAGCACCTAACATCCCTCCTGATGGCCTGCTGTGAGCAGCTTTGGGACCTGGACATCCTGCTGGAAGGCGGGACGAAGCCGCTCTCAGAGCGCAAGCTGCTGCTCCGTCTGGGACGGCTGCTCCTCCGGCTGGCTGTGTTTGAATGTATCCGTCGGCTCCCTGCTGGGAGAGCTGGTGGAGTTACGAAATTATCAAACACTTCTTGGGTTACGGTCACGGGTAGAATGTTGAGGGGGGGGGGGGGTCTTTACCGTACGACTCTGTACCATATATTCGCTTCAATGTTAATGCAATTTCACTTCCAGTTTCCCGCATCAATCTTGGTCTGAACTGCTTCCCTGGTTCCTAATGTTACTGGAATCTGACAGTCTGCAATTTAGTGAGCATTACCGCAACAGTTCCCCTCAATTCTCATTTATTTAGGATGCACCCTGCTAGTTGACATAATGAGGCATTTCAATTCCTACTTTAGTTAAGTACTGTTTGCCATGTTTGACTTGAGTAACGCACCCGTTCATAATTCAGGGTTCAACTTTGAGACACAGTAGCCCACCTCTCTCCGATTTTTGACCAATATTGTGGATTAGTGTGAGGATTTTTTAAGGTAGCTCGCACCGACTGACAGACTATTGACCATGTTAAATGATTTCACCCCTTCAGCGACCAGCGATTTGCCATTACGTTCACCGAGTTTAACATTATTTTTCAGATGGATGGAATCGGACTCTGCTATTAGTTGATTGGTAGACTTAACCTGACTAGAATTATCATTTCTTCCCAGTCAGGATGATCAAACGGCGTGCCGGATTTTTGTTCGTGTCGGGGGCACAACTGAGAGCTGTATGAATCGTCGCGCTTCTCCGGTCGGCGGTGGTATCGGCTGCATCCATGGCGTGAGATTCAACGACTTCCTTGATCGATCTGCGTCGTTAAGAATAAGATTAGATCAATCTGGCTCTCAAAGAGATAGTGTAATTCACCCAGCTGCTAGAACCTTGAGGTATTCTTATGCTTACAAGGGCTAATTTTGGTTAATTCAGGTTAATTCAAAGTTGTTAATTTATTAAGATACCGGAATAAAGCAGAGCTTTGTGTCGTTATCACGATTTTTCTGACTTACTGGTAAGATTATACGCACAATTATGTATCACCACTGCGATCTCTCACGGCAGGGCTGGAAACTAAAGCTTGGTATACCGGACGCTAGGTGGCGAGCGAGTGCTTAGCTTGTCTGCGTGGTGCCTACTTCGCGTTATTTACTAAAAAAAAAAAACATTTTCTTCCCAAGGTAATAATTATATTTGCTGACATTAACTTAAGCTAACAATTGAGCTAATTGGGTCTTCAAATATGAGGGAAACGTCCAAACGTACTTGTTTAATACGCGCACTGGAGAGGGTCTGAGAATTACGGACCCGGGGGGGGGGGGGGGGACCACGTAACCGAAACTTAAGTCTTATTTCGTTGTGATTAATATGATGCTCTCTCTCTTTCCATAGGGCTGTCAAGTTCGCCCTGGAGGAGGACAAGAAGATGGCTCGGGGGAAGGTCGCACTCAGCAACCTCCTGCGCTGCGCAGTTCAGGTTTGCAGAGCGAAGAGTGCCGCCATACACTTTGAAGCAGAACTGGCCACGTCCGCGGTGATGGGGAGTGACGTGGGCGACATCCAACACTCGCGGAAGTCGTTCCCAAAGCTGCTCGAGGCAGTTGCTATGCAGATCGACCACGAGATCAGCCAGTCCCTCAGTATGCCACTGCCCTCCACTGGACTTCCACCGCACTGGTGGTGCACAATGGACAAGTCGACGCCAGGGCGGGAGACGAATCAGGCTATCATGATCTGCCCGATGATCGAGGGCGAAAGGTGCGCTGTCTTTATCGACGCTCCCAGGGTCTACTCGGAGCTGGACGAAGACCTGACAGGCGGAAAGTCTGATGAGCTGGCTAAGCAGGTCTCCGCTGCCCTAGCTGACCACCTGCCTGCGGTGGACAAGCGATACTGGGTGGGCGTCAGCGGCGACGGCCAGTATCAGAGTAGGGGGTTTACGATAAAACGATAAAACGAACCCGGCCGGGTTCAAACGATATTCCTTACTCATTCACAGTTATACTCCGGCCCTGAAATCTCTTAGATAACTAGAGAAAAAAAAACTTTATTTCCTCTAAACAATGGTTCCTAACTGAATGCGAAACGCCCACAATTTCAGGTCTCTTCCCCTTTACCGACCGCGCCATCCATCCCTTTTTCGATATCTTCCCAAATCCACTTGTCCGGCGGACCGCCCCTCTCCCGAATTCCATTAGGATCAAAAACCATTTGATTGATTCAGGTATATTTGCCGACCGAATTCAGTTCCATTGCATTTATTAATAACACACAAGTATATACAACAACAAAAAAAAAAAAAAATTAATAGCGCCACAACAATATCAATCGGGGGTTTGTCCTGGGTCTTAGTCTTCGGAATCAGTGTCGGCGGCCATTTCTCGGGCGAGCCGGGCTAGACGAGCCGCCGTCCGTGCAGCTTTCCTCCAGGATTTCCGGGCCTCCTTTTCTGCCGCCTCGGCCTCTCGTAGCTGGGTCTCGGCGGCTCGTACGGCGTCGCGAGCCCGCTCCAGATCACGGCGGGCGATAATTCGGGCAATCCCGCACTGGCGTGCGGCTCGATGGGCGGCGAGAGCAGTGGCCGCCGCGTGGTGAGCTGCCTCACTAGCTTCTAGCCCGGTAAACTCCGGCTCAGCCTGGGCTTCTTCGGGCTGAAATAGCTCGGCTAGGAGCTGGGCTGCCTCGTCGTTCGCCATGTGACTACCTCGCCGCCGAGGTGGATATCGGTGAATGTCACGGCCACGGTCGGTCATGGCCTCCTTCCATTTCCCCCTTCATTCGCACCGAGGTGTTAATGGCTCCCTCGCCCGGGGGCTCGGCATCCCTTTGGGCGGGTCCGAGGGGACTTGGCCCGATAGATCTATTCATTTCGTATCGAGACGTCGATCAAGCAACATGCCGCTGAGAAGCCCGCCCCTCACGCCGGCGTCCCCGTCGCCGGAGCCGTGGTCGCCGCCGAGTGAGATGTCCTCGGCGACAGCGGGGTCATTACCCCGCTACACGCCAGAGCCGCCGCTCCCGGACCCCCGGGACGCGCAGATTGAAGAGTTGCGGCGCCAAATTATCAACTTAGAGACAACGCTGCAGATCAAGGAGGTGAGGTACTTGGGAATTTGAATAATGTTTTTCTTTTGTACTGAGTTTCCCGTGTTAGTGCTAAAGATGTGAGGCACTTGGGAGTTTTATACTATGGAGAGCGTCAACCATCTTTTAATGAACTGCGCTCCGAATTCCGATGCATGCAAAGGCATGAAAACGAATCAGGAGCCCCTGAAGCATCTTTTGCTGCGCCAAGCTGCTGTCACAAAGCCGTACCTGGACCTGGTCATCCGTATCTGGCTCATCATTCCGCCCGAAAGTGGAAGCATGGTCAGCGCAGTCAAAGAAGTGTTCGGCATGCACCGGCAGTTAACCCACGCCAATGCAGCCATGGAGCCGGCCATTCGTTGGAACGGCCCTGATCTGTGCAGTGCTGACCAGCTTATCGGAGCAGTCGTGGCCAGACTGCAGCTGGGCCGGACCACGAACAGTGGCAGCTCGGCCCTGCTCGCCGGGGAAGTGCTACGGCGTCACTTGGGGAAGTGTGCGCGCGATGGCGGGCGTTTTTCAGAGGAGCGTCCCAAAAAGCAGTGAGATATGCTCAAAAGAAAATGTATCCTTGGAGCACAAGCCACCGCGGACGTCCAGTCCGCACCCCCCAAGTTGGAGAATCGTCCTAGTGCACGGGGAAGGGAGCAGAGGTCGTTGGCCACTGGCTCGTGTATTAGCTCTCATTCGTGGACGGGATGGAATCCCGAGAGCTGCTATCATATCATTGCGGGGTCGTCAAACAAGGAGACCCGTGACAAAAGTATACCGCCTGGAGGCATCCCCCGACTTCACCACATAGGGCTCACTGACTTCCCGTCCAACATTGAACGACCCAAACAATTGGTGACGCATACTAGAGTACGGTTTAGTGTCCCACTAGTACATGGCGGGATTTACCAGTGCGGAGAGGGCTCCGACGCGTGCAATTCATACCCATTTGCAATATCACTCTACACATTTCATAATTATCCCGTTTCTTTTACGCTGTCTTTGTTTTACTTGTCAGGATGTCCTTGGAAAACACCCATTTTTGTTGTGTTTGCTGATGCCTTCTCATTCCGGAGAACGAGGTGGACGTCATATGCCTTCAGAACGACGAGGCGGACCAGTGGTTCGCGGAGCAGGCGGTGCCGCTGGAGCCAGTGCGAGACCCAGGACCCAGGACAGCACTTGAACTTTCGATGGTTGAATACATGGCGGCACAGGGGGTCGCCCCCAAAGTGTCTGCCATCCGACACTTTCTAGCAAACCACCCGAAGATGGCATTCACCAGGCCGTTGCCATCCGTGGTCCTAAAACTCCGCGATGTGGCGGCGGCCATGCAGTAACACACAGGCAACGCGTCCATGAGGTTTTACTTGGAGGAGCCGGCCAGCTGAACCTCTACCAGAGCGGGCTGCTGGCGTTTTGCCGGCGCCACTCCGTGAACGTGGCTGAGCAGCGCTACGAGCAGCGAAACCGGCGGCACATGTATCCAACTGCGCAGCGGGATCTCCTCGCGGTCGCCTCCCGTGTGCTCCAGGAGCCTGCCGCCGCTGAAGAACCCGCGGCCGGCCAACAGCAGTAGATGCATCTGCACTCAGTACCAAAAACTTGGTTTTGGCAGCTTTGCCTTCTGGGCAGAGCAGCGCTGCGCTCTCGGACCAACGGCGGGCCATCACCGGCTCCCTCCGACTGGTGAGGGAGCACGCAACACCCCTTCTGATGGCGTACTGTGAGGATCTGTGGGACCTGGATATCCTGCTGGAAGGCGTGAAGAAACCGCTCTCAGAGGCTCCGTCCTGCGGCTCTGTCTGGGACGGCTGCTCCTCAGGCTGGCTGTGTTTGAAGGTATCCGTCTCCGCCCCACGGCTCCCTGCTGGGAGAGCTGGTGGAGTTACGCCATCCCCCGCCTGGCCCGCGCGGCCCCCACCTGCTCCTGTGGTACCACCACATGTACTCGGGGACACACCAACAGCAGTGTTACCTGTACATGGCCTTGAGTGTCACCAGTCGGTGACGCCGTCACGCTCGACGTGACGCCGCTCACCCGGCTCCTCATCGACTCTGACCTGCAGTCCCTGCTGGATGACCCGGCTGCGGTGGCCACCTGGTGAGGTCAGCAGCTACGGCGGCTGCCGGCGGAGCGGCCGGCCGGACTGACCGCCGAGCCGGACACGCGTCGGGGCCAGGCCGAGCTGCTGCTGCGGGCCCTCAATGAGGCCGTGCCGCGGAAGATGGACTGGTGGCGAGAGAGGGACCGGAAGGAGAAGCAAAACTGGGAGGGGAACTTCGAACCACTGAACACCTACCAGCGGTGCGGGGAAACTTTGGAACTCTACTTTCAAAGCCTGTCACGGGACCTCCGAGCAAAGAAAGCGAAAGAGGAGGCAGCCGGCGGCTACATGTGGCTCTTCGCCAGAATGCAGAAGGCCACCAGTCTCTCCCAGCTAGATCACGGCTTCAAAAACTTCCGTCTGATGGCGCTCTCGAAGGAACAGCAGCGGATGCATCGGTGCCGTAAACTTTGCTTTGATTACTTGTTTTAACACTATTCTTGCATTTACCAGTCCGGTGCAGTAGTGGGCGCCCTGAAACCACAAGTCGCACCCCGGGGCCCGGGCAGAGGCTCCCTATCGCCCTAGACATATGTCGGTCAGAGCACAACGCCCAGCCCATTGTGTCTTGTAGAAATCGCCAATGCAGCCGATGATCCTGCTTCGGACCAAGAGGAAGAACTGCCTGCGGTATCAGACAATCAGGGACCACAGACCTCTCAGATGCACTGTCCTTCCCCAAATGCAGCCGAGGATCCTGCTTCGGGCCAAGAGGAAGACCTGTCGAGGTTTATTGTAATTGTGCGAGTGTCTACGATGCCACTCGCTATTTCCGTTGCCAACGCATCGGCCACAACGAGGGCAACAGCCAAAGTAAGTTCATGTGCTCCTAGTGTGCGTGCCGGAATGACGCCCGACCAGGACAGTCCCTCGGAGACCCCTCGATGCATCAACTGCAGAGAGGGGGGGGGGGCGCCTCACTCCGCAAATGATAGGTCCTCCCCCACATGAGCCAATGAGAAAGAAATAAGCATTTCTACCAAGTATCTCTTGCGATCACAAGGTGAATCCTACATAGGTCATCCAAGTTGATGCCACCTACAAGGTGAACTGAAATAGCTACCCAGTGATAGTGGCAAGTATAACAGATGCCAACAAGGCGTTTAACCCTTGTGCCATCAGTGTCGTGGCATCAGAAGCTGCAGAAGACTCTACCATCATAATGAGGACCTTGAAGGAGGGTTTACTCACTCACTCTGGGATGGGGCTTGCGCATGAGGTGGCAATAGCTGATATTACAAGGGCAATCATCGCTGCGGCGACTGAGGTGTTCCCTGGAGCAGTAAGGAGAGTCTGTTTGTTCCACCTGAAAAGGCTGTGGAAAAGCGGCCCAGGAAGGAGACGAGAGACATGTGTAAGGTTAATAAAAAAAAAAACATTCAGATGCTATCGTAGAAATGAAGTGTAAGCAATGTGATTCATTCCACATTTTGATCAACATGTCCTGAACTGTGATAATTGACAAATGTGCATATGGTTTATGTGTGGGTATAGTGAATACCTACACAGTGCACAATGTCAAATAACTGATAAGCGGTGAGGCTCGGCCCTGGTGTTGTTATTGTCGTCAGTGTTACGGTTTGAAACCATAATATAAGCCGCCTCCCAACCCGGCAGCAGCTCCGTCCGACTGCAATCAGCCGTCACAGCTCTCTCTCTCCGACAGGACCGGGGGTGACGGGGGAGCCGGCGACACTGGCCCGACGGCCCGACCATGGGCTGACGGTCATCGTTAGAGGGGCGGAGGGTGACATCCCTGTCCACCTGGCCACGGAGCTGAGGTCAGCCGCGCACATACTGATGAGTGATGGGGGTGGTAAGGGTATCGGGGGCGCGCCAATGACAGACTGGGCGCCAATATCGCTTTGCCAAAGTACGCCGCGTGGTCAAAGGAGACTCGTCAATGGCTGGCGTCACTGGCGCTCGGCCACGGAGCCGCTTCTCCTGTGTTTTTTCTGAATTCTCTGAGAGGGCGAAATGCACCGATCAAGAGCCAGAGCCATCAGAGGTAAAGGAAGAGGTGGCACCTGAGACAGCTGACCCAGGATGGTCTGATTCTAGTGACGAATTTGTCAGCACGATGGGTATATCAGCAGCAGCTGACAAACCGACCAACAAGATGAACGCTGAGGCTGTGGAGAAGCTGGTAGCGTTGTTCCGGACGACGGCCATGAGTCTCAGTGATGGCGAGACAGAATTATGTGCTAAACGAGAGCGGGGTGGCCATCGACCACTTAAAGTCGTACTTCATCAAGACAGCGGCACCCTGGCTGGTTAAGGAGACGCCCGGTGGCTCGAGGACGGGCATCATGGACAGCGTCCACCGGCTCCTGGACTGGCTGGAGCTGGCTGATTTTTTTTTTAATCCGTACATCAATGTGGCGGCGGAGCTGACCGCGGACTAACGGCAAGCCATCATCGGATCCCTCCAACTGGTGAGGGAGCACTCAACAGCCAAACGTCACATGTGCAGGACATGCAGGACCAGATTTTCAAAGCTAAACGTGTGCTTGCTCGTCCTGAAAGGAGTTCTGATGTCTCTTCTGGAAGGACTCAGAGTGTGCCGTGCTACCCAGGGGGAAAGTTGGACCTGAAGATGCCCAAGTTCTGTGGGGATGTGGAAAGCTGAGCGAGTGGCGGTCCAGCATTATTGCCGGAGAGGCCGAGGGTCGGGTGGTACACTCGGGGGCAGATTGATGTTCCACAACTCCTTATCCACCGGGTTCCTATGGCTCAGCATTGGCAGCAGCCGCCTGGTACCGGTAGACTGTGCCGCTTCACTTACTTGTCAAGCGGCACAGCCTACCCACACCGTATGCCACCGGTCTGGGTCGGTGGCTGTAAGGCGATGTGGGCCGCCTGTGACGTCAGCGCAGCGGTGAGGGCCGAGCCCGGAGGCATGGCTCGGGTCGGCGCGGCGCGGCGGCTGGCGAGGGCTGGGGAGTGAGGTGGGGTGGGAGCACGGACCATCGCGCGGCTGAGCGAGTGTAGTTAACTTTCGCGTCTCAAGGCGCCAATTATTCTACCTAACAATTGTGCTAAAGCAGTTGTTAAAATGTCCTATCCCCAAGACAGCGCCTATCATCATACTTGCCATGCACATTACGACACACTTAAACATGACATTGGGACAGCCGATAGAATTTACATCACACGTGCATCGAGTTGCGGAGCTACATTGTTTTTAACAGATATGTATTAAGGCCTTGATTGAGCTCATTGGTGTCTATTATTTCGCACAACAATCGTCCAGAGACGTGGGAACTGGGGTTTTTGGATAGCGCGGCGTCCCAAAGCAACTCTTATGTTCCTCTAATGTGTGGTCGCAGCCACCAATAGCAAACCGTTCCATCTAGGAACAAATAAGTCGCGCACCTGGGACGGTTCGAACCGGGTTTCTCCAACCGGTCACCCCACGACGCTAGCGTGTATCCACTGAGCTGCCGAAACCAGCGACCACCCGCCACGGTCAAACGCGATCAAATGTCACAATACTGTCATTGGCGGTCAGCGGGTGGATGTCATTTTGTTTTGTGCGAACGAGGACCATTCTCGGTAGCTCAGTGGATGAACGCTCGTGTCGTGAATTGGCCGGTGGGAGAAGCCCGGTTCGAACCCCCTGATTGGCCGACTTTTTGGCTCCTAGTTGGAACGGTTTGCTATTGGAGGCTGCGACCACATATTAGAGCAACAGTAATAATCGCTTTAAATTGGAGCGTTGGCTGCGGCACTACTCATAACCCCCAGTTCCCACGTCTCTGGACGATTGCCGTGCGAAGCTCGATCAAGGCCTTAATACTAATATGTTATACAAAATATAGCTCCGCAGTCCGCACCTCGATGCACGAGTGACATAAGTTCTATCGGCTGTCCCATTGCTACGCTTAAGTGTGTCATAATGTGCATTGCAAGTATGATGATAGGCGCTGTCTTGGGGATAGGACATTTTAACAACTGCTTTAGCACAATTGTTAGGTAGAATAATTGGCGCCTTGAGATGCGAAAGTTAACTACACTCGCTCAGCCACGCGATGTCCGTGCTCCCACCCCACCTCACTCCCCAGTCCTCGCCAGCCGCCGCGCCGCGCCGACCCGAGCCATGCCTCCGGGCTCGGCCCTCACCGCTGCGCTGACGTCACAGGCGGCCCACATCGCCTTCCAGCCACCGACCCAGACCGGTGTCATACAGGTGGGTAGGCTGTGCCGCTTGACAAGTAAGTGAAGCGGCACAGTCTACCGGTACCAGGCGGCTGCTGCCAATACTGAGCCATAGGAACCAGGTGGATAAAGAGTTGTGGAACATCAATCTGCCCCCGAGTGTACCGTGGCTGGACGAGAACGACAGGACCCCGCAGGAGCACCGAACGGCCCGACAGCTCTCCACCCGAGCGGTGGTTCCCGTCATGGAGAAGCTACTGTCTCAAGTTCCCGCCCACGGGGAGACGGTGCTTTTTTCCACGCCGCAGCAAAACGTCATGGGATGTGCAGTGCGCACCGGAAGCAGGCGCTGTTATTCAAGTCTGGGTGAGGATGGCAGACGTGTGTTCAGTGCTGTAAAGATCGATCCCCCACGAAGAAACATCGATTATTTTCGAATGATGATGGCTACAGACCGAATTTCAAGAGGCAATAGAGGTTATCACGGCGGTTACCAAACGGTCCTGCTACGGAAGGTGTTGGGAGGACCTCATGACCTGCGGAAATAAGATCAAACAAAAAGCCCTCCGGCCCAAGATGTGGCCAAAGACGAGGTTTGCGGCCCATGCCGTTGAGGTGCTCTACACGCTCCACCACTATCGTCCCCTTGTCAGGTACCATTGAGTTCTACAATGGAGTTTATGATTGAACAAGAGGACCGGCGCCTCACAGAAATGGGTAGGTAGGTCAGTCACGATGTCTGTCTGTCCACAGGTCAGGTCTCGTCCCCACCACCTGTTCTATGGAGAGCGTCAACCATCTTTTAATGAACTGCGCTCCGAATCCCGATGCATGCAAAGGCATGAAAACGAATCAAGAGCTCCTGAAACATCTTTTACTGCGCCAAGCTGCTGTCACAAAGCCGTACATGGACCTGATCATCCGTATCTGGCTCATCAGTCCGCCCGAAAGTGGAAGCATGGTCAGCGCAGTCAAAGAAGTGTTCGGCATGCACCGGCAGTTAACCCACGCCAATGCAGCCATGGAGCCGGCCATTCGTTGGAACGGCCCTGATCTGTGCATTGCTGACCATCTTATCGGAGCAGTCGTGGCCAGGCTGCAGCTGGGCCGCGCCACGAACAGTGGCAGCCCGGCCCCGCTCGCCGGGAAAGTGCTACGGCGTCACTTGGGGAAAAGGTGCGCGCGATCGCGGGCGTTTTTCAAAGGAGCGTCCCAAAAAGCAGTGAGATATGCTCAAAAGAAGATGTATCCTTGGAGCACAAGCCCCCGCGGACGTTCAGTACACACCCTCAAGTTGGAGAAATCGTCCTAGTGCACGGGGAAGGGAGCAAAGGTCGTTGGCCAAGTTGGCTCATGTACTAGCTCTCATTCGTGGACGTGATGAGCTGCTATCATATCAATGCGGGGTCGTCAAACAAGGAGACCCGTGACAAACCTATAGTACCTGGAGGCATCCCCCGACTTCACCACATAAGGCTAATGAGGATCTCGGGAAATTTTAGTTCTTGGTCGACCCGACAGGTGGCAGTGGCTGCTCAGAGCGGTCAAGATGGATGGCGCTTTTGTGACTGTTGTGGCGCAGCGTCAAATTCCACGTGCTGGACCCCTGTGTTTCACTGTGGTAGCGTGGTTGTGGCGTGGCGGATTGGGGTTTTGGAAGATCGGTGAACTAAGATATCTGAGTCGTTGAAGTATGGATAAGTACGCATCAATGAGTGTTAAGGACCTCAAGAGCCTTCTCATCAAACGGAATGCCAAAACTACTGGCAAAAAACCGGATCTCATCGAGAGATTAAGGTACTTGGATTCTGCCACCGGCTCAAGCCCAGGAAGCTTTGCGGGGTTTGACGGATGTGATGAAGTATCGTGGCCAGGCTTAGCTGAGTTTGTCCATGTGAACGTAGCAGTGCCCAAGAATGACATTAATGTTGCCAAGGTCGGTATTTACTTCCTGGAGCATAATGTGTCTGTGAGCAGGTGCTCCAAAGTGCAGAAGTCGGGCTTTGCAATGTTTAAGGAAGGGTTTATGTGCTCATGCAGCTATAGCACCAGTGATAGGAACCTGTTCCTACGAGCTACTGTATTCGCAGAGATGAAGAAAGATGTGACGTATCTGGTGGAATGTCGCATTCAGGACAGTGAAATAGGGTACACCAGCTGCGAATGTACAGCTGGCCGTGGCCCTCATGCCATTTGCAAGCATGTTGCTGTGCTGCTTTATAATTTGGAGCAGTATGAAAGGACTGACAAATGGATGATGTCCAAGCCATGCACTGATGTTGCTCAGTCATGGCCTCATCAACCGAAGAAAAGAGTTCTGGATCCCCACGAGGCCAAGACTCCAGAGGACATTTTGAATGCGAATGAGGATCATGCGTACTTTGCAGACCCCAGGCCAGCAAAGTTTCAGAAAATGGACTCCAAACGTCAAAGAGTTGAGATGATGCTGATTAACTATTCATCAACAAGGTCGCACAGTTTGCATCTCGGTGAAATATGTCAAGGTAAGGCAAACATGCAAGCAGTTGTGGATGACCATGATTACCTAAGGTCAAGCTTGACAGAAGCATGGGTGGAGAACATCACAAAGGTCTCCAAAGAAGAGGCTAGCTTGCTGGAGAGAAAGACAAGGGGACAATCAACATCTAGTTTGTGGACTGCAGAAAGGCGAGTGAGACTGACTGCTTCTTCGGTGCACAGAGTGTGCAATGTGAAGAAGAACAGAGACAGCCTAGCTGCCAGCCTATATGATCCTCAAAGTCTTGGTCATATTCCAGCAGTCAGGTGGGGCAAGGCAAATGAGTCACAGGCTTTGGAGAAATATGCTGAGGTCACTGGTAGAGCAGTGCAAAAGTGTGGGTTATTTGTATGCGTTGATATGCCTTTTCTTGCTGCCAGTCCTGATGGGGTGTGTTCCGACAGGCTTGTCGAAATCAAATGTCCATATAAGAAGGAAGTGAGGGAAAGCGAAACACTGCTGGATGCTGGGTACCTGCCCTTGGTAAAAGATGAAAATGGAAAGGTCAGTTTAAAGGAGTCGCACCCATACTTTTACCAGATCCAGCTGCAAATGCATGTGACTGGCCATAGCATGTGTGATTTTGTGGTATACACTCCCAAGGATATGTGCATTGTGGAGGTTAAGCGCAATTAACCTTTTATCACTAACATGGTCAGGAGCCTGGCCTCCTTTTACCAAGCGCATTACAAGCCCTTACTGGCACGAAAACTGTTTGGATGTGGCAGCTAAGGACTGGCGACAATGGTGATGTGTGACTGTGTCAGAGGTATGACTGTACAATGGGTACAGAAGCATCCGGATTATGTGCTGATGTGTTGTATTCCGCATGTTGATTGAATACATATTGAGCATCAGCAGTGGCACCATTTTCTTGTTCTTTGATTCACCAATCACCGATCATCCCAATGAAGGTTTAGGAATCTTGGTTCTCGTAACACCACTTAGGTACAAGCCTATTTTTACTGAGTGAGTGCCTAGTGAAGTGCAAGAGGTCAATGTAGACTTGGCATTTCGCAACTAAAATTATTGCTGCCATCTGGTGCCATTTGAACCAACAGATTTTCATTTGCCAAGTTGTTGATGTTCCTACTTATCAATACATATTTCAGAACAGACCCAATCACATAAACAGTGGCAAAATATGTCGTAAGGCACATCATTGTATTTGTAAATCCACCTTGAAAAGTCGGTATTACAATGCAAGACAATGTAAGTACATTGGCCTGGGACCACACATGTGACTGATAGTGCACTTCCACAAAAATGTCCAGGCGAGAACAGGTATGATACATAGAAAAAATGTCACTGCAAATGGCCAATGGGTGAAACTGATAACTGAACATGTAACAGAATCTGCACACCAAGAGCTGGTCAAGCAAGAACAGACAGGAAATTCTACCTAAGACACAATCTTTCGCCTAAGGTTCACCAGCATGAAGCACACATAGATGATCCTGCTAGCAAACACAACCTTCGATTGGTGGATTTTTTGACTGAGGATACTGTAAGTTTTTGCCAGACCTATCACTCTTTCCACATGAATTCTCCTAGATGAAATGTATGTCGATTTCCTCAAATCTGCAACAGAGAGCTGTGACTTCCCTTTCATACTCACAGGCACATTTAAAATAAGGCCTCGATCCTTACACATTTGTTCTATTTGGAAGCCCCTGTCTGCCAAAATAACATCTCCATCACTTAGCTCATCAAGCACTTTTGATGCCTCAAGAATAACTTTGTCACTGTATGAGCCGCAGTAGCCGGCAGACACATGGGTCACAAGACATGATGGAGAAATTCCCACTAGAGCTTTCACAGTGTTAGCACTCTTGTAGCTCGAGTATGTAGCCTGTTGAAGGGTTGGATTACTAGGTCGGTCGATCTTCATTTCGGTGCAGTCCAAAATTATCCTTACATCTGCCTCTGCAGCATCAGATGGCTTAATATTCCACTCCTTGAATTCAAAATACATAAAATTCAGCCACGTGTGAAAGACGGGACCCACCAGTCCTTCAGGAAGGGCAAATCTGTCTGACAGTTCTATGTCTGTCATGTTCCTTCTGAGCTTAATCAAAGCCAGTAAAAATGCGTCCTCTGGCTGCAGCGGACATGTTTTGTTTGCTCGTGGTCCATAGTCCAACTCATATGCAGCTGGTCCCAACAAATGGAAAACAAACATGAAATGATCAAAGTCATCAAATCCAGTATAATATTGCACCAATCTTGGGTTTTCCTTATAATGCTGGATGGACAGCCCTTGCCTGGTTTCACCGGTTTGGCACCCTGCATCCACACATCGCTTGACCACAGGTTCACAATCCGCTGCACTTGGCCCTTGCTCTGTTGCTGAGTCTCTGAGCTCCGTCTCCACAGTCACTTCTTCAATAATGTCCACATCATCCTCTTGATGCCCACTACTTTCTTCAGGCTTGTCCTGCTTGCTTTGTTCATCTCGTTTCAGCTTCCTCAGCTGCCGTGAGGACAACACTTTGTGCTGATCTGAGGACCACTGAAACAACGAAGGCACACTGCCTGGCTTCAGCTTTTTATGGTGCTTTACTCCAGCCTCCTTTGATGCCCATGACTGTTCATTGTAATCGTCATGCTTGAAATGTTTAGAACAGACCCGGCTGTGTCTGGTGGGCTGGAAATGGTCGCGGCGAATGGCATGAAGCCATTGTTTGCGAAGCTTGCGATCTTTTGGAAAGGCATGTCCATAAGATCTTTCCGAACACCTGGGGACACAACAGCCAGAAACCATGTCTACGAATCTTCAGAGTGGCCTCGTTATCAGGTTTTATAACTAAAACGATACAAATAATGTCTAAATACGTAGAACGAACACAACCAACCACGACCGAACCGACCCAAACATTGCCTGGCACAGCAGCCCAAGGAGGCAGCCATCATGGAACTAGTAGGAAGATGCTAGTATTACAACATAAAGCAAAGTAAAAATGTGTTTTCACAAGTATTGGTATATGAAAACCACTTAGGGGAGAGTGGGGCAAAGCGGCCACCCGGGGCAAAGCGGCCACCCATCGTTTTAGCCCTTCATAGCTGGCGTCAGTTCCAATTTATGGTTTCCAATTATACTTCTCTTCACGGTCGTTCGAATGAGCCAGACCGGGGTTTCAGGCCCATCACCATTGTGCTGTGAAACACGAAAAAGCATTTCTTGCCAGATAACCAACTATGTTTACAATTTTTAAATGTTATGTTATTCCATAACCGTTTTGAATTTTTATAAGCCTTCTTGTCCATGCATTGCATGGTTATCGTACATGTATTCTACCAATTTTAATGTTTTTTACCCCACTAATAGCTAAGGTGGAATATTTTTGTCTCGGACGGTATGCGCGGGGCAAAGTGGCCGGGGCAAAGTGGCCACCCCCCAATTTACCATAAGTTGTTTCCATCTGGATAAAAACATTATTTATATTCAAATGTGTCGTCATGCATTCATCTTGGCCACTTTTCAGTTGCATGAGTTACCAAATAATGTAATTAAATGTCTTTTCATGAAAATCCTCTCTTTGTTTACCTACAGGTGGGATGCTGACAAAGCAAACATCCATCCTCGCTTAAACCTTGTCACCATCAAATACCCTAGTCGTACATGAGGCAACTATTTTGTTTCTCATATCGGGACTTGAGAAGACGCCGGTGGCCGCTTTGCCCCAGGGTATGGGGCAAAGTGGCCAATATGCATAGGTTTAAAGTTTTGTCAATATCTTCCATATGTGAACGCCTTTGGAAATAAAACGCAGTTGAAATAAAAGGCAACTTAATAGGGATCACATTGGTATAGAAAGAATCTTTCCAAGTTTAAAAATCAAGCGCTGGCATCGTGAGATGCGTTAAGGTGGCCGCTTTGCCCCACTCTCCCCTATAGTGCTAATAATAATAGATTAAATTGTCATGCTACAAGTCATCTGAAGTCGTAAGTAGTAAAATATAATTTCATCGTAACTTATACTATATCTGGTATTGTAACTGAATGCCTTCAAAATTTAGAAAAGTTATATTCAAAGACTGTATTACACTTTAACCCTCGCCGGACCTATTGGTTTTCTACATACGCGCCGGCCGAGGGGGGGGGGGGGGCGGGTACGACCCCCCCCTCGCCGTTTCGCCCCTGGTGGAGCTAGCGCGTCGCGGAAAAAACGAGCGTGTGCGCCGTTACGAGACGCAGAGATTGGTACCCGATTTTAAGGTCCTAGGTCATCCGGTGACCTCTGAGGTCAGGTCAAGTGCCTCAGGGTACGGTTCAGTTTTTGGTGAATAACTTCGCAAAAAACGGCCGCAGAGCGCCGATTTTGGCAGCATCGTGTTCGCCTCGCTCAGGCGCGTCGAATGATATACTTTTTGTCCGGGTCAGGTCAACTTGGGGTGTTGACCTCAGGTCAAGGTCAGGTCAGCACCCCCAGGTCACGAAGTTGGTCGAAAGAGGTCATGTCGCATATCATCCGATTTGGCAGGCCTTCCTGAGTCCATTGGTGCCTTTCCCGACTCGCTAGCTCAATTTGATCAAGAGTTATTGACGAAAAACTAATTTGACCTTGATGACGTCATAAATGACGTCACGCAAGGTCAACATTGCAAAAGTGACGCATCTAACCTTGCAAGGAGTGCATCAAATCACGATTCTGTGTGCTTGAGATAGTTGGAGATCGTTCCCGGCGCCAGAATAGCAGTTTGAATTTTTCCCCATTGACTTATAATGGTGAGGTCACGAAAATGACCTGACCTCATATGACCTTTAGGAAAAATCCGAGATATACAAGTTGTGGGACTCATAATGGATACTAGATCCTGCAAGTTTCATTTCCCTGTGACATCTCCTCTGGCAGTGAGGGCGTTGCGAAGTTGCGACATCTGAAGACCGTGCAGAGGTTCACTTATGACGTCATAGGTCAGTGACCTGACCTGACCCAAAAATGCGGTTGGTGTCAAAAGATCCGGCTTGGATCAAAGGTCAGGTATGCCAAGTTTCAGCTCTCTATCGCCAGCGTGTTCGGAGCTATCGCGAAAAAACCCTATGGGGGGGGCGGCACCCGCCCCCCCCCCCCTCGGCCGGCGAGGGTTAAAAAAGCATATGACAAATATTTTAACTCTAATTGTAGTGTATTTTATATTCAAAACTGAAATATATTCTTCAATATATAATATCACTTTTAGTATGAACCTACTATTGTTGCCAGGCATCTGCCGGGTCCTGCCGAGTTTTCGCCTCAGCGGCTGACCGTCCTTGGCATGCAGTGCCACCTATCGGATGAGTTTCACGGGAACCTCATACTTCCCGTCCAACATTGAACGACCCAAACAATTGGTGACGCATACTGGAGTACGGTTTAGTGTCCCACTAATACAGGGCGGGAATTACCAGTGTGGAGAGCGCTCCGACGCGTGCAATTCATACTCATTTAACTCAAGAAACTCAAGATTACCAAACGATATTTATTTTTAATCGTAAGTCGTTTCGCGTTTCTTCCAGTAAGATTCGGGTAGCATACCAACATGCCCCGACCCCCTACACTCGCTTCTGCCTATGGTGATCCCCCCGGGGAGGGCGATCCAGAAGTGGAGTTGCACACCACCGAGGATGCGAACAGCCCCTACAGCGACTCCCTGGATTCGATTCAACACGAAGCGTACTTCTCGAGCGAAGACTCCACGGATTCTGACTCTTGTACCTACTGACATGGTACCGGAAAAAACCGTCCCGATCGTTGACTATTCCGAAAGTGACAGTGACGAAGAGGCGGCAGAGTCCTGGTGGGCGGGCTCAGGGGATGGTGTCGGCGACTCTGCGGTTGCCTCAAGCACGGCTGTTGCCAGGTCAGAACTGGCAGCTGCCGGGCCTTCTTGTTCTTATGACTCCGTCTCCGCTGACTCGATTCAGCGCCCCTTGAGGCCGCTGCTGCCGCCGCTGCCTCAGAGCCTGCCGTCGCTGAGCAGCCCGTGGCCGGCCCCTTCAGCGAGGACTTCAGTGCCGATAACAATTCACCGACGCCGTCTCAACAGCCTGAGTAAGTATTTATTTGCAATTATTAAATATTTTCTGTTGATTTTCTACTTATTTTTCTGCTCATTGATTTTGCTTTTTCACAGGACGGACATGGACCCTGAACTTGTGCCGTACTTCAAGGCCAGACAGCAAAGAGAAGCTCAGGCGCCAAAACATCATCGGCGAGTCTGGACAACGGAAGACCTGGCTGTCGTCGATCGGATGGCGGCCAAGGGTGTTCTACACAAATAGTCTGAGGTAAAACGATTCCTGACGTCACGACCCACTCTGCAAGTATGTGTGTGTGTTGGGGTTTAGGGGCGCCCCAACTCGGGAGGTTATATGGCGCCCATAACGACTGATTTACATCGCTGTTATTGAGGATGTCGACACATCAATCATATCGTCAACATGTAGAAGATAAAAGGTCGTGGAAACAATGCGATAAAACTACGGACTACCAGCCCTATGAGTTCGTCGAGAAGATGACCGTTCAGCGGCTCTGCTCCGGAATGGCCGAGATGGATCGCGCTGTTCAGGGTTCTAGTGCAAGATCGTGACGATCTGACTGACGTCGAGTGTCTGACCTATCTCCAGGCTCATCTCACCGGGCCGGCCAAGGGATCAGTGCGCGGCATGTTATGTGACTCTTCCCTGTACGGTTAGGCTCTGCGTGAGCTAGAGGAGGAGTTCGGCGACCCGGCACGGGTCGTTTGAATAGGGCAGAAAGTTTGAATAGGGCACAAAAACCTCTCCCAGTGCCAAGTCCCTCACAACATATCACGGGACCTGCGAGCGAAGAGCGTGAGAAAGGAAGCAGCCGGCGGCTACATGTGGCTCTTCACCAGAATGCAGAAGGCCACCAGTCTCTCCCAGCTAGATCACGGCTTCAAAAACGTCCGTCTGATGGCGCTGTCAAAGGAATAGCAGTAGATGCATCTGCACTCAGTACCAAAAACTTGGCTTTGACAGCTCTGCCTTCTTGGCGGCGCAGCGCTACGCTTTCGGACCAACGGCGGGCCATCAACGTCTCCCTCCGACTGGTGAGGGAGCACGTAACACCCCTTCTGATGGCATGCTGTCAGGAGCTTTGGGACCTGGACATCCTGCTGGAAGGCGGGACGAAACCGCTCTCAGAGGCTCCGTCCTGCGGCTCTGTCTGGGACGGACGCTCCTCCGGCTGGCTGTGTTTGAGGGTATCCGTCTCCGCCCCACGGCTCCCTGCTGGGGGGCCGTCCCTCACGAGCCCCTCACGCTCACCTCACGCTGAGCAGCCCGCCTCTCACGCCGGCATCCCCGTCGCCGGAGCCGTGGTCGCCGCCGAGTGAGATGTCCTCGGCGACAGCGGGGTCATTACCCCGCTATACGCCAGAGCCGCCGCTCCCGGATCCCCGGGACGAGCAGATTGAAGAGTTGCGGCGCCAAATTATCAACTTAGAGACAACGCTGCAGATCAAGGAGGTGAGGTACTTGGGAATTTGAATAATGTTTTTCTTTTGTACTCAGTTTCCCGTGTTAGTGCTAAAGATGTGAGGCACATGGGAGTTTTATACTATGGAGAGCGTCAAACATCTTTTAATGAACTGCGCTCCGAATTCCGATGCATGCAAAGGCATGAAAACGAATCCCCTGAAGCATCTTTTGCTGCGCCAAGCTGCTGTCACAAAGCCGTACCTGGACCTGGTCATCCGTATCTGGCTCATCATTCCGCCCGAAAGTGGAAGCATGGTCAGCGCAGTCAAAGAAGTGTTCGGCATGCACCGGCAGTTAACCCACGCCAATGCAGCCATGGAGCCGGCCATTCGTTGGAACGGCCCTGATCTGTGCAGTGCTGACCAGCTTATCGGAGCAGTCGTGGCCAGACTGCAGCTGGGCCGGACCACGAACAGTGGCAGCTCGGCCCTGCTCGCCGGGGAAGTGCTACGGCGTCACTTGGGGAAGTGTGCGCGCGATCGCGGGCGTTTTTCAAAGGAGCGTCCCAAAAAGCAGTGAGATATGCTCAAAAGAAGATGTATCCTTGGAGCACAAGCCCCCGCGGACGTTCAGTACGCACCCTCAAGTTGGAGAAATCGTCCTAGTGCACGGGGCACTGGCTCGTGTATTAGCTCTCATTAGTGGACGGGATGGAATCCCGAGAGCTGCTATCATATCATTGCGGGTCGTCAAACAAGGTGACCCGTGACAAACCTATACTACCTGGAGGCATCCCCCGACTTCACCACATAAGGCTAATTGACTTCCCGTCCAACATTGAACGACCCAAAAAATTGGTGACGCATACTTGAGAACGGTTTAGTGTCCCACTAATACAGGGCGGGAATTACCAGTGTGGAGAGCGCTCCGACGCGTGCAATTCATACTCATTTAACTCAAGAAACTCAAGATTACCAAACAATATTTATTTTTAATCGTAAGTCGTTTCACGTTTCTTCCAGTAAGATTCGGGTAGCATACCAACATGCCCCGACCCCCTACACTCGCTTCTGCCTATGGTGAACGCCCCGGGGAGGGCGATCCAGAAGTGGAGTTACACACCATCGAGGATGAGAACAGCCTCTACAGCGACTCCCTGGATTCGATTCAACACGACGCGTACTTCTCGAGCGAAGACTCCACGGATTCTGACTCTTGTACTGACATGGTACCGAAAAAAAAACGTCCCCATCGTTGACTATTCCGAAAGTGACAGTGACGAAGAGGCGGCAGAGTCCTGGTGGGCGGGCTCCGGGGGATGGTGTCGGCGACTCTGCGGTTGCCTCCAGCACGGCTGCTGCCAGGTCAGAACTGGCAGCTGCCGGGCCTTCTTGTTCTAATGACTCCGTCTCCACTGACTCGATTCATCGCCCCTTGAGGCCGCTGCTGCCGCCGCTGCCCCAGAGCCTGCCGTCGCTGAGCAGCCCGTGGCCGGCCCCTTCAGCGAGGACTTCAGTGCCGATAACAATTCACCGACGCCGTCTCAACAGCCTGAATAAATATTTATTTGCAATTATTAATTTATTTTCTGTTGATTCTCTATTGAATTTTCTGTTCATTGATTTTGCTTTTCACAGGACGGACATGGGCCCTGAACTTGTGCCGTACTTCAAGGCCAGACAGCAAAGAGAAGCCCAGGCGCCAAAACATCACCGGCAAGCCTGGACAACGAAAGACCTGGCTGTCGTCAACCGGATGGCGGCCAAGGGTGTTCTACACTAAGAGTCTGAGGTAGAACGATTCCTGACGTCGCGACCCACTCTGCAAGTATGTGTGTGTGTTGGGGTTTAGGGGCGCCCCAACTCGGGAGGTTATATGGCGCCCATAACGACTGATTTACATCGCTGTTATTGAGGATGTCGACACATCAATCATATCGTCAACATGTAGAAGATAAAAAAGGTCGTGGAAACAATGAGATAAAACTGCGGACTACCAGCCCTATGAGTTCGTCGAGAAGATGACCGTTCAGCGGCTCTGCTCCGGAATGGCCGAGATGGATTGCGCTGTTCAGGGTTCTAGTGCACGATCGTGACGATCTGACTGACGTCGAGTGTCTGACCTATCTCCAGGCTCATCTCACCGGGCCGGCCAAGGGATCAGTGCGCGGCATGTTATGTGACTCTTCCCTGTACGGTTAGGCTCTGCGTGAGCTAGAGGAGGAGTTCGGCGACCCGGCACGGGTCGTTTGAATAGGGCAGAAAGTTTGAATAGGGCACAAAAACCTCTCCCAGTGCCAAGTCCCTCACAGCATATCACGGGACCTGCGAGCGAAGAGCGTGAGAAAGGAAGCAGCCGGCGGCTACATGTGGCTCCTCACCAGAACGCAGAAGGCCACCAGTCTCTCCCAGCTAGATCACGGCTCCAAAAACTTCCACCTGATGGCGCTGTCAAAGGAACAGCAGTAGATGCATCTGCACTCAGTACCGAAAACTTGGCTTTGACAGCTTTGCCTTCTTGGCGGCGCAGCGCTGCGCTTTCGGACCAACGGCGGACCATCACCGGCTCCCTCCGACTGGTGAGGGAGCACGTAACACCCCTTCTGATGGCCTGCTGTCAGGAGCTTTGGGACCTGGACATCCTGTTGGAATGCGGGACGGAGCCGCTCTCAGAACGCCAGCTGCGGCTCCGTCTGCAACGTATGCTCCTCCGGCCGGCTGTGTTTGAAGGTATCCGTCTCCGCCCCACGGCTCACTGCTGGGAGAGCTGGTGGAGTTACGGCATCCCCCGCCTGGCCCGTGCCCCCCCCCCCGCCCCCCGCCTGCTCCAGTGGTATCACCACATGTACTCGGGGACACACCAACAGCAGTGTTACCTGTACATGGCCTTGAGTGTCACCGGTCGGTGACGCCGTCACGCTCGACGTGACGCTGCTCACTCGGCTCCTCATCGACTCTGACCTGGAGCCCATGCTGCGTGACCTGGCAGCGGTGGACACCTGGTGAGGTCAGCAGCTGCGGCGGCTGCCGGCGGAGCGGTCGGCCAGCCTGACCGCCGAGCTGGAAACGCCGTGGGGCCGGGCCGAGCTGCTGCTGCGGGCATTTAGTGAGGCCGTGCCGCGGAAGATGGACTGGTGGCGAGAGAGGGACCGGAAGGAGAAGCAGAACCGGGAGGGGAACTTCGGACCAACGCGCACCTACCAGCGGTGCCGGGAGCGGTTCACAAAGGGTTCGTTGGAACGGAGCGGCTCGTTGGAACGGCCCTGATCTGTGCAGTGCTGACCATCTTATCGGAGCAGTAGTGGCCAGACTGCAGCTGGGCCGCGCCACGAACAGTGGCAGCCCGGCCCCGCTCGCCGGGAAAGTGCTACGGCGTCACTTGGGGGAAGTGTGCGCGCGATCGCGGGCGTTTTTCAGAGGAGCGTCCCAAAAAGCAGTGAGATATGCTCAAAAGAAGATGCATCCTTGGAGCACAAGCCCCGCGGACGTCCAGTCCGCACGCACCCCCCCCCCCCCCCCCCAAGTGCGAAGAGGGCTCCGACGCGTGCAATTCATACTCATTTAACTCAAGAAACTCAAGATACGATATACGAAACAAGAAACGATATTTATTTTTAGTCGTAAGTCGTTTTGCGTTTCTTCCAGTAAGATTCGGGTAGCATACCAACATGCCCCGACCCCCTACACTCGCTTCTGCCTATGGTGATCCCCCCGGGGAGGGCGATCCAGAAGTGGAGTTGCACACCACCGAGGATGCGAACAGCCCCTACAGCGACTCCCTGGATTCGATTCAACACGAAGCGTACTTCTCGAGCGAAGATTCCACGGATTCTGACTCTTGTACTGACATGGTACCGGAAAAAAACGTCCCCATCGTTGACTATTCCGAAAGTGACGAAGAGGCGGCAGAGTCCTGGTGGGCGGGCTCCGGGGATGGTGTCGGCGACTCTGCGGTTGCCTCCAGCACGGCTGCTGCCAGGTCAGAACTGGCAGCTTCTTGTTCTTATGACTCCGTCTCCGCTGACTCGATTCATCGTCCCTTGAGGCCGCTGCTGCCGCCGCTGCCTCAGAGTCTGCCGGCGCTGAGCAGCCCGTGGCCAGCCCCTTCAGCGAGGACTTCAGCGCCGATAACGGGTCACCGACGCCGTCTCAACAGCCTGAGCAGGTATTTATTTGCAATTATCTATTTATTTTCTGTTGATTTTCTATTGATTTTTCTGTTCATTGATTTTGCTTTTTCACAGGACGGATATGGACCCTGAACTTGTGCCGTACTTCAAGGCCAGACAGCAAAGTTAAGCTCAGGCGCCAAAACAACGGCGGACCATCACCGGCTCCCTCCAACTGGTGAGGGAGCACGTAACACCCCTTCTGATGGCCTGCTGTCAGGAGCTGTGGGACCTGGACATCCTGCTGGAAGGCGGGACTGAACCGCTCTCAGAGGCTCCGTCCTGCGGCTCTGTCTGGGACGGCTGCTCCTCCGGCTGGCTGTGTTTGAAGGTATCCGTCTCCGGAGTTACGCCATCCCCCGCATGGTCCGCGCAGACCCCCGCCCGCTCTAGTAGTACCACCACATGTACTCGGGGACACACCAACAGCAGTGTTACCTGTAAAATGTACATGGCCTGGAGCGTGGTGGACCCGGGGGATCTGGCGGGCGGCGTGCCGATGACGTCACCGGTCGGTGACGCCGTCACGCTCGACGTGACGCCGCTCACTCGGCTCCTAATCGACTCTGACCTGAAGCCCCTGCTGGGTGACCCGGCTGCGGTGGCCACCTGGTGAGGTCTGCAGCTGCGGCGGCTACCGGCGGAGCGATTGGGTGGACGTCATAAGATGTGCACAGGAGGTAGGCGCTGTTACTTTACTGTCTAGGTGAGGAGGGCAGATGTGTGTTTGGTGTTGTGACTATCGAGTCATCCCCCCCCCAAGAAAAACACAAATTATTCTCGAATGGTGATGGCTACAGACCAACTTCAATAGTCAATAAAGGTTATGACGGCGGTTACCAAACGGTCCTGCTACGGTAAGTGTTGGGAGGACCTCATGGCCTGCGGAGATAAGATCAAACAAAAAGCCCTCCGGCCCAAGATGTGGCCAGAGACGAGGTTTGCGGCCCATGCCGTTGAGGTGCTCTACACGTTCCACCACTATCGTCCCCTTGTCAGGTACCATTGAGTTCTACAATGGAGTTTATGATTGAACAAGAGGACCGGCGCCTCACAGAAATGGGTATGTCAGTCACAATGTCTGTCTGTCCACAGGTCAGGTCTCGTCCCCACCACCTGTTCTATGGAGAGCGTCAACCATCTTTTAATGAACTGCGCTCCGAATTCCGATGCATGCAAAGGCATGAAAACGAATCGGGAGCTCCTGAAGCATCTTTTGCTGCGCCAAACTGCTGTCACAAAGCCGTACCTGGACCTGGTCATCCGTATCTGGCTCATCAGTCCGCCCGAAAGTGGAAGCATGGTCAGCGCAGTCAAAGAAGTGCTCGGCATGCACCGGCAGTTAAAACCCGTCGCCAATGCAGTCATGGTGCCGGCCATTCGTTGGATCGGCCCTGATCTGTGCAGTACTGACCAGCTTATCGGAGCAGTCGTGGCCAGACTGCAGCTGGGCCGAACCACGAACAGTGGCAGCCCGGCCCTGCTCGCCGGGAAAGTGCTACGGCGTCACTTGGGGAAAGTGTGCTAGCGATCGCGGGCGTTTTTCAGAGGAGCGTCCCAAAAAGCAGTGAGATATGCTCAAAAGAAGATGTATCCTTGGAGCACAAGCCCCCGCAGACGTCCGGTCCGCACCCTTGTTCTTATGACTCCGTCTCCGCTGACTCGATTCATCGTCCCTTGAGGCCGCTGCTGCCGCCGCTGCCTCAGAGTCTGCCGTCGCTGAGCAGCCCGTGGCCGGCCCCTCCAGCGAGGACTTCAGTGCCGATAACAATTCACCGACGCCGTCTCAGCAGCCTGAGTAAGTATTTATTTGCAATTATTAATTTATTTTCTGTTGATTTTCTATTGAATTTTCTGTTCATTGATTTTGCTTTTCACAGGACGGACATGGACCCTGAACTTGTGCCGTACTTTTCAAGGCCAGACAGCAAAGAGAAGCTCAGGCGCCAAAACAACGGCGGACCATCACCGGCTCCCTCCAACTGGCGAGGGAGCACGTAACACCCCTTCTGATGGCCTGCTGTCAGGATCTGTGGGACCTGGACACCCTGCTGGAAGGCGGGACGGAACCGCTCTCAGAGGCTCCGTCCTGCGGCTTTGTCTGGGACGGCTTGTAACAGCCAGACATGGATTATATTTTTTTTATGCAATTTCGTAGAATAGCATTTTCATTTTTTTATCAGCAAGCTGAAAAACACTAGCTCTCCTCCTCACGCGCCGGTCCAGGCATGCAGCGGTCACCGCGCCGCCGGCCACCGTCCGCCGGCGCGCTGCCGCTCGGGTGTGTCGCTAGACAAATATACAGTTCACGCGCCTGCGGCCGCCGGAGGTGTCGAAATGTTATTCTATTATTCTATTAAGCAGTGCCAGTCCCTGCGCGGACCAGAGAGCTCTGGTGGCTATCGGACCCGAGACTGCCTGATGGAAAAGAACTAGAGTGGGCGTAGCCGGGCAGAGGGCACTCTGTACTGGTTTGAACTGGTAACGAGTGGCTCGGCCCGGGTGCGTACTACCCTGAGTTCCGGACCGAGAGGGGCAGTCTGCGGCGGGGCTCCGAGGCACACACATCTCACTCCGGGACAACGCTAGCCGCTATTGGTTACTCTGTCTGCTGCCGCTCGCCAATACATCATCAAACGGACCTCCCACCTGACTCTGTCCGGGGAGGAGGGCGAGCCGTGACGAAGGCAATATCTTCACGACGACAGTCAGCCATAGGCGGCGCAATACAGGCTGATCCTCCGGCTGGCTGTGTTTGAAGGCACCCGTTTCCGCCCCGAGGCTCCCTGCTGGGAGAGCTGGTGGAGTTACGCCATCCCCCGCCTGGCCCGCGCGGCCCCTACCTGCTCCAGTGGTACCACCGCATGTACTCTGGGACACACCAACAGCAGTGTTACCTGTAGTGTACATGGCCTGGAGTGCCACCGGTCGGTGAAGCCGTCACGCTCGACGTGACGCCGCTCACACGGCTCCTCACCGTCCGTCGGTGACGCCATCGCCACGGGGCCGGGCCGAGCTACTGCTGCGGCCCGAGCTGCTGCTGCGGGCCCTCAATTAGGCCGTGCCGCGGAAGATGGACTGGTGGCGAGAGAGGGACCGGAAGGAGAAGCAGAACTGGAAGGGGAACTTCGGACCACTGAACACCTACCAGCGGTGCCGGGAGGGGTTAACAAAACTTGTGAGGGTTGTGCTGCATTAAGGGCTGACCATTGGGCATGCTGGCAGCCCATGCTGGCCGAGTGGTCAGGATGCCGCTCCCGCTGCGTTCTCAACTTCGGGCCCGTGATGTATTGGTTGCAGTGTACCGGCGCAGGCGGCGACTGTCGAACCAGGTTCTGCACCGGCAGTTCTCCCGCCCCAGCGCCAACCCTGAAGTCACGTTCGGGCTATTTGTTTGCTGATGACTTCCTTGGCCCCGACGGCGTGCACCGCCAGCTGCGGGATGGCAGGCCCTGGCGGAGGCGACAACCAACATGTCCCGCAACGCGCAAATCGCCGGGCTTTCTCACATGTCCGTCCCCAGGACCGGCATACGTGATACGTTTTGTGTGTGTCCCGCTGCACCTGCGTGTCGCTCGCAGCTCTTGTTGTTTCCTAATGGCATATCCCACATATGTTACTTTGTGTTCTGGTCTGGCAATACGCGGCACGCCGATCCCTCTTTGACGTTGAAAATCGGTCGGAAGTTGAGTCTTGTATAAATCGCCAATGTAGCCGATGATCCTGCTTCGGACCAAGAGGAAGAACTGCCTGCGGTATCAGAGACAGCGCAGCATCAATCACAGAGTCGGCTGACTTACCGACCAGCAGGGCCCCAACCAGGCTCTGTAGTTTGATGGCCGAAAAGACAAGACATTTACCGGCAAATCTACCACAAAAAAAGAACATGTGGCAGTGGTGGTGCAACCCGACTCCAGATACCTTACCCCCTTCACTCCGGAGAGTGGAAAAGCCATCCATCAAGCCAAATTACATTGGAACTTGGTCAGGTCACTGGCGTTGGTGGAGCCATCAATTTGCCTTCGTGAAGTGGTTGGAAGATCCACCGAAATGGAGCGTGGCGCCACTCAAGTATGTAAAAAACAAAGGAGAGCCGAAAATCGGCCAGGTGATGGAGTTGAACTGGGGTTCCAGCTACCATCGCGCCCGTTTGAACACCACCACCGACTTCGAGGCAGCTCTTATGGGGGCCGTCGAGGACTGCTGGCCCGGTGGGCGAATGTCTGGCTGTCACTTCCACTTCTGTCAGGCGCTGTATCGACAGGCATTGTATGTTCAGTTACAGTGATTGAAATGTTCGCCTCAGCAAGCAGCATTGGATACTTACTTAATTTGGAGTAGAAGTAAGAGGGAAAAAAGAAAGTTGCAAGGCCTCAATATTTAAATAGGAGGTACGTAGAACATTTGTACATCGCGACATTTTCATCGACTTTCTGTAAAATGCGTCAATCAAAAACGGTCATGTATGTGAATTGGCTAATGGATTAACCCAAACAGCTTGAGAAAGGTGTACCGTTTTAGGAAAATGACGTTTTTTAAAGTGTACTTTGCAGCTCTAGTGTCGTGACCTGGCAATAGCCTACAGGGCGTCAGACATCTTCCGCAAGTGGTGCTGGATGCTCATGTCAGTTCCACTTCTGGCACAGGAACACGTCGATGAGGCGTTCCACCCGCTGTCAAATACTCGAGAGGGAGGTCGGCCGCCTGCAAGTGACTGGCAGGTGTGTGACGATGAGCAGTGTGCTCCAGTTCATGGCCCGCAATATTGGTCAATAGACGGCTATTGACCATCGCATTCGCAACCCAATATTCTAGTGAAAGCTGGCGAAAATAAAAATATTAAATTTAGCAGCTTCAAACTGTTGCATATGCTCATTTGAGTATCATTGTAATGATCGTTCAATCCACTCAATATTGGTGTACTTCAGCTTGTGTTGAGTAGGACGTGGCTGACAGCAGACACATCTTTCCGGGCTTGCTGCTTATGACAAATGCAACAACTTCCGGGGCGTGGAAGATGAGCCTATGAACGACGAGGAGCTGATGCAGTGGACAACGCTGCCCCTGCGGTTCATCAGATCCACTTTCCTAGTGTCCGTCTGTGACGCTTGATCAATGATCACATGTGGGAGTACTATGCCGGCGAGCGGGCAGTTATTCATCAAAGTGCACTGGCCATGTACAGGGAGAGCTGGATTGTGAGTGCCCTTGGTGCAAAGGAGGACAGCAAAACATTCATCCAAATGCTTGTAAGAGCAGAGATGAAGAAGTCTAGCCGTTATCATGTCCATGTTGTGTTAGATAGAGATGGAAGTGTTGATGGAGCTCATTGTGAGTGTGCTGCTGGGGGTGGCAGCACTGCCAAATGTAAACATGTGGCCACCTCACTATATGGTCTGAAGTCCCTGACCAGGACTGGGAAAATGCAGGTGGAGGTGACATGCACCCAAATACCACAAACGTGGCATGCTCCCCGCAAGGGGCATACCGTGTCATCCCCTACTAAAGCTGCCAAGATCACCTACAAAGTTCACAAACCGGCAGATGAACAGCCTGCCACATCGAGGCAAGAGCAGCATGCTTCAGGTGAAGTGGATGGCATGCCTGGGGAGAGAGAGAGATCGACTTTTGAACCTGCCGAACAACTAACAGTTAATATACAATGCAACATTTGCAAGGGCATATTTATTTTAGACTGCATTGTGTGTCCATTGATGCTTTGTATATCTCATGCAGTATTTCATTTCTTGACTTTTGGTTGTGTGTCATCAGGCTTGCATTTACGGCTTTGAATAGCATGAGCTGATATACAATTGCAAGCTGACACCGCTCCCTCCGTCAGGACCGAGAGAGCCGCTGGAGCCGCTGACGTCCCTCCGACACGGCCCGACAACGGGCTGACGGTCGTCGTTAGAGAGGCGGAGGGCGACATCTCCGTCCAGCTGGCCATGGAGCTGGAGTCTCGGTCACTCAACCATAACGCGTCTTTGGAACCTTGGGTACACTTGAGGCCTCCATGATCAAGAAAAACAGGAGCACATGCCACCCTCCGGCTCGGCACAGAACGCAACAGGTCTATTTTGTATGCATAGTATCAAATAGCGTAGGCATTACCATTTGTCAGAAAGTCCCAAACGGACTGAATCAACTTTATCTCGATTAGCTTCTATGAGCCAACAAGATAGACAAACTCTCATTGGCAAGCTTGCCGTCATCAGCCGCGCAAATAACGACATGAATCGGACTTGGTAGCTAAGCCTGATGCAGCGAGCGAGTGGGCCACGGGGGAGGGGAGCGGCAGTAAGACGGTACTGAATGAGTACTGCTTCTCAGTGTTCGGGGGCGGAGCTGCTCCCCGTCCGTCAGCTCTGGTCCGGGCAGCGAGCTGCGGCAGGAGACTTAAAGGCTATGAAAAAGATGTTGAAAGAGAGCGGGGTGGCCATCGAAGACATGAAGTCGTACTTCATCAAGACCGCGGCACTCTGGCTGGCCCAAGAAACGCCCAATGGCCATCGACCACTTGAAGTCGTACTTTATCAAGACCGCGGAACTCTGGCTGGCCCAGGAAACGCCCAATGGCCATCGACCACTTAAAGTCGTACTTCATCAAGACGGCGGCACTATGGCTGGCCCAGGAGACGCCCAATGGCCATTGACCACTTGAAGTCGTACTTTATCAAGACGGCGGCACTCTGGCTCGCCCAGGAAACACCCAATGGCCATTGACCACTTGAAGTCGTACTTTATCAAGACAGCGGCACTCTGGCTGGCCCAGGAAACGCCCAATGGCCATCGACCACTTGAAGTCGTACTTTATCAAGACGGCGGCACTCTGGCTGGCCAAGGAAAATTCAAGTGGCCATCGACCACTTGAAGTCGTACTTTATCAAGACAGCGGCACTCTGGCTAGCCCAGGAAACGCCCAATAGCCATCGACCACTTAAAGTCGTACTTCATCAAGACGGCGGCACTCTGGCTGGCCCAGGAGACGCCCAATAGCCATTGACCACTTGAAGTCGTACTTTATCAAGACGGCGGCACTCTGGCTGGCCCAGGAAACGCCCAATGTCCATTGACCACTTGAAGTCGTACTTTATCAAGACAGCGGCACTCTGGCCGGCCCAAGAAACGCCCAATGGCCATCGACCACTTGAAGTCGTACTTTATCAAGACCGCGGCACTCTGGCTGGCCAAGGAAAATTCAAGTGGCCATCGACCACTTGAAGTCGTACTTCATCGAGACGGCGGCACTCTGGCTGGCCCAGGAAACGCACAATGGCCATCGACCACTTGAAGTCGTACTTCATCAAGACGGCGGCACTCTGGCTGGCCCAAGAAACGCCCAATGGCCATCGACCACTTGAAGTCGTACTTTATCAAGACGGCGGCACTCTGGCTGGCCAAAGAAACGCCCAATGGCCATCAACCACTTGAAGTCGTACTTTATAAAAACGGCGGCACTCTGGCTAGCCCAGGAAACGCCCAATGGCCAATGGCCATCGACCACTTGAAGTCGTACTTCATCAAAACGGCGGCACTCTGGCTGGCCCAGGAAACGCCCAATGGCCATCGACCACTTGAAGTCGTACTTTATCAAGACGGCGGCACTCTGGCTGGCCAAGGAAAATTCAAGTGGCCATCGACCACTTGAAGTCGTACTTTATAAAGACAGCGGCACTCTGGCTGGCCCAGGAAACGCCCAATGGCCATCGACCACTTGAAGTCGTACTTTATGAAGACGTCAGCAGCGAGAAGTATATCGCCTGTTTCGTGTCCCTAGACAAGAGCGTGAATAGCGTCTGCATATCCAGTATCCACTGTGCTCTACACGTCTGCTGGCGCTCCTGTTGGTGTCCCGCGCTGCTGATGCTCTGTGCGCCTACTGATGTCCGCGCCTACTGTTGTCTTCGGGTGGTAAGCGCGGCGTGTTCTAGTCTAGCGTGGCGTGTTCTATTATTGTCTGCTTTGTGGTGCAGGAGCCCTGAGTGCAATACCTACTGAAGAAAAGGCTGGCTCATTTTCATGTTGATAAGCAGCGCAGCCTTTTGTTTTCAGCGTGTGCACTCTTTGACTACTTTTCAGAAAGTAATTTGACTGTTTTTTTCAGGCTGCTCAAAGTATATTTTATAATTACGTAGTTATTATGGAAGACATACAAGCAAGGTAGTACAAAACAATATCAATACAAACGTGCGACATAAATGAAAACATCGCATCACAACGCCTACACAGTGTGGCACAAAACACGGAATCTGACAAATGTCTATGCAAACGAAACTAGCAAGTTCCAGGTCAAAAATCAATCGTCGGCATAACCCTCGCGACCAACGATCCCTCGTTGCTCTCGCACGTGGCTGTGAAAGACAAGTGCGTGCAATCTGCGAGGAGTGGATCAAATTCAAGGCACATCGAGCGAAACTTGTATCTCGGTAAGCTGGTGCGGCTCAGAGAATCATTCACCGAGCTCACAAAATCACTCATCGAGCTCACAGACTCATCGAGCTCACAAACCCACTAGCCGAGCTCACAAACCCACTCACCAAGCTTACAGACCCACTCATCGAGCTCATCACTCACCGAGTTCACGGAATCACTCATCCCCTCCTCCGCGCTTCTGCAGCTCCCACGAGCGGAAGCGGCGCGCGCCCAGCGCCAGCTCCGAGTCGAGCTCCTCCGGCGGCCTGCGCTCGTCGCTGAGCGCCGCCACGGCGAACAGTACCGCCTCCGGCGCCATCACCTCCTCCGCGTAGATGCGGGGGCATTCAGGCCGCCGCCGCCGCAGTCCTTCGACCACCCGCAGCGCGCGGCGCCGGGCCCGCTCGGCCATCTCGCCGAATGACTCCAGGTCTCCCAGACAGGAGGAGGCAATCAGCTGGCGCCGGGCGCCGCTCCGGTACGCGTCCCGTCGCCAGGAGGGCGCGCGGCCGGCGTGCACTGCCCGCAGGCTGCGGTCGCACTTCTCGCTCTCGATCACCTCCAGCAGGCGCGCGGCGTACGCTCGCTGCTCCTCGAGCTGTTGGATCAGCTGACTGTTGGATCAGCTGACGATTAACTGCTCCGCAAACTCATGGGCTTTCCTTTGGAGTCAGCCAACCCCGCGGGATTTGACGAAGGTAAGCTGTTTATGTATATTGTATTATATAAAATATTAGATGATAATGGTGAAGCTAGTGCTGCATGAAACAAGGTTTTGGATATTGTAGCTACATTGAAGTGCATTCGGGAGCAAGATCAATCCCAAACAGATTCATCAATGCACATAAGTCAGAGTTGTTTTATTGCAACGGTTTTTATGAAGATCAGAGTGTTGTTGTTAATGTTGAAAAGCTGAAAATCCTCTTTGTTTGAATTGTTATTCTATTGAAAAACAAAGCTGAGATCTCACAACTCAGTAGAGTCTCAGGCTCAGGCAGTAAAAGCTGCCTGATGTCAGTTAACAGTCAGGTTGCTCTGTTAAGGAGTGTATGCTTGGAAGTTTATAAACCAAATCATTTCCAGTCGACTGCCAGGGAAGAAACAGCAGGCTTGTCATCCAGGAGTACCATGTCGGATCTTCCAGAACCAACACTGATCTACAGAGAAGATCAGGTAAAAACATAACCTCGGATCTAACTTGTCATTCAGACACCTGTCAAGGAGGGTGGTGTTAATAGCTGATCAGGACCTTGTTTTGTGGTTACACTGGACTGCACTGCATTATAATTTGAAGCGCTCCCTCTCACCTCTGCACAGTGGCCCTTTTTCAGAATTAGCACGCATAAATTCAAAATATTTTTTCTCTTCTTTTGAGTAAAAAGCAGTCTAATCGTGTGCAAAACATTCCAAACTATCCGATAGTGCCATTTTTACCTCCTAAAAAATAATTATCTTTGGTAAAACTGACCGCAAAATCGAAGTTTGTCGAGAGGCGCGCGGACACCACCGGCGGACCCAAAAAAGTAGGGTGAGATGAACATCAATTTGTAAGGCTTTCGGTGAGAAAATATTAAAAACTAATGGCATGGCTGTGAAGCTGAGTTTACGTAGAAGCCCTAGAAACCACAATTTTCATTGTATCAACTTAAATAGACCACTTTTGCCGAATATTGTGGACACAATAACAGGACAATTATTAACTGGAGATGGCGGCATACATATGAAGCTTTATGTTAAGTAGCACACTCTGGAACATGTCGTATTATACATCGTTCGAATCGCCGATCTCTTCTGACCATGTCCAACAAAGGGCATCGCGCCATTTTGCGCCATTTTGCTTCTACGGTGAATAACGTGAGCCAGTTCAGTCCGCGAGCGGCTGTGGCTCCTATTCCATACGACTAAGCTCATTGACCTGGCTCGAAGCTGGTGTCACCTGGTGGGCGCCTAAATGTGGCTTGACTTTTGCCATAAGATGTGCTTATTGAAATGTCATGTAGGCATAACGCTGTGCTCAAGAAAAACTGTCCGATTTCTTGTCGCGTTTGATGTCCAAGCCGCACAAGTCCCGTGGTCGGCTTAAGATCTAACGTCAAAAGCGCCTATGTGTTTGTATTGTTCGCGTCGCGCTGACCTTAGTTGCTGCCCGGCCGGGGCCGACTAACGGTGGCTGGCAACAGCTGCAGATGCGGTCACGTGACGCCCTGGGGCGTTCTGGCGGTCAGTGCAGCGCGGTCGGGTGGCGGGCGCCACACTTGCGTTCGGAGCGGCCTGGGCCGGCGGGCGAGCCGTGCGAACGTGCGCCAAATCTTGGGCCGAGCGGCCTGTCGCTGTTGGGCCGAATCTCCTTGGGCAGTTCGTTTCTTTTCTTGTCTTTGCATTAGCAGGGAATACGTCCTTGATCACGTGGTGATGTCTTGCACCACTTCCAGGTAATGTGGGAATTAATGCGTGCTAATTCTGAAAAAGGGCCACTGTGCTCTGGCGAAATAAACTGAACACTTTTTTCATATTTCAACTGAGACAGCCTTTATTCTGCAATGTTAACAGCTGCTAGCCTGTCACTTCAGATAGTTATTTTTCGAATATTTACAATGTTTTTATATTTCGGCTGCCAATTCCGTTAATGTGCCTACGTTTAATAAAGAGGGCAATCCTTCTCTTGATCTGGCCGAATCTGAATGACAGGTAAGTTTTTATGACTAAATCCATTTGGGCTTCTTTGTTCTCAGTCCGCTATGGAGGAATCCCAGGTCTCAGGTTCTGCTGCTGGTGAGACGACCACACCAAGTTCGAGATCAGACGACTGCATAGAGATGCCGTCATCTATGCCATCGACGTCAAGTGCCTTCGAGACCGGCTTTAACGCCAAACCGAGCACCGGCTTCAACAACACCAAGTCTGGCATAAAGGACGCAAACGTTCGTATTCTTGATTATTACACCGCGGGACTGAGGGTCAACGTCAAGTCATCTCGTGATGATGGTGGTACTGACCACGTGCCTTGTATCCTTGTGCGCGGGTGGTGGCCGGCAGAATACCAGCTCGACGGCTGTCACCTGGAGGTGGACTTTCCACCAGCGGCGGCACGGGATGATATCCGCGATTATTTTCTCCGATGTTTTTGTTCTTGGTTAACAAAATATACTGAACTGAACTGAACTGAACTGAACTGCACTGGCAGTGGCTTCAACGCCAAGCCGGGCACCGGCTTCAACGCCAAGTCTGGCAGCGGCTTCAACGCCAAGCCGGGCACCGGCTTCAGCCCCAAGTCTGGCAGCGGCTTCAACGCCAAGCCGGGCACCGGCTTCAGCCCCAAGTCTGGCAGCGGCTTCAACGCCAAACCGGGCACCGGCTTCAACGCCAAGTCTGGTAGCGGCGTCAACGCCAAGCCGGGCACCTTAAGCGTTGGACATCCATGATCGATTGTAACTTTGTATATACGAGGTGTATACAATAATGATGTCTATTGTAGATGATTTGGAAACCGTAACCAAACCAAATACTGATCCGAATCATGGAAAAATAGAAAAGGAATGCCATTTTTTGCCAAAGTTCAATGGTTTTGTACAATTCAATTTATAATTTATAATAATTTTGTATCAAACCAAATACTGATCCGAATCATGCAAAAATGGAAAAGATTTTTTTTGTCACAGTTCAATGATTTTGTACAATTTGAATTATTATAAAAGCAAATAATTTAAAGTGACAAGAATAATCTCATTTATTGTTATGTAGGAAAGGCTATATTCCATTTTTGATGGCGGCTAAATAGAGTTTGCAGCGGAAGCTTATTACGTGTTGATCAATCTTATTGTGTAACAGAGCTGAACGCTGTGACATTTCTTTCAACATCAAAAACTTATCTTTTTTATACATATAAACTGCCTCACATAGTACCCTGTCTGCCGGGACGCCGGGGCCAAGGAGGAGACCGGTCACACGCCTACCGAGCGGCTGTCCCCCATCAAGCCGGCTAATGCCGCAAGATCAAACGTTCGCTGACGGTAGCGCAAACAAACCCCACCCGACGCCGAGCCAGCTTCAGACACCCTGGCGCCCTCACATCCTTTCGGGGTCTCTGGCCAGGCCAGCTGCGTCCGACGTCTCTGGAAGTCAGCATCCGGCGAAACATCTGGTGCTGGCTAGTGCGAAAAGCGCCGCGTCCGGCGCAGCCAAGAACCGACATCCGGCGGAAATCGACTGTGAAAAACGTCACTTCCGACCAGGAAACAGAGGAGGAGGGGAGAAATCCGAAGCCTCGGCCACGCCGGACGCGCTTCCTCTCGAAGCCCCGGCCAGGGCTGCCGCCGGATGAAATTGCGGTAGCAAGACAGGAAAATGCAGATTTGGTGGGCCCTGTCACGGAACTCGACCCCCAGCCGGAACCGGATAACGAAAGGAATAAAACCGGGCCGCAGAGGAGGAGAGAAACAGAATACCCGGGGAGTCTCTGCCGGCAAGACCAGTGGTGCCCCCTCTCTCTCTCTCTCTCTCTCTCTCTCTCTCTCTCTCTCTCTCTCTCTCTCTCTCTCTCTCTCTCTCTCTCTCTCTCTCTCTCTGACTCTACTCGTGCAACCCTCATCAAGAACAGCAACAATCTCCATCTTCGACGCCAAAATCAAGTGAGTCGCCAGCAGAAGGCTGCCTGCCACTCCCAGACCTTCAGCCATGCCCACCACACACGCATTCTCTCCCCCTCCCCCATCTCTACCGGGCGTCTATCCCAATCTCGGTCTGCCGTCCCGTAGGGTCAGGCCCTGCCACCATTAGCAGATAGACAGCTGTGGGGTAGGATGATGGGAATCGTGGGATCGTGCCGCACTGCCGGAGTGCGGCAATGGTTCATGTTACAATTGCTTAGTACGAAATTCATAGAAACTAATACATAAAAGACGATCAATGAGTTGAGCGGAAATCCCAAAAGTATTACGACCTGAATGCGAAGTGACAAGTTGGTATCGGTTTGGTAAAACCTTGGTATCCGATTGGCATTTCTTTATTAGTATAAAATGTCTCTTCGTGTGAGGCAGTTTGGAACCATTCATGATGGTAAAGTAATGACGTCATAAGATCCTGTCGCCTGCGGGTTAGTACATCCTGATTTCTCATCGTCCAACCTTGCGAGACGCTAACTTTGATCGGAATCTCAACTTGACTATCTTGAGTGTTTCCCGTGATTTTAATGAAGCAATTCCCGGTAGTGCCCAATCATTTGTGATCATGAATATTTTATATGTGGATTGTTGTCTGGCGTTCCACCCCACGCAGTTGCTGTCGCAAATTTCTCTGGGGTCGTAAGTATTTGCATCAAAGGAACTCTAACCCCGCGTTCGATTGCGGAATATTGACCGCATTCCCTTTCGCCATCAACCCATTTGGCGTCGCCGCGACGTGCCCACAGAGTGAGCATTGTGCCCGCGTCCGGTTGCGGAATAGTACCCTGTCTGCCGGGACGCCGGGGCCAAGGAGGAGACCGGTCACACGCCTACCGAGCGGCTGTCCCCCATCAAGCCGGCTTATGCCGCAAGATCAAACGTTCCCCGACGGTAGCGCAAACAAACCCCACCCGACGCCGAGCCAGCTTCAGACACCCTGGCGCCCTCACATCCTTTCGGGACCTCTGGCCAGGCCAGCTGCGTCCGACGTCTCTGGAAGTCAGCATCCGGCGAAACATCTGGTGCTGGCTAGTGCGAAAAGCGCCGCGTCCGGCGCAGCCAAGAACCGACACCCGGCGGAAATCGACTGTGAAAAACGTCACTTCCGACCAGGAAACAGCGGAGGAGGGGAGAAATCCGAAGCCTCGGCCACGTCGGACGCGCTTCCTCTCGAAGCCCCGGTCAGGGCTGCCGCCGGATGAAATTGCGGTAGCAAGACAGGAAAATGCAGATTTGGTGGGCCCGGTCACGGATCTCGACCCCCAGCCGGAACCGGATAACGAAAGGAATAAAACCGGGCCGCAGAGGAGGAGAGAGACAGAATACCCGGGGAGTCTCTGCCGGCCAGACCAGTAGTGCCCTCTGCCCTCTCTGACTCTACTCGTGCAACCCTCATCAAGAACTGCAACAATCTCCATCTTCGACGCCAAAATCAAGTGAGTCGCCAGCAGAAGGCTGCCTGCCACTCCCAGCCCTTCAGCCATGCCCACCACACACGCATTCTCTCCCCCTCCCCCATCTCTACCGGGCGTCTATCCCAATCTCGGTCTGCCGTCCCGTAGGGTCAGGCCCTGCCACCATTAGCAGATAGACAGCTGTGGGGTAGGATGATGGGAATCGTGGGATGGCGCCGCACTGCCGGAGTGCGGCAATGGTTCATGTTACAATTGCTTAGTACGAAATTCATAGAAGCTAATACATAAAAGACGATCAATGAGTTGAGCGGAAATCCCAAAAGTATTACGACCTGAATGCCAAGTGCCAAGTTGGTATCGGTTTGGTAAAACCTTGGTATCCGATTGGCATTTATTTATTAGTATAAAATGTCTCTTCGTGTGAGGCAATTTGGAACCATTCATGATGGTACTAATGAGCCGCTGTCCTTATGTGTTGCCAGGTGACTTTGGGCCATGCACAAAGATCCCAGCCAGACGATACTCGGGCATCGTCTGGGATGGGGATGCGGCGAAAGCGGTGCGGGACCTCCTGGTGGCGGGGTCACCCGGGAGGTCCTGGCCAACTCGACACTGACCGGCACGGTCGGAAATGCCGACCAAGAGGGCGCCAGAAACACAAGCTCCCGATAAATATTCAGAACTTGTGCCTTTTTACATCGGCAATGTTAGTTCTTATAACGTGCTCCGTCCAGCGTGTTCGTGTATGGAAACCTTAGGCATGAAACTGTTGGCAAAGTTGATAGGCACTGGAACTCTTCCGTACTAGTCTCAGTCAACAGCTCTTGTCAGTACACGGATGTGGGTAAATGAATTAATGATTTATCTTCCATTCTTGCTGTTGATGTTGTTCTGGTGATTTTTGTGGTTATCGTTCGATATTGTTCCGCTTCTCATTCGCACTAATTGCTCTGTTGAATCGTCGATCTCCTAATCACCTGTGATTTACACGCGCGCTAACGGCGGCGGAGGCGCGGCACCGCGGACACTCAGGTGACTCCACATTGCGCGCTCCGATCAGGTCGATTGGGCCGAGATCGTTGAGCGTCAACACCGACTGGGGGGTTTAGCTTTCCCTGCTTGGCCTCCGGGCGCCCTTCTCGCGCGGAGTCACCTCCCTGTCCCTCTTCTTAGGTATCCCTCCTTGCATAGACGGTCTCCATATTGCGCGCTCCGGTAAAGGCCCCGTGCCAACAACCGTCGCAGCGCCAACACCGACTGGGGGCTGAAGCATTTACTGCTAGGCGACCCCGGGTGTCCCTCCCCGCGCGGAAACGTCTCCCATCTCCCTCTTCGTCACCCTCCGACACATTAGCTTAAACGATACAGGGTTTTTCCCGCGCTATTTTGGCTTCAGCGCGGGGTTTTTCCCTTTGCAATAGGCGCCGGGTTTTTCAGTTCATAGAACTTTTTCCCTGGCTATTACACCCCACAACTGAACACTGACACCTTGCACAAGTATGACTGTGTGTATGAATGTTAATAAATACATGAACCAATGTTGTGTTTTCGGTTCCAGTACCTTCTTTCGGCACTTCGGCAACAAGTAAGAACTCCGTTAGCTTTGCCACACTTAAGATAGGCTCCCACGTTGTTATTTGCGCCCGGGTTAACATAAACCGGTTTAACGTAACTTTTGCATCCCGGCCAAAATTGCCGGGTTAACTGTCCAACCGCTCGAGACTGGCGCGAATGCTAAGTGTATCCATGGTACTGCTCTCTATTTGTAGGTATTCCAAACGCTTGCTTTTAAGACGCGTATCATTCGGTCATCTACCTCTCTCTCCGACCCCGGCTCAGCGCATGCACGTACCTATTGACGCGCCTGATAAAGGAGGTGCAGTATTCCTCTGATCTTTACCTACGAGATTACTTCATATGTGTTAAGTAAGCGCAAGGTATATAAAAACACTAGGTAACACCGAGAAATTCCTTCAACATGAAGGCAATGGGTTCAGGTCTTGACAGCTGTTGAAAGCACCATTTGCAAAAAAAAACTTGCTCCGTAACTACATTACAGATTTTCCTAATACTGTGCCTACTATAATATTTTTTGCTTCTATATAGACAGATTTTTTGGTATTCCTATCTAAATTTGTTCTCGCCAAGAAACTTGTAATTTTATGGCATTCCATCATGCCTTCAGTAATTCTCATATATCTCAGCACCTAGACGTACAAATTATATAATTTTGGGACTTTCTGAAACGAAATTAATTTTTGCATCCAACGAGTGTGCATTTATTGGGAAACAACAGCATGATATGAAATCATAGCTCTTCAAAATGTCATTTTGTGGTGAAATTGGAGAGAGGTGGCTTAGACAAAGCCTTCGCATAAAAAATATAGAGGGAGGCGGCCTCTATAAAAATAAAAATGTATATCTTTATTCGATTATCTTTCAGCCGCTGGTCCCAATATAACTCGAGGATTTACGGAAAAAGGCGAATTTCGGCACTTAATGCTTTAATGTCGGAGTGAAAAACAGTAAATGGTAAAGAGGTAGGTGAAAATTGAGAGGGAGGCGGCCTCTATAAACTGTTAAGTTTGATAGACTAGCGCATTTTCTATCGATTGCATTACCTCCCGTAGCTAACTTTTTACGGAAAATGGCTAAATTCAGTCTTAATCTTTTCGAAAAATCAATAACCCGTATGTTTCAAAAGTGGCGACGTGCGCCACTTCCGTAAACGTGCGAAACGTGCGACGGACGCCATGTTGCCCATGCTTGCCGTCTCCTCGATTATTTTCTCATATTGCCTGTGTTGCTGGGTGTGCTGAGTTGTGCTGAGTATAGATAAGTGGTTGCGATTGTTTAAGATGAATATTGAAGGTACAAGACGGCGTTGTGCCTACGAGGGGCACGCGCGCATTGTAAGTGGTGCCATAGTTGGAGTGCCTAAATTGAAAAAAAAATCGATTCTAAATCTGTTGCTAAGTCTGTGGTTCAGGCGCTTGGCATGGGTGACCATGGAAAGCTGACTGGGCGATATCTCTGCCTGAAGTGCATATCCTTCGGCAGGTCACAGATCAAGCTCATGCAGGTGAGTGTACTTGGCTTGGTGCACCGGGGCTCTGCTGGTGCTGGGTGTGATGCGGGATTTGTAGGTTGAGGTATTGGTCGGTACAGGCTCCTGGGTATCAGTAAGGCAGACATTGCATGAGCGGGCACATGTGTGTATTTCATTACTGCCTACAGTCAATAGGTAGCCTACAACCTATAACCAACAGAAAGTAGGATGCTTGCATATAACCACCTGTGATGCCTGCCTTACCCAGTCTGCAAAACGTGGCAGGGTTGGGCGAGATCTCATCGGGGCACACACAGCTGGACAGCGTCAGTAATTGGGGCAGCTTTTGAAAAGTCATCAACTTCATGCATCCATACGTACTGAGGAAGTACGCTATGACTAGGACGCAGCTGCGGGTACGTGAGATCCGGCGCCTCATCGGCGACAGAGAACGTCTCCGAAAGGAGCAGCCTACCTGCAGCCGGGAGGCCAAGCGTGCGCGCCTGTACGTGCATCCTGGTGATAAGATTTCAGCGTGGCCCTGCTTTGTGCGCCGCTGCGCTGGCTGTGGCGGGAGCCGGCGGCGGCGTGCCGCAAGACTTTAGCGTGGCCTCGCTTTGTGTGCTGCGCTGGCTGTGGCGGGAGCCGGCGGCGGCGTGCCGCAAGACTTTAGCGTGGCCTCGCTTTGTGTGCTGCGCCGCTGCGCTGGCTGTGGCGGGAGCCGGCGGCGGCGTGCCGCAAGACTTTTATGGTATTGGTGATCAATGATCATTCACATTCGTGATCGTGGTAACCTCGGTTATTTGCCGTTTGTGAGACTGTTTGGCGCGGTGAGAACTGATATCTGCAGAGCTGAGTTCGGACCGAGCATGTTGGTTCTGCGCTGTTGGTTACTACTCTGTGCTCGTGGTAAATTCACATTATCATTTATACAGTTAATGACAGCTCAAGTTTCGCCTCAGTTTTGCGTGTGAATGGTGAAGCTTGTTTTCGTTTTAAAGTCGTTAATGTGTGTTTTGTGCGCATATTTTTAACCCGGACTTCTTGAAGCATTGAGATGAATATACGAATCGCTGGGAGGGATGCAGATTTTTGGCTCCTCATCAAACTTCCGAATGGATGGTCGAGACAGATTTTTTGGTGCATTCTCCATCAGTAGGTCAACAAGTCACGTCGATGTCAGGTTAAGTCTGAGACAAGTCACTGCATTGGGTTTAGAGACCAGCTAACGTCATTCAATATTGGAGCGTCCGAGTTTTTAAATGTATGTGGAAACCACTGAACTCTAATGGTGGAAACCGATCTCGCTGCGTGTGGTGGAAGGGTGCTAGCAGCGGCCATGAAACGTCGCTCACGACGACGTACAGTACAACGGGATGTCATATAATTAAAACTTTCAGAAAGCGCGTTCTCTCGGCCTTCATTTACACTGGAGATAATAGGTGGAGAACCAGCACCATTTCAGAGTCATTTTATTTACAGAAGCAGTTATGCATCAAAGTCCCTTCCGTAAGTGTTGTGTCTATGCCTGCCGCTGGATATTCGGCATCAGGGATATACAGTTGCGGATGTAAAATAAGAAGCGATGCCAAAATTAGATCAACCAGGGAAGCGACTCTGCTAAATTCAATTCTATCCGTTTTCTCACAAATACGCCTATGCTTTACTACGCGGATAATATGCTATTTCTATTTACTGGCAAAGACTCAATTTATAATTTAAGCCTTTTGATAGCTACTTGATTATACATTGAATAACACATTATAATGATTATATTTTGACACAATGTAATAATGTACAGTGTCAATTTATAATAATAGAATTTGATACATTGGTTAATTTTTAATGTGAACGATATGTACCGTACGCAACTGTTCAAAAGCAGCACACGCATCAATCAGCTGACGCCACATTCCCGGTGACGCTGCTCACGGTGCACGCCTGAGTAAGCGATATTGGCGTTTTTCTTTCGTGATGCGATGTAGAGCGTGGACGATAGGACGATAGACGATAGGACGATAGGTCCGAACACAAAACAAACACTATCAGAATGTGCTTGAAATGTCTCGTTAGTGGAATAAGTCTCGTTATCGGAAATACCACTATCTGGCAACTATCCGTATGTAAACAGGGCTAATGAGAGTGTGTCCGGAGTGGAAAGTTTACGAAGCGAGAACTTTCAAATTATGACGTGATTTGACCTTGAAAACATTGACCTTAGGTTATCAAATTTGCATAGTTAAGAGTTCATATACAGTATATAGCCTACCCACCTACGAAACTCCGCACTTCCAGGAGCGGAGATAGGAGGGGAGGGGGCAGAATCTGCGCCCCTCCCCTGCAGGACTCGTAATCACCCAACCCTCTCCAGGGCGCAAGCTAAAAAGTAATTTCAGTAGTGCGAGATCATGATCCTCGCTCCATTTTGTGTTCACAGGTATGCATGGATCCCGTAACTTTTTACGGGCGTCCACGGCCTCTGCAGGATGCGAGCGTCCAGCTGGTTGCCAACAACGTGTACGCTCAGGTCCGCCAACTGTTGAAGTTCCCGAAGAAGAGCAGGAGAGTTTGCTGGGTTCGGGAGAACATCCGTTTGTCATATGTATGATACTTCAAGGAGAGACTCCTGGATGAAGTAATGGGGCATGTCAAAACTTTTGCCGCCAGATGGCAGGACCACCGTTCCAGTCCATGTGGAAATCGAACGAAAAGCATCCCCGTAGACAAAACCTGGAGCAAGCTTGCGCCGTTTTCACACAAATGTAAAACACTTTTAGCAATGACGTCATATATAACATGCCTGCCAATCAAAATAGTACCCTGTGATTTTTGACGTCACATTAAAAAATATAATAATTCGCAGTAAGTTTGATGGCGTCTTGTACTGCGTTTCCCTGTACAGTGAGATAGATGATCGAGAGGAGAGGTTGTTGGTGTTAGGTAAGCGATTTAAGTTTTTTTTAGGATAAATCATGGAGAAATACGGACACATGAGAACTGAGCAGCTCAAGGCTCTCCTTCGCCAAAAGGGAGCAAAGGTGACCGGCAAGAAGCGTGACCTTGTGGAGCGCCTCGACGCTTATGTCAGGAACGATGAATTTGGTCACATAGAGCCCAGTGGTGAAACAGAGGTGCAGTTTTCAGTTCCAAAGGAGGTTGAATTAGCAAGTCTGAGTGCTAAGCACAGGGCTGGAATGCCGAATATCGACTATGAGTCCATTCAAGAGTACATGTGTGGTCATTGTGGCCAAATCCATAAGAGCGCCTTCCCCATGTTCAGGGCAAGGTTCGTGAAAAGTGTCATGGTCGGTACACTATCAGGTACCAGCTATTTCCAAGGAATGATACGAGCTGAAATGAGAAAACACATGACATACACTGCAGTGCTATCTCTGGATCATGCAGCGTTTGGCGTCAGTGAGGGTGTGTCCGGAGTGGTGGGTGCGGGAGAACATCCGTTTGTCAGACGTGGGGTACTTCCAGGATAAAACCCTGGATGAAGTGATTCGTTTGGCGTCTGTGAGGGTGTGTCCGGAGTGGTGGGTGCGGTACACCACGAGGACGGTGATGAACTGCACGACAAGGCAGCAGTGGTCAAAGTGCGGCGCCAACGACGTGAAACCCAGTGGGTGAAGACCGATGCAGGTCTACGAGCTGAAAAATACTGGACCGTGGCGTGTACCTTCTGGTGAAACTGTACCGACAGCGGCACTGATGTGCAGTATGGCAAGACACAGACTAGGAAACTTGTAAATCGGACATATGCATGGCCAAGTTAAGGTTAGCTGGGTAGGAGGGGACTTGTGGCGGCAAAAATTCAGTCTGATGACTGAATCTGTGTGCCGTTTGGCAGCGGCCCTGTTTGCCCGGGTCATTTTGTTTGCTGTCTGACCATAATTTATGTGTACTTACGGATGTTTGTTTCTTTCTTCAGTTGGTCATCAGCTCATCGGCCGCTAAGCATGGACGTGCTCGAGGTCAGCGACCCAGAGGCACACCGATGGCTCTCACGGCACCTCCGACGCTCGGCGCCCCCGCTGCACCTCCTAATAGGAGACTCGGTGGCGCGGGATGCCGGCCTGAGATCCAGACTCGGCCCGCACCAGTTCCTCCACCTGGGCAGAGGCGGCGCAACACGGGCTTCGACTGCCGGTGAGCTCCACACCATCCTGGACCGCTGGACGTCGGAGGCGGAGAGACCGGGTGGCCGACGCCCTTCAGCTGCCCATCTGGCTGGCCATGACGGCGGCCTTCCCGGACCGCTGAGCAGTGAGTTGTGAGTGAGCGCGCCGAGTCGCGACACTCCGACACTCGACGAATGTGTCGGAGAGTGCGGTGTGACGCTCCTGTCTCGCCTTTGAAGCCACGCTGTGAGTTTTTCTGCACCGGTACGGTGCTTTAACCGCTACTTCGTATCAATTCCCGTGATGAGACATCCACAGTCGGTCTTGCGGCCTCTGACCCCGCCAGATACACCTCCCCCTCCGGAACCACCAGAACCACCGTCCCCACCCTCCCCGGGATCGGATCATGTTCAGGATCCAACGTTCAATCCGTATGATTCGGACAGCAAGTCGCTTCCTGAAGCTGTAAAATCAACGTCCTTTGTGGACGACTGGTCGGATTCCGACTGGGACATGGAAGGTTAACCTCCGGTCGGAGCCCGAGTAGCAACGCGACGTATGATGCAGGAGGGGCTACCGGGCCGTAGCACGGACGTGTGGGTGGAAGTGGGCACTGCCGCCGCCTCCGCATTCGCGCCCGCCGCTGCCGCCTCACTCGCGCCAGCCGCCGCCGCCTCAGGTGCGCCCGCCGCCGCCGCCGCCGCCTCACTCGCGCCCGCTGCCGCCACCTCACACGCGCCCGCTGCCGCAACCTCACACGCGCCCGCTGCCGCCACCTCACACGCGCCCGCCGCCGCCACCTCACGCGCGCCCGCCGCCGCCGCCTCACGTGCGCCTGCAGTGGACAGCTTCCTGCCTGCAGAGGGCTGGACCACGGCAGTGGCACTGTGGTGCCCTGTCGTCGCCCGTGTAGTTCAGCGCGACCACCGGCGGAAACATGTCGCCCAGTGCCCTGGCGGCCAGGACTGCCCACTGGCCGGGGAGATGAGGACTATCAAGGACACCGAAGTGTGGTCCGCGCCGACCTCCAACACGGAACGGACGTGTTCCTGCGGAGAAGTGATTCGAAGCGGAGGGTACGGGCTGAGAAAGTGCCTGAGCAGGCACCTCAAACGCAACAAGGTTCATGAAGGGGATGATCAGGGAGAAGTGCTCATCAAGGTACTCAACACTGGGCACCGACTGGTGGCCAGGATGTGGGCCTGCGCCCAGGCCACTGGCCTCCCTCTGCTAAACGGCCCAGAAGTTCCGAAACCCCCTGGCCCAACTCAAGACGGCGAGACTGCCGGTTCGTCTGAAGCAGCTCCAACACGCTACGTGACACAGCGGGAAGATCTGCATCGCTTGTCTGTGGAGCGGGTGGGGCCCTTCAGACCCGAATGGAGCGTCATGAACATTCCGTTCAAGAACGTGCACACGAAAAGGCAGTACACGCAGCACCTGACGCGCCTGCTACGTGCATCGAACATCCTGGATCACGACAAGCCTCTGGAGAGCCTCGACTTTCGGGTCTTGATGGCGGACACATCCTCGCAAGAAGCGTTGCGCAGCGCCCTGTTGGATTTTTTGAGAGAAAAGTATCCGACCGGGTATATGATGTGTATGTCGCTCAAGTGGGTGACCAAGATGATCGGGGGCCGGATCATCGTGGTTCCCGATGACCTGGAGCTGCGCTGGCAGGGGTACCTCGAGGCTTTCAACAAGCTCATTGACTATGAGCTGACGATGGCGGCCGACTCCAGAAAAGAAGCGAAGCGCGCCCGTCGGGACCGGAAGGTGCAATCCTACCAGAGCGAACCCGGCAAGGAGGGTCGCGCCAAGGTCCGAGAGCGGGGTCTACACTGGCTCCGAGAGATAAGAGAAAACTGGTTCACGGCGAGCCAAGAAGATCTGGAGCCAGTGGCGCGGCTTTTCGCCCAAGTGCTCTTCATACTATCCAACTTGTTCCAAGGCCAACGGACACAGGTGTTCGCGGAAGTAACAGTGGACGAGTTCCGCCGAGGCGAAGACACGGAGCTAGGACGCTTCGTTGAGCACATGGGCGGGAAGACGAAGGACCAACACGGAAGCGCGGTTGCGTTCTTCCTAAAGGCGGAAGCAGATCTGACGGCGTTCTACCTCAAGTATATGAGGAAGCACCTCCGAGACGCACCAAAACCGCAAGTCTTCCCCATCCAACGGTACCCCGCCCAACTGGGCCAGTCGCGCCAGCTGCTGGCCATCATCGGCATCGGCGCAGATGAGCTCAAGGCCATTATGGGGGTGGGGAGCCGCCGCTGGCACAACACCCTGTCGGTGGAGAAGATGCGGGCAGGGCAGCTCACGTATGCTGAGTTTGAAAACCTCTGCAGCCTCCGCCGCCACTCGGCCCCGACCGCTCAGCGGGATTATAACATGGAGTCCGGCCGCGAGCGGGACATCGAGGGCGTGAAGCAGTTCGTGGCCATGGCAGGCGTCGACCGTGACCCCCGCTCCAGCGTGGAGCCATTTGTCTTGGCGGACATCGTGGCGGAAGAAGCAGTCCCCCACGACTCACCCGAAGACGCCTCTCGCGAGACAACAGTCATCAATCATTCAACAAGCCTTAAGAAGAAAGATGCCGGACGAGGATGCGGAAAGAGCCGTGCAGCAGGCCCGGGAATCATACAATCGGACCATTCAGCTCCTCGGCATTAAGGCAGAGAAGGAAGGCAGAGGACTCACCAACCTGAGCGCTGCGCAACATGTCGCAAATCTGCTAAGCAGACAAATTGAACCAGCCTATGTAGTGACAACTACAGATGTGACCGATCTGGCCCAGGATACCAGCTACGCCGAAGGACGCCTCTTGACAGGCGAGCAGGTCAGACCGTGTCTGCAGGTCAGAAACAGTTCTCGGCAGTCTACATCATCCCTGACTCGATGCTGAACAACAACAGCGTCCTCATGAACCTGCAGCGCCGCAAACAGATTCTGACACTCTCGGAAAGGGTCCGCGACTGCTTGTAGTCACTCGGAAAACCAAGACGCGTCGTGCTAAACTCAGACGTGATCAACGCGATACCGGTCTATTTGGTGGTCCCAGAACTCATCCCTCAGATCGCATCTGACAATCGACTCTCTCGCGCGAGCAAAGTGGCATCGACAATTTTCTCAATCTTCCCCTGGACTATGGTCGACGCCTCACCCGTCTTTCAAGCCCAGCAGTATGATAAGGACTTCGTCCCCCCAACAACGACAGAAGGAGTCGACGCAGAGACTGAGGAAGGGATGGGTTAAATCGACAATGCCACCCGAATCCAATTTCACCAGATGGTAGTGGCCATCGGAACCCTCTGCTTGTGCTATGGCTACAGCCAGGATACACTAATAACGAAGCAGATCAGCAGGCGACTGGCTGCTGCGTACGCCGACGCTAACCTCGCAGCCCCTGATTGGGATGGGTTCGCGCCAGTCATCAAGGAGTGGGTAGGATCTCCCCGAGAGACCAACAGCGAGGTGATCGCTCTCTTGGGAAGCGTCGTGGCCCTCCACAAAAACGGGGGGATCGACACCACTGTGACGGCAGATGAAGAGGCTGTGGCCGCGGAGGATGACCGCCTCAAGGCCCTTCCTCCCATCTTCGCTGCGCTCCGAGACCAAATGCTCTTGGTATACACCAATTACCAGAGCTCCACCATCCGCTGGACCCTCCAAGTCCTGCCCCTCGTAGAGAAGGCGGGCTTTGGGAACCACCATTGGCTCAGCACAGAGATCAAACACCTCAAAGCCATCCGTGAGGAAATAGACGGCCGAAAGTTCGTCGGGATGGTGAGCAAGGTTGCGACCCGCCATCAACAACAGCACTTCCCCCTGATGGCACTCATCGGCTGTCAGTACCATGCCTCGTACCTCGAGACGGAAGACCAGAGAACAGCCTTCAGAGAGTTCAACATCGCTGGCATAGTCCAGCGCGTCGCAGATGCTAAAGGCAAACCGGTGTGCGACGCAGTCCTCAGTGCGCTGCCAGCACCGCAAGTGGAGGCTAAGGCGTCCTTGATGAAGGGGATGAATGCCCTCGACGCCGAACGGCTGCTACTGGCCTGCGGTGAAGAGGAAGCGAGGTTCATCAAAGAGCGCCTCCATCGGACAGATCCTCCATGCCCCTGGGCTGTCCACGATGCTCAGATCCAGGCTGCAGAGGCCAAGAAGAGGTTCTATCAGGCGGCAGCTGTAGAACTCAACAAGAGATGGGAGCAATCTCACTCTCAACTGGTGGATAAGCTGACCCTAGAGGATGATGCGGAGGTGCGCAAGAGCCTCCAGGAGTCAATCAGAAAGTTGCGAACTGAGCTCTCGACCGTCCTGGCGACAGAAGAGATGACCGGGGCACAGCTCATGCGGCAGCTCCAGATCAAACATCAGGGAGAACTGGAAGCCCACTGGGAGACTGGAATGGAGATCATCCGCCGGCTCCGTGCCCTGTAGGCCGCACCACCAAGGAAAGGAAAAGACTGTATTCCGAACCATATGCAATCCAATCACTCCCCACACCCTGCAACGCTCAGGGCTCCCACCAACTGCACTCACTCTGAACATGGCAGCTCTCACCCTCAAGCGAATCTCAGGTGCATCTCTGCAGTGTATATCTCATCAATGTCTGCACCCAGAACCTTCTGGGGCATATGCTCCTGTCGCAGCCCAGCCTCTCGTGTGAAGAGGTCATTTGCTTAAGAAAAAACCGAAGTCCGAGACAACAGTCAAGATCACGATCCGCAAGATGGAAAGTCTACCCCCTGAGCTCGGCAACTTGAAGATGCAGTCGGATCCCAGGTTCCACCTGCTCAAGAACAAAGCTTCCGGCAAGAACCCCACACCAGATGGTGAGTCCAGCCCCGAGGAGATGATGTCCTCATCCGAAACTAGTCCTCCACCAGAGCCCACATCCCCTCACAGCGCAGCCACCAGCGAACCGAGCGGTCAAGGCGCCCTCAGATCGAAAATCCCCAGGCGGAGAGCATCACTCGAGCCTCCAACAAAAGCCCCCAGCCCAGAGACGCGAGCACCCCTCACAGACTCCGGGGTCCGGGTCCTCGAAGAACAATCCTCAGCAAGTTCTCCCCTACTGGCTTGGTCAGGAAACTACAAGAAATCCGAATTAGTTGCAGCGTTGGAAACCTGGGTGCTAGGGTCATCTGATGCTTGGAAGCAAATCTCCAACATGTATCGGAGGTTTTTCGAGGCTTTGCCATCTTATACACTCAAGGAACCCCCGCCACGGTCCCCTCCACCTAACCTCGGGGTCACTCAGGAAGTGTGGAATTCAATTCTCGCTTTTATTTGGGAAGATTGCCTAGACCTCATTTTCTGCCCCCGAGAGATGAAGCTTCACTGGTACGCTCGCATCGCTCCGCCTGCCGAAACCAACCGTAGCAAAGACGCGCATTGTAGGATTGCAGCTCGCCACTTGCACGTTCTAAAAATGAGCCTGTACCCCTCAGACGAGACAGAGGCAGATTTCCTAGATCATACTCCTGAGACCCAGTGGCGAGACTCAGCAGTGATCTTATCAGCCGCCGGGGGACTATGTCGAGCAGCAAAGACACTGAGCGAAAATACTCATCAGCAAGCGGCCATGCTCCGCGACGCAGCCATGCATCAGAAGGTCATGCTGGATGCTACTACTGACAAGATCACTGAGACCTCAGTTTACTGCAGTCAGATCATGGACCATAAAGCTCAGCATTTGAGTAGGTATCTAGACCTTGCAATGCGTAAGGACGACGTGGACACAGGAAAGGTCATGGCGGGTTCAGCCTCCATTGTTACCACGCCATCTGAACGAATGTCAGTAACGTCGCGTCTCACCCGTGCCAGTTCCACCCAGTCTGCCCCCTCCACGGCAGGAGGAGTTCGGCAACCCGCAGGAAAGCAGGCAGCATTCCCCAAAATCCTGAGGCTCACCTAGCTTGTTGTTTGTTTATTGGGGCTTAAGGGCGCGCAGACTACAAGGTCATTTTGCGCCCATAACTATATACAAGTAAAGCAAGTTTGTCACAAGAAAACCGACGTAATAAAAGGCTTAAAAAGCCTAAAAGCTGGTTAAAAAGAGCAAAGAAGGGTAAAATACTCCAAGCGTATCGTAAAAGACAGCTGACTAGGCGTAGGAACTAGATTAGAATAGACGTATGGACTAGTTGGTTTGGAATCAGATCGAGTAGATTACTTGGAATTTGATTGAACGGATAAAGGAAAAGATGTTGCCAGATAAAACCCAGGGTGACTCGTCACCCAACAAGTGGCGGACGGTGATATCCGGAGCGATGCGGCCCAGGTAGCGAGTCCGGTGCGGTTCCAAGCGTCGACAAGATAAAAGCACGTGGGCGACGGTGACAGGCACGGCGCACCCGCCGCAAACGGGCTGCTCATCTCCGCGGAGAAGGTGGCCATGCGTCGCATACGTATGACCGATGCGGAGCCTGCATAAAATCACTTCGTTTGACCTGTTGTCTTGCGAGCAAGACCTCCAATGCTCCAGAGTCGGCTTCCTCACCTAGCTTAAAGAAAAAAAAAGACGCCTCTCGCCAAGAAGACGACTCTCCAGGAGCTGAATCCTCGCCTCCCCCACCGAGCCTCGCACCTCCGGCTACAGACGTGGTCCCACCAAACCCTGCTCCTCCGGCTACGGACGTGGCCCCACCGAGGGAGCATTTTGAAGTCATACACGCCCGGCTGACCACGGCGCCCGCTATGCCCTCCAGGGGCAGGGGGCGCAGCTCCAACCGCCCGTGGAGCCTTTCTGAGCTCGCATATGCTAAAATGCTACTTGAGAGGGGAGTTCCGTCAACGACAACGGCTATTACTCACTGGATGCAAGAAAACGACTTCCAATGGAGCGAGGTCAGTGGGCGACACATCACTGCCCTCTGCCTCAAGCTCAAGGATCTACAGAAAAAGTGATGAGTGTAGAGGACTGATCAGTGTAGCACTGTAGAGGACTGATGTCCCGTCCTGGGCGCCCTGCCGCAGGTGCCCGGGAACCGGGCCCATGTTTGTCGGGCCTGGTGGGCCTACCCTGGCCCACCAGGCCACCTGGGTGTGTATCTGGGTTGGTGTTGGTGTGCATGAGTGTGTTTGCGTCTGTGATGATGTGTGAACATGTGTTGTTTGAGTGTACGGTATGTATGTTTTCGTTTCCCTGGCTTCCCCGCGGGTAGAGGGTTGAGGCCGGCCCCGAGGCAGGTAAAGTTTCCGCCACATTCCAAACGCGGATAAGTTTCCGGGCGGCATAAACCCGCCTCGGGGCCACCTGGGTGTGTACTTCAGCGCCAAACGCCGAAAGTTTGTAAGTCATGCCGGGCGGGTCCTGGCAAAATCTCTCTCGCGGATCGGACCGTACAGCAAGCATATGACTGTCGACATCATGTCTGACAACATGCCGGAGGCGACGCACCGTAACTACCGATACAACCTGCGCACCCTGCTGATAAGAGCGGGCCTGCTGACCAAAAACAAAGGGCTGGAGTCGTTCGACTTCCGATATCCGCTCTGGTCGCCCGAAAACGTCGAAAAAGTGCGGTTTGTTCTTGACACAGTTTTCAATCGCCACCCTGCCACTGGCTACATGATGCTGAGCGCCATTAAACATATCCTCTGCATCATCCCGCGCCGGGTATTCCTGCTTGGTGACGACCAGGCCGTGGAGTGGACCAGCCTGGTAAATATCGTGACAGAGACACTTAAGGGCGAGGAACTAAAAGCTCGCCCTGAACAGCGCTCCCGCCGGGTCACCAAAGCCGCAGGGCGACAGAGGGAGTTCCAAAACGACATCGGAACTAAGCGACGTCTTGCGGCGCGCCTGCGCGCGCACGAATGGATGCGTCGCACCATTCAAACGGTTCAGGAAAACCAGGAGCATGTCGCAGCAGACGCGAGCGTCGCTACCACCTTCCGACAAGTGATTTTTATCAGTGTCGGTGTGCTCCATGGGCAACGTACACAAGTGTATTCAGAGCTCACGGTGGACGAGTTTTCGGACGCGCTTCGCTACCCGGACGAGTCACGCTCGGCCATGCGTCTCGCTGGCAAAGAGGCCGCAAAATACGGCCCAGCGACCGGACCCGCCTCGGGGCCACCTGGGTGTGTATTTGGGTGTGTAACTGCTTTGGGTGGCACTGCCTCACCAAGAAGCAGTGGGACGTCACTACATTCGTCCTCAGTGCGCGGGATGGTTCCGGGGGGATCTAGTCCACCTCAGCCTCAGCGGATATGAGAAGCTGGCAGATGCACAGCACCTGCCCATCTGACTGAGGTTCAGCGGTTCGATGTAGGTGACTGCAATACCTACCAGGTCCATGTCTCGTGACACGTGTTTGATTACGAACAATGATTAACAGTGCACGTGTTATACGGTGAATAGACGATCAACTGCAAATGGCCTCGAACATCTGGGCAGCGAAATATCCGACGGTGCTGGAATGCACGGCTGCAATTCGGCAGGAATGGAACCTCGCGGGTCGTTCTTGGAGGGACGTCAAATACAAAACTTATAATATGATCATAAAACACAAGCGCGACATGGGAATTGAGAAGAATATACCCAGTCGGTGCAGCGCTCATGCAGCTACTCATCGGCGACAGCTTCGCCTTCTGGCCGGCGCAGCGCTGCGCTCTCGGACCAACGGCGGGCCATCACCGGCTCCCTCCAACTGGTGAGGGAACACCTAACACCCCTCCTGATGGCCTCCTGTGAGGATCTGTGGGACCTGAACATCCTGCTGGAGGGCGGGACGGAGCCGCTCTCAGAGGCTCCGTCCTGCGGCTCTGTCTGGGACGGGTACTCCTCCGGCTGGCTGTGTTTGAATGTATCCGTCTCCGCCCCACGGCTCCCTGCTGGGAGAGCTGGTGGAGTTACGCCATCCCCCGCCTGGCCCGCGCGGCCCCCACCTGCTCCAGTGGTATCACCACATGTACTCGGGGACACACCAAGAGCAGTGTTACCTGTACAGTAGGTCTATTAAAAAAGTCCCCAGCACCAGTGGGCGCTGCCTTCGCTGAGCCGAACCCCCGTCTGTCCGTCCCATATCGCGCCGGGCTCAGGTCAGGTAGGGTCAGCGGGACCGCTCGGTCCGGCCCGCGGGCGGTGGACGGGCGGCCGGTAACGCTTTCCGCCAGCCAGCTGTAGAATCCAACAAACGAGACGGCCACCGCTCAGCGCAGCGAAACCGGTGTTAAAGAATGGCAGTAGATGTTCATGGCCACAATGATTATTACGAGCGAGCGAGCGCAGCGAGCGAAGTGAGTCTTTTCAATATAACGGAAAAATATCAGTATGAGCGGCCCGGCCCGGCCCGGCCCGGCCTGGCCTGTAACGCTTTTGAGAGGCTTATATCTCAGCAACCGCTGGACCGATTGGCCTGCGGTCTTTTTTGTTGGGTAGCCCCATCCCTTCTACCCCGTAATTGACTACTTTTGATACATCTCAGTGACCGTCGTGGCACGTGCCACGTGAAAAGTCAAGGGTGTTCAAGCTGTTTTGCAAAAGTAGTGTTTGTTTGTTGATTGGGGCTTTAGGGCGCGCCGACTGCTAAGGTCATTTTGCGCCCATAACGTCGTACTAATAAAACAAGTGTGCCACAAGAAAGAACCTTCTAGATACTAAGACTAGAAAGTAAGACTCGATATAAAATAGCAAGGTAAGATAAGACAGCGCAAAGGTGTCGTCCTAGACAACTGATTAGATGAAAGGACTAGAGAGGGCTAGTTGGATTGGGGTCAGGTCGAGTAAATCACTTGGAAGTTGATCGAACGGATAAAAGAAAAGATGTTGCCGGATAAAACCCAGGGTGACTCGTCACCCAGTAAGCGGCGGATAGTGGTACCCGGAGCGATGCGCCCGAGGTAGCGTGTCCGGTTCGGTTCAGCGAGAGGACAAGATAAAAGCACGTGAGAGACAGTGAGAGGCACGGTACACCTGCGACAGGTGGGCTGCTCTTCTCCGCGGAGGAGATGACCATGCGTGGCATACGTATGGCCGATGCGCAGCCTACATAAGACGACTTCGTTATGTCTGTTACTTTGCATGGATGACGACCAAGGCTCGAGAGTTGGCTTGATATCTCTCAGCTTACTGCTCGCGCGCGAGTCCCACTCTGCCTGCCACTGCGAGAGCATGGAAGATCGTACGACGGGATAGTAATCCCGGGCAGGCAGAGGAAATCGCCGAGTGTAGGGCGCTGCGGCAGCGCGTCTCGCAGCGGCGTCAGCAAGCTCGTTGCCTTGGATTCCAACATGACTGGGAATCCAGCAAAACCGGATAGTTTTTCCGGACTGTTCCACCGAAGTTAGCCGAGTTAAAATGTCCTGAATGATCGGGTCGTCAGGATTAAACCGTCGTAAAGCCAACAGACTGCTTAGTGAGTCTGATAAAATCAAATAGAAAAAACCGTCGGACACCTCAATAAAACACAGAGCCTTTTCGATGGCGACTAGCTCTAAGGAAAACACCGAGGCGCTGGGTGGAAGGGAAAACGAGCGGGTGTCCCGACCAGCGACAAAAGAGCAACCCGCTCCCTCGGATGTTTTTGAGCCGTCTGTGTAGACTGAAATAAAACCATCATACGAGGCTATATGCTCCAAGGCTCTGGTTTGTGCTTCATAGGACAGCAGGCTATCCTTTTTTACTTCGGAAAGCGAGAGGTCTACCTGCGGCGGGGCGTTTCTCCAGGGTGGAGAAGGCGTTCCCCAGATACGCCGAACGCCGCGCAAGGCTATATTCGATGTAGAGAATAACCCTCTCATGCGTGCTCCGAATGGATGACTCGTCCCATTACCAGATGAAGCAATGTGACGCGAAAAGACGTACGGGTACGTCGGATGCGTCGGGAATTGACGTAGTTTAAGAGCATAACGCATCCCCAGCATCTGACGGCGGAGAGAAAGTGGCGGCTCGTGCGCCTCAGCAAGAATGCTGCTCCTGGGCGAGGTGCGGAATGCTCCGGTGGCTATTCGGAGTGCTGCATGATGGACTGTATCCAGGACCTTCTTGCTGGATTCACTCGCTGAATCATAGACAAAGGAAGCGTAATCCAGCTTCGATCGTATAATCGATCGATAGAGAAGAAGAAGGGTCCTGCGGTCCGCACCATAAGATGTGCGGGCGACACATTTTAAAACGTTCAGGGATTTAAAACATCGTTCCCGAAGCGTTCTAAAATGTTCTCTATACGTCAAACGACTGTCAAAAAAGATTCCAAGAAACTTCGCCACCGGCCGAGTAGGAATCACCTGTCCATGGAGCTTGATTCCCAAGGCTAAGTCGTCACAGCGGCGGCGGCAAAAGTGCATAGCGACGGTCTTCGTTGTTGAAAAACGAAGGCCGTTGTCGTCGCTCCACCTCTCCAGACGGGTTACAGCGAGCTGCAACTGTCTGGCAACGTGACGGGCGGTCGTAGCTGAAAACCAGATCGCGAAATCATCGACAAATAGTGATTTGCCGATAGATGGTGCGAGATTGTCGCCAATGTCATTGATCGCCACAGCGAACAGCGCTACACTGAGCACTCCGCCCTGAGGAACTCCGTTCTCCTGAATAAAACTGCTCGAAAGACGGCTGCCAACACGGACTTTGAACCGACGACCCGATAAAAAGTTCTTGATAAAGAGACCCATTCGGCCACGTATGCCGTACTTATATACTTTGGAAAGTATTCTGTGTCGTAACACTGTATCATAGGCCGCCTCAATATCAAAGAACAGTGCTCCAAGGTGCTTCTTTTCAGTAAAACAGGTGCGTATCTCGGTGTCAAGGGCTAAGATGTGGTCCACAGGGCTGCGGTGTTTTCTAAAACCACACTGGGCGTTTGTAAAAACACCGTGATGTTCCAGAAACCAGCTAAGACGCACATTGACCATCTTCTCCATCAGCTTTGATAGCGATGATGTGAGAGAGATGGGCCGATAATGGAGAGGGTCATGTCCCGACTTGCCAGCCTTCAAGATAGGAATGATAATGGCTTCCCGCCAGGTCTCAGGGAAGGTGCCAGTCTCCCAAAGCGAATTGAAGGTTGCTAGCAGCGCCTCGAGGGCAACTGCGGGGAGATGACGGAGCATGTCGTTGTGGACAGCATCCGGACCTTCTGAGACGCTGCGCAACGAGCTGATGGCAGACGTAAGCTCAACCATGGTGAAAGGCTCATTGTACACGAAATTTTCAGCTGTGCTGAAGTCCACGGCGGCTGGTGCAGGTCGTGAGGACTCTCCTCGGCAGCGCTGATAGAGTGCACGGCCTATCGTCTCTGCGACGTCTGAAGGGTGAGATATGTCCGTGTTGTTCACTCTTAAAACCGGAAGCGGAACAGAGCTGAACCGGCCTTCAATGCGCTTCATGCGTGCCCATATCTGGGTCGTAGGAGTAAAACGGTTTAAGGAACTTACGTAAGTGCGCCATGAAACAGCCTTTGCCTCTTTTAAAACGCGTCGGGCAAAAGCCCGCGCTTTCTTAAAAGCGATGAGGTTCTCAGTGGTGCCACTCCGGTCAAACTTTCTAAAAGCGCGTTTCCTGGCACGAATCGCGTCTCCGCATTCCTTGGTCCACCACGGAACAGGAGGACGACGAGGCTGGCTCGACGTCTTGGGTATGCACCCGTTTGCGGAATCAATGAGTAGGGACGTAAACTCCTCTGTGGATATCACAGAGGTGTCGGCTCTGGATAGAACAGAGGCCTCTACGGCGGTCTGGAAATCGCCCCAGTCGGCCTTCCGAAGATTCCACCTAGGTGGACGGCTGCCTACTACTGGGGACTCCTGGTGCTCCAGCCACACCGGGAAATGGTCGCTCCCGAGTGGGTCGTCATGGACGAACCAGTTAAAAAGCTGAGCTAGCTGCGGGCTGGCTAAGCTCAGGTCCAGAGCCGATGTTTGACCGGAGGGTGTTGTAAAATGGGTGCGCTGTCCTGTATTTAAAATACAGAGCGCCTCATCGCGGATAAAAGATTCTAAAAGTCGACCACGAGTGCCAGTCGTGTCGCAACCCCACGCCAGGCTATGGGCGTTAAAATCGCCGACTAGCAGGACCGGAGGTGGAAGTTCATCGACAAGTCGATGTAGCTCAACCACCGGGAGCGCTCTACCTGGTGGTAGGTATAAAGAGCATACGGTCAGTTCCCGGTGGTTGAAATCAACTCTGGCGGCCACCGCCTGCAGGGGAGTCTGCAGCGGCACCTGGCGCGTAGGTACGCTATGGTGAACCGCCAGAAGCACACCTCCATGGGCAATGGTCGGGGTATCTAGGTCTCTTCTAAAAACAGAGTAGCCCTTGATGACAAAGGTGACATTTGGCGCTAACTTGGTCTCCTGGAGACCTAAAACAAGGGGTGTGCGCCAACGGATAAGAGACTGTAGGTCCTGGTAGTTGGCCCGGAGGCCTCTACAGTTCCACTGTAGAATAAAAGGCGTGGTTAAAAAGGCGCAAAAATGGCGCGTATAACATGAGGCAAAGGCGCCCGCAGATACCTGACTGGCCACAAAAAAGGTAAAAAACACCGAGAGAAACGCACCTGGTAAAAAAGCGCAATAGCGCGAAAAAGATAAAAGGATAAAAGAGGAAATGACTAGAGTAAATGACTAGACTAAGTCCTCTTTTTCCGAAGAGGCGCTCCCCCCGTAGCGGATACGGGGGTGCCCCGAGCCCTCTCGGTGGAGTCTGCCTTCTGCGGAGGCAGATCGGGCGTGACTCAAGCCCTGCTGGGGCTTTTTCGCCCGAGGAGCGTCACCCTCCGAGGGCGACCAGCTCGGGGGCGTCTGCCGTTTGGCAAGGCGCCCCGGAGCCGCAGGGGGCTGAGGCTGCCCCGACGGGGATGTCGGGGCGGCGGCCTGTGTCCTTGACACAGGTGTGTCTGGCAGCGACGGCGGAGGCCGCCGCTGCTGCGAGAGCGAGGGAGGGGGCGGGGGACCCATGATGGGCCGAGTCCCCGCCTGAGGGGTCTCCGGGGTGTCAGCGGCGACAGCCGCATTGGCACTCCCGGAGGCGGAGGCGGCAACAGAGGCCTCCTTAGCCTCGATGGCCTTTTGAACGAGGCGAGCCCTCCTCGCCTCTCGTGCCCTCCTCTCCTCCTCTCCCCGCCGCAGAGCCTCCTGCACCGCCGTGGGCGGTCGGGGGCGGGGCGGGGTGGATGGCGCCTTACCCTGCGCCGGGGGGCGCCGACCACCCTGTCGGCGCTGGACGACGGTCCAATCGTCTCCTTCACCGCTCGCAGCTGGAGCGGGACTGGGTGGACCCCACACTGACTCTTGAGCAGTCTGCTCTGTGTCACTCGGCGGCGCACCAGGCGCCGAAGAGTCCGCGGAGTCACCAGTGGCTACGACAGTGAGGCCAAATCTTTTGAGAAGCTGCACGAGCTGTGCCACGCTCATCTGGGAGGCATCGGTAGCGTTTGTCACTTTCACCTTCTGGGCATACGAGGTCTTCGGGTGATTTTGGTTATATACCTCCCGGGCCTCTTTGAATGACAGATTCCTGGTAGCCTTGATGGTGTTAATCTCCTTCTCCTTGACGTATGTAGGGCAGGACCTGTCATACGCGGAGTGCGGTTTCTGCCCCTCTCCGCAGTTGACGCATCGAGGGGTCTCCGAGTCGCACGTATCGTCAGTGTGGTCCTGAGAAGCGCACTTGGAGCATGTGGGTCTACCCCGGCAGTTGTCCTTCGTGTGGCCGAACCTCTGGCACCGATAGCAGCGCATGGGTGCCGGGACGTATGGGCGCACGCGGACCTTGATGTACCCCACACGGACCTCGTTCGGCATGTCGGTGGTGTTAAATGTCAGAATGATGTTATTTGTCGGGACCGTGCCTCTTCGCGTGAGGATGCGGCGGGCGGCTGTCACGCCGTACTCCGAGAGCCCGTCCGCTATGTCCTCGTCACTCACGTTCCTCAAGTCGAAGCAGTTTATAACTCCTCGAGAGGAGTTCTTGGAGCGGTGTGGCTCCACCGTCAGCGGCAAAGAAACGAGCTTCCGACCGGAGGCACGTCCTTCCGAGTACACGAATCGAGTGGCAGTTAAGGCATTCGTCGCCTCTTCGCTCTTCCGGAACTCCACCTCAAGTGCTCCGTCCCGCATGCGGTCGCAGCGGACGATGCTGCCAAACCGGTCACAACCGTCCTTTCGCTGGAAGGGCGACAAAGAGCTCAGCTCCCTGTCTGCGCTCCGGAAGATGAGGATTCTGGGATTTTTCGGTCTTGGAACGTGCGACGTTCGCCCGTCGGCCGAGGCCGGCGGGCGAGAATCGGCCGAAGCCGAGGGATTGGTGAGAGAGGGGGAGGAGGGGTTGGTCAAGGTATCCATGCGAGTCTGTTGGTCTCCGCCAGCTCGGCCGCCGACGCTCCGCAACGGCGCCGCTACAAGGCCTGGGACGGCCGAGCTGACTGTACGGGACTTGGCGGCACCTTCCGAGGGGGAGAGAGAGACTCACCACCCCCCACGGTCGGATACCGCCTCCTCCCTTGACGCCTAGCCGAGTCACCGCCAGGGGCAGCGACAGATCAGTTCCACCGACGGAGGACGAGCACAAGTGCCCGAACCCCGCCGGTGACACCTCTCAGACACCACCCCCGGCGGCGTCACGACTGGGAATGGCTCCTCAAGTGCGGCGCCCCACTGAGTGTCCCGCCCTTACAGAACTCAGGGCCAAAGAGGCGTGTTGCCCAGCCACCGCGACTGGCTCCGCACGGTGGGGGGCTCAACCTCCAGGATCCCGTTGTCCTGGGGTACGGGTCGGCTCGCCTAGCCTAGTAAAACCGGCTGGTACCCGAGGGGACGCCACTCCCCTTACACTAGCCCAACTCGGCTGTGTTCCTGCGGGTGCAAAAAACAACGAAAAAAGGGGAAAGGAATCAGAAAGCTGTGATCGAACGAAACGCGGACATCCGGTGAGAAGCAAAGCAAAAGCAAACAAAGACCGCTCAAGAGAAACAAAAACCACGGAAACCAAGAAAAGTCGGGCCGTACCATCTGTCCATCCAGTGATCAAAAGCAAATCGTAAGCAAGCATGGGTCAAGCTGGGGCCGAGGGGGCGCTACCCCCCTTGCTGGCCGAGGCCAGGGCCGCCGCGGGGCGAGGGCCCAAGGAGCCCAGTCCAACAGCGACCCAGGCCACTGCCAACCCCCTGCGGGGCCAATCCTGCAGACAATCCATCCAGTAAGCAAGGCAAGTCCAGGTCAAACACGCGTCAAGCTGGGGCCGAGGGGGCGCTACTCCCCTTACTGGCCGAAGTCACAGCCGCCGCACAGCCGGAGCCAGATGACCCCGGCTAAGCAGCAGCTCTGACCACGGTCAGCCCCCTGCGGGGTTGCAAAAGTAGTGATTTTGAGAGGCTCATATCTCAGCAGCCGCTTGGGCGATTGACTTGCGGTAAATTTTATAGGGTAGCAGCATCCCTTCTACCCAAAATAGGATACTCCCGATGCATGTGGGTCACCCCCAGTGCACGTGCAAAATACAACAATAAGAGGTGCCAAATTTGTTCCCATTTCAGTAACTCGGTAATTACTGGGGCGATTTCGCTGCAACTTGGCATACAGGTAGGCACCCACCAGGCAATGCATTCTCATGTGTTGCGGTTAGGGTGCTACTGCACGTGCGCACGTGCAGGGGGCGTTTCCAGATCTCGAGAACGGCTGGGCCGATTGCGCTCAAATTTGGTACACTGTTGGGGACCAGTTAGTAGGATGCCGTGCAAAAGTCATTTTGGACCCCGTTTGCACGTGCGCACGTGCAGAATGCCACTTCCAGATCTCAGGAACGGCTGGGCCGATTGCGTTCAAATTTGGCACACCGCTAGCGACTGGTTAGAAGGGTGCAAGCCCGTTGGAAGCACCCTCTCGCCCTTCCGCACGTGCAGGGCTCACTATCTCGCTCGCTCGTTCTTCGCCCAAAAGGTGTTTTACTGGTGAGATAGTCATTGTTAGTGACGTGGGCGACATCCAACACTCGCGGAAGTCGTTCCCAAAGCTGCTCGAGGCAGTTGCTATGCAGATCGACCACGAGATCAGCCAGTCCCTCAGTATGCCACTGCCCTCCACTGGACTTCCACCGCACTGGTGGTGCACAATGGACAAGTCGACGCCAGGGCGGGAGACGAATCAGGCTATCATGATCTGCCCGATGATCGAGGGCGAAAGGTGCGCTGTCTTTATCGACGCTCCCAGGGTCTACTCGGAGCTGGACGAAGACCTGACAGGCGGAAAGTCTGATGAGCTGGCTAAGCAGGTCTCCGCTGCCCTAGCTGACCACCTGCCTGCGGTGGACAAGCGATACTGGGTGGGCGTCAGCGGCGACGGCCAGTATCAGAGTAGGGGGTTTACGATAAAACGATAAAACGAACCCGGCCGGGTTCAAACGATATTCCTTACTCATTCACAGTTATACTCCGGCCCTGAAATCTCTTAGACAACTAGAGAAAAAAAAACTTTATTTCCTCTAAACAATGGTTCCTAACTGAATGCGAAACGCCCACAATTTCAGGTCTCTTCCCCTTTACCGACCGCGCCATCCATCCCTTTTTCGATATCTTCCCGAATCCACTTGTCCGGCGGACCGCCCCTCTCCCGAATTCCATTAGGATAAAAAGAACCGTTTGATTGATTCAGGTATATTTGCCGACCGAATTCAGTTCCATTGCATTTATTAATAACACACAAGTATATACAACAACAAAAAAAAAAATTAATAGCGCCACAACAATATCAATCGGGGGTTTGTCCTGGGTCTTAGTCTTCGGAATCAGTGTCGGCGGCCATTTCTCGGGCGAGCCGGGCAAGACGAGCCGCCGTCCGTGCAGCTTTCCTCCAGGATTTCCGGGCCTCCTTTTCTGCCGCCTCGGCCTCTCGTAGCTGGGTCTCGGCGGCTCGTACGGCGTCGCGAGCCCGCTCCAGATCACGGCGGGCGAGAATTCGGGCAATCCCGCACTGGCGTGCGGCTCGATGGGCGGCGAGAGCAGTGGCCGCCGCGTGATGAGCTGCCTCACTAGCTTCTAGCCCGGTAAACTCCGGCTCAGCCTGGGCTTCTTCGGGCTGAAATAGCTCGGCTAGGAGCTGGGCTGCCTCGTCGTTCGCCATGTGACTACCTCGCCGCCGAGGTGGATATCGGTGAATGTCACGGCCACGGTCGGTCATGGCCTCCTTCCATTTCCCCCTTCATTCGCACCGAGGTGTTAATGGCTCCCTCGCCCGGGGGCTCGGCATCCCTTTGGGCGGGTCCGAGGGGACTTGGCCCGATAGATCTATTCATTTCGTATCGAGACGTCGATCAAGCAACATGCCGCTGAGAAGCCCGCCCCTCACGCCGGCATCCCCGTCGCCGGAGCCGTGGTCGCCGCCGAGTGAGATGTCCTCGGCGACAGCGGGGTCATTACCCCGCTACACGCCAGAGCCGCCGCTCCCGGATCCCCGGGACGTGCAGATTGAAGAGTTGCGGCGCCAAATTATCAACTTAGAGACAACGCTGCAGATCAAGGAGGTGAGGTACTTGGGAATTTGAATAATGTTTTCCTTTTGTACTCAGTTTCCCGTGTTAGTGCTAAAGATGTGAGGCACTTGGGAGTTTTATACTATGGAGAGCGTCAACCATCTTTTAATGAACTGCGCTCCGAATTCCGATGCATGCAAAGGCATGAAAACGAATCAGGATCCCCTGAAGCATCTTTTGCTGCGCCAAGCTGCTGTCAAAAAGCCGTACCTGGACCTGGTCATCCGTATCTGGCTCATCAGTCCGCCCGAAAGTGGAAGCATGGTCAGCGCAGTCAAAGAAGTGTTCGGCATGCACCGGCAGTTAACCCACGCCAATGCAGCCATGGAGCCGGCCATTCGTTGGAACGGCCCTGATCTGTGCAGTGCTGACCAGCTTATCGGAGCAGTCGTGGCCAGACTGCAGCTGGGCCGGACCACGAACAATGGCAGCTCGGCCCCGCTCGCCGGGGAAGTGCTACGGCGTCACTTGGGGAAGTGTGCGCGCGATCGCGGGCGTTTTTCAAAGGAGCGTCCCAAAAAGCAGTGAGATATGCTCAAAAGAAGATGTATCCTTGGAGCACAAGCCCCCGCGGACGTTCAGTACGCACCCTCAAGTTGGAGAAATCGTCCTAGTGCACGGGGCACTGGCTCGTGTATTAGCTCTCATTAGTGGACGGGATGGAATCCCGAGAGCCGCGATCATATCATTGCGGGTCGTCAAACAAGGAGACCCGTGATAAACCTATAGTACCTGGAGGCATCCCCCGACTTCACCACATAAGGCTAATTGACTTCCCGTCCAACATTGAACGACCCAAACAATTGGTGACGCATACTGGAGTACGGTTTAGTGTCCCACTAATACAGGGCGGGAATTACCAGTGTGGAGAGCGCTCCGACGCGTGCAATTCATACTCATTTAACTCAAGAAACTCAAGATTACGAAACGATATTTATTTTTAATCGTAAGTCGTTTCGCGTTTCTTCAGTAAGATTCGGGAAGCATACCAACATGCCCCGACCCCCTACACTCGCTTCTGGCTATGGTGAACGCCCCGGGGAGGGCGATCCAGAAGTGGAGTTGCACACCACCGAGGATGCGAACAGCCCCTACAGCGACTCCCTGGATTCGGTACAACACGAAGCGTACATCCCGAGTGAAGACTTCACGGATTCTGACTCTTGTACTGACCTGGTACCTCCCGGAAAAAACCGTCCCGATCGTTGACTATTCCGAAAGTGACAGTGACGAAGAGGCGGCAGAGTCCTGGTGGGCGGGCTCCGGGGGAGGGGGGTGGTGTCGGCGACTCTGCGGTTGTCTCCAGCCCGGCTGCTGCCAGGTCAGAGCTGGCAGCTGCCGGGCCTTCTTGTTCTTATGACTCCGTCTCCGCTGACTCGATTCAGCGCCCCTTGAGGCCGCTGCTGCCGCCGCTGCCAGAGCCTGCCGGCGCTGAGCAGCCCGTGGCCGGCCCCTCCAGCGAGGACTTCAGTGCCGATAACGGTTCACCGACGCCGTCCCAACAGCCCGAGTAAGTATTTATTTGTAATTATTAATTTATTTCTGTTGATTTTCTATTGATTTTTCTGTTCATTGATTTTGCTTTTTCACAGGACGGATATGGACCCTCAACTTGTGCCGTACTTTTCAAGGCCAGACAGCAAAGAGAAGCTCAGGCGCCAAAACAACGGCGGACCATCACCGGCTCCGTCCAACTGGTGAGGGAGCACGTAACACCCCTTCTGATGGCCTGCCGTCAGGATCTGTGGGACCTGGACATCCTGCTGGAAGGCGGGACAGAACCGCTCTCAGAGGCTCCGTCCTGCGGCTCTGTCTGGGACGGCTGCTCCTCCGGCTGGCTGTGTTTGAAGGTATCCGTCTCCGCCCCGAGGCTCCCTGCTGGGAGAGCTGGTGGAGTTACGCCATCCCCCGCATGGTCCGCGCGGACCCCCGCCCGCTCTAGTAGTACCACCACATGTACTCGGGGACACACCAACAGCAGTGTTAATTGTACATGGCCTTGAGTGTCACCGGTCGGTGACGCCGTCACGCTCGACGTGACGCCGCTCACCCGGCGCCTCACCGTCGGTCGGTGACGCCGTCACGCTCGACGTGACGCCGCTCACACGACTCCTCACCAATTCTGACCCGAAGCCCCTGCTGGGTGACCCGGCTGCGGTGGCCGCCTGGTGGGGTCAGCAGTTGCGGCGGCTGCCGGCGGAGCGGCCGGCCAGCCTGACCGCCGAGCTGGAAACGCCGTGGGGCCGGGCCGAGCTGCTGCTGCGGGCATTTAGTGAGGCCGTGCCGCGGAAGATGGACTGGTGGCGAGAGAGGGACCGGAAGGAGAAGCAGAACCGGGAGGGGAACTTCGGACCACTGAACACCTACCAGCGGTGCCGGGAGGGGTTAATTAAACTTGTGAGGGTTGTGCTGCGGTGGTTGTGCTGCATGAAGGGCTGACCATGGGCATGCTGGCAGCCCATGCTGGCCGAGTGGTCAGGATGCCGCTTCCGCCGCGTTCTCGCCTTCGGGTCCGTGATGTATTGGTTGCAGTGAACCGGCGCAGGCGGCGACTGTCGAACCAGGTGCTGCGACGGCAGTTCTCCCGTCCCAGCGCCAACCCGAAAGTCACGTTCGGGCTATTTGTGTTTTCTGTCGACTTCCTTGGCCCCGACGGCGTGCACCCGCCAGCTGCGGGATGGCAGGCCCTGGCGGAGGCGACAACCAACATGTCCCGCAACGCGCAAATCGCCGGGCTTTCTCACATGTCCGTCCCAAGGGCCGGAAGACGTGGCACGTTTTGTGTGTGTCCAGCTGCACCTGCGTGTCGCTCGCAGCTCTTGTTGATTCCTAATCGCATATCCCACATATGTTACCTTGTGTTCTGGTCTGGCAATACGCGGCGCGGCGATCCCTCTTTGACGTTGAAAATCGGTCACACCGTCAGCAAGGCGTTAACGACCTCAGGGCAGGACATGCAAAATACCATGAATAAGCCTGCAGTAGTGAAAAATTACCGGCATGCCCGTAGTGCGGTAGGGAAAGTTTGCAACTGTACTTCCAAAGCCTGTCAAGAATCTTGCGAGCAAAGAGCGTGAAAAAGGAGGCAGCCGGCGGCTACATGTGGCTCTTCGCCAGAATGCAGAAGGCCACCAGTCTCTCCCAGCTAGATCACGGCTTCAAAAACTTTCACCTGATCGCGCTGTCTAAGGAACAGCAGCGGACGCATCGGTGCCGTAAACTTTGCTTTGATTGCTTGTTTTAACACTATTCTTGCATTTACCAGTCCGGTGCAGTAGTGGGCGCCCTGAAACCACAAGTCGCACCCCGGGGCCCGGGCAGAGGCTCCCTATCGCCCTAGACATATGTCAGTTAGAGCACAACGCCCAGCCCATTGTGTCTTGTAGAAATCCCCAATGCAGCCGATGATCCTGCTTCGGACCAAGAGGAAGAACTGCCTGCGGTATCAGAGACAGCGCAGCATCAATCACAGAGTCGGCTGACTTACTGTAACGAAGTAACTTCCCTGTCCTCTCAATTAGCCTCCTTGCCGACCGCCCAGCTTTAATTCCTAATATGGAAATCCCTTCCTTATTGGCCCCGTGATATGACGTACATGTGTGACGTGTAACATTGTGTGCCGGCCGAGCCGTGGCCGGGCCGGAGCGGGCAGAGCCCCCGGACATTCGACTGTTGGGCCTTGTCACTTGCGGCCACACTTTGACTAACCTTCTTTGGCTTAAGTCAATAAAAGCCGAAAGGAACGTCTTCTTTTATAACAACACAACGTGAGAATCTAGGTTTTATTTTTACTATCACGAGCGCAGAGTTACACTTACAGGCTATCGTGGCAGCCGACGCTCTTCGAGAATTCCGCCCACATGAGGCCGGGCCAGCCCGCCCAGCGCGCCGTGGGTCAAGCCCCGCCTGGCAGACCACCGACCAGCAGGGCCCCAACCAGGCTCTGTAGTTTGATGGCCGAAAAGACAAGACATTTACCGGCAAATCTACCACAAAAAAACAACATGTGGCGGTGGTGGTGCAACCCGACTCGAGATACCTTACCCCCTTCACTACGGAGAGTGGAAAAGCCATCCATCAAGCCAAATTACATTGGAACTTGGTCAGGTCACTGGCGTTGGTGGAGCCATCAATTTGCCTTCGTGAAGTGGTTGGAAGATCCACCGAAATGGAGCGTGGCGCCACTCAAGCATGTAAAAAACAAAGGAGAGCCGAAAATCAGCCAGGTGATGGAGGTGAACTGGGGTTTCAGCTACCGTTGCGCCCGTTTGAACATTGCCACCGACTTCGAGGCAGCTCTTATGGGGGCCGTCGAGGACTGCTGGCCCGGTGGGCGAATGTCTGGTTGTCACTTTCACTTCTGTCAGGCGCTGTATCGACAGGCATTGTATGTTCAGTTACGATGATTGAAATGTTCGCCTCAGCAAGCAGCATGGGATACTTACTTAACTTGGAGTAGAAGTAGGAGGGAAAAAAGAAAGTTGCAAGGCCTCAATATTTAAATAGGAGGTACGTAGAACATTTGTACATCGTGACATTTTCATCAACTTTCTGTAAAATGCGTCAATCAAAAACGGTCATGTATGTGAATTGGCTAATGGATTAACCCAAACAGCTTGAGAAAGGTGTACCGTTTTAGGAAAATGACGTTTTTGAAAGTGTACTTTGCAGCTCTAGCGTCGTGGCCTAGCAATAGTCTACAGGGCGTCAGACCTCTTCCGCAAGTGGTGCGGGATGCTCATGTCAGTTCCACTTCTGCCACAGGAACACATCGATGAGGCGTTCCACCCGCTGTCAAATGACGTACCTTAGGATGTAAGGAAATATATGTATTATTTTATAGATTGTCGATGTCAGCATTATGTACCGTTTTTATAAAAATGACGTTTTTTTAAGTGTACTTTGCAGCTCTAGCGTAGTGGCCTAGCAATAGCCTACAGGGCGTCAGACCTCTTCCGCAAGTGGTGCGGGATGCTGATGTCAGTTCCACTTCTGGCACAGGAACACATCGATGAGGCGTTCCACCCGCTGTCAAATGACGTACCTTAGGATGTAAGGAAATATATGTATTATTTTATAGATTGTCGATGTCAGCATTATGTACCGTTTTTATAAAAATGACGTTTTTTAAAGTGTACTTTGCAGCTCTAGCGTCGTGGCCTAGCAATAGCCTACAGGGCGTCAGACCTCTTCCGCAAGTGGTACGGGATGCTCATGTCAGTTCCACTTCTGGCACAGGAACACATCGATGAGGCGTTCCACCCGCTGTCAAATGACGTACCTTAGAATGTAAGGAAATATATGTATTATTTTATAGATTGTCGATGTCAGCATTATGTACCGTTTTTATAAAAATGACGTTTTTTAAAGTGTACTTTGCAGCTCTAGCGTCGTGGCCTAGCAATAGCCTACAGGGCGTCAGACCTCTTTCGCAAGTGGTGCGGGATGCTGATGTCAGTTCCACTTCTGGCACAGGAACACATCGATGAGGCGTTCCACCCGCTGTCAAATACTCGAGAGGGAGGTCGGCCGCCTGCAAGTCACTGGCAGGTGTGTGACGATGAGCAGTGTGCTCCAGTTCATGGCCCGCAATATTGGTCAATAGACGGCTATTGACCATCGCACCCCAATATTCCAGTGAAGGCTGGTGACAATAAACACATGAAACTTAGCAGTTTCAAACTGTTGCATATCCTCAATTGAGTATCAATATTGTAGTGATCGTTTCATCCACTCAAGTTATTGGTGTACTTTAGCTCGTGTTGAGTAGGTGGCTAACAGCAGACACATTTTTCCAGGCTTACTGCTTATGATAAATGCAACAACTTCCGGGGCGTGGAAGATGAGCCTGTGAACGACGAGGAGCCGATGCAGTGGACAACGCTGCCCCTGCGGTTCATCAGATCCACTTCCCAGTGTCCGTCTGTGACGCTTGATCACATGTGGGAGTACTATGCCGGCGAGCGGGCAGTTATTCATCAAAGTGCACTGGCCATATACAGGGAGGGCTGGATTGTGAGTGCCCTTGGTGCAAAGGAGGACAGCAAAACATTCATCCAAATGCTTGTAAGAGCAGAGATGAAAAAGTCTAACCGTTATCATGTCCATTTTGTGTTAGATAGAGATGGTACCGTTGATGGAGCTCATTGTGAATGTGCAGCTGGGGGGTGGCAGCACTGCCGAATGTAAACATGTGGCCACCTCACTATATGGACTGGAGTCCCTGACCAGGACTGGCAAAATGCAGGTGGAGATGACATGCACCCAAACATCACAAACGTGGTATGCTCCCCGCACGGGACATACCGTGTCATCCCCTACTAAAGCTGCCAAGATCACCTACAAAGTTCACAACCCGGCAGATGAACAGCCTGCCACATCGAGGCAAGAGCAGCATGCTTCAGGTGAAGTGGACAACATGCCTGGGAAGAGAAATCGACTTTTGAACCTGCCGAACAACTACCAAGTAATAGCTATACCATGGAACATTTGCAAGGGTATATTTATTTCGGACTGCATTGTGTGTCCATTGATGTTTTGTATATCTCATGGAGTGTTTCATTTCATGCCTTTTGGTTGTGTGTCATCAGGTTTGCATTTACGGCTTTGAATAACATGAGCTGATATACAATTGCAAGCTGACACAGCTCCCTCCGACAGGACCGAGAGAGCCGCTAGAGCCGCTGACGTCCCTCCGACACGGCCCGACAACGGACTGACGGTCGTCGTTAGAGAGGCAAACGGTGACATCTCCCTCCAGCTGGCAACAAAGCTGGGGTCTCGGTCACTCAACCATAACGGCCACCCTCCGGTTTGGCACCGAACATAACAGCTCTATTTGGTATACATAGTATCAAATAGCGTAAGCATTACCATTTGTCAGGAAGTCCCAAACGGACTGAATCAACTTTATCTCGATTAGCTTCTATGAGCCAACGAGATAGACAAACTCTCATGGGCAAGCTTGCCGTCATCAGCCGCGCAAATAACGACATGAATCGGACTTGGTAGCTAAGCCTGATGTAGCGAGCGAGTGGGCCACGGGGGAGGGGAGCGGCAGTAAGGCGGTACTTAACCTTCCAGGCGGTGGGGGAGGGGGCATTTTTTTGCCCCCCCCCCCTTTAGTTTTTTTCGATATACCTCAAGAGCCGCTGCGCCGATCGTCACCAAACTTTCAGTACCCTCCCGTGAATAGCTATTGCACATTGTGACCAAAATATTTTCCAAAGGCTATGATAGGTTGGCCGCTAATGACGTCAGAGTGACGTCATTTTTGCCATTTTCGACCCAAAAAAGGTTTCGCGGAAAGAGCTGTCAGGCCTACAGCTTTAGAGATACAGAAAAATGTTTCAGACATAAGAGGTGTAGAATTAGGAGGGCTACAAAACTGCTATCTTGGATTTTTGAAATTTTTTGGTTTTTAACCCCCCCCCCCATGAAATGAAAAACTGGCCATAAAACATGCATCGCACAACCTTAGTAAAGTTGGGTTCATGTGGTGACCCTTGGTGACCTCTGGTGACCTGACCTGGTATGACCAGTGACCTCTAATAGCAACATATGTACTAGACAACTGACGCCCCATCGCTGATTTTCGACAAAATGCGTTTTACTCGGTGTTATAGCGCTTTCCCTAGATGCCCTGTGAACGGTGAAACATTTTATCTTTGACCTGACCTGTGACGTCATCGGTGACCCCGAGGTCAATGAAATTTGGTTTCCCTCGACAAATTTGACAGGGCTATCGAACGCCGTTTGAATTTTCCGGATCCGTTCAGTAGTTTCGGAGATACGGGGGGGGGGCAAAAAAAATGCCCCCCCCCCAACCGCGCGGAAGGTGGCCGGGAGGCCCACCGCCTGCCGGGTTAATAAGTACTGTATCTCGCTGTCGCGGGCGGAGCTGCTCGCCGTCTGTCAGCTCTAGCCCGGACAGCGAGATGCGGTTGGAGCCTTACAGGCTATGAAAAAGATGCTGAAGGAGAGCGGGGTTGCCATCGACCACTTAAAGTCGTACTCCATCAAGACGGCGGCACTCTGGCTGGCCCAGGAGACGCCCAATGGCCATTGACCACTTGAAGTCGTACTTTATCAAGAAGGCGGCACTCTGGCTGGCCCTGGAGACAGACGCCCAATGGCCATTGCCCACTTGAAGTCGTACTTTTGTGACATGCCTTCGGATTATACCGCCTGTTGGTTCGCGATGTCGAAATCCCGGGGACGGGATTTACGTCGAAAGGTTTTTGTATGTGACATGCCTTCGGATTATACCGCCTGTTGGTTCGCGATGTCGAAATCCCGAGGACGGGATTTACGTCGAAAGGTTTTTGTATGTGACATGCCTTCGCCGATCGATGCCGATCGATTCGCTCCGCTGCTCCCTATAAAAGCAGCGACGACGCGAGCGCGGACACTCACACTCTCTCGGTCTGATACTCGACACTGGACTCGACTGGTGGTGCCGCGTGGGTCGGCAGGACCATTCGGTCCGGGACATTCGTCCCGGACGTTGAGACACTCGGTCTGTGGCACTACGCATTCGTTCACTCACTCTGGAGGACTGTCAGTCATTCGCGGTGTGTGATCGTTCGGTGTGAGAATCGCTGTCGATACCGGGCTGACTGGTCGGCTTCTTGACTCCCCTGCGACCGACAACTATCATATCTGCCGACAAACCGACGGGCGAGCGTGAGAGTCGTTACGCGGCGGCGATGATGTTGAACAAAGAAAACAGGAAGACTAGTTGAGAGCATCACGACCAGAACAAAAGGAAACAGGAAGGAAACCACGACAAAAATCAACATCGACACATCTTCATCCAAAATATCAATAAGAAACGCCGCGTAACATAATGGTGGCCAGTGTGGGGGGTTGAAGAAAAGAAGCGGCATGATCCAGCAAGTTGAAGATTCCCATCGCCGCTCCAAGCGTCGTGCCGAACCCCATTTTGAAGAAAGCGAATGGTGATGAAGAGGACCGACGCCCAATTCGGCACTCTGGCTGGCCCAGGAGACGCTCAATGGCCATTGACCACTTGAAGTCGTACTTTATCAAGACGGCGGCACTCTGGCTGGCCAAGGAAACGCCCAATGGCCATTAACCACTTGAAGTCGTTGGCTGGCAAACGCCCAATGGCCATCGACCACTTGAAGTCGTACTTTATCAAGACGGCGGCACTCTGACTGGCTAAGGAAAATTTAAGTGGCCATCGACCACTTGAAGTCGTACTTCATCAAGACGGCGGCACTCTGGCTGGCCCGGGAAACGCCCAATGGCCATCGACCACTTAAAGTCGTACTTCATCAAGACGGCGGCACTCTGGCTGGCCCAGGAGACGCCCAATGGCCATTGACCACTTGAAGTCGTACTTTATCAAGACAGCGGCACTCTGGCTGGCCCAGGAAACGCCCAATGGCCATCGACCACTTGAAGTCGTACTTTATCAAGACGGCGGCACTCTGACTGGCCAAGGAAAATTTTAGTGGCCATCGACCACTTGAAGTCGTACTTCATCAAGACGGCGGCACTCTGGCTGACCCAGGAAACGCCCAATGGCCATCGACCACTTGAAGTCGTACTTTATCAAGACGGCGGCACTCTGGCTAGCCCAGGAAACACTTTTAGCAATGACGTCATATATAACATACCTGCCAATCAAAGTAGTACCCTGTGACTTTTGACGTCACATTAAAAAAAATATAATAATTCGCAGGAGATCTTGTGTGTCGCAGATCTTGTGGAGCGCCTCGACGCTTATGACAGGAACGATGATTTTGGTCACATAGAGCCCAGTGGTGAAACAGAGGTGCAGTTTTCAGTTCCAAAGGAGGTTGAATTAGCAAGTCTGAGTGCTAAGCACAGGGCTGGAATGCCGAATATCGACTATGAGTCCATTCAAGAGTACATGTGTGGTCATGGTGGCCAAATCCATAAGAGCGCCTTCCCCATGTTCAAGACAAGTTTCGTGAAAAGTGTCATGGTCGGTACACTATCAGGTACCAGCTATTTCCAAGGAATGATACGAGCTGAAATGGGAAAACACATGACATACACTGTAGTGCTATCTCATGCAGCGTTTGGCGTCGGTGAGGGTGTGTCCAGAGTGGTGGGTGCGGTACACAACGAGGACGGTGACGAACTGCACGACAAGGCAGCAGTGGTCAAAGTGCGGCGCCACCGACGTAAAACCCAGTGGGTGAAGACCGATGCAGGTCTACGAGCTGAGAAATACTGGACCGTGGCGTGTACCTTCTGGTAAAACTGTACCGACAGCGGCACTGATGTGCAGTATGGCAGGGCACAGACTAGGGCACTTGTAAATCGGACATATGCATGGCCAAGTTAAGGTTAGCTGGGTAGGAGGTGACTTGTGGCGGCAAAAAATCAGTCTGATGACTGAATCTGTGTGGCGTTTGGCAGCGGCCCTGTTTGCCCGCGTCATATTGTTTGCTGTCTGACCATAATTTATGTGTACTTACGGATGTTTGTTTCTTCCTTCAATTGGTCATCAGCTCATCGGCCGCTCAGCATGGACGTGCTCGAGGTCAGCGACCCAGAGGCACACCGATGGCTCTCGCGGCACCTCCGACGCTCGGCGCCCCCGCTGCACCTCCTAATAGGAGACTCGGTGGCGCGGGATGCCGGCCTGAGACCCAGACTCGGCCGGCACCAGTTCCTCAACCTGGCCAGAGGCGGCGCAACACGGGCTTCGACTGCCGATGAGCTCCACACCATCCTGGACCGCTGGACGTCGGAGGCGGAGAGACCGGGTGGCCGACGCCCTTCAGCTGCCCATCTGGCTGGCCATGACGGCGGCCTTCCCGGACCGCTGAGCAGTGAGTTGTGAGTGAGCGCGCCGAGTCGCGACACTCCGACACTCGACGAGAGTGTCGGAGAGTGCGGTGTGACGCTCCTGTCTCGCCTTTAAAGCCACGCTGTGAGTTTTTCTGCACCGGTACGGTGCTATAACCGCTACTTCGTATCAATTCCCGTGATGAGACATCCACAGTCGGTCTTGCGGCCTCTGACCCCGCCAGATACACCTCCCCCTCCGGAACCACCAGAACCACCGTCCCCACCCTCCCCGGTATCGGATCATGTTCAGGATCCAACGTTCAATCCGTATGATTCGGACAGCATGTCGCTTCCTGAAGCTGTAAAATCAACGTCCTTTGTGGACGACTGGTCGGATTCCGACTGGGACATGGAAGGTTAACCTCCGGTCGGAGCCCGAGTAGCAACGCGACGTATGATGCAGGAGGGGCTACCGGGCCGTAGCACGGACGTGTGGGTGGAAGTGGGCACTGCCGCCGCTTCCCGCGCGCCCGCCGCCTCCACCTCAGGCGCGCCAACCGCCGCCGCCGCCTCAGGTGCGCCCGCCGCCGCCTCCGCATTCGCGCCCGCCGCTGCCGCCTCACTCGCGCCAGCCGCCGCCGCCTCAGGCGTGCCCGCCGCCGCCGACGCCGCCTCACTCGCGCCCGCTGCCGCCACCTCACACGCGCCCGCCGCCGCCACCTCACGCGCGCCCGCCGCCGCCGCCTCACGTGCGCCTGCACTGGACAGCTTCCTGCCTGCAGAGGGCTGGACCACGGCAGTGGCACTGTGGTGCCCTGTCGTCGCCCGTGTAGTTCAGCGCGACCACCGGCGGAAACATGTCGCCCAGTGCCCTGGCGGCCAGGACTGCCCACTGGCCGGGGAGATGAGGACTATCAAGGATATCGAATTGTGGTCCGCGCCGACCTCCAACACGGAACGGACGTGTTCCTGCGGAGAAGTGATTCGAAGCGGAGGGTACGGGCTGAGAAAGTGCCTGAGCCGGCACCTCAAACGCAACAAGGTTCATGAAGGGGATGATCAGGGAGAAGTGCTCATCAAGGTACTCAACACTGGGCACCGACTGGTGGCCAGGACGTGGGCCTGCGCCCAGGCCACTGGCCTCCCTCTGCTGAACGGCCCAGAAGTTCCGAAGCCCCCTGGTCCAACTCAAGACGGTGAGACTGCCGGTTCGTCTGAGGCAGCTCCAACACGCTACGTGACACAGCGGGAAGATCTGCATCGCTTGTCTGTGGAGCGGGTGGGGCCCTTCAGACCCGAATGGAGCGTCATGAACATTCCGTTCAAGAACGTGCACACGAAAAGGCAGTACACGCAGCACCTGACGCACCTGCTACGTGCATCGAACATCCTGGATCACGACAAGCCTCTGGAGAGCCTCGACTTTCGGGTCTTGATGGCGGACACATCCTCGCAAGAAGCGTTGCGCAGCGCCCTGTCGGATTTTTTGAGAGAAAAGTATCCGACCGGGTATATGATGTGTATGTCGCTCAAGTGGGTGACCAAGATGATCGGGGGCCGGATCATCGTGGTTCCCGATGACCTGGAGCTGCGCTGGCAGGGGTACCTCGAGGCTTTCAACAAGCTCATTGACTATGAGCTGACGATGGCGGCCGACTCCAGAAAAGAAGCGAAGCGCGCCCGTCGGGACCGGAAGGTGCAATCCTACCAGAGCGACCCCGGCAAGGAGGGTCGCGCCAAGGTCCGAGAGCGGGGTCTACACTGGCTCCGAGAGATAAGAGAAAACTGGTTCACGGCGAGCCAAGAAGATCTGGAGCCAGCGGCGCGGCTTTTCGCCCAAGTGCTCTTCATACTATCCAACTTGTTCCAAGGCCAACGGACACAGGTGTTTGCGGAAGTAACAGTGGACGAGTTCCGCCAAGGCGAAGACACGGAGCTAGGACGCTTCGTTGAGCACATGGGCGGGAAGACGAAGGACCAACACGGAAGCGCGGTTGCGTTCTTCCTAAAGGCGGAAGCAGATCTGACGGCGTTCTACCTCAAGTATATGAGGAAGCACCTCCGAGACGCACCAACACCGCAAGTCTTCCCCATCCAACGGTACCCCGCCCAACTGGGCCAGTCGCGCCAGCTGCTGGCCATCATCGGCATCGGCGCAGATGAGCTCAAGGCCATTATGGGGGTGGGGAGCCGCCGCTGGCACAACACCCTGTCGGTGGAGAAGATGCGGGCAGGGCAGCTCACGTATCCTGAGTTTGAAAGCCTCTGCAGCCTCCGCCGCCACTCGGCCCCGACCGCTCAGCGGTATTATAACATGGAGTCCCGCCGCGAGCGGGACATCGAGGGGGTGAAGCAGTTCGTGGCCATGGCGGGCGTCGACCCTGACCCCCGCTCCAGCGTGGAGCCATTTGTCTTGGCGGACATCGTGGCGGAAGAAGCAGTCCCCCACGACTCACCCGAAGACGCCTCTCGCCAAGAAGACGACTCTCCAGGAGCTGAATCCTCGCCTGAAGGATTGACGCGCAGATTGAAGAGTTGCGGCGCCAAATTATCAACTTAGAGACAACGCTGCAGATCAAGGAGGTGAGGTACTTGGGAATTTGAATAATGTTTTTCTTTTGTACTCAGTTTCCCGTGTTAGTACTAAAGATGTGAGGCACTTGGGAGTTTTATACTATGGAGAGCGTCAACCATCTTTTAATGAACTGCGCTCCGAATTCCGATGCATGCAAAGGCATGAAAACGAATCAGGAGCCCCTGAAGCATCTTTTGCTGCGCCAAGCTGCTGTCACAAAGCCGTACCTGGACCTGGTCATCCGTATCTGGCTCATCATTCCGCCCGAAAGTGGAAGCATGGTCAGCGCAGTCAAAGAAGTGTTCGGCATGCACCGGCAGTTAACCCACGCCAATGCAGCCATGGAGCCGGCCATTCGTTGGAACGGCCCTGATCTGTGCAGTGCTGACCAGCTTATCGGAGCAGTCGTGGCCAGACTGCAGCTGGGCCGGACCACGAACAGTGGCAGCTCGGCCCTGCTTGCCGGGGAAGTGCTACGGCGTCACTTGGGGAAGTGTGCGCGCGATCGCGGGCGTTTTTCAGAGGAGCGTCCCAAAAAGCAGTGAGATATGCTCAAAAGAAAATGTATCCTTGGAGCACAAGCCCCCGCGGACGTCCAGTCCGCACCCCCCAAGTTGGAGAATCGTCCTAGTGCACGGGGAAGGGAGCAGAGGTCGTTGGCCACTGGCTCGTGTATTAACTCTCATTCGTGGACGGGATGGAATCCCGAGAGCTGCTATCATATCATTGCGGGGTCGTCAAACAAGGAGACCCGTGACAAAAGTACCCCGCCTGGAGGCATCCCCCGACTTCACCACATAGGGCTCAATGACTTCCCGTCCAACATTGAACGACCCAAACAATTGGTGACGCATACTAGAGTACGTATTAGTGTCCGACTCATACAGGGCGGGAAGTACCAGTGCGGAGAGGGCTCCGACGCGTGCAATTCATACCTACTCATTTGCAATATTACTCTACACATTTCATAATTATCCCGTTTTTTTTTACGCTGTCTTTGTTTTACTTGTCAGGATGTCCTTGGAAAACACCCATTATTGTTGTGTTTGCTGATGCTTTCTCATTTCGGAGAACGAGGTGGACGTCATATGCCTTCAGAACGACGAGGCGGACCAGTGGTTCGCGGAGCAGGCGGTGCAGCTGGAGCCAGTGCGAGACCCAGGACCCAGGACAGCACTTGAACTTTCGATGGTTGATTACATGGCGGCACAGCGGGTCGCCCCCAAAGTGTCTGCCATCCAAAACTTTAAAGCAAACCACCCGAAGATGACATTCACCAGGCCGTTGCCCTCCGTGGCCCTAAAGCTTCGCGATGTGGCGGCGGCCATGCAGTAACACACAGGCAATGCGTCCATGAGGTTTTACTTGGAGGAGCGGGCCAGCTGAACCTCTACCAGAGCGGGCTGCTGGCGTTTTGCCGGCGCCACTCCATGAACGTGGCTGAGCAGCGCTACAAGCAGCGAAACCGGCGGCACACGTATCCAACTGCGCAGCGGGATCTCCTCGCGGTCGCCTCCCGTGTGCTCCAGGAGCCTGCTGCCGCTGAAGAACCCGCGGCCGGCTAACAGCAGTAGATGCATCTACACTTGGTACCAAAAACTTGGCTTTGACAGCTTTGCCTTCTTGGCGGCGCAGCGCTGCGCTCTCGGACCAACGGCGGGCCATCAACGTCTCCCTCCGACTGGTGAGGGAGCACGTAACACCCCTCCTGATGGCCTGCTGTGACGACCTGTGGGACCTGATCATCCTCCTGGAGGGCGGGACGGAGCCGCTCTCAGAGGCTCCGTCCTGCGGCTCTGGCTGGGACGGCTGTTCCTCCGGCTGGCTGTGTTTGAAGGTATCCGTCTCCGCCCCACGGCTCCCTGCTGGGAGAGCTGGTGGAGTTACGCCATCCCCCCCCTGGCCCGCGCGGCCCCCACCTGCTCCTGTGGTACCACCACATGTGCTCGGAGACACACCAACAGCAGTGTTACCTGTACATGGCCTGGAGCGTGGTGGACCGGGACGATCTGGGGGACGGCGTGCCGATGACGTCACCGGTCGGTGACGCCGTCACGATCGACGTGACGCCGCTCACACGGCTCCTCTTCAAGTCTGACCTGAAGCCCCTGCTGGGTGACCCGGCTGCGGTGGCCGCCTGGTGAGGTCAGCAGCTGCGGCGGCTGCCGGCGGAGCGGCCGGCCGGCCTGACCGCCGTGCTGGACACGCCGCGGGGCCGGGCCGAGCTCCTGCGGCGGGCCCTCAGTGAGGCCGTGCCGTGGAAGATGGACTGGTGGCGAGAGAGGGACCGGAAGGAGAAGCAGAACCGGGAGGGGAACTTCGGACCACTGCTCACCTACCAGCGGTGCCGGGGAAACTTTGTGACTCTACTTTCAAAGCCTGTCACGGGACCTGCGAGCAAAGAAAGTGAAAGAGGAGGCAGCCGTCGGCTACATGTGGCTCTTCGCCAGAATGCAGAAGGCCACCAGTCTCTCCCAGCTAGATCACGGCTTCAAAAACTTCCGTCTGATGGCGCTGTCGAAGGAACAGCAGCGGATGCATCGGAGCCGTTAACTTTGCTTTGACTACTTGTTTTAACACTATTCTTGCATTTACCAGTCCGGTGCAGTAGTGGGCGCCCTGAAACCACAAGTCGCACCCCGGGACCCGGGCAGAGACTCCCTATCGCCCTAGACAAATGTCAGTCAGAGCACAACGCCCAGCCAATTGCGTCTTGTAGAAATCGCAAATGCAGCCCATGATCCTGCTTCGGACCAAGAAGAACTCTATGCGGCATCAGACGAGCAGGCACCACAGAACTCTCAGATGCACCGTCCTTTCCTAAATGTAGCCGAAGATCCTGCTTCGGACCAAGAGGAAGACATGTCACGGTTAATTGTAATTGTGCGAGTGTCTACGATGCCACGCGCTATTTCCGTTGCCAACGCATCGGCCACAACGAGAGCAACAGCCAAGGTAAGCTGATGTGCTTCTAGTGTGCGTGCTGGAATGACGCCCAACCAGGACAGTCGCTCGGAGACCCCTCGATGTTATTTGTTTGTTAATTGGGGCTTTAGGGCGCACCGACTACTTAGGTCATTTTGCGCCCATAACGTCGTTTTAATAAAACAAGTGTGTCAAAAGAGAGAACCTTCTAGATACGAAGACTTGACATGCAACAAGATTCACAATTGAGATGTCGCTTTCGGAACAAGGTGAAGGTTGCATTGTGAACTATTGCACAGGATCTCAACAATGTGATGTAGCAGACTCCCGTGGTCTTTGTCGTCGTTCATGGTAGCGCTCTGCCGGTGATACTGGTGCCAATGACCCGGAAGACGCGACGCCTCTACAGGACAGTTCTGGCACAAGTGGCCCAGCTCCTGAACTTCATCCCTAAGGCGTTCCTGTCCAATTGGGAGGCGGGGCTCCAAGGAGCGGCACGGGAGACGTGGCCAGAAACGCCACAGCACGGATGCTGGTTTCACTATGCCCAGGCTGTGATCCGTCAGATCCGCCGTCTGGGTCTTTTCGATTAACAAATCATGGACGTCCTGCACATCAACGACCCGTCGGCTCGCACCTGGTACCGGCGGCAGCAGATGGCCGTCCACCTGGTCCTGCCGGCGATTCGATCGCCCGGGACTCAGGACTGGCCTCGCCTCTGCCGGGCGAGGAGACCCCTCGATGCATCAACTGCAGAGGGGTGGGGGGGGGGACGCCCAAGGCGTTTTACCTTTGTGCCATCAGTGTCGTGGCATCAGAAGCTGCAGGAGACTCTGCCTTCATAATGAGGACCTTGAAGGAGGGGTTACTCACTCACTCTGGGATAGAGCTTGCGCCTGAGGTGTCGGTAGCTGATACTGCAAGGGCAATCACCGCTGCGGCGACTGAGGTGTTCCCTGGAGCAGTGAGGAGAGTCTGCTGGTTCCACCTGAAAAAAGGCTGTGGAAAAACGACCCAGGAAGGAGACGAGAAACATGTGTAGGGTTAATGAGAAAAAAAAAAAACATTCAGACGCTATCGTAAAAATGTAATGTGAGCAATGTGATTCATTCCATATTTTGATCAACATGTCCTGAACTGTGATAATAATTGACAAATAAGCATATAGTGTAAATGTAGGTATAGTGAATACATTGTGCACAATGTCAAATAACTGATAAGCGGTGAGGCTCGGCCCTGGTGTTATCATTGTCGTCTGTGTTAGGGTTTGAAACCATAATACAAGCCGCCTCCCAACCCGGCAGCAGCTCCGTCCGACTGCAATCAGCCGTCACAGCTCTCTCTCCGACAGGATCGGGGGTGACGGGGGAGCCGGCGACACTGGCCAGACGGCCCGACCACGGGCTGACGGTCGTCGTTAGAGAGGCGGAGGGTGACATCTCCGTCCAGCTGGCCACGGAGCTGGGGTCTCGGTCGCTAAACCATAACGCGTCTTTGGAACCTTGGATACACTTTAGGCCTCCATGATCAAGAAAAAAAGAGGAGCCCATGCCACCCTCCGGCTTGGCACAGAACGCAACAGCTCTATTTTGTATACATAGTATCAAATAGCGTAAGCATTGCCATTTGTCAGAAAGTCCCAAACGGACTGAATCAACTTTATCTCGATTAGCTTCTATGAGCCAACGGAATAGACAAACTCTCATTGGCAAGCTTGCCGTCATCAGCCGCGCAAATAACGACATGAATCGGACTTGGTAGCTAAACCTGATGTAGCGAGCGAGTGGGCTACGGGGGAGGGGAGCGGCAGTAAGACGGTACTGAATGATTACTGCATCTCACTGTTCGGGGGCGGAGCTGCTCGCCTTCCGTCAGCTCTAGCCCGGGCAGATAGCTGCGGCAGGAGCCTTAAAGGCTATTAAAAAGATGTTGAAAGAGAGCGGGGTGGCCATCGACCACTTAAAGTCGTACTTCATCAAGACGGCGGCGCTCTGGCTGGCCCAGGAGACGCCCAATGGCCATTGACCACTTGAAGTCGTACTTTATCAAGACGGCGGCACTCTGGCTCGCCCAGGAAACGCCAAATGGCCATTGACCACTTGAAGTCGTACTTTATCAAGACAGCGGCACTCTGGCTGGCCCAGGAAACGCCCAATGGCCATCGACCACTTGAAGTCGTACTTTATCAAGACGGCGGCACCCTGGCTGGCCAAGGAAAATTCAAGTGGCCATCGACCACTTGAAGTAGTACTTTATCAAGACAGCGGCACTCTGGCTGGCCCAGGAAACGCCCAAAGGCCATCGACCACTTAAAGTCGTACTTCATCAAACCGGCGGCACTCTGGCTGGCCCAGAAAACGCCCAATGGCCATTGACCACTTGAAGTCGTACATTATCAAGACAGCGGCACTCTGGCTGGCCCAGGAAACGCCCAATGGCCATCGACCACTTGAAGTCGTACTTTATCAAGACGGCGGCACTCTGGCTGGCCAAAGAAACGCCCAATGGCCATCAACCACTTGAAGTCGTACTTTATAAAACCGGCGGCACTCTGGCTAGCCCAGGAAACGCCCAATGGCCAATGGCCATCGACCAATTGAAGTCGTACTTCATCAAAACGGCGGCACTCTGGCTGGCCCAGGAAACGCCCAATGGCCATCGACCACTTGAAGTCGTACTTCATCAAGACGGCGGCACTCCGGCTGGCCCAAGAAACGCCCAATGGCCATCGACCACTTGAAGTCGTACTTTATAAAGACGGTGGCACTCTGGCTGGCCCAGGAAACGCCCAATGGCCATCGACCACTTGAAGTCGTACTTTATCAAGACGGCGGCACTCTGGTTGGCCCAGGAGACGCCCAATGGCCATCGACCACTTGAAGTCGTACTTTATGAAGACGTCAGCAGCGAGAAGTATATCGCTTGTTTCGTGTCCCCAGAGAAGAGCGTGAATAGCGTCTGCAGATCCACTGTTCTCTACACGTCTGCTGGCGCTTCTGTTGGAGTCCCGCGCTGCTGATGTTCTGTGCGCCTACTGATGTCCGCGCCTACTGTTGTCTTCGGGTGGTATGCGCGGCGTGTTCTAGTCTAGCGTGGCGTTTCTATTATTGTCCGCTTTGTGGTGCGGGAGCCCTGAGTGCATTACCTACTGAAGAAGAGGCTGGCTCATTTTCATGTTGAAGTAATTAGACTGTTTTTTTTTTTCAGGCAGCTCAAAGTATATTTTATAATTACGTAGTTATTATGGAAGACATACAAGCAAGGTAGTACAAAACAATATCAATACAAACGTGCGACGTAAATGAAAACATCACATCACAACGCCTATCGCGCCTCGTGTGGCACAAAACACGGAATCTGACAATGTCTATGCAAACGAAACTAGCAAGTTCCATGTCAAAAATCAATCGTCGGCATAACCCTCGCGACCAAAGATCCCTCGTTGCTCTCGCATGTGGCTGTGAAAGACAAGTGCGTGCAATCTGCGAGGAGTGGATCAAATTCAAGGCACATCGAGGGAAACTTGTATCTCGGTAAGCTGGTGCGGCTCAGAGAATCATTCATCGAGCTCACAAAATCACTCATCGAACTCACAGACTCATCCAGCTCACAAACCCACTAGCCGAGCTCACAAACCCACTCATTAAGCTTACAGACCCACTCATCGAGCTCATCACTCACCGAGTTCACGGAATCACTCATCCCCTCCTCCGCGCCTCTGCAGCTCCCACGAGCGGAAGCGGCGCGCGCCCAGCGCCAGCTCCGAGTCGAGATCCTCCGGCGGCCTGCGCTCGTCGCTGAGCGCCGCCACGGCGAACAGTACCGCCTCCGGCGCCTTCACTTCCTCCGCGTAGATGCGGGGGCATTCAGGCCGCCGCCGGCGCAGTCCTTCGACCACCCGCAGCGCGCGGCGCCGGGCCCGCTCGGCCATCTCGCCGAATGCCTCCAGGTCTCCCAGACAGGAGGAGGCGATCAGCTGGCGTCGGTCGCCGCTCCGGTACGCGTCCCGTCGCCAGGAGGGCGCGCGGCCGGCGTGCACTGCCCGCAGGCGGCGGTCGCGCTTCTCGCTCTCGATCACCTCCAGCAGGCGCGCGGCGTACGCTCGCTGCTCCTCGAGCTGTTGGATCAGCTGACTGTTGGATCAGCTGACGATTAACTGCTCCGCAAACTCATGGGCTTTCCTTTGGAGTCAGCCGACCCAGCGGGATTTGACGAAGGTAAGCTGTTTATGTATATTGTATTATATAAAATATTAGATGATAATGGTGAAGCTAGTGCTGCATGAAACAAGGTTTTGGATATTGTAGCTACATTGAAGTGCGTTCGGGAGCAAGATCAATCCCAAACAGATTCATCAATGCACATAAGTCAGAGTTGTTTTATTGCAACGGTTTTTATGAAGATCAGAGTGTTGTTGTTAATGTTGAAAAGCTGAAAATCCTCTTTGTTTGAATTGTTATTCTATTGAAAAACAAAGCTGAGATCTCACAACTCAGTAAAGCCTCAGGCTCAGACAGTAAAAGCTGCCTGATGTCAGGTAATAGTCAGGTTGCTCTGTTAAGGAGCGTATGCTTGGAAGTTAATAAACCAAATCATTTCCAGTTGACTGCCAGGGAAGAAAGAGCAGGCTTGTCATCCAGGAGTACCAAAGAGTACCATCCAGGAACACCAAGTCCTGCATAAAGGACGCAAACGTTCGTATTCTTGATTATTATTCCGCGGGACCGGCGGTCAACGTCTAGTAATCTCGTGATGACGGTGGTACTGACCACGTGCCTTGTATCCTTGTGCGCGGGTGGTGGCCGGCAGAATACCAGCTCGACGGCTGTCACCTGGAGGTGGACTTTCCACCAGCGGCGGCACGGGATGACATCCGCGATTATTTTCTCCGATGTTTTTGTTCCTGGTTAACAAAATATACTGAAATGAACTGAACTGGCAGCGGCTTCAACGCCAAACCGTGCACCGGCTTCAGCCCCAAGTCTGGCAGCAGCTTCAACGCCAAGCCGGGCACCTTAAGCGTTGGACATCCATGATCGATTGTAACTTTGTATATACGAGGTGTATACAATAATGATGTCTATTGTAGATGATTTGGAAACCGTAACCAAACCAAATACTGATCCGAATCATGGAAAAATAGAACAGGAATGCCATTTTTTGCCAAAGTTCAATGGTTTTGTACAATCTAATTTATAATTTATAATGATTTTGTACCAAACCAAATACTGATCCGAATCATGGAGAAATAGAAGATTTTTTTTTTGTCACAGTTCAATGATTTTGTACAATTTGAATTATTATAAAAGCAAATAATTTAAAGTGACAAGAATAATCTCATTTATTGTTATGTAGGAAAGGCTATATCCCATTTTTGGTGACGGCTAAATAGAGTTTGCAGCGGAAGCTTATTACATGTTGATCAATCTTATTGTGTAACAGCTAAACGCTGTGACGTTTCTTTCAACATCAAAAACTTATCTTATTCATACATATAAACTGCCTCACATAGTACCCTGTCTGCCGGGACGCCGGGGCCAAGGACGAGACCGGTCACACGCCTACCGAGCGGCTGTCCCCCATCAAGCCGGCTAATGCCGCAAGATCAAACGTTCGCTGACGGTAGTGCAAACAAACCCCACCCGACGCCGAGCCAGCTTCAGACACCCTGGCGCCCTCACATCCTTTCGGGGCCTCTGGCCAGGCCAGCTGCGTCCGACGTCGCTGGAAGTCAACATCCGGCGAAACATCTCGTGCTGACTAGTGCGAAAAGCGCCGCGTCCGGCGCAGCCAAGAACCGACACCCGGCGGAAAGCGACTGTGAAAAACGTCACTTCCGACCAGGAAACAGCGTAGGAGGGGAGAAATCCGAAGCCTCGGCCACGCCGGACGCGCTTCCTCTCGAAGCCCCGGTCAGGGCTGCCGCCGGATGAAATTGCGGTAGCAAGACAGGAAAATGCAGATTTGGTGGGCCCAGTCACGGATCTCGACCCCCAGCCGGAACCGGATAACGAAAGGAATAAAACCGGGCCGCAGAGGGGGAGAGACACAGAATACCCGGGGAGTCTCTGCCGGCCGGACCAGTGGTGCCCTCTGCCCTCTCTCTGACTCTACTCGTGCAACCCTCATCAAGAACAGCAACAATCGCCATCTTCGACGCCAAAATCAAGTGAGTCGCCAGCAGAAGGCTGCCTGCCACTCCCAGCCCTTCAGCCATGTCCACCACACACGCATTCTCTCCCCTCCCCCATCTCTACCGGGCGTCTACCCCAATCTCGGTCTGCCGTCCCGTAGGGTCAGGCCCTGCCACCATTAGCAGATAGAGACAGCTGTGGGGTAGGATGATGGGAATAGTGGAATCGTGCCGCACTGCCGGAGTGCGGCAATGGTTCATGTTACAATTGCTTAGTACGAAATTCATAGAAGCTTATACATAAAAGACGATCAATGAGTTGAGCGGAAATCCCAAAAGTATTACGACCTGAATGCCAAGTGCCAAGTTGGTATCGGTTTGGTAAAACCTTGGTATCCGATTGGCATTTCTTTATTAGTATAAAATGTCTCTTCCTGCGAGGCAGTTTGGAACCACTCATGATGGTAATAATGAGCCGCTGTCCTTATTTGTTGCCGGGTGACTATTGGGCCATGTACAAAGATCCCAGCCTGACGATACTCGGGCCTCGTCTGGGATGGGGATGCGGCGAAAGCGGTGCGGGACCTCCTGGTGGCGGTGTTCACCCGGGAGGTCCTGGCCAACTCGACACTGACCGGCACGGTCGGAAATGCCTTCCAAGACGGCGCCAGAAACACAAGCTCCCGATAAATATTAAGAACTTGTGCTTTTTTACATCGGCAAAGTTAGTTCTTCTAATGTGCTCCGTCCAGCGTGTTCGTGTACGGAAACCTTACGCATGAAACCGTTGGCAAAGTTGATAGGTACTGGAACTCTTCCGTAAGTGTCTCAGTCAACAGTTCTTGTCAGTACACGGATGTGGGTAAATGAATGCTAAGTGTATCCATGGTACTGCTCTCAAATGATATAAATATTGCACAGCCTTGGATTATTTGTATTCCAAATGCTTGCTTTTAAGACGAGTATCATTCGGTCATCTAGGGGAAAGTGGGTGTATTGCGCCCTCCTAACCAATTGCGCCCACCAACATTCCCACGGATTCAATGGCATGTTTAGAATTTTGTGTTCGAAAACATCATTTTCACCACTGCATTGTTCATTTTATGGCCCAAACACTCCGATGAAGCCAATCAGCAAGGCTCATAACGCCATCAAAGATGTTATGGCGTTTTCTTAACTTTTTTGCAGTACTTTGAACTCTTGGCTATAAAAATTTATGATATTTGTGTGATTTTCAGAGTGATATTTAGAAAGAAAAACCCTTTTTTCATTGTATTTCACCGAAACCGTAAACTTCCTGCAAAATATTTATAATAACTTCTTTGCTTTTATTAAAAAGTACCTCAATTTTAATTGCGCCCATGGCAATTGCGCCGGGGGGGGGGGGCGCAAATAGAATGATGGTGTAGCCATTGTATCACGACAGTATGAATGCATCATTAAGTGATTGCAATAAAGAAGGAGTTTAATGTCAGGCAAGGGAGCAGCCCGCTGTCGTCAGTCCGCAAATTATTTCTATCGTCAAACTTATAATGCAGCTGCCATTTAGGCTACGACTTGTGGTGTAATTGACAAAATACGACATTTTCAACATGGGCTCAGGCGTGAGAAGTGACAGCTATGATAAAAAGTAAACTGATGTCATTAAGTTGTCAATACGATGAAAATTATTAATTTTGAGGGAAACGATTGAAAATTTAACTGTATAGGCGCATACGTTTACACATATCTAGTATGTTACAGTAAAAGTTTTCGTTGCACTTTTACAAGCGTACGGACACATGTAAAGTTATCTACCTGAGCAAAAAACATCGCGATTTATATCTACATTTATTATTTATCCAGCCTGAATAACATTATAAATGTTTAAGTAAGCCGCAATGACATTAGACTACCGGGGTGTATGCATTCCGTCTCATTCACTTAGCCATGTTAAAGTATAGGGCGCATTTGGGTGCTAATTGCGCCATCCCCCTGGCGCAATTTACAGCAGTTGTTGGCAAATGCGCCCTTTTGCATGTTTCTGAAAAAGCAGTGTCAGAAGCAAACGAAACATTCTTAATTGATCGGGAGGCTCTTAAATCGTAGCCAATGAGCTCCTCTTTGAAATGGTTACCAGTGCATGCTTATATCTCCAGCGGTTTTCTTACAATTAGCGTTTTTCCTTAAGGTGGCGCAATTCACCTTCCTTCCCCTACCTCTCTCTCCGACCCCGGCTCAGCGCAGGCACGTGCCCATTGACACGCCTGATAAAGGAGGTAAAGTATTCCTCTGATCTTTACCTACGAGATTACTTCATATGTGTTTAGTAAGCGATATTGGCGTTTTTCTTTTGTGATGCGATGTAGAGCGTGGACGATAGGACTAAGAGGAGCAGATGCTCTCAGTCCCCCTATAAGTTGGAAGTCTGCCCGTTGGAGAGAGGTCCGAAAAAAAACTATCAGAATGTGCCTGAAATATCTCGTTAGTGGAATAAAAGTCTTGTTATCGGAAATACCACTATCTGGCAACTATCGCAATGTAAACAGGGCTAATGAGAGTGTCCGGAGTGGAAAGTTTGCGGAGCGAGAACTTTAAAATAATGACGTGATTTGACCTTGAAAATATTGACCTTAGGTCATCAAATTTGCATATTAACGAGTTCATATACAGTATACACATCTACTCACCCACGAAACTCCGCACTTCCAGGAGCGGAGATGGGAGGAGGGGGGTGGGAGGGGGGCAGAATCTGCGCCCCTCCCCTCCAGGGCTCGTAATTACAAGACCCTCTCCACAGCGCGAGGTAAAAGTAATTTCAGTAGTTCGAGATCATGATCCTCGCTCAGTTTTGTGTTCACAGGCATGCATGGACCCCGTAACTTTTTACGGGCGTCCACGGCCTCTGCAGCCAGCGAGCGTCCAGCTGGTTGCCAACAACGTGTACGCTCAGGTCCGCCAACTGTTGAAGTTCCCGAAGAAGAGCAGGAGAGTTTGCTGGGTTCGGGAGAACATCCGTTTGTCAGACGTGGGGTACTTCCAGGATAAAACCCTGGATGAAGTGATTCGTTTGGCGTCGGTGAGGGTGTGTCCGGAGTGGTGGGTGCGGGAGAACAACATCAGTTTGGCAGACGTGGGCTACTTCCAGGATAAAACCCTGGATGAAGTGATTCGTTTGGCGTCAGTAAGGGTGTGTCCGAAGTGGTGGGTGCGGTACACAACGAGGACGGTGATGAACTGCACGACAAGGCAGCAGTGGTCAAAGTGCGGCGCCACCGACGTAAAACCCAGTGGGTGAAGACCGATGCAGGTCTACGAGCTGAAAAATACTGGACCGTGGTGTGTACCTTCTGGTAAAACTGTACCGACAGCGACACTGATGTGCAGTATGGCAGGGCACAGACTAGGGCACTTGTAAATCGGACATATGCATGGCCAAGTTAAGGTTAGCTGGGTAGGAGGGGACTTGTGGCGGCAAAAATTCAGCCTGATGACTAAATCTGTGTGGCGTTTGGCAGCGGCCCTGTTTGCCCGCGTCATTTTGTTTGCTGTCTGACCATAATTCATGTGTACTTACGGATGTTTGTTTCTTCCTTCAGTTGATCATCAGCTCATCGGCCGTTCAGCATGGACGTGCTCGAGGTCAGCGACCCAGAGGCACACCGATGGCTCTCGCGGCACCTCCGACGCTCGGCGCCCCCGCTGCACCTCCTAATAGGAGACTCGGTGGCGCGGGATTCCGGACTGAGACCCAGACTCGGCCGGCACCAGTTTCTCAACCTGGCCAGAGGCGGCGCAACACGGGCTTCGACTGCCGATGAGCTCCACACCATCCTGGACCGCTGGACGTCGGAGGCGGAGAGACCGGGTGGCCGACGCCCTTCAGCTGCCCATCTGGCTGGCCATGACGGCGGCCTTCCCGGACCGCTGAGCAGTGAGTTGTGAGTGAGCGCGCCGAGTCGCGACACTCCGACACTCGACGAGTGTGTCGGAGAGTGCGGTGTGACGCTCCTGTCTCGCCTTTGAAGCCACGCTGTGAGTTTTTCTGCACCGGTACGGTGCTTTAACCGCTACTTCGTATCAATTCCCGTGATGAGACATCCACAGTCGGTCTTGCGGCCTCTGACCCCGCCAGATACACCTCCCCCTCCGGAACCACCAGATGATGATGATTTGGAGTGACAGGGCGCACCAGCTGCGAGGCTATATCGCGCCCATTTCTTATTTGGCTTCCTCAGTGTCGGGCGTTAAAAATCACCTGAAGGCCGGAGGCCGCAATAAACGAAAAGAGGCGAGAAGAGTCAAGCAAAGAGGACTCGTCACCTAAGACTGCTCTCAAAGAAAGTTGGGCTCCGCGCAGGCCCAGAAACTTCAGCCGCTCAGCTTCCAGTCTTGGACACTCCAGAAAAACGTGTCGGACGGAAAGTCTGTCGCCACATCTCGCACAAACAGGTCTTGGGCCGACGCCAATAAGGTGTCCATGGGTACCGAAAGTGTGTCCTGTGCGAAGCCGACAGAGGATGACCTCCTCTCGACGCGACTTGCGTGACGCAGACAACCAGGTTGCCAAACCCGGTTTGATGCGTAGCAGCTTGTTTGTCTGACATTTGCTCCAAGCCTCCTGCCACTTTCCGCGGAAGAATGAGCTCACCGCAGGGAAAAAGTCCCTGGCCGGTAGAGGGAACCGGCGGGAGCAGGGCTGCCGCGCCGCATGGTTCGCAGCACGGTCCGCCCGCTCATTGCCAGCTATACCAACATGGCTAGGAATCCAGCAAAAAGTCACTGAGGTACCCTCTCGGTCGAGAGCCGTCAAACGGAGAAGAATCTCCTGTACGAGGGGGTCAAGTGGATAGAATTGTGTCAAGGACTGGAACCACCAGAACCACCGTTCCCACCCTCCCCGGTATCGGATCATGTTCAGGATCCAACGTTCAATCCGTATGCTTCGGACAGCATGTCGCTTCCTGAAGCTGTAAAATCAACGTCCTTTGTGGACGACTGGTCGGATTCCGACTGGGACATGGAAGGTTAACCTCCGGTCGGAGCCCGAGTAGCAACGCGACGTATGATGCAGGAGGGGCTACCGGGCCGTAGCACGGACGTGTGGGTGGAAGTGGGCACTGCCGCCGCTTCCCGCGCGCCCGCCGCCTCCACCTCAGGCGCGCCAACCGCCGCCGCCGCCTCAGGTGCGCCCGCCGCCGCCTCCGCATTCGCGCCCGCCGCCGCCGCCTCAGGCGTGCCCGCCGCCGCCGCCGCCGCCTCACTCGCGCCCGCTGTCAGCCACATTAATTCTGCATCGACTGACACTAGAAACTTGAAGATCGGTTCAGTCGTTTTGAGTCTAGAAGCTTCTAAACAGACCAATGTTTATCTATACACCCCTTTAGTGGGGTGTATAGATAAACACCCCTTTGCTTGAATTGTTATTCTATTGAAAAACAAAGCTGAGATATCAAAACTCAGTTAAGTTTCAAGCTCAAGCAGTAAAAGCTGCCTGATATCAGTTAACAGTCACGTTGCTCTGTTAAGGAGTGTATGCTTGGAAGTTTATAAACCAAATCATTTCCAGTTGACTGCCAGGGAAGAAACAGCAGGCTTGTCACCCAGGATTACCATGACGGACCTTCCACAACCAGCCCTGATCTACATAGAAGATAAGGTAAAAACATAACCTCGGATCTAACTTGTCATTCAGACACCTGTCAAGGAGGGTGGTGTTAATAGCTGATCAGGACCTTGTTTTGTGGTAACACCGGACTGCACTGCATTATAATTTGAAGCGCTCCCTCTCACCTCTGGCGAAATAAACCGAACACTTTTCATATTTCAACTGAGACAGCCTTTATTCTGCCATGTTAACAGCTGCTATCCTGTCACTTCAGATGGTTATTTTTCGAATATTTACAATGCTTTTATATTTTGGCTGCCAATTCCGTTAATGTGCCTACGTTTAATAAAGAGGGCAATCCTTCTCTTGATCTGGCCGAATCTGAATGACAGGTAAGTTTTCATGACTAAGTCCATTTGGGCTTCTTTGTTCTCAGTCCGCTATGGAAGAATCCCAGGTCTCTGGTTCTGCTGCTGGTGAGACGACCACACCAAGTTCGAGATCAGACGACTGCATAGAGATGCCGTCGTCTATGCCATCAACGTCCAGGATGCCTTCGAGACCGGCTTCAACGCCAAACCGGGCACCGACTTCAGCAACACCAAGTATGGCATAAAGGACGCAAACGTTCGTATTCTTGATTATTATACCGCGGGACCGGCTGTCAACGTCCAGTCATCTCGTGATGACGGTGGTACTGACCACGTGCCTTGTATCCTTGTGCGCGGGTGGTGGCCGGCAGATACCAGCTCGACGGCTATCACCTGGAGGTGGACTTTCCACCAGCGGCGGCACGGGATGACATCCGCGATTATTTTCTCCGATGTTTTTGTTCTTGGTTAACAGAATATACTGAACTGAACTGAACTGAACTGGCAGTGGCTTCAACGCCAAACCGTGCACCGGCTTCAACCCCAAGTCTGGCAGCGGCTTCAACGCCAAACCGTGCACCGGCTTCAACGCCAAACCGTGCACCGGCTTCAGCCCCAAGTCTGGCAGCGGCTTCAACGCCAAACCGTGCACCGGCTTCAACGCCAAACCGTGCACCGGCTTCAGCCCCAAGTCTGGCAGCGGCTTCAACGCCAAACCGTGCACCGGCTTCAACGCCAAACCGTGCACCGGCTTCAGCCCCAAGTCTGGCAGCGGCTTCAACGCCAAACCGTGCACCGGCTTCAACGCCAAGTCTGGCAGCGGCTTCAACGCCAAGCCGGGCACCTTAAGCGTTGGACATCCATGATCGATTGTAACTTTGTATATACGAGGTGCATACAATAATGATGTCTATTGTAGATGATTTGGAAACCGTAACCAAACCAAATACTGATCCGAATCATGGAAAAATAGAAAAGGAATACCATTTTTTACCGAAGTTCAATGGTTTTGTACAATTCAATTTATAATTTATAATGATTTTGTACCAAACCAAATACTGATCCGAATCATGCAAAAATGGAAAAGATTTTTTTTTGTCACAGTTCAATGATTTTGTACAATTTGAATAATTATACAAGCAAATAATTTAAAGTGACAAGAATAATCTCATTTACTGTTATGTAGGAAAGGCTATATCCCATTTTTGGTGGCGGCTAAATAGAGTTTGCAGCGGAAGCTTATTACGTGTTGATCAATCTTATTGTGTAACAGCTGAACGCTGTGAGATTTCTTTCAACATCAAAGACTTATCTTTTTCATACATATAAACTGTCTCACATAGTACCCTGTCTGCCGGGACGCCGGGGCCAAGGAGGAGACCGGTCACACGCCTACCGAGCGGCTGTCCCCCATCAAGCCGGCTAATGCCGCAAGATCAAACGTTCGCCGACGGTAGCGCAAACAAACCCCACCCGACGCCGAGCCAGCTTCAGACACCCTGGCGCCCTCACATCCTTTCGGGGCCTCTGGCCAGGCCAGCTGCGTCCGACGTCGCTGGAAGTCAGCTTCCGGCGAAACATCTGGTGCTGGCTAGTGCGAAAAGCGCCGCGTCCGGCGCAGCCAAGAACAGACACCCGGCGGAAATCGACTGTGAAAAACGTCACTTCCGACCAGGAAACAGCGGAGCAGGGGAGAAATCCGAAGCCTCGGCCACGCCGGACGCGCTTCCTCTCGAAGCCTCGGTCAGGGCTGCCGCCGGATGAATTGCGGTAGCAAGACAGGAAAATGCAGATTTGGTGGGCCCGGTCACAGAACTCGACCCCCAGCCGGAACCGGATAACGAAAGGAATAAAGCCGGGCCGCAGAGGAGGAGAGGCACAGAATACCCGGGCAGTCTCTGCCGGCCAGACCAGTGGTGCCCTCTCTCTCTCTCTCTCTCTCTCTCTGACTCTACTCGTGCAACCCTCATCAAGAACAGCAACAATCTCCATCTTCGACGCCAAAATCAAGTGAGTCGCCAGCAGAAGGCTGCCTGCCACTCCCAGCCCTTCAGCCATGCCCACCACACACGCATTCTCTCCCCTCCCCATCTCTACCGGGCGTCTATCCCAATCTCGGTCTGCCGTCCCGTAGGGGTCAGGCCCTGCCACCATTAGCAGATAGAGACAGCTGTGGGGTAGGATGATGGGAATCGTGGGATTGTGCCGCACTGCCGGAGTGCGGCAATGGTTCATGTTACAATTGCTTAGTACAAAATTCATAGAAGCTAATACATAAAAGACGATCAATGAGTTGAGCGGAAATCCCAAAAGTATTACGACCTGAATGCCAAGTGCCAAGTTGGTATCGGTTTGGTAAAACCTAGGTATCCGATTGGCATTTCTTTACTAGTATAAAATGTCTCTTCGTGTGAGGCAGTTTGAAACCATTCATGATGGTAATAATGAGCCGCTGTCCTTATTTGTTGCCAGGTGACTATTGGGCCATGTACAAAGATCCCAGCCAGACGATACTCGGGCATCGTCTGGGATGGGGATGCGGCAAAAGCGGTGCGGGACCTCCTGGTGGCGGTGTCACCCGGAAGGTCCTGGCCAACTCGACACTGACCGGCACGGTCGGAAATGCCTACCAAGATGGCGCCAGGAACACAAACTCCCGATAAATATTCAGAACTTGTACCATCGGCAATGTTAGTTCTTGTAACGTGCTCCGTCCAGTGTGTTCGTGTATGGAAACCTTGCGCATGAAACTGTTGGCAAATTGATAGGTACTGGAACTTTTCCGTACTAGTCTCAGTCAACAGCTCTTGTCTTGTCAGTACACGGATGTGGGTAAATGAATTAATGATTTATCTTCCATTCTTGCTGTTGATGTTGTTCTTGTGATTTTTGTGATTATCGTTCGATATTGTTCCGCTTCTCATTCGCACTAATTGCTCTGTTGAATCGTCGATCTCCTAATTACCTGTGATTTACACGCGCGCTAACGGCGACGGAGGCGCGGCACCGCGAACACTCAGGTGACTCCACATTGCGCGCTCCGATCAGGTCGATTGGGCCGAGATCGTTGAGCGTCAACACCGACTGGGGGGTTTAGCTTTCCCTGCTTGGCCTCCGGGCGCCCTTCTCGCGCGGAGTCACCTCCCTGTCCCTCTTCTTAGGTATCCCTCCTTGCATAGACGGTCTCCATATTGCGCTCTCCGGTAAAGGCCCCGTGCCAACAACCGTCGCAGCGCCAACACCGACTGGGGGCTGAAGCATTTACTGCTAGGCGACCCCGGGTGTTCCTCCCCGCGCGGAGACGTCTCCCATCTCCCTCTTCGTCACCCTCCTACACATTAGCTTCAACGATACAGGGTTTTTCCCGCGCTATTTTGGCTTCAGCGCGGGGTTTTCCCTTTGCAATAGGCGCCGGGTTTTTCAGTTCATAGAACTTTTTCCCTGGCTATTACACCCCACAACTGAACACTGACACCTTGCACAAGTATGACTGTGTGTATGAATGTTAATAAATACATGAACCAATGTTGTGTTTTCGGTTCCAGTACCTTCTTTCGGCACTTCGGCAACAAGTAAGTACTCCGTTAGCTTTGCCACACTTAAGATAGGCTCCCACGTTGTTATTTGCGCCCGGGTTAACATAAACCGGTTTAACGTAACTTTTGCATCCCGGCCAAAATTGCCAGGTTAACTGTCCAACCGCTCGAGACTGGCGCGAATGCTAAGTGTATCCATGGTACTGCTCTCTATTTGTAGGTATTCCAAACGCTTGCTTTTAAGACGCGTATCATTCGGTCATCTACCTCTCTCTCCGACCCCGGCTCAGCGCAGGCACGTACCTATTGACGCGCCTGATAAAGGAGGTGCAGTATTCCTCTGATCTTTACCTACGAGATTACTTCATATGTGTTAAGTAAGCGCAAGGTATATAAAAACACTAGGTAACACCGAGAAATTCCTTCAACATGAAGGCAATGGGTTCAGGTCTTGACAGCCGTTGAAAGCACCATTTGCAAAAAAACTTGCTCCGTAACTACATTACAGATTTTCCTAATACTGTGCCTACTATAATATTTTTTGTTTCTATATAGACAGATTTTTTGGTATTCCTATCTAAATTTGTTCTCGCCAAGAAACTTGTAATTTTATGGCATTCCATCATGCCTTCAGTAATTCTCATATATCTCAGCACCTAGACGTACAAATTATATAATTTTGGGACTTTCTGAAAGGAAATTAATTTTTGCATCCAACGAGTGTGCATTTATTGGGAAACAACAGCATGATATGAAATCATAGCTCTTCAAAATGTCATTTTGTGGTGAAATTGGAGAGAGGTGGCTTAGACAAAGCCTTCGCATAAAAAATCTAGAGGGAGGCGGCCTCTATAAAAATAAAAATTTATATCTTTATTCGATTATCTTTCAGCCGCTGGTCCCAATATAACTCGAGGATTTACGGAAAAAGGCGAATTTCGGCACTTAATGCTTTAATGTCGGAGTGAAAAACAGTAAATGGTAAAGAGGTAGGTGAAAAATGAGAGAGAGGCGGCCTCTATAAACTGTTAAGTTTGATAGACTAGCGCATTTTCTATCGATTGCATTACCTCCCGTAGCTAACTTTTTTTACGGAAAATGGCTAAATTCAGTGTTAATCTTTTCGAAAAATCAATAACCCGTATGTTTCAAAAGTGGCGACGTGAGCCACTTCCGTAAACGTACGAAACGAGCGACGGACGCCATGTTGCCCATGCTTGCCGTCTCCTCGATTATTTTCTCATATTGCCAGTGTTGCTGGGTGTGCTGAGTTGTGCTGAGTTGTGCTGAGTATAGATAAGTGGTTGCGATTGTTTAAGATGAATATTGAAGGTACAAGACGGCGTTGTGCCTACGAGGGGCACGCGCGCATTGTAAGTGGTGCCATAGTTGGAGTGCCTAAATTGAAAAAAAAATCGATTCTAAATCTGTTGCTAAGTCTGTGGTTCAGGCGCTTGGCATGGGTGACCATGGAAAGCTGACTGGGCGATATCTCTGCCTGAAGTGCATATCCTTCGGCACGTCACAGATCAAGCTCATGCAGGTGAGTGTACTTGGCTTGGTGCACCGGGGCTCTGCTGGTGCTGGGTGTGATGCGGGATTTGTAGGTTGAGGTATTGGTCGGTACAGGCTCTTGGGTATCAGTAAGGCAGACATTGCATGAGCGGGCACATGTGTGTATTTCATTACTGCCTACAGTCAATAGGTAGCCTACAACCTATAACCAACAGAAAGTAAGATGCTTGCATATAACCACCTGTGATGCCTGCCTTACCCAGTCTGAAAAACGTGGCAGGGTTGGGCGAGATCTCATCGGGGCAGACACACCGGGACAGCGTCAGAAATTGGGGCAGCTTTTGAAAAGTCATCAACTGCATGCATCCATACGTACTGAGGAAGTACGCTATGACTAGGACGCAGCTGCGGGTACGTGAGATCCGGCGCCTCATCGGCGACAGAGAACGTCTCCGAAAGGAGCAGCCTACCTGCAGCCGGGAGGCCAAGCGTGCGCGTCTGTACGTGCATCCTGGTGATTAGACTTCAGCGTGGCCCTGCTTTGTGTGCCGCGCCGGCTGTGGCGGAAGCCGGCGGCGGCGTGCCACAAGACTTAAGCGTGGCCTCGCTTTGTGTGCTGCGCTGACTGTGGCAGGAGCCGGCGGCGGCGTGCCGCAAGACTTCGTGGCCTCGCTTTGTGTGCGGCGCCGCTGCGCTGGCTGTGGCGGGAGCCGGCGGCGGCGTGCCGGAAGACTTTTATGGTATTGGTGATCAATGATCATTCACATTCGTGATCGTGGTAACCTCGGTTATTTGCCGTTTGTGAGACTGTTTGGCGCGGTGAGAACTGATATCTGCAGAGCTGAGTTCGGACCGAGCATGTTGGTTCTGCGCTGTTGGTTACTATTCTGTGCTCGTGGTAAATTCACATTATCATTTATACAGTTAATGACAGCTCAAATTTCGCCTCAGTTTTGCGTGTGAATGGTGAAGCTTGTTTCCGTTTTAAAGTCGTTAATGTGTGTTTTGTGTGCATATTTTTAACCCGGACTTCTTGAAGCATTGAGATGAATATACGAATCGCTGGGAGGGATGCAGATTTTTGGCTCCTCATCAAACTTCCGAATGGATGGTCGAGACAGATTTTTTTGGTGCATTCTCCATCAGTAAGTCAACAAGTCACGTCGATGTCAGGTTAAGTCTGAGACAAGTCACTGCATTGGGTTTAGAGACCAGCTAACGTCATTCAATATTGGAGCGTCCGAGTTTTTAAATGTATGTGGAAACCACTGAACTCTAATGGTGGAAACCGATTTCGCTGCGTGTGGTGGGAGGGTGCTAGCAGCGGCGGCCGTGAAACGTCGCTCACGACGACGTACAGTACGCCGGGATGTCATATAATTAAAACTTTCAGAAAGCGCGTTCTCTCGGCCTTCATTTACACTGGAGATAATAGGTGGAGAACCAGCACCATTTCAGAGTCATTTTATTTACAGAAGCAGTTATGCATCAAAGTCCCTGCCATAAGTGTTGTGTCTATGCCTGCCGCTGGATATTCGGCATCAGGGATATACAGTTGCGGATGTAAAATAAGAAGCGTTGCCAAAATTAGATCAACCAGGGAAGCGACTCTCTGCTAAATTCAATGCTATCCGTTTTCTCACAAATACGCCTATGCTTTACTACGCGGATAATTAATATGCTATTTCTATTTACTGGCAAAGACTCAATTTATAATTTAAGCCTTTTGATAGCTACTTGATTATACATTGAATAACACATTATAATGATTATATTTTGACACAATGTAATAATGTACAGTGTCAATTTATAATAATAGAATTTGATACATTGGTTAATTTTTAATGTGAGCGATATGTACCGTACGCAACTGTTCAAAAGCAGCACACGCATCAATCAGCTGACGCCACATTCCCGGTGACGCTGCTCACGGCGCACGCCTGAGTAAGCGATATTGGCGTTTTTCTTTCGTGATGCGATGTAGAGCGTGGACGATAGGACGATAGACGATAGGACGATAGGTCCGAACACAAAACAAACACTATCAGAATGTGCCTAAAATGTCTCGTTAGTGGAATAAAAGTTTCTTTATCGGAAATTCCATTACCTGGCAACTATCCCTATGTAAACAGGGCTAATGAGAGTGTGTCCGGAGTGGAAAGTTTACGAAGCGAGAACTTTCAAATTATGACGTGATTTGACCTTGAAAACATTGACCTTAGGTTATCAAATTTGCATAGTTAAGAGTTCATATACAGTATATAGCCTACCCACCTACGAAACTCCGCAATTCCAGGAGCGGAGATAGGAGGGGGAGGGGGGGGGGGCAGAATCTGCGCGCCTCCCCTTCAGGGCTTATAATCACCCGACCCTCTCCAGGGCGCGAGTTAAGAAGTAATTTCAGTAGTGCGAGATCATGATCTTCGCTGAATTTTGTGTTTACAGGTATGCATGGATCCCGTAACTTTTTACGGACATCCACGGCCTTTGCAGCCAGCGAGCGTCCAGCTGGTTGCCAACAACGTATACGCTCAGGTCCGCCAACTGCGGAATTTCCCGAAGAAGAGCAGGCAAGTTTGCTGGGTTCGGGAGAACATCCGTTTGTCATATGTAAGATGCTTCAAGGAGAGACTCCTGGATGAAGTAATGGGGCATGTCAAAACTTTTGCCGCCAGATGGCAGGACCACCGTTCCAGTCCATGTGGACTTTTAGCAATGACGTCATATATAACATGCCTGCCAATCAAAATAGTACCCTGTGATTTTTGACGTCACATTACAAAATATAATAATTCGCAGTAAGTTTGATGGCGTCTTGTACTGCGTTTCCCTGTACAGTGAGATAGATGATCGAGAGGAGAGGTTGTTGGTGTTAGGTAAGCGATTTAAGTTTTTTTTAGGATAAATCATGGAGAAATACGGTCACATGAGAACTGAGCAGCTCAAGGCTCTCCTTCGCCAAAAGGGAGCAAAGGTGACCGGCAAGAAGCGTGACCTTGTGGAGCGTCTCGACGCTTATGACAGGAACGATGATTTTGGTCACATAGAGCCCAGTGGTGAGACAGAGGTGCAGTTTTCAGTTCCAAAGGAGGTTGAATTAGCAAGTCTGAGTGCTAAGCACAGGGCTGGAATGCCGAATATCGACTATGAGTCCATTCAAGAGTACATGTGTGGTCATGGTGGCCAAATCCATAAGAGCGCCTTCCCCATGTTCAAGACAAGGTTCGTGAAAAGTGTCATGGTCGGTACACTATCAGGTACCAGCTATTTCCAAGGAATGATACGAGCTGAAATGAGAAAACACATGACATACACTGTAGTGCTATCTCTGGATCATGCAGCGTTTGGCGTCGGTGAGGGTGTGTCCAGAGTGGTGGGTGCGGTACACGAACGAGAACGGTGACGAACTGCACGACAAGGCAGCAGTGCAGTGGTCAAAAAGCGGCGCCACCGACGGAAAACACAGTGGGTGAAGACCGATGCAGGTCTACGAGCTGAGAAATACTGGACCACGGCGTGTACCTTCTGGTAAAACTGTACCGACAGCGGCACTGATGTGCAGTATGGCACGGCACAGACTACTATGGACGTCAAACCCCTTGAGACCCCACTTTTTTGCGATAATTTTTAAATGCGTCAACTCTCGTTGACAATATTCTGGCATTGTGTGTTTCAGAACCTGCCGAAACTTTTATTACTAAGGTATTTTGACGCCAAACGATTATGAAAGGTACTTCTCATTCACTCGTAATGTTAAATTTCACGGAACGAATCTGCTGTTTGGGTAGAGGCTACGCGCTCATGGGGCGGAGCCACGTAATGATGTCAGCGCTAAGCTCCGCCCTACCCCTCCGGCGCTCCTTGCCCGGCGACCGGTCACTCGCGTCTCTCGCTCCATTCAGGCTTGATGGTGGGCGGTAGCTGGTAGCGGTAGCGGGCGCTGGTAGATGGCATTTAGAGCAGATGGCGCTGGTGGCGGGGCTCGCGTGTGGCCGAGCGCAAGCCTCTTCCCGGGCCTGAATTGACCTTAGCATTACGAGTGAATGAGAAGTACCTTCCATAATCGTTTGGCGTCAAAATACCTTAGTAATAAAAGTTTCGGCAGGTTCTGAAACATACATTGCAAGAACGAAAGTTGCGTCAACGAAAGTTGACGCATTTAAAAATTATCGCAAAAAAGTGGGGTCTCAAGGGGTTTGACGTTCATAGTAGGGCACTTGTAAATCAGACATATGCATGGCCAAGTTAAGGTTAGCTGGGTAGGAGGTGACTTGTGGCGGCAAAAAATCAGTCTGATGACTGAATCTGTGTGGCGTTTGGCAGCGGCCCTGTTTGCCCGCGTCATATTGTTTGCTGTCTGACCATAATTCATGTGTACTTACGGATGTTTGTTCTTCCTTCAGTTGGTCATCAGCTCATCGGCCGTTCAGCATGGACGTGCTCGAGGTCAGCGACCCAGAGGCACACCGATGGCTCTCGCGGCACCTCCGACGCTCGGCGCCCCCGCTGCACCTCCTAATAGGAGACTCGGTGGCGCGGGATGCCGGCCTGAGATCCAGACTCGGCCGGCACCAGTTCCTCAACCTGGCCAGAGGCGGCGCAACACGGGCTTCGACTGCCGATGAGCTCCACACCATCCTGGACCGCTTGACGTCGGAGGCGGAGAGACCGGGTGGCCGACGCCCTTCAGCTGCCCATCTGGCCGGCCATGACGGCGGCCTTCCCGGACCGCTGAGCAGTGAGTTGTGAGTGAGCGCGCCGAGTCGCGACACTCCGACACTCGACGAGTGTGTCGGAGAGTGCGGTGTGACGCTCCTGTCTCGCCTTTGAAGCCACGCTGTGAGTTTTTCTGCACCGGTACGGTGCTTTAACCGCTACTTCGTATCAATTCCCGTGATGAGACATCCACAGTCGGTCTTGCGGCCTCTGACCCCGCCAGATACACCTCCCCCTCCGGAACCACCAGAACCACCGTCCCCACCCTCCCCGGTATCGGATCATGTTCAGGATCCAACGTTCAATCCGTATGATTCGGACAGCATGTCGCTTCCTGAAGCTGTAAAATCAACGTCCTTTGTGGACGACTGGTCGGATTCCGACTGGAACATGGAAGGTTAACCTCCGGTCGGAGCCCGAGTAGCAACGCGACGTATGATGCAGGAGGGGCTACCGGGCCGTAGCACGGACGTGTGGGTGGAAGTGGGCACTGCCGCCGCTTCCCGCGCGCCCGCCGCCTCCACCTCAGGCGCGCCAACCGCCGCCGCCGCCTCAGGTGCGCCCGCCGCCGCCTCCGCATTCGCGCCCGCCGCTGCCGCCTCACTCGCGCCAGCCGCCACCGCCTCAGGCGTGCCCGCCGCCGCCGACGCCGCCTCACTCGCGCCCGCTGCCGCCACCTCACACGCGCCCGCCGCAGCCACCTCACGCGCGCCCGCTGCCGCCACCTCACGCGCGCCCGCTGCCGCCACCTCACACGCGCCCGCTGCCGCCACCTCACACGCGCCCGCCGCCCCCACCTCACGCGCGCCCGCCGCCGCCGCCTCACGTGCGCCTGCAGTGGACAGCTTCCTGCCTGCAGAGGGCTGGACCACGGCAGTGGCACTGTGGTGCCCTGTCGTCGCCCGTGTAGTTCAGCGCGACCACCGGCGGAAACATGTCGCCCAGTGCCCTGGCGGCCAGGACTGCACACTGGCCGGGGAGATGAGGACTATCAGGACATCGAAGTGTGGTCCGCGCCGACCTCCAACACGGAACGGACGTGTTCCTGCGGAGAAGTGATTCGAAGCGGAGGGTACGGACTGAGAAAGTGCCTGAGCCGTCACCTCAAACGCAACAAGGTTCATGAAGGGGATGATCAGGGAGAAGTGCTCATCAAGGTACTCAACACTGGGCACCGACTGGTGGCCAGGACGTGGGCCTGCGCCCAGGACACTGGCCTCCCTCTGCTAAACGGCCCAGAAGTTCCGAAGCCCCCTGGCCCAACGCAAGACGGTGAGACTGCCGGTTCGTCTGAAGCAGCTCCAACACGCTACGTGACACAGCGGGAAGATCTGCATCGCTTGTCTGTGGAGCGGGTGGGGCCCTTCAGACCCGAATGGAGCGTCATGAACATTCCGTTCAAGAACGTGCACACGAAAAAGCAGTACACGCAGCACCTGACGCGCCTGCTACGTGCATCGAACATCCTGGATCACGACAAGCCTCTGGAGAGCCTCGACTTTCGGGTCTTGATGGCGGACACATCCTCGCAAGAAGCGTTGCGCAGTGCCCTGTCGGATTTTTTGAGAGAAAAGTATCCGACCGGGTATATGATGTGTATGTCGCTCAAGTGGGTGACCAAGATGATCGGGGGCCGGATCATCGTGGTTTCCGATGACCTGGAGCTGCGCTGGCAGGGGTACCTCGACGCTTTCAACAAGCTCATTGACTATGAGCTGACGATGGCGGCCGACTCCAGAAAAGAAGCGAAGCGCGCCCGTCGGGACCGGAAGGTGCAATCCTACCAGAGCGACCCCGGCAAGGAGGGTCGCGCCAAGGTCCGAGAGCGGGGTCTACACTGGCTCCGAGAGATAAGAGAAAACTGGTTCACGGCGAGCCAAGAAGATCTGGAGCCAGTGGCGCGGCTTTTCGCCCAAGTGCTCTTCATACTATCCAACTTGTTCCAAGGCCAACGGACACAGGTGTTCGCGGAAGTAACAGTGGACGAGTTCCGCCGAGGCGAAGACACGGAGCTAGGACGCTTCGTTGAGCACATGGGCGGGAAGACGAAGGACCAACACGGAAGCGCGGTTGCGTTCTTCCTAAAGGCGGAAGCAGATCTGACGGCGTTCTACCTCAAGTATATGAGGAAGCACCTCCGAGACGCACCAAAACCGCAAGTCTTCCCCATCCAACGGTACCCCGCCCAACTGGGCCAGTCGCGCCAGCTGCTGGCCATCATCGGCATCGGCGCAGATGAGCTCAAGGCCATTATGGGGGTGGGGAGCCGCCGCTGGCACAACACCCTGTCGGTGGAGAAGATGCGGGCAGGGCAGCTCACGTATCCTGAGTTTGAAAACCTCTGCAGCCTCCGCCGCCACTCGGCACGGACCGCTCAGCGGGATTATAACATGGAGTCCCGCCGCGAGCGGGACATCGAGGGGGTGAAGCAGTTCGTGGCCATGGCAGGCGTCGACCGTGACCCCCGCTCCAGCGTGGAGCCATTTGTCTTGGCGGACATCGTGGCGGAAGAACCCGGCCCCCACGACTCACCCGAAGACGCCTCTCGCCAAGAAGACGACTCTCCAGGAGCTGAATCCTCGCCTGAAGGATTGACGCGCAGATTGAAGAGTTGCGGCGCCAAATTATCAACTTAGACACAACGCTGCAGATCAAGGAGGTGAGGTACTTGGGAATTTAAATAATGTTTTTCTTTTGTACTCAGTTTCCCGTGTTAGTACTAAAGATGTGAGGCACTTGGGAGTTTTATACTATGGAGAGCGTCAACCATCTTTTAATGAACTGCGCTCCGAATTCCGATGCATGCAAAGGCATGAAAACGAATCAGGAGCCCCTGAAGCATCTTTTGCTGCGCCAAGCTGCTGTCACAAAGCCGTACCTGGACCTGGTCATCCGTATCTGGCTCATCATTCCGCCCGAAAGTGGAAGCATGGTCAGCGCAGTCAAAGAAGTGTTCGGCATGCACCGGCAGTTAACCCACGCCAATGCAGCCATGGAGCCGGCCATTCGTTGGAACGGCCCTGATCTGTGCAGTGCTGACCAGCTTATCGGAGCAGTCGTGGCCAGACTGCAGCTGGGCCGGACCACGAACAGTGGCAGCTCGGCCCTGCTCGCCGGGGAAGTGCTACGGCGTCACTTGGGGAAGTGTGCGCGCGATCGCGGGCGTTTTTCAGAGGAGCGTCCCAAAAAGCAGTGAGATATGCTCAAAAGAAAATGTATCCTTGGAGCACAAGCCCCCGCGGACGTCCAGTCCGCACCCTCAAGTTGGAGAAATCGTCCTAGTGCACGGGGCACTGGCTCGTGTATTAGCTCTCATTAGTGGACGGGATGGAGTCCCGAGAGCCGCGAGCATATCATTGCGGGTCGTCAAACAAGGAGACCCGTGATAAACCTATAGTTAGTACCTGGAGGCATCCCCCGACTTCACCACATAAGGCTAAATGACTTCCCGTCCAACATTGAACGACCCAAACAATTGGTGACGCATACTGGAGTACGGTTTAGTGTCCCACTAATACAGGGCGGGAATTACCAGTGTGGAGAGCGCTCCGACGCGTGCAATTCATACTCATTTAACTCAAGCAACTCAAGATTACGAAACGATATTTATTTTTAATCGTAAGTCGTTTCGCGTTTCTTCAGTAAGATTCGGGTAGCATACCAACATGCCCCGACCCCCTACACTCGCTTCTGCCTATGGTGAACGCCCCGGGGAGGGCGATACAGAAGTGGAGTAACGCACCACCGAGGATGAGAACAGCCCCTACAGCGGCTCCCTGGATTCGATACAACACGGTGCGTACATCCCGATTGAAGGTTCCACGGATTCTGACTCTTGTACTGACATGGTACCGGAAAAAAACGTCCCGATCGTTGACTATTCCGAAAGTGACAGTGACGAAGAGGCGGCAGAGTCCTTGTGGGCGGGCTCCGGGGGCGGGGGCGGGGGGTCGGCGACTCTGCGGTTGCCTCCAGCACGGCTGCTGCCAGGTCAGAACTGGCAGCTGCCGGGCCTTCTTGTTCTTAACACTCTGTCTCCGCTGACTCGATTCAGCGCCCCTTGAGGCCGCTGCTGCCGCCGCTGTCACAGAGTCTGCCGGCGCTGAGCAGCCCGTGGCCAGCCCCTCCAGCGAGGACTTCAGCGCTGATGACGATTCACCGACGCCGTCTCAACAGCCTGAGTAAGTATTTATTTGCAATTATTAATTTATTTTCTGTTGATTCTCTATTGAATTTTCTGTTCATTGATTTTGCTTTTCACAGGACGGACATGGACCCTGAACTTGTGCCGTACTTCAAGGACAGACAGCAAAGAGAAGCTCAGGCGCCAAAACATCACCGGCGAGTCTGGACAACGGAAGACCTCGCTGTCGTCGATCGGATGGCGGCCAAGGGTGTTCTACCCAAAGAGTCTGAGGTAAAACGATTCCTGACGTCGCGACCCACTCTGCAAGCATGTGTGTGTGTTGGGGTTTAGGGGCGCCTCAACTCGGGAGGTTATATGGCGCCCATAACGACTGATTTACATCGCTGTTATTGAGGATGTCGACTAGGGTGGTAGGCAAAATATCAACTTAGTAATTTTTGTCAGGCCAGGTGATAATTTTGTTCCTTTCCCTAACGTGAGTGTGTCACAGAAATTTCACTGCGATATTCAGTTGTTTACCCCTGCCGCATCGACCTTGGCTGAAGTCTTCCCTGAATGAGGGTTTCCTTTCTCAACAGCAGCACAAAAGGCTACCATAACCGTTTATATTCACGTTCTAGGTTCAAGAGTACCTCAATGATGTTGCTGTCGCGGACTCTGCCGCTACCGCCGAGCCGCGCCGGTACGTGCTGCGTTGTTATAGGGCCTTGCGTGCTGCCATCTATTGGCCTGTCTTGAACTTACTAGGGAGCGGCGGCTCCGCCATACTACGGAGCGGCGGAACGGTAGAGAACCGTTGTCATGGCGACGCGGCCAGTAGAAACCGGTAGAATTCGTCGTCAGCTGAATGTTTATACTTTTTGGAGGGAAACAGAGATGGATTAAGAGATTAGGGGAGTTTTTTTTAGATGTCGGACGGTCGGTTCGGTTGGTGAATTTTGTGTGTGATGTCGGTCGGTCGGTCGGTCGGTTATGTGGATTTGAGAGAAAGTGTTGGTCGGTCGGTCGGTCAGTTATGTCGGTTTGGTTCGGTTGAAGATGCCGTTTGTGAATAATAACGGAAGGTTTGTTTGAGAAGGTTGTTTGATACCACAGTTGCCTTTTTGATCAGCTGTAGGCTACTAATGTCTAACTTGCTCCGCTTCTGTTTCTCCCACAGGTAACTATGGCTGCTAATGCCAAAACTCGATCGCGCCATACTGTTCACCTACTGGGAAACGTGACTGGTGAACCAATCCTTGGAGCAAAACTTCCTACTGTTGGTCAGGCTCTATCCTTCTTCTACTGGAAACTCAAGGAAGACAAAGTTTCCGTCCGGGGAAGTGCTGCGGCAACGGTAGAAGAGGTTGCAAAGACATGGACACGCGCTAATCTCCCAATGTGCCAGGTGAAGCATAGCATCACACGAGTGGAGAAGTTCTACGAGTCCTGGAGGACGCTGCAGAAGGGAGCCAAGAGAGGAGGCCCGACGCAAAAGAAAAAGGAAGAGGAATTCCAGGCCACTCTCAACCAGACGTTGGATCTCCGCCATCAGGACTGGAGGACTCTGGTGATCTGCCAAGAAGATCGGGTCTTCCTTCAGGACCAGTTTTCCGAAAGAAGGGCAACTATTGGTGCCTTGGACAAAACGTTTGAAAAGAAGATGAAGAGGAAAGCTGACAAGGTAGCCGCCGAGGATGCTCGGAAGAAGAAAGAAGCAGCAAGGAAGTCATTCAGTAGTTTCGGGGCTGTTGCGGAGTCTTCGGACTCCGACTCCGCATCTTCTACCAACTCTTCCTCATCCGAGTACGAAGGGGCCTCTCCGCCTAAGCAGAAACGTCCCATCAACATCATCTCCCCGGAAGTGGCCGCAAGTCTGGACAGGACAAAGACAACAGATCGGATGGCAGTGCACACCATCGCAGCCATCTCCAGAGCTCAGGGAGTGAACCCCGAAGAGCTAGCTCTAAATAAGTGGACCATCAATCGAAGCAGGCGAGCTCATAGGACTCAAGTCATGGAGGACCTACAAGCTGAGTTTGCTGAAACTGTCAATGGTCCGCTGGTCGTACATTGGGACGGAAAGCTTCTTCCTGATCTTATGGGAACCGGAAAACACGAGAAGGTGGATCGTCTCCCCATCATCGTCTCCAGTTCCAGTCGGGAGCAGCTGCTCAACGTTCCTAAGCTGCCAAGCGCAGCTGGTCACGCAATGGCGGACGCTGTCGTAGCCTCGCTGAAGAGCTGGCGTCTCACCGATCACGTGAAGGCCATGTCTTTCGACACGACCGCCAGTAACTCGGGAGTTCGGGGAGGTGCAGCTGTCTTGATCGAAGGGAAGCTGGGCAGAGATCTGCTGTTCCTCCCCTGTCGTCACCATATTCTGGAGATCGTCTTGGCGGATGTGTTCAAGTCCCTCTTCGGGCCAACTTCTGGCCCGGAGATCCCCATCTTCAAACGCTTCAAGGAAAAGTGGTCCTTTGTCTGTCGGGATCGACCGGAGGAGGGTGCGCTGGATAAAGAAACGGCCGTCATCCTCGCTGGACATCAGGATCTCAAGACTGCTGCTTTGGAGTATGCCATGGAGACTGTGGAGCAGGACCACCAGCGCGACGACTTCCGCGAGCTCTTGGAGCTCACGATCGTCTACCTTGGCGGAGTCCCTCCCAGAGGCATTCGGATCATGGCACCCGGAGCCATGCACCAGGCCCGATGGATGGCCAAAGCAATCTACGGATTGAAGATCTTCCTGCTCCGGAGCCAACTCAAGCTGACAGTGAAGGAGACCACGGCCCTGAGAGTTTTCAGTCTCTTCGTCACCTTGGTGTACACTGAGGCCTGGTTCCGTGCTCCCCAGGTTCTGGAAGCCCCACTCAACGACTTGAACCTCTTCAAGAAGATTCGATCTTTTTATGCTATCGACGCGGAAACGTCAAAGATAGCAGCAGAGGCCATGGGACGCCACACATGGTATCTTGGGGAGGAGTCCGTGGCCCTCGTCTTTTTTGACCCTCGCGTTCCCTCAGAGACAAAGAGGGAGATGGCAGCAGCCCTCAAGACGGAGATGGACGGTCGTCCGCCCAAGAGACCAAAGCTTGGGGATCCCGCCTCTCTGCCACTCCCCGATCTCGTGACGGCAAGAAGTAAAAGATTCTTCGAGATCCTGGGAACCGAAGTGGGGTGGATGGAGAAGGTGCCAGACGACTGGGTGGACGATGTATCCTTCCAGACTGCAAAGAAGGTTGCGTCTGCCCTTGTCACGGTCAATGACAGGGCCGAGCGCGGCGTGAAGTTGATCCAAGACTACAACGCGCTCCTCACCAAAGACGAGAGCCAAAAGCAGGCACTTCTCCATGTGGTGACGGAGCACCGGAAGCGATTCCCCAATGCCAACAAGTCAACAGTCGCCGCCGCGTCCACTTCCACTTCTGTCGTCCACTGATGACTTCTTATCAGACTTCTCATCCAACGTTCTACGATAGCACTTACTGCTGAGCGCCAAGCGTCGCTACCATGTGTGTAGGCTTTGCTGCGAAATTTCGCTTTTTGTGACTGTATGCAAATATATGTTTATAAGGGAAAACTTTGATTGCTGTGCGGCACGGGTTAATGAAGCACGAAGGCTCTCAAATTTTGCACACAGTGATTATCTTCCAAAAGGAACAAAATGAGGCACTGGCCTGGAAGAAAGGAAAAACTTTGAATTTTCAGCACCACACTAATGTCGACACATCAATCATATTGTTGTGTATTTGCCTTGACCAAGCTGGCCGGCAGGACTTAAGCTATTGCAGTGTTTTAGAGGACGTGTCAGTTGTTGTCTTCCTTTTTCACGGGGCCTCTGGGATTTCGCTGGATCCATCTGGATTTCGCTGGCCCAGTTGATGGGAAGCTGTACGTTGTCCTCATCGACAGTTTCCCGAAGTGGATGGAAATCGCTCCAATGAAGCACATCACATCAGAAAAGACTATCGAGTATCTGCTGAATGTGTTTGCACGGTTTGGCCTACCTCACCAAATCGTCACAGACAATGGACCGCAACTCGTGAGCAAGGAATTCGAAGGATTCTTGAAGCGGAATGAAATTCGGCATGTCCGAACCGCACCGTTCAAACCCGCAACGAACGGAGCAGCAGAGCGAGCTGTTGGCTGTCTCGAGGGCTACCTGAAGGCCACAAGTGGAAAGAAGATGAACCTGCCAAACTTCCTGATGGCGTATCGAAACACTCCACAGGCTACTACAGGAAGAACGCCCTCCGAACTGATGTTGGGACGACAGCTACGTACGAGGCTAGATCTTCTGAAGCCTGATCTGACCTCTCAAATCCAGGACAAGCAGCAAACGCAAGTCGAGCGACGTCATGGTCAACCTCGACAGGTTGCCATCGGTGACGCGGTCCTCGCCCGAGACTACCGCGGTCGCGGAAAATGGGCGGAGGGAGAGGTGATGGATGTGGTAGGGACCAAGCACTACCTGCTTCAGGTACATGACCAGGTCTGGAAGCGCCACATCGACCAGTTGCTGAAAATTCCCATGGCGTCTCCTCGTCATCCGCGTCCAGCTATGCAAGAAGACGACGACGAAGGCATCCGACGGGAAATCGTTGTTCCGGAGACGGCCCGCCCTGAGTCGCTGTCTGCAGAGCAGGAAACGGTGTCATCTCCCCCGGAAGCTCAACAAGAACCAGCACGCGAGCCGTCGCCCGTGCGCGAAGGAGCTGCTGCTGAATAGGCCGCTGACTCGCCCAGACGTCCAGCGCCGCTATCAACCCGACAGCCGGCGCCGGAGCCTGAAGTGGTGCTGAGGCGCTCCACCCGGACACGGGTACCAGTGAAACGCCTCAACCTGTAGCCGAAGCTTATGTAGATGTATGTATGCGATCTGTGTGCTGGCTTCTAAAAATTGGTTTCGTGTGATTTCAAAAGCTGGAGCTTAATTTAGTGGGGAGGAGTGTTGTGTATTTGCCTTGACCAAGCTGGCCGGCAGGACTCTAGCTATTGCAGTGTTTTAGAGGACGTGTCAGTTGTTGTCTTCCTTTTTCACGGGGCCTCTCTGTTGCCCATTTAGGACTGGTTGTTGTCAAGGTTGTTGTGTGTCCGACGTAGTGCGACTGACTGCGCAATACAAGCTCTAACCCAAGATAAAGTCTCAGCTATGAAGTAGCACGGACAAATCTCACGACACAACACATATCGCCAACATGTAGAAGATAAGTGTCGTGGAAACAATGAGATGAAACTGCTGACTACCCGCCCTATGAGTTCGTCGAGAAGATGACCGTTCAGCGGCTCTGCTCCGGAATGGCCGAGATGGATCGCGCTGTTCAGGCTTCTAGTGCACGATCGTGACGATCTGACTGACGTCGAGTGTCTGACCTATCTCCAGGCTCATCTCACCGGGCCGGCCAAGGGATCAGTGCGCGGCATGTTATGTGACTCTTCCCTGTACGGTTAGGCTCTGCGTGAGCTAGAGGAGGAGTTCGGTGACCCGGCACGGGTCATTCACGTTAGGTTAACAAACAAACAAAGTTAAATAAGGCAAAAAAACCTCTCCCAGTGCCAAGTCTCTCACAGCATATCACGGAACTTGCGAGCGAAGAGCGTGAGAAAGGAGGCAGCCGGCGGCTACATGTGCCTCTTCACCAGAATGCAGAAGGCCACCAGTCTCTCCCAGCTAGATAACGACTCCAAAAACTTCCGTCTGATGGCACTGTCAAAGGAACAGCAGCGGACGCATCTACACTTGGTACCGAAAACTTGGCTTTGACAGCTTTGCATTCTGGGCGGCGCAGCGCTGCGCTCTCGGACCAACGGCGGGCCATCACCGGCTCCCTCCGACTGGTGAGGGAGTACCTAACATCCCTCCTGATGGCCTGCTGTGAGGAGCTGTGGGACCTGGACATCTTGCTGGAAGGCGGGACAGAGCCGATCCCAGAGCTCCAGCTGCGGCTCCGTCTGGGACGGACGCTCCTCCGGATGGCTGTGTTTGAGGGTATCCGTCTCCGCCCCACGGCTCCCTGCTGGGGGGCCGTCCCTCACGAGCCCCTCACGCTCACCTCACGCTGAGCAGCCCGCCCCTCACGCCGGCATCCCCGTCGCCGGAGCCGTGGTCGCCGCCGAGTGAGATGTCCTCGGCGACAGCGGGGTCATTACCCCGCTATACGCCAGAGCCGCCGCTCCCGGATCCCCGGGACGTGCAGATTGAAGAGTTGCGGCGCCAAATTATCAACTTAGAGACAACGCTGCAGATCAAGGAGGTGAGGTACTTGGGAATTTGAATAATGTTTTTCTTTTGTACTCAGTTTCCCGTGTTAGTGCTAAAGATGTGAGGCACTTGGGAGTTTTATACTATGGAGAGCGTCAACCATCTTTTAATGAACTGCGCTCCGAATTCCGATGCATGCAAAGGCATGAAAACGAATCAGGAGCCCCTGAATACACAATACAATACAATACAATTTTATTAGGTCCCTCCATTACATGGGTTTTGTGGTGACCACGTCGTATACATGCGAAAACACATCTGGATAAAACACTGCAGTAAAACCGGATAGAAGTGAAACCACAGAGTAAAATACACATCTAAGACATCTTCCGGTACACTAACCAGTCGACCACACCTACTGTTGACGCGCTCCTGAGGACTCGTTCCAGTGCTGGCTGGCGCGAAACAAAAATCCACGACGGCCGAACTCGGTTCGGACCCGGGGCAGACGCAGCTGTCCCCGCTCGGTCGCACGCGTGGTGCGAGCTGACTCGTCGGAGCTGAGCACCAACTTGCTCCGCAGGATTTGTGGTGCACTGTCCGAAGTAAGTAGGCGACTAACCACAGCTACGTCACTGTCACGAATCAAGTCGTCCACACACTTCCAACCCAGCTCGTTAAGCACAGGAGTCACGTGATCTCTTCGGCTGAGGCCAGACACGACACGTGCGCCGAAATTCAGCACCTTTTGGATGCGTTTCCTCTGAGCGATGCAGCAGGCACCCCATACGCTAATACAGTATTGTATGTGCGGAAACACTAACGCTTCGATAAGCAGGCGCTTAGTCTCCGTCGGCAACCTGTTCCGCATTCTCGCTAGGCTAACAAGTATCATGTTGCAGCGCTGGACGACAGACGTGACATGTGAATCCCACGTCAGGTGAGAGTCGATGGTGATGCCCAGAACCTTGACGCTCGGTGAAGGTGAAACTACGTCACCGCCAAAGTGGATCGAGAAACTGGTGTTAGTTTTTTGACGACTGGATTTCAAAATGGTCATTTCAGTTTTGGATGGGTTAATTTTCAGCCGGTTCTGAGTGAACCACTGCACGAGTACAGATAGGTCACTTTCGATGCGGTTTTTGATAGCCAAGACGTTACTGGGAGTGTCAGCGTCAAGGATCTGGACATCATCAGCGTACATCACTAGTTTGACATTTGACAGATGTTGGGCCAGGTCGTTGGTGAAAAGCAAATACAGGCTCGGTCCCAAAATGGACCCCTGTATCACGCCGTGCGTCACGCTCAGCGGACACGACCCGATAGCCTGACTGCGCCCACTCAACCAGTCAGAAAACCAGTCAGTTCGAATCCCGTACCAGCCCAGCTTGTCCAGGAGGCGGCCATGCTCGACGCTGTCGAACGCCTTGGACGTATCGGCTGTCACGAGTGACGTCACGAGGCCTTTGTCGATATTGTCAGTGACATACGTGACAACGTCAAGCATAGCCGCCCCCGTGGACATGCCGGGCCTGAAGCCATACTGCTGCGGGCAGAGCAGAGCGTTGCGGTCTAGGTACGACGTCAACTGGGAACATACCACGCGCTCACACAACTTGGCAACAACAGGAATGATAGATATCGGCCGGTAGTTGCTCGGGTCCTGCCGGTCGCCCTTCTTATACAGCGGGATGATGACGGCAGACTTCCACTGGTCAGGCATGTCGCATTTAGTGACGCAAGAGTTAATCAGGTGTAGTAGATGGGGCCCCACAACAGCAAACGTCTTCCTCAGCATATCGACAGTTATGCCGTCGGGGCCACTCGCGCGGGACGAGCTCATCTGTCGCAGCGCGGCAGACAGTTCCGGTAGCTGGGCAGGCCGCGGCGAGAACGCGTCACTGCAAACCCGCGGCGGGCGCGGCGGCAGCGGCTCCCCGGTGTCGGCGGCCGCCAGCGACCTCGCCACGTCTCCCCCCACTGACGCGAAGAAGCTGTTAAGACGGCTGTTCCATTCCGAGTCCTTGCCCGATTCGGTGCTTGCCCGGGGCGCTGCCTTCCCTGACGAGACGAGAAATTGACGGATATCACGCCACGTCTTCGATCTCGAATTCCTGAATGATGTCTGGAAGTATGAAGCGCACGCCCGGTTTAGTACCACCTTGACGGCGTTTCGGCGTAACCGAAACTCGGCCTCGGTGGCGTCACATGGAGTCAGCTGGCGGTCCACACGCGCCTGGTCACGCGCAGCCATCGCCTCTCTGACGTCGTCGTCTTGCAACCACGGGTACGGTCTGTGCTTCAGCTTGATTACACGCATCGGCATATGGGCGTCGATAATGGGGCTCCATGTGCTCAGGAAGCAGCTCCACTTGTCAGACGTGGAGTTGGCGCCGTACAGCGGTGACCAGTCTGCTTGGAGCAGGTCCAGACACAGGGCGTCTGTGTTGACGCGCCTGGTGGACCGCACGTTGATGGTGTTCACCACGTGGCGCGTCTTGACGACAGAGACCGTCGCGGCGATGAGGTCGTGGTCGCTGATGTTGCACGACACGACTCGCGCGTTTGAAGTTAGTTCTGGCTTGTTCGTGATGAAGTGGTCTATCAGCGTAGGATTCTGTCCGGGGCGAGTTGGTGCGGTGATGAGCTGTGTCAGCGACAGGTCACTCAGCTGCTGCAGGTATGACGTCACACCCTGCTTCTCCGGCCGTGAGACGTCGATGTTGGTGTCTCCGAGCAAGTAGACTGGCAGGTCACGGCCGAGTACGCTCGTCAGCTGGTTGTGCATGTCATCGAGGGCGGGTGTCATCGGACTCGATGGTGGCCGGTAGACTGCGCCGACGACGATCGGTGACTTGAGTGTGAGCCGCAGCCAGAGACTCTCGAGGGCGGACGATGCAGCCGGGACACGCAGTGTGTCAGCAGTGATGGAGTTGCGGTAGATGATGGCAACGCCGCCGCCAGACCGTCCTCCCCGTCTGTCACGCCGGCTGATGACGTAGCCGGGGAATTGTAGCATCCGAGTGTCCACTGCGTCCGTCAGCCACGTCTCAGTGACACAAAGCACGTGGAGTCGCTGGGACAACAGTAGGTGATTCACATCGTCGATATGTGCCATCAGAGAGCGCACGTTGAGGTGTCCCACGCTCAGTGCGGCGCGCTCGGCCGCCACTGCCTGGATCTCGGCCTGTCGGGTCTGCCGGAGCGTCAGGCGCGGCGGCCGAGCGAGACATAGGCCGCCAGCAGCAGTAGCAGCAGCTCCCACTCGCTCCGCGGGGCCGGGCGGCGGTCGCTCGGTGACACGAACTCGTATCGGGCGACGAGACTTGCGGCCAGCCCGAACTCCCCGCCGACGTCTCCGCAGCCCGAGCCGACGCAGCAGCGCGACTGTAGCGCCACTCATCTTTTGAAGCATCTTTGCTGCACCAAGCTGCTGTCACAAAGCCGTACCTGGACCTGGTCATCCGTATCTGGCTCATCATTCCGCCCGAAAGTGGAAGCATGGTCAGCGCAGTCAAAGAAGTGTTCGGCATGCACCGGCAGTTAACCCACGCCAATGCAGCCATGGAGCCGGCCATTCGTTGGAACGGCCCTGATCTGTGCAGTGCTGACCAGCTTATCGGAGCAGTCGTGGCCAGACTGCAGCTGGGCCGGACCACGAACAGTGGCAGCTCGGCCCTGCTCGCCGGGGAAGTGCTACGGCGTCACTTGAGGAAGTGTGCGCGCGATCGCGGGCGTTTTTCAAAGGAGCGTCCCAAAAAGCAGTGAGATATGCTCAAAAGAAGATGTATCCTTGGAGCACAAGCCCCCGCGGACGTTCAGTACGCACCCTCAAGTTGGAGAAATCGTCCTAGTGCACGGGGCACTGGCGCGTGTATTAGCTCTCATTAGTGGACGGGATGGAATCCCGAGAGCCGCGATCATATCATTGCGGGTCGTCAAACAAGGAGACCCGTGATAAACCTATAGTACCTGGAGGCATCCCCCGACTTCACCACATAAGGCTAATTGACTTCCCGTCCAACATTGAACGACCCAAACAATTGGTGACGCATACTGGAGTACGGTTTAGTGTCCCACTAATACAGGGCGGGAATTACCAGTGTGGAGAGCGCTCCGACGCGTGCAATTCATACTCATTTAACCCGCGCCCTGCTGGGGGGGGGGGGTGTTTGAACACCCCCCTTGTGGTTTTTCGCGAATATCTCAAAAACGGCGGCGCGGAGCGCCGCCGTTTTTGGTACACCTTATCATACATCAATTCTACACATGTTGTGAAAATTTCAGACCAAGGTCATTCAAGGTCAGGTCACCAGGTCACTTGAAGTGACCTCACCTCATAAAAACTTTCAATGTCTGTCATAGCTACACCGAGTGACCGATCGCTTTGAAACTTTCAGCGATTGCTAAGGGCAATAGCATGTACAAAATGTATATCTCAGAATTTTGATATCGATGACCTAAGGTCAGGTCAATTTTGCGACCTCCCCATTATAAGTCAATGGGAGAAAATTGAAATGAGCCTCTTTTGGATGAAAGACATTATAAACACTCCCAAACACCGAATTACAAGTGTTTTAGACACACTGAACTTGAAAATGGTGTCCGTGACCCTTGTTTATGCCCTGAGGTCATCTCAGGTCACGAATGGTATCTAACAGTTTTTCGCAAATAACTTTTGATAGAGGCATTCTAGAGCGATGAAAACGCCTTAGATGTGTTCAGCTCGACGATACGGATCGACTGATATGCAACATGACCCTTTCCGGTCAGGTCATGACCTTGACCTGAGGTCAAATTTTCAAGTTGACCCTTCAAGGTCAAGTTATAGTTCATTCGATGCGTCTTGACGAGAGGAACACGATGGCGGTAAAAGTAAGCTCGTACAAGGCTTGGGTCAAAAGTTATTGCAGAAAAACTGTTTTCGAAAAAATCGGCTATTTTTGCAGTTTTTGCCCCCTGCAGGCAAAACCGTTGACGTTAGGTCAAATCTGAGAGAATTACTCAGAAAGGGCATTAATAGGGCTATCGAATGCGCTTTTCCGCGGCGCTGTAGCTCTATTGGTTCCCGAGTTATGCGTTGGCTTCTTGGAAATTTTCGACATTCGACCTGGAAATCGGCGAAATTTTGCCTTCAATGACCTCTGGTGACCTGACCTTTGCCCTGACCAAAAAATTGACCGAAGTGATTTCGTCATTATTTTTGACGCTCTTTCGAACGCCGCCTTCCGCGTATCGCTACGTGGCCCAGGAGCCGAGTTAGAAGGGGGGGGGGGGTGTTCAAACACCCCCCCCCCCAGCAGGGCGTGGAAATCCAGGACCCCCAGCAGGGCGCGGGTTAACTCAAGAAACTCAAGATTACGAAACGATATTTATTTTTAATCGTAAGTCGTTTCGCGTTTCTTTCAGTAAGATTCGGGTAGCATACCAACATGCCCCGACCCCCTACACGCCCTTCTGCCCACCCTACTTCGCTTCTGGTGAACGCCCCGGGAAGGGCGATCCAGAAGTGGAGTTACCCACCGAGCATGAGAACAGCCCCTAAAACGACTCCCTGAATTCGATTCAACACGAAGCGTACTTCTCGAGCGAAGATTCCACGGATTCTGACTCTTGTACTGACATGGTACCGGAAAAAAACGTCCCGATCGTTGACTATTCCGAAAGTGACAGTGACGAAGAGGCGGCAGAGTCCTGGTGGGCGGGCTCGGGGGGGGGGGGGGTTGTCGGCGACTCTGCGGTTGCCTCCAGCACGGCTGCTGCCAGGTCAGAACTGGCAGCTGCCGGGCCTTCTTGTTCTTATGACTCCGTCTCCGCTGACTCGATTCAGCGTCCCTTGAGGCCGCTACTGCCCCCGGTGCCACAGAGCCTGCCGGCGCTGAGCAGCCCGTGACCGGCCCCTCCAGCGAGGACTTCAGTGCCGATAACGGTTCACCGACGCCGTCTCAACAGCCTGAGGAGGTATTTATTTGCAATTATCTATTTATTTTCTGTTGATTTTCTATTGATTTTTCTGTTCATTGATTTTGCTTTTTCACAGGACGGATATGGACCCTGAACTTGTGCCGTACTTCAAGGCCAGACAGCAAAGTGAAGCTCAGGCGCCAAAACAACGGCGGACCATCACCGGCTCCCTCCAACTGGTGAGGGAGCACGTAACACCCCTTCTGATGGCCTGCTGTCAGGATCTGTGGGACCTGGACATCCTGCTGGAAGGCGGGACGAAACCGCTCTCAGAGGCTCCGTCCTGCGGCTCTGTCTGGGACGGCTGCTCCCCCGGCTGGCTGTGTTTGAAGGTATCTGTCTCCGCCCCACGGCTCCCTGCTGGGAGAGCTGGTGGAGTTACGCCATCCCCCGCCTGGCCCGCGCGGCCCCCACCTGCTCTAGTGGTACCACCACATGTACTCGGGGACACACCAACAGCAGTGTTACCTGTACATGGCCTGGAGCGTGGTGGACCGGGACGATCTGGCGGACGGCGTGCCGATGACGTCACCGGTCGGTGACGCCGTCACGCTCGACGTGACGCCGCTCACCCGGCTCCTCACCGTCGGTCGGTGACGCCGTCACGCTCGACGTGACGCTGCTCACCCGGCTCCTCATCGACTCTGACCTGGAGCCCCTGCTGGGTGACCCGGCAGCGGTGGCCACCTGGTGAGGTCAGCAGCTGCGGCGGCTGCCGGCGGAGCGGCCGGCCGGCCTGACCGTCAAGATGGACACGCCGCGGGGCCGGGCCGAGCTGCTGCAGCGGGCCCTCAGTGAGGCCCATGCCGCGGAAGATGGACTGGTGGCGAGAGAGGGACCGGAAGGAGAAGTAGAACTGAAAGGGGAACTTCGGACCACTGAACACCTACCAGCGGTGCCGAGAGGGGTTAACAAAACTTGTGAGGGTTGTGCTGCGGTGGTTGTACTGCATTAAGGGCTGACTACGGGCATGCTGGCAGCCGATGCTGGCCGAGTGGTCGTGATGCCGCTTCCGCCGCGTTCTCGCCTTCGGGGCCGTGATGTATTGGTTGCAGCGAACCGGCGCAGGCTTCGACTGTCGAACCAGGTGCTGCGACGGCAGTTCTCCCGCCCCAGAGCCAACCCTGAAGTCACGTTCGGGCTATTTGTGTTTGCTGATGACTTCCTTAGCCCCGACGGCGTGCACCGCCAGCTGCGGGATGGCAGGCCCTGGCGGAGGCGACAACCAACATGTCCCGCAACGCGCAAATCGCCGGGCTTTCTCACATGTCCGTCTCCAGGGCCGGCATACGTGATACGTTTTGTGTGTGTCCCGCTGCACCTGCGTGTCGCTCGCAGCTCTTGTTGTTTCCTAATCGCATACCTCTCATATGTTACTTTGTGTTCTCGTCTGACAATACGCGGCTAGGCAATCCCTCTTTGACGTTGAAAATCGGTCACACCGTCAGCAAGGTGTTAACGACCTCAGGGCAGGACATGCCAAATACCACGAATAAGCCTGCGGTAGTGAAAAATTACCGGCATGCCGGTAGTGCGGTAGGGAAAGCTTGCAACTCTACTTTCAAAGCCTGTCAAGGGACCTGCGAGCAAAGAGCGTGAAAGAGGAGGCAGCCGGCGGCTAAATGTGGCTCTTCGCCAGAATGCAGAAGGCCACCAGTCTCTCCAAGCTAGATCACGGCCCCCAAAACTTCCGTCTGATGGCGCTGTCGAAGGAACAGCAGTGAATGCATTGGTGCCGTAAACGTTGCTTTTATTACTTGTTTTAACACTATTCTTGCATTTACCAGTCCGGTGCAGTAGTGAGGGCCCTGAAACCACAAGTCGCACCCCGGGGCCCGGGCAGAGACTCCCTATCGTCCTAGACGACCTAGACCAATGTCAGTCAGAGCGCAACACCCAGCCCATCGTGTCTTGTGGAAATAGCCAATGAAGCCGACGATCCTGCTTCGGACCAAGAGGAAGAACTGCCTGCAGTTTCAGACGATGAGACACCATGAACCTCTCAGATGCGCCGTCCTTTCCTAAATGCAGCCGAGGATCCTGCTTCGGACAAAGAGGAAGCACTGTATGCGGTATCAGACGAGCAGGCGTCACAGACCACTCAGATGCACTGTCCTTTCACAAATGCAGCCGAGGATCCTGCTTCGGACGAAGAGAAAGCATTGTCTGCGTCTCAGATGATCGGGCATCACTTGACCAGATCTCTCAGATGCACTGTCCTTTTCCAAATGTAACCGATGATCCTGCTTCGGACCAAGAGGAAGACCTGTCTGAGGTTTAGTGTAACCGTGTGCGTGTCTCCGATGCCATACGCTTCTTTCGTTGCCAATGGTTCGGCCACACCTAGGACAACATCCAAGGTAAGCTCATGTGCTCCTTGTGTGCGTCCCAGAATGACGTGCAACCAGACCAGCCGCTCGGGGCGCTGGCATTGAGTCGACCCCTGACCGCCGGCCGGAGCCGACGTGCATCCCTTGCCCCTCCGCGCCTGGACCCTGTGAGCCGCGACATGTGCAGTGAGGGATTAGTTGTAACTATGGGAACTAGCCGGCGGGTGGTGTGAACTCAAATGGCTGACATGACTGAAATCGACATTTAGGAAGAAGCAATGAAAATCTTTAGTGAAGTTAAATACGTCCAAACATTACAGGACCTTGCCTGAGCTACGGAAGCCGTAGCTCAGGCAGTAAACCGAGTCAACGAAGCAAAGAAAGCTCGTATAGCGTCGCTCGTGTCAGTACTATCGTCTACCAAGAACAGGCTTGAGGTAACTGAGCGACGTATCAAGGAGCTCGACGCATACAACCGCCGCACCAGCCTGGTGATCCACCGGTATGCGGGAGACCAACGGCGAGGCAACAGGCAGCCTGGGGAAAGACAGAGGCCAGGCCGCCGGTCTCAATCTGTCGTCCGATAGCCTGAACCGGCTCGACCGCCTCCGCCGCCCACAGCCAGGGAAGGCGCGGTCAATCATCACCATATTCGGTACGACAAACGCTCGGCAACAACTGTTTGAGAAACGAAAGGAGCTGAGTGCTGAAAAGGTGGGTGCTCATCCGGTGCTGACCCGGTCAGTAATAAGCCGCAACTTTTTGTCAGAGTGCCTGACAGCGAAAAACCAGCACCTTCTCTTCTTGACTAGGCAGCTCCAGAAATCCAAGTATCTGTGGCCCGCCTACACGACTAACGGATGTGTGCGAGTCAAAAAGGCAGACAGAGACAGCGCAGCATCAATCACAGAGTCGGCTGACATAGAGGCTATCGTGGCAGCCGACGCTCTTCGAGAATTCCGCCCACGTGAGGCCGGGCCAGCCCGCCCAGCGCGCCGTGGGTCAAGCCCCGCCTGGCAGACCACCGACCAGCAGGGCCCCAACCAGGCTCTGTAGTTTGATGGCCGAAAAGACAAGACATTTACCGGCAAATCTACCACAAAAAACAACATGTGGCGGTGGTGGTGCAACCCGACTCGAGATACCTTACCCCCTTCACTCCGGAGAGTGGAAAAGCCATCCATCAAGCCAAATTACATTGGAACTTGGTCAGGTCACTGGCGTTGGTGGAGCCATCAATTTGCCTTCGTGAAGTGGTTGGAAGATCCACCGAAATGGAGCGTGGCGCCACTCAAGCATGTAAAAAACAAAGGAGAGCCGAAAATCAGCCAGGTGATGGAGGTGAACTGGGGTTCCAGCTACCGTTGCGCCCGTTTGAACATCGCCACCGACTTCGAGGCAGCTCTTATGGGGGCCGTCGAGGACTGCTGGCCCGGTGGGCGAATGTCTGGTTGTCACTTCCACTTCTGTCAGGCGCTGTATCGACAGGCATTGTATGTTCAGTTACAGTGATTGAAATGTTCGCCTCAGCAAGCAGCATGGGATACTTACTTAACTTGGAGTAGAAGTAAGAGGGAAAAAAGAAAGTTGCAAGGCCTCAATATTTAAATAGGAGGTACGTAGAACATTTGTACATCGTGACATTTACATCAACTTTATGTAAAATGCGTCAATCAAAAACGGTCATGTATGTGAATTGGCTAATGGAGTAACCCAAACAGCTTGAGAGAAAGGTGTACCGTTTTGGGAAAATGACGTTTTTTAAAGTGTACTTTGCAGCTCTAGCGTCGTGGCCTAGCAGTAGCCTACAGGGCGTCAGACCTCTTCCGCAAGTGGTGCGGGATGCTCATGTCAGTTCCACTTCTGCCACAGGAACACATCGATGAGGCGTTCCACTCGCTGTCAAATGACGTACCTCAGGATGTAAGGGAACATATTATTTTATAGATTGTCGATGTCAGCATTATGTACCGTTTTTATAAAAATGACGTTTTTTAAAGTGTACTTTGCAGCTCCAGCGTCGTGGCCTAGCGACAGCCTACAGGGCATCAGACCTCTTTAGCAAGTGGTGCGGTATGCTGATGTCCGTTCCACTTCTGCCACAGGAACACGTCGATGAGGCGTTCCACCCGAGCGGGTGGAACGCTCTAGCGGTCAAATACTCGAGAGGGAGGTCGGCCGCCTGCAAGTGACTGGCAGGTGTGTGACGATGAGCAGTGTGCTCCAATTCATGGCCCGCAATATTGGTCAATAGACGGCTATTGACCATCGCACCCCAATATTCGAGTGAAGGCTGGTGAAAATAAAAAACATTAAATTTGGCAGCTTCAAACTGTTGCATATGCTCATTTGAGTATCATTGGAATGATCGTTCCATCCACTCAATATTGGTGTACTTTAGCTCGTGTTGAGTAGGTGGCTAACAGCAGACACATTTTTCCAGGCTTACTGCTTATGACAAATGCAACAACTTCCGAGGCGTGGAAAATGAGCCTGTGAACGACGAGGAGCCGATGCAGTGGACAACGCTGCCCCTGCGGTTCATCAGATCCACTTCCCAGTGTCCGTCTGTGACGCTTGATCACATGTGGGAGTACTATGCCGGCGAGCGAGCAGTTATTCATCAAAGTGCACTGGCCATATACAGGGAGAGCTGGATTGTGAGTGCCCTTGGTGCAAAGGAGGACAGCAAAACATTCATCCAAATGCTTGTAAGAGCAGAGATGAAGAAGTCTAAACGCTATCATGTCCATGTTGTGTTAGATAGAGATGGAAGTGTTGATGGAGCTTATTGTGAATGTGCAGCTGGGGGTGGCAGCACTGCCAAATGTAAACATGTGGCCACCTCACTATATGGACTGGAGTCCCTGACCAGGACTGGCAAAATGCAGGTGGAGGTGACATGCACCCAGACATCACAAACATGGTATGCTCCCCGCCAGGGACATACCGTGTCATCCCCTACTAAAGCTGCCAAGATCACCTACAAAGTTCACAACCCGGCAGATGAACAGCCTGCCACATCGAGGCAAGAGCAGCATGCTTCAGGTGAAGTGGATGGCATGCCTGGGGAGAGAGAGAGATCGACTTTTGAACCTGCCGAACAACTACCAGGTAATATACATATGTACAATGCAACATTTGCAAGGGCATATTTATTTTAGACTGCGTTGTGTGTCCATTGATGTTTTGTATATCTCATGGAGTATTTTATTTCATGCCTTTTGGTTGTGTGTCATCAGGTTTGCATTTACGGCTTTGAATAGCATGAGCTGGTATACAATTGCAAGCTGAGACAGCTCCCTCCGACAGGACCGGGGGAGCCGCTGGAGCCGCTGACGTCCCTCCGACACGGCCCGACAACGGGCTGACGGTCGTCGTTAGAAAGACGGAGGGTGACATCTCCGTCCAGCTGGCCACGGAGCTGGGGTCTCGGTCACTCACGGCCCGACAACGGGCTGACGGTCGTCATTAGAGAGGCGGAGGGTGACATCTTCGTCCAGCTGGCCATGGAGCTGGGGTCTTTGGAACCTTGGGTACACTTCAGGCCTCCGTGATCAAGAAAAACAAGAGCACATGCCACCCTCCGGCTCGGCACAGAACACAACAGGTCTATTTTATATGCATAGTATCAAATAGCGTAAGCATTGCCATTTGTCAGAAAGTCCCAAACGGACTGAATCAACTTTATCTCGATTAGCTTCTATGAGCCAACGGAATAGACAAACTCTCATTGGCAAGCTTGCCGTCATCAGCCGCGCAAATAACGACATGAATCGGACTTGGTAGCTAAGCCTGATGTAGCGAGCGAGTGGGCCACGGGGGAGGGGAGCGGCAGTAAGACGGTACTGAATGAGTACTGCATCTCACTGTTCGGGGGCGGAGCTGCTCGCCGTCCGTCAGCTAGAGCCCGGGCAGCGAGCTGCGGCAGGAGACTTAAAGGCTATTAAAAAGATGTTGAAAGAGAGCGGGGTGGCCATCGACCACTTAAAGTCGTACTTCATCAAGACAGCGTCACTCTGGCTGGCCCAGGAGACGCCCAATGGCCATCGACCACTTGAAGTCGTATTTTATCAAGACAGCGGCACTCTGGCTGGCCCAGGAAACGCCCAATGGCCATCGACCACTTGAAGTCGTACTTTATCAAGACGGCGGCACTCTGGCTGGCCAAAAAAAAATCAAGTGGCCATCGACCACTTGAAGTCGTACTTTATCAAGACAGCGGCACTCTGGCTGGCCCAGGAAACGCCCAATGGCCATCGACCACTTAAAGTCGTACTTCATCAAGACGGCGGCACTCTGGCTGGCCCAGGAGACGCCCAATGGCCATTGACCACTTGAAGTCGTACTTTATCAAGACAGCGGAACTCTGGCTGGCCCAGGAAACGCCCAATGGCCATCGACCACTTAAAGTCGTACTTCATCAAGACGGCGGCACTATGGCTGGCCCAGGAGACGCCCAATGGCCATTGACCACTTGAAGTCGTACTTTATCAAGACGGCGGCACTCTGGCTCGCCCAGGAAACGCCCAATGGCCATTGACCACTTGAAGTCGTACTTTATCAAGACAGCGGCACTCTGGCTGGCCCAGGAAACGCCCAATGGCCATCGACCACTTGAAGTCGTACTTTATCAAGACGGCGGCACTCTGGCTGGCCAAGGAAAATTCAAGTGGCCATCGACCACTTGAAGTCGTACTTTATCAAGACAGCGGCACTCTGGCTGGCCCAGGAAACGCCCAATGGCCATCGACCACTTAAAGTCGTACTTCATCAAGACGGCGGCGCTCTGGCTGGCCCAAGAAACGCCCAATGGCCATCGACCACTTGAAGTCGTACTTTATCAAGACGGCGGCACTCTGGCTGGCCAAAGAAACGCCCAATGGCCATCAACCACTTGAAGTCGTACTTTATAAAAACGGCGGCACTCTGGCTAGCCCAGGAAACGCCCAATGGCCAATGGCCATCGACCACTTCAAGTCGTACTTCATCAAAACGGCGGCACTCTGGCTGGCCCAGGAAACGCCCAATGGCCATCGACCACTTGAAGTCGTACTTCATCAAGACGGCGGCACGTATGTAAACAGGGCTAATGAGAGTGTGTCCGGAGTGGAAAGTTTACGGAGCGAGAACTTTCAAATTATGACGTGATTTGACCTTGAAAATATTGACCTTAGGTTATCAAATTTGCATAGTTAAGAGTTCATATACAGTATATAGCCTACTCACCCACGAAACTCCGCACTTCCAGGAGCGGAGATGGGAGGGAGGGGGGGTGGGGGGGGGCAGAATCTGCGCGCCTCCCCTGCAGGGCTTATAATTATAAGGGTGATTATAATCACCCGACCCTCTCCAGCGCGCGAGCTAAAAAGTAATTTCAGTAGTGCGAGATCATGATCCTCGCTCAGTTTTGTGTTCACAGGTATACATGGATCCCGTAACTTTTTACGGGCGTCCACGGCCTATGCAGGATGCGAGCGTCCAGCTGGTTGTCAACAACGTGTACGATCAGGTCGGCCAACTGTTGAAGTTCCCGAAGAAGGACAGGCGAGTTCGCTGGGTTCGGGAGAACATCCGTTTGTCATATGCATGATACTTCAAGGAGAGACTCCTGGATGAAGTAATGGGGCATGTCAAAACTTTTGCCGCCAGATGGCAGGACCACCGTTCCAGTCCATGTGGAAATCGAACGAAAAGCATCCCCGTAGAAAAAAAAACTGGCGCAAGCTTGCGCCGTTTTCACGCAAATGGAAAACACTTTTAGCAATGACGTCATATATAACATGCCTGCCAATCAAAATAGTACCCTGTGATTTTTGACGTCACATTAAAAATATAATAATTCGCAGTAAGTTTGATGGCGTCTTGCACTGCGTTTCCCTGTACAGTGTGATAGATGATCGAGAGGAGAGGTTGTTGGTGTTAGTTATCCGATTTAAGTTTTTTTTTTAGGAGAAATCATGGAGAAATACGGTCACATGAGAACTGAGCAGCTCAAGGCTCTCCTTCGCCAAAAGGGAGCAAAGGTGACCGGCAAGAAGCGTGACCTTGTGGAGCGCCTCGACGCTTATGACAGGAACGATGATTTTGGTCACATAGAGCCCAGTGGTGAAACAGAGGTGCAGTTTTCAGTTCCAAAGGAGGTTGAATTAGCAAGTCTGAGTGCTAAGCACAGGGCTGGAATGCCGAATATCGACTATGAGTCCATTCAAGAGTACATGTGTGGTCATGGTGGCCAAATCCATAAGAGCGCCTTCCCCATGTTCAAGGCCAGGTTCGTGAAAAGTGTCATGGTCGGTACACTATCAGGTACCAGAGCTATTTCCAAGGAATGATACGAGCTGAAATGAGAAAACACATGACATACACTGCAGTGCTATCTCTGGATCATGCAGCGTTTGGCGTCGGTGAGGGTGTGTCCGGAGTGGTGGGTGCGGGAGAACATCAGTTTGTCAGACGTGGGGTACTTCCAGGATAAAACCCTGGATGAAGTGATTCGTTTGGCGTCGGTGAGGGTGTGTCCAGCGTGGTGGGTGCGGTACACCACGAGGACGGTGATGAACTGCATGACAAGGCTGCAGTGGTCAAAGGGCGGCGCCACTGACGTAAAACCCAGTGGGTGAAGACCGATGCAGGTCCACGAGGAGAAATACTGGACCGTGGCGTGTACCTTCTGGTGAAACTGTACCGACAGCGACACTGATGTGCAGTATGGCACGGCACAGACTAGGGCACATGCAAATCAGACATATGCATGGCCAAGTTAAGGTTAGCTGGGTAGGAGGGGACTTGTGGCGGCAAAAATTCAGCCTGATGACTGAATCTGTGTGGCGTTTGGCAGCGGCCCTGTTTGCCCGCGTCATATTGTTTGCTGTCTGACCATAATTCATGTGTACTTACGGATGTTTGTTTCTTCCATCAGTTGGTCATCAGCTCATCGGCCGTTCAGCATGGACGTGCTCGAGGTCAGCGACCCAGAGGCACACCGATGGCTCTCGCGGCACCTCCGACGCTCGGCGCCCCCGCTGCACCTCCTAATAGGAGACTCGGTGGCGCGGGATGCCGGCCTGAGATCCAGACTCGGCCGGCACCAGTTCCTCAACCTGGCCAGAGGCGGCGCAACACGGGCTTCGACTGCCGATGAGCTCCACACCATCCTGGACCGCTGGACGTCGGAGGCGGAGAGACCGGGTGGCCGACGCCCTTCAGCTGCCCATCTGGCCGGCCATGACGGCGGCCTTCCCGGACCGCTGAGCAGTGAGTTGTGAGTGAGCGCGCCGAGTCGCGACACTCCGACACTCGACGAGTGTGTCGGAGAGTGCGGTGTGACGCTCCTGTCTCGCCTTTGAAGCCACGCTGTGAGTTTTTCTGCACCGGTACGGTGCTTTAACCGCTACTTCGTATCAATTCCCGTGATGAGACATCCACAGTCGGTCTTGCGGCCTCTGACCCCGCCAGATACACCTCCCCCTCCGGAACCACCAGAACCACCGTCCCCACCCTCCCCGGTATCGGATCATGTTCAGGATCCAACGTTCAATCCGTATGATTCGGACAGCATGTCGCTTCCTGAAGCTGTAAAATCAACGTCCTTTGTGGACGACTCGTCGGATTCCGACTGGGACATGGAAGGTTAACCTCCGGTCGGAGCCCGAGTAGCAACGCGACGTATGATGCAGGAGGGGCTACCGGGCCGTAGCACGGACGTGTGGGTGGAAGTGGGCACTGCCGCCGCTTCCCGCGCGCCCGCCGCCTCCACCTCACGCGCGCCCGCCGCCGCCGCCTCACGTGCGCCTGCAGTGGACAGCTTCCTGCCTGCAGAGGGCTGGACCACGGCAGTGGCACTGTGGTGCCCTGTCGTCGCCCGTGTAGTTCAGCGCGACCACCGGCGGAAACATGTCGCCCAGTGCCCTGGCGGCCAGGACTGCCCACTGGCCGGGGAGATGAGGACTATCAGGACATCGAAGTGTGGTCCGCGCCGACCTCCAACACGGAACGGACGTGTTCCTGCGGAGAAGTGATTCGAAGCGGAGGGTACGGACTGAGAAAGTGCCTGAGCCGGCACCTCAAACGCAACAAGGTTCATGAAGGGGATGATCAGGGAGAAGTGCTCATCAAGGTACTCAACACTGGGCACCGACTGGTGGCCAGGACGTGGGCCTGCGCCCAGGCCACTGGCCTCCCTCTGCTAAACGGCCCAGAAGTTCCGAAGCCCCCTGGCCCAACTCAAGACGGTGAGACTGCCGGTTCGTCTGAAGCAGCTCCAACACGCTACGTGACACAGCGGGAAGATCTGCATCGCTTGTCTGTGGAGCGGGTGGGGCCCTTCAGACCCGAATGGAGCGTCATGAACATTCCGTTCAAGAACGTGCACACGAAAAGGCAGTACACGCAGCACCTGACGCGCCTGCTACGTGCATCGAACATCCTGGATCACGACAAGCCTCTGGAGAGCCTCGACTTTCGGGTCTTGATGGCGGACACATCCTCGCAAGAAGCGCTGCGCAGCGCCCTGTCGGATTTTTTGAGAGAAAAGTATCCGACCGGGTATATGATGTGTATGTCGCCCAAGTGGGTGACAAAGATGATCGGGGGCCGGATCATCGTGGTTCCCGATGACCTGGAGCTGCGCTGGCAGGGGTACCTCGAGGCTTTCAACAAGCTCATTGACTATGAGCTGACGATGGCGGCCGACTCCAGAAAAGAAGCGAAGCGCGCCCGTCGGGACCGGAAGGTGCAATCCTACCAGAGCGACCCCGGCAAGGAGGGTCGCGCCAAGGTCCGAGAGCGGGGTCTACACTGGCTCCGAGAGATAAGAGAAAACTGGTTCACGGCGAGCCAAGAAGATCTGGAGCCAGTGGCGCGGCTTTTCGCCCAAGTGCTCTTCATACTATCCAACTTGTTCCAAGGCCAACGGACACAGGTGTTCGCGGAAGTAACAGTGGACGAGTTCCGCCGAGGCGAAGACACGGAGCTAGGACGCTTCGTTGAGCACATGGGCGGGAAGACGAAGGACCAACACGGTATTCTCGGTATTCCTGTACCGGACTCTGCTGGCGCTCACCTACAACTGGACCTGGACAAAACGGTGGCGGGAGCATCAGCTGCAGACGCACCTGCCGCACCCGCTGCAGACGCATCTGCCGCATCCGCTGCAGCCGCACCTGCCGCACCCGCTGCAGAAGCACCTGCCGCACCCGCTGCAGACGCAGCTGCCGCATCCGCTGCAGCCGCACCTGCCGCACCCGCTGCAGAAGCACCTGCCGCACCCGCTGCAGACGCACCTGCCGCACACTCGCCCGCTGCAAATGCACCTGCAGAGGACGCACCTTTGATTGAAATGCGAACGCCTCCGCTACAGCGGCACAGAAATCGGATGGTGGCCACGCGTGAAAACATGTCGTCATTTAACAAGGTTGCGCAAGTTCTCCCCACGATACGTGTACGAAATGATTCCAATGATGACAGACTGGATGACGTGGTGTCAGACACAGACTCTGATCCTGACTGGATGCCTCCCAGCAACGAGTCTGCTGACATGCTTGACCGGACGTGGTCCCTCGACGAAGTGTGTGAAATATTTCCTGAAGTGAGAGGTGAGATTCTTCCCAATTCACCCGATCACGCAGATTCGAACCCATCACTGCAGTCACACGCCACCTACTCACCTGTCGCGGGAGCAGCATCTGCGGACGCCCTCTTGCCACACGCACCCGCTGCAGACGCACCTGCCGCACCCGCACCCGCTGCAGATACTTTGACGACCCAACCTGCAGTGAATGTACCGACAGCGAGTACATCTCGCGAGGATGAACCTCACCTGGAAGGATCCCCCAGTCATGGTGTCTTTTATAGAGTGTCGCCTACTGCTAAAACGTACGATACAGTAAACTCATGCCTGTTTTGTAAAAAGAAAATCAAACAGAAAATGCGCCGCCATTTGAAAACAAAACATTCAGACAAACAGCAAGTGGCGCATGCCATGACGGGGACAGCTGATCAACAGGACAGAAAGTTTTCCCTTCTTATCAGCCGGGGTAACTTTGAGCACAACTCGGAAGTACTGGAAGCTGGGAAAGGGGAACTTATGTTGAAGAGGAGACCCAAGAAGCCCGACATACCAGTCACCAAGTTCCTGCCATGTCCTGGATGTCTGGCGTTTATGTTGCGTGAGGACCTGCAGCAGCATCATCCAGTTTGTCCTGCAGACAACATGGACAGTCTGGACAACGCAATGATCACCACCAAGGCGGAAAACCTGCTGCGCAGGTTTGATCCAGGAGACGTACCTGAGTTCGTAAGGGAGATACGAGACAAAGCTATAAGGGACGTAGTTTGTGGCGACAGAACGTTGGTGGCATATGCCAACTACACCGTAGAAAGCAAAGGAAAAAACGAAAACCACTTGAAGCCAATAAAAACCAGAGTGACCAAACTAGCCAAAGTTCTCCTAGATGTACGGGACAGGAAGAGTCAGCCAAACCTCACTATGGATGAGCTTTGTGACGCTCGATACTTTGACGACATTGTGCATGTGACAAAGCAAGCAGCGGGATACAGGGAAGGCACTAAGCTGACCCCACCAACGTTCCTAGTGCCTACTGTGCCAAGAACAGTGGGAACTGCGTTGGGGAAGGTTTGCCATGTACTACTGGGTGTCAGTATGCGAGAAGGAAACACGGAGATGCAGAACCGAATCTCCATCTTCAAGAGACTGCTAGAAAACGAATGGGGCGATAAAATGGGGCGCGCCTCACTCGAAACATTGATTTTGAGAAAACAAAACGCAGAGAAACAGCTGCCAACCACCGAAGATATGGAACGGCTACAGAACCACCTTCAGACCAAACTGGCATCCACGATGAAGTCTGTGAGTAGAAAGCCTAGCGTCAAGTCATACAACACCTTGGCGTGCGTAACAGCCGTCAGCCTCATGGTGTTCAACAAACGTAGAGGTGGAGAGTCCATGAAGATTCGTGTCCGTGATTACACTTCAAGAGCGGCGTACACCCAAAACGAGACAGTCGTCAATTCGCTATCAGACTTGGAGAAACAGATCATGGACAAGATGTGCCTGATCAAAACGCGTGGCAAACGTGGAAGGACTGTGCCGGTTCTCATACCACAGATGGAGAAACGGGCGATCGATCTTCTGGTTTCTCTCCCCTTAGGATGAGCAGACAAATCAGAAAAGGCAGTTTGCTGGTTCTATGTGTTTTTTTTACCATACTGATCTGCCAACAATACTTTTTTCTAAATGTCATTCTGCTTGGAAGTTGGAACTAACTGAACTTCCCTAGAAGACAAAGCATTGAGTAAATAGAAATATGTCATGTCATACTCAGTTGTTATTTTGAACACTTCCACTAGTTCCACACCTTTGTTTGTTAATTTGTTAATTCGTTGTTCGTTATGTGCAATAAGTTTGTGTACATTGCCAAACATGTTTTAATCTATTTTTTCCCACAGGATATTGCAATATCCCAATCAATAACCAGTCCCTGATGACCAATTTGGTATTGGCTCAGCACATCATCACATCATAGTTCCACATCACATCACGAGTACACACATAATCACGCATCAATTAAGCACTTGTGCTCTACGGTTACTGACTTTGGCGCAGTTCCATGCTGTTCATTGCCATAAAGTCCCAAGTTCAAGCTATTCCTGTTTGTGTCCTCAGTCACCCAGAGACCTTGGGCTACTCCTGGTCCTCTACGCCCGCTCCGCCCGACAGCGCCTCTGCGTCCGCGGCGCCCGCCAGCGCCTCTGCGTCCGCGGCGCCCGGCAGTGCCGCTGCGTGCGGTGGCACGCCATCCGCTGCCGCAGAGTGCGGCGACCTGAACGTCGCAACGCCGATCAGACCACGGAGGTGAGTTGTGAAACGATGTGAATTAGGTACATACTGTGCGATAGCATTTCGACCTCAGCTGTTGGCTTGGTTTAACGTTATAAACGTTACCTTGAAACAAAACACCCTGCTAATGATATGAAAATACACGTTATGTGTATGAAAACATACGCTATATGTAAACGTATCATATGCTAACATTTGTCATTAATAATGATATACATATTTTGCAAACCTTGCTTGTTATGCCCTTAATGTATTGTTGTTGTTTTTCGGAGACAAGGCCTAAACATAATGTATTTTGTGTGACTGTTTTTGCCATTTCCCGTTCCCGGTGCTGCGTCATTTTATTACCTGCAATTGATTCGTGACGATTTTTTGCAGGCCTTATGCGCGAGCGGCGGAGATTCTGGGCATGACGGAGAGCGGTGTGAGGACGCTCGTCAAGCGTCAGCGAACATCTGGCGCAGCAGCACAGCAGCCGACACCAGCGACCGCCATCGACAACTTCACCATCGGCGCGATCCGACGTCACGTGTACGCACGTTTCGCCAACAAGGAGTTCCTGACAGTCGAGCGTCTACTGGATGGGCTGACTGCCGATGGGATCCTGCGACCAGATACCTCAGAGAGCACGCTGCGTAGAATCCTGCATCAGATGGGGTTCCGCTACCGATCAACGCAACGAAAGATGTATGTCAGAAAGGAGACGTTGGACATCGTCTGCCGCCGCATTCAAGCTCTGCGCAAACTGAAGCAACATAGAGAAAACGGGCATCAAATCGTGTACGTTGATGAAACGTGGTTTACCACAAGGATGTGCCACAGTCGGGAGTGGGTGGACAACACCCAGGCTTCCACCAGTGCGACGTACAGCCGCCAGGTCCCACCGGGAGACGGTGAGCGCTTCATCGTGGTGGCGGCCGGATCCGAGGAGGGGACGATCGACGGCTCGTTCCTCAGCTTCGTCTCCAAGAACAGGAGTGGTGACTACCATGGGGAGATGAACAGTGAGCTGTTCATTCGATGGCTGACGTCACACCTGCTGCCGTCGCTGAGTCGGCCGTCAGCGCTGGTGCTGGATAACGCTCCCTACCACAGCGTGCTGACCGAGGAGAGCCGCTGTCCGACGAGCGCCACCAGGAAGGCCGACCTCATCAACTGGCTGACCCAGCGCGACATCCCGGTACCACCCGGCGCCACCAGACCTGAGCTGCTGCTGCTATGCCAACAAAACAAGCCAGAGCCTCAGTTCGTCGTCGACAACATCATCCGCGAGTGGGGACACGAGGTGGTCCGTCTTCCTCCGGGACACCCCGAGCTGAACGCGATAGAGCAGGTCTGGGGGTGCATGAAGCGCCACGTACGGTCGTCTCTACGGAGATTCACCCGAGCCGACCTCCAGGACAGGCTAGAAGAGGCTCGTCTTCTCGTCACTAGTGAGGTGTGGGCCGGAGCAGTCCGTCGGTCCAGGAGCTTCGAAGACGGCTACTGGACCACGGACAACATTCAGGAGAGCATCGACCGCATCATCATCACCGCTGACGACGACGACGACGACGACTTCTCGTTTGATCAGGAGTCTGATGATGACGTAGACTAAATATACTCTTTGAAACATGCTACTTGTTTTGGTACCGGGTATGAATGCTCAGCTGGTGTTTGTGGATAGAACGTGCATGGCGAATGATGGCTCAAATATCTACCTACATAGAGTATTCTTTTTAGAATGGACCGAGTGTTGACTGTTCGCACTTCTATCAATGAAATATTTTCTTCGACTCGCTAAGAATGTCACCCAGATAGGAAGACTATACGCGTACGCCAAATATTACGATGATTTAAGAATAACAGAAAATAATTAAATGATTATTTAATAAGTTTGTCAACGTAATTACGTAAATGAGATACATAATAATATAATATATTTACACAGTAAAGTTAATTTTTTTAATTAAAATTTTAATTTTAGGTTCTTGTAGATATCAAACAGCCAGGAACGTTAGTACACTTCGTGTTATCCTGCCAAGCCCCAATATGCCCCAACTTAAATGTTTCCGTAATGCACCGGTACGCATAGCCGGAGGGGAGCCGGATCCGCCGGAGCCGTCATATTTTGCCCTGAGTGGGAGCCGGAGCCGGAGCCGTATTGTCATTCATGACCAATTGTTCTGAATCATTTAGGTATTTTCTGTGAAGGTTGGTGTATTTTTTTGCAGGTCTTTGTTTCACTTGTGTTCGCGTGTATATGTGGCCAAAATTATCGGCTGGCGTCATTTCCGAGCTTAAGCTAAGCGAACATATAGTAATCAAGAATACAAACGTTTGCGTACTAAAGTCCTTTTTGTTCTCGCAGTATGAGGAAAGCGAGTGTTGTCCAAACTCCCAAAGAGTACAGCCGTGGCCATAAAAATATATTGGAGGCTGAAAAAAGTTAAGTTCCCTATCTGACAGCTATGTGCTTGCACTTGGAAGATGTCTTTCACAAATCAAGTCAACTATCAAAAAATGTTAAGGGGGAGGAGGCAGTTTGCTAGTTTGCAATCCAAACTAGTTGAGCAGTTCTTTGCATGGCCCGTCGTTGTGGAGTTAAATCGAGTTCCTTTGGTGTCTTCAAAATGTTCAAATGAATACAACAAAGTTAGTTGTCTTTGTGCTAAATTGCAACGTCAGTCTAAAAATAACTAGGCGACGAAAAAAATCCCTCACAGCGGACGCTGCGGCGCGTAAAGCAGCCGCAGGCAAGCTATATGGTTTGGACGCAAGTTTTGCTCGGACGTAAGTAAATGCGCCAGCCGGCCGCTAGAGGCGTGGCGCTCGGAGTGGCCGTGACGAAGCAACACCTGCCATCCTCTGCATCACACACCATTCGATAGCCCGCTCAATTCTCTACACGATTATGCTTGCCGATCGGGCGCACGGTTAACGAAATATTGCACGGGGACCGGACCGATGTCGGCCAAATTTAGCCATTTTCGCTCGATCTCGCATGCCGATAAATCATATAACTTCAGCGCGCTAGGTGCAACGGTCTGGCCTGTAGTTCACGCGAAGCGTCACCATGTCGGGACCTGGGTAACAGACAGAATGGGCACCCACCTCAAATAATAGTGCCCATTCTCACTAGAGAAACTAGAGGCACTGCACCTTACCAGAGGCACTACCGGCCCACACAATGCGCAATCTCATGCTGGAATTTTGTCGGGTTATAATAGACGGACAAGTCAGCACCGCCGGACCGGCGGTCAACCTCAAGTCATCTCGTGATGTTACAGACGGCGGTACTGACCACGTGCCTTGTATCCTTGTGGGCGGGTGGTGACCGGCAGAAGACCCGCCATCCCCGGGCTTGGAGCTGTGGACTCCTGCAGCCAGCTCAAAGCTGCCGACTGGAGCTGTTGACCACTGCAGCCCGCTTGGAGCGGTATCAGAACTCTCGGGAGTTCTCATCGGACTTGGACTAGTTCTATTAGTCACAAGGTGAGGGGACAGTAAGAGGAATTGGGTTGGAGTGTGTTTGCAGTGTATTTTTGTAGAAAATCATAAAACCAAATAGAAAATCCAGTGTCATTACTCATTGTATGTTAATGTGCATGTATTATTGGTAGGAAGTGTACAATGCGTGTACTGTGTGGGTGCCTCGCGTGAAATGTAGATCGGAGTTGTATAATAAGGAGTATTGCACTAAACCCGTCATTCGCAGCTTTCCGTATTTTGAATTCACTGATTTGTGCTGACTTAGATGGTAACATAGAGAGTAAGACAACATGTATACTAGGGAGGAACTGGGAAAATTGAAGGTTGAGGATTTGCAGAGGGAATTAGCTGGGAAGGGTCTGGATACTACTGGAAAAAAGGCTGAACTGATAGATAGGTTGTGGGATTTCATGCAGCGAGAAGGTAAGTCTGCGGAAGATCATGAGTCTGCTTAGATGGACATTGTGGAGCCAAAGGTATCTCACAGTAGCACAGGGGTGTCTCACTCAGTGGCAGCTGATAGCGCACAGACGTTGTTGGCACGGTTGACCATTTTAAAGGAGCGGGAAGCTCTAGCTGAGCAGGAGGTGGCCAGCAGGGCTAGGATGGAGCAAGAGAAGGTAAGGATTGCAGCTAGGAGAGAACAGTTGGACTTGGAGGAACAGTTGGTGAGCATTGGTAGACCACTTACTGATGCAGAGAGGCGAGCTCATGTTATTCAGGTACATGAGCGTCCATCCGAGTCTGATAACGTGACCAAGGCACTATCCCTGCACATACAGCGGTCCTTGCTGCCGCAGTCAGTTTTGGAGCCGTTTTCTGGTAACGTCCAGGATTATCGTTTGTTCGTCAGGTCTTTTGATAAGCGGGTAGTCAACAAGACTACTGACCAGTGTGAGCTAATGGCTTATTTACACCAGTACACGCGAGGACGTCCAAACCGGATAGTAAGAAACTTCCTTCATCTCGGAGAGGATGGCTATCAGCAGGCCCGACGTGCCCTTGAGCGGGAGTACGGTAACCCACATACTCTCATTGATTCGTATATTGGGAAGTTACGGTCATGGCCCAGGGTCCACCCTGGGGACGTCCAGGGCCTCGATGGATTGGTTCTCTTTTTGGTGGAAGTGCAAAACGCGATGACTGACGTCCGCATGGGGGAGCTAGAGCACCCGCGGACTTTGCGTGAGGTGGTGCAGAAACTCCCCAACTTCCTCAGAGACAGATGGCTCCGAGAGGCGGATATGCTGATGGGTCGAGAGCAGGGTGTGGCTTCGTGGGCTTCAGAGATTTGGTTAGTTTCCTTGAGAGGGAGCTCAGGATCCTGAAGAACCCGGTGTTCGGTGTCGGTGCCAGTGGTGATCTGGGGGGTTCTGCCTCCAGATCAAGTGACGTGCGTGATAGACGAGCTGGCAATCACAGGGTGAATGCGTTGAACGTCAGTGGTGGAAGCCCTGGACGAGGCGGCAGGCCTTCTCCAGGCGGGGGTCGTGCGACGCCGGCTTCGAAGGCTGCTGATAGTCGGCTTGGTGTAGGCGGCCGACTACACCAAGTCGGCCGCCTACACCAAGCCGAGTGTAGGCTTGGTGTAGGCGGCCTACACCAAGCCTCTCCTGCTGGAATTTTGTCGGGTTATAATAGACGGACAAATCAGCACCGTCAGACCGGCGGTCAACCTCAAGTCATCTCGTGATGTTACAGACGGCGGTACTGACCACGTGCCCTGTACTCTTGTGCGCGGGTGGTGGCCGGCAGAAAACCAGCTCGACGGCTGTCACCTGGAGGTGGATTTTCCACCAGCGGCGGCACGGGATGACACCCCGTAGGTTTGGAGTACCCAGGAGCGTACGGTCATGGCCATCCTCTGTGCAGGAACCCAGCGGCCCCTGTTTCGCATGCGGCAAAAATGGTCGTATTGGGGCTGCATGCTGGTACGGCTACGCTACTTGTATGGATGTATGTATGTATCCATGCATATATGTATGCAATATGCATGTATTATGTAATGTATGCATGTGTGCATGTATCACCATGATGGACAATCCACATGGGACGTGGCGATTACTTGCCACACTTGCGGCAAGAAGGATCACATTAAGTTAACCTGCTTACCGGTCAAAAAACGTGCAGTCCGGAGGAAGAGCCGAGTCTTCTACGGCTCCCGCTTCCTCCGGGAGTCAGATGCAATAAACCCCGTCACCCAAGGGGTACCACCGGCGCTGCCTGCGCGCTGGTCTCCGGTGCTGATGCGAGTTCAGGCACCGTTGCCGGCCCTGGTCCGGGCGCCCGCGCTGTACCGCCGCCACGAGCGCCAGTACTACAGGGTGTCCCAGAAGTCTTGAAGCTTTTTTATTTGTGTCGTGTGACCTTGCTATGCCACCGATTAAGGCAAATGACGCCTTAAACGAAAGAGAATGAACTGAAATTTTGTATTTTCATGCGTAGAGCACCACTTTAGTCAGGTGGCCCCCGTTGTGAGTCGCACAAGATTGAGCACGAGAGATCACGTTCTTCGCTGCCGCCAAGATCTCCCGGTTTGCGAAACACCGGTGTCGCCATGCCCGTTTCTGGTCAGCTTCAGAGCCTTATTTCATGAAGCAAGCCAGGAAACAGAGTATTGGATCTCCGAGAAAAGATTAGCAACATAATGATTTACTGATCAGAAAGTCTCCTGACATGTTTGCACGCATCCATTACGGAAATAAGGCTCAGCTGCTTGAGCACGCTAAGCAACAGCCCGTTGTAATCCTTTGATTCGTCGCATTATTATGGGGCTAAAACAAATATCAACCCGTCGCAAATATATGTCGCTAATATTATGTCGCTCGCTTCAGGGAATAAGACTCTGAAGCTGACAAGAAACGGGCATGGCGACACCGGTGTTTCGCAAACCGGGAGATCTTGGCGGCAGCGAAGAACGTGATCTCTCGTGCTCAATCTTGTGCGACTCACAACGGGGGCCACCTGACTAAAGTGGTGCTCTACGCATGAAAATACAAAATTTCAGTTCTTTCTCTTTCGTTTGAGGCATCATTTGCCTTAATCGGTGGCATAGCAAGGTCACACGACAAAAATAAAAAAGCTTCAAGACTTCTGGGACACCCTGTATAAAAAATAGTATAGTACGCCAGTACTATAGTACTATAGTACTATAAAAAGTACTTTAGTACTATAGTGCCCCTTCCGTTGCCGGCGGGACTGTTGATTCATATCCCGACGCTCGTGATTCCCGTGCCGACCTCGCCGCCTCCGGCACCGGCTCGAATGCTGGCGCTGGCCCGGGCGCGCGCTCTCTTGGTGCTGGCGCCGCTCAATGCGCAGGCTCATGCCGGAATTTTGTCGGGTTATAATAGACGGACAAATCAGCACCGCCGGACCGGCGGTCAACGTCAAGTCATCTGGTGATGTTAGAGACGGTGGTACTGACCACGTGCCTTGTATCCTTGTGCGCGGGTGGTGGCCGGCAGAATACCAGCTCGACGGCTGTCACCTGGAGGTGGACTTTCCACTAGCGGCGGCACGGGATGACTTCGGTGTACCCAGGAGCATGCGGTTTGCTCCGCTGGTCCGCCAGTCCACTCACAAACAGCAACATGTGTGCTTCCTCGGCTCAGTGTGCCGCCTGGCTCCGGAGGGACCCGACTCACCTCTCCTCAGGGGGTCACGGGACGGTCGACGCCCCGGAGCTTCCCATATGGGTGCAGACGACAGCCGCCAGCCCATAACGAGTGCCGGGGCCAGAAGTGAGGGTTCCCGAGTGGTCTATGTGTCAGGACTAGTGACATTGCTCTTTTCAATGTGTCAACTTGTAAATTCCCACATTTGGCGGGGAGAATATGACGATTCGATACCGCGTATCGGCCGGCGGGCCGATCGGCTGGCCGCCGCTGCTGCAGCGAGCAGCGCGCGCAGCCTACCCGGCGGACGCTGGGCCACCATCGTCTTTCACCTGCTAGGACCCGCTGCATACGAGCTAGACTATGATCCCCGCTGTAGCAAATGGTGTCCTCTTCAGCCAGAGGATGCGCTGATCATGTGCCTAATGAAGCCAAGGAGGGCCAAGGAGGATCATGGCTGACATTGAGTTGCCCGACAGCTCTGCTATCCCAGAAAGGTTGGTGGGGCCAATATTTCACATGTGCATCGGCGGGACACAGGGTCGCTCCTCAGAAGTGAGCCATGGACAGCGAAGCAGCTGAACCGACGAGGTACACCCGCATCCTCGTTTGGCATCAAAACGGCCGCATCTCTCACCGGGGTCAGTCCCTTCCTGATCGCTGGGGAAATCCGCACCCTGATTGGGGAGGTGCAGGCTGCGAAGTCCATGTCATCTGGCGCGCTCCTGATCACCGCCTTCAGCCCCGAACAAGCAGATACTCTGCCCCGACTAGATCGCTTCATAGAAGAACCGGTGACCTGCGAACCAGCCACCCGACAGAATATCATGGAAGCTCTGACACAGGCACATTCCCTGGCAAAAGTCCCTGAGGAGGTCTTAACTCCGACCCCAGGACGTGGTCGGGGAACGGAACGCCGACTCCGTTCTAAAGATGGACGGCCAAACCCAGGGTTGCGCCTCTCCTTCATTGGAAACGCGATCCCAAAGACCATCCGAGCGGGATTCCAAGATCTCCAGCTCCGACCGTGGATACCCAGCCCGCTGCTGTGCCAGCACTGCTGAAAGTGCGGACACAGTGCTAGGCGGTGCTGGACGGTGGTGGAACCATGCTGCCTCCGATGTTCCGGAAAGCATCCAAAGGCCAACTGCAACAACAGTCACCGTCGCATCCACATCCTGACGTAGCCAACTTCGTGTACTTTTAGTTCAAAGAGAGGGGCATACAACCAGGTAATGGTGCACATTTGAATTTGTGAATTTGGTCGAGTTATAATAGAAGGACAAATCAGCACCGCCGGACCGGCAGTCAAGGTCAAGTCATCTCGTGATGTTACAGACGGCGGTACTGACCACGTGCCCTGCATTCTTGTGCGCGGGTGGTGGCCGGCAGAAAACCAGCTCGACGGCTGTCACCTGGAGGTGGATTTTCCACCAGCGGCGGCACGGGATGACACCCCGTAGGTTCGGGGTACCCAGGAGCGTACAGTTTGTTCCGCTGATCCGCCAATTCACTTGTAATGTACTGAAATCAAAGTTGAATCGGCCAAATAACCCAGCCCTCCAACGGGCCACATATTCTCTACAAGAGTGCCAACACTGAATGTTCCAGCTGAAATACCACCACAACGTCTGGTGACTCGTGTGTCAGATGACATGACGAGAACTTCAGCTCACCGTCCAACACTAAATATGTAAATCCGACGAACCGCAAGTACAATGACGGACGGTCGGGGTAAAGACAAGTCAACGTACGAGCCACCTCAAGAGACAGACTCAGCCAGGTCCTCTCAGAGCAGACAATGACTGAGGGATCGCTCGTACCAAATGATGGAAAAGAGGCCCTGGTGCCTTCATACAACCGGCCACGGAAAAGTAACATCTATTTTGTTGCAGGCTACTATGTTTCCGTATTTACACCAAGAATGATACAGTGCTGACTTCCACCGTACTGCGTCAGACGCCAGTTCAGTGGCGCAGAAAGGGTTCTTTGAGCGTAAAAAAGAAGACTGTTGGACTCACAAGGTACGTCCGTTGGGTTGGTTGCGATTTGCACCCGAGAGCCCTTCCTCCGCCCATTTCCCTCCTCTACGGGTCTCTTCTAAGACTGGCGCGGTCGGTGGGACGTCAGATCATGCCTGATGGTGTCGGCGGCAGCGCCGCCACTGCTACCGTCCCCAGTGGTTGCTGAAGCGCCGGAGTCTCCCCCAGACGCCGGCGTAGCTGCCCTGGTAGTGGAGGACTCCGTGGTCCATCGGGCTGGCTTCGAGGTGAGTCCGCCACACCACCTTACCGTAGCGGCGCGGGACGGCCTGGCGTGGACGGGGGACTCGACTGGCTCCGTTAGCAGCTACTGACTTGGGCGGAGGCCGCACGAGCACAGGGCCGGCGCCTGGGCCCGGTGTCGGTTTGGGTCGTAGGAAAACTACCAGAGGGTCGGCGCCTAGGTACGGTGTTGGTCTGGGTCGGGGGAAACGACGTCTACTCCTGCCCAGGTGGGATCCGAGGATCGCCGGACGGCGTCACGCAGAAGATGAGCGCGCTCCTGACGGATCTGGCACTGAATACAAGAAACCGCTGGTGTTTCATCAAAAGACGTCACGAATAGAATGAGGTACCTATTTGGGGAGCGACTGTTCGGCTACACGCCAAAAGATGGGATTACTTAGCTCACCACTGGTTCAGATAGCTCAAATTAGCTCATCCTCCTAAATCTCCAATTAGCTCATCCTGAGCTCCGAGCTCCAAATTAGCTCACCAATGGCTTAAAACTATTCAAAGCTAGCCACTGGCTCGTTCCGTTCCGTTTAACTCCTAAGATGTCAGTCCTAAATAGGCTCACCATTGGCTCATAGCTCCAAAATAGCTCACATGATCCCTAACATAGGAATCGCTTTAATTGAGTTCCCAAATTCCACTCCCTGGCCACATTTCACACGGCACTCCCTATCTCGGCCAATCTGCAGTCTAAGCACATCAGTCAACTAGACACAAATAGATAGCGCATATCGCGCTGACTCTGTATGAAAATAGCATCTGTGGTCAATTGTCTAACATTATGAGCAATGGTGTGAGTGAACACCTTCACCGAACTGACATCACCATTGTGTGTTCTACTGAATCCCCTGATACCGAATCCCGAAGCGGTAGATTAGCTGATCGCCTCAGCTGCGGCGGTATTTTCCGACGCACTCTGCGCGCTGCCACTGTCTCCAGCGGCGGCGGTGGCGGGGGCGGTTTTGGCGGTGGCGGGAGACACGCCAGGCTCACCCATGCCACCGAACGCTGGTCTCTTCACACCGCTCCCCTCCTCTCCACCTAGTGTTTCACTGATCGGCTTTTTCAGGGCTGAGCCTGACGAACCCACCGTTTCTGGCTCCATCTCGATATCAGATGTCGAGGAAGGCTTCACCGCCGGTGTAGATGAGGGTTGCTCCTCAGCAGGTGATGAAGAAGACGTTCCCGATGCTCCTAATGATGCTCCAGAGGTTGTAATTCGTCCAGGAGGCGTTGGAGGACAGGAGTCGGTGTGCGGGGGAGTGACTGCCGTCTCCGGAGTATCCGTGGAGTTGTTCGGATGGTCGCCCTCAGCAGTCGGAGACTGGAGAAAGAGAAGGGACGCGGTGTTAGTGCCCTGATGTGCTCCTAGATGATGTGTGGTAACACATCCTAGAATGAATATTGGTTACCTATGATTGACTCGCCTTGACTCGACTCGCCTTGACTCGACTCGCCTTGATGTTTATAAATATAAAATATTTATAGGAAACCTGTAATATTATAAGATGCGAAGCTATTGCTGAGTTGCGACACAATGTGCCGAAAGAAAGCAGTTTTGAAGCAGCTCCGCACTTTGAAGTCGAAATTTGATATCAACGAAAGCAATTAAGGACGCTGATCCATGCAAGTGTAACAATACACAAATAATATGGAAAACCGAAAAATACAATTTCCCGTGGCTGGAATCGAACCCACCCTCCAGCACTAACTCACCTCATCGTCACTGCCGCGGTCCGAATCCAGCGAGTCTCTGTCGCTGTCAGAGTCGTCAGGATCGACAAGCACCCCCGCTCCGGGGAAAATGTACCGGGACGGCGGCTGGTGCAGGCAGGTGTCCTCTGTCGGAGAATAGAGGGCAGCGTCAGTCGGGTGAAGTCTGAGCGTATGGAACCACCATGCTACGCAAAAAAAAGAGGTAGATAATTATGTTGCGGGAGCCAATTACATAATACTTCAGGCATTGAATGTACTGGGAACGAATACCGAGTTCAGGACGAATACGAATACTGCGTTCACTAATATTGAGGGAAAATCTCAAAAGTCCAGGGGAGAGGGCCGCTTTCCTCAGCCGTCTACACGCCTCTGCCGGGCCGCCGCGCCGCCCGTGCCTCGACTGCCAGCCGCTGACCCCGCCCCGGGCCACGCGGCAGCGGCGGCGCCAGGCACCCCAATACCGGCGGTGTTTCACTGTACGCTGCTACCACGCTGATAGCGCATTTCGCGAGCTGACGTCACATATTGCGGTAATGTTGGAGATACGAGTTTGTTGATGTCTCCATGGAAACCCAGTTTGACTCGTGTGCTGGCAGCGCGCTAGCAGCGGCCGTGAAACAGGGCGCGGGAGATCGCAGACGCCCGTAGCAATAATTCCTATAAGTAATTCTCGCCAATCTCATGTACCTAGCTCAAAATGATTTAGCACATTTTATTTACACATCAATAACCAAAAAAAACAACTATTAACTATCCAGAATGCTGAAAATTCAAAAAATCAAAAAGAGCCTATGAAATTCCTGATTTCAAAAACGCCGGTCAAATTTAAGTTCATTAAAAAAAAAAACAGCAAACAAAAACAATTCTACTCTAAATTACCACAGTGGTGTGGCCAGTTCAGTGCACTACAGATACCTATAACTGCCTTTTCTACCACCACTATCACCTGGCCAAACATATGGGTAATCTAGACCGGTGGTGTCTAAATATCTAATCTAAAATCGCACCTAAAAGTTCCGCCCCGCTCGGGATTCGAATCCACACTCACCGGGTAGTCTGGCAGCGACGCTCTCCTTCAGTTTCCTCTGCCAGCAGTGCCGGAGGGCGTCTGTGTCGTTCTCGTTGGTCGGATCGGCCGGCGGTGAGGACGGCGCAGATGGCGCGGGGCGAGAAGGTAGTTCAGTGAGTTCTCGCAATGGCGAAGAGGACTCTCCTCCGTCACCGGTAAGGAGCTCCGAGAATAAGCCGCCGAGCCTGCCAGGGAAGGGGAATCAGCGTCAGTGTTTTTACGGCTATAGGTACTACTTGATAGAGTATCATTATGGGTGAGCACTGAGCTGCAGGTGCAAGACCACTACCTGCAAGAACATAGTCAGCCACACAGAGAAGCGTGAAATGACCCTTATTGACTTGCAGACTCGGCACTCTCGGCCCGCATGACCGCCCACGGAAGGAACGTTCGGCTCTCGTTTTACTAAACAAGCGTCATTTGTATTTGTTAGTTTGACGTTCCACATCGCTATTAAAGTTATTCAGGATGCCTGTGAAGAGAATGCATTCCTCTGCTAGATTTACAACATGTTGTTTAAACTTCAATGCAAAACTACAATTACACTTTAAAACCTTTTAGGTATTTCGTAGGCAGGCATCGGTAAAATCCCTTTTGAAAGGATTGCATTACCAATCCACATTCCTAGTGTCGAAGTGGATTGCATTCTTACCCGCAATCCCCTTTTTTCACTTGGATTGTGATCAAATCCGCAATCCTTTTTTGCAATCCTGTTGTATTATTATGTGCACTAGTGGATCTGGGGGAGGGAGGGGGGCATAGGGCCGTGCCTCCATCCCCAAATCACCCATTTCTAGTGCCTAGTCTTGCGAGTAATTCCTATCTAAGGCTCAGGTATTTTATTGGAAATATTTTTTGCCTCAAACACCCCCACATTTAAACCTCTACCCAACCAGTGTTTTATATTTCTAAAACTCGCCCTCAAATACGTAATTTTGCCCTTCCTATGTAGTTCGTCAGCGTATATTATTTTGAGCATTTAAATTAAAAGCGTTTAAATTATTTCAAGTTTCGATGTAAAGCCCTTGATAGCAAAGTACATTAAGCCGATGAAGCCGATCTCACAATTTTCAATCGCAACAAACCATTTCAAAGCACTAATCAAACAAAATCCGGATTGGATTGCAAAAATTGGAAGTATGATGCAATCCAATCCGCAATCAAATCCTGTTTTTTGGAATGGATTTCAAATCCAGGTGCAATCCACCAAAAAGGAATGCAATCAGGATTTTGCAATCCTGCAATCACAATCCTACCGATGCCTGTTCGTAGGTATTATAACCAAAGGCCACTGCTATCATAATCAAATATGTAGGCAATAACAAAACCTTATCATTGTATTCAAGGTTTTTCAGTCAAATTGTAAACACATATTATGCATGCAACAAATGTCAATGAATGAGGGTGAAAAAGGAATGCATGACACTTCCCTTTCTAGTGCATAAAATAAGTATGGCAATCAAGGAAGCAGTATTGGGTGCACACTGCACATTGTTCAATACTATATATTACTGACCGGGCCGACGAAATTATTTGGAAACGAGGTTTGCAAAATTGACGACGTAGGCCCGAGTGCGAAGCACAAGGGCCAGAGTCAAATTTTGCAAACCGAGTTTCCAAATAATTTCGTACGGCTGAGGTCAGTAAGATTTTTCCTACATGCCGCATAACTGCTAAGTAGTTTCGACAGGTTTTGGTGACACTTTTATACAATTGCTTTGTCCATAATTTCCAAACAGTGATTGCGCTACTGCTGTGGATAAAGATTTGAAGGAAATTTATAGAAGAAAATGCGTCAAAATACCTCACTTCAAAAAGAATCGCGTCTGAAAATATCAACTCAGAATGGCACAACAATTGGATATCCTAGGAACATCATACATGAATAATTTGCCACGACATAAGAACAAGAAGAAGGTAGAATGTATAATATTCCTAGTGATTAAACGTGAATTTTCCAGTGCTCTTGCAAGAATCTTTTCTTTATTTTTGCAATCGTACTTTGTTGATGACCTATGGCTAAACTTTCGTGAAATACATTATATTTTCCATATTTTACATGATTGTTTCGAGGAAAGGACTACAACTGTCAAATAATAACGCAATAACTTAGGCCCAAGGTATCACTGGACATATCAAACGAAGATAAGAAACAAGCGATAACGGATTTCGATTAATAGGAGCATATCTTGTCATAAATTCGGCTTTGTAACCAATACAAAGCATTTCAAAACCCTTGATAAGCAGAGCAGATATTTTTTTACCAAAAAAATGTTAGTTTTCTAATTTTACGCGGCAAATATCATGCAATAATGATGCCAATTATACATTCCTTATCAATTATACCTCTGGGCTAGTGTGATAAACTGTAGTTTAGAGGTCATTGCCCTGGGCAGTAAACCCGGGCAGTAAACTTTTGTTTCCTGCCCGGCCTATCAAATAACATGGCATTTTGACAACGACAGTTTCTTGGTCATAGTTTTACTGCCCGGCTCGTGCTGTGCTTTAGACATACCCCGTTATGTAGGAAAGTTATAGATGTCATGTTAATCTTTATATTTTCAATTCCCTGTTTCATCAGGACACTTCTGAGTAGGAAAAGCATATTAATAAATGGAAATGCATGTCCACATTAAATTTTGGTAGCCCTAGAGTGGGTTAAGAACTCAACTCAATGAACTATAGTGACTACAATCATGATTATAAGTCAACCTGGCATTTCATTTACACTATCATCAGCCCCCTATCACCCTCTAGGACGCCAGGTACATTTCCCATCACCCACCTTGAGCAGTTCCCTGAGGTACAGATTGCAGGCAGACAGCATCATCCTGTGGGCCCGGACACGCTGTCCCTCACAGCAGAGCGTGACATCCAGCAGCTCTCCTCCAGAGCGGAGCTGGTCAAACACGGACGTAACGCTGCCCTGGAACCCGTCCCACTTGAGGCAGAACTTCTGAGAGTCCATTCTGGAGGGCTGTGGAGCAGGGGGAGACAGAAATTGGTTAGTTCGTGAGAGGTGGTGTGGTTTGTTCTGTTCTGGTTTGTTCAGTTTGGTTCTGATTTGGTTCCTTCTGTGATCCTGGTATCCACTCTCAACCAGTTCAAGACCAGACTGGATGATCACTGGAACCGAATCAGATACTCCATCCTAGATTAGCTTCAACGAGAGTCCTCAGTTCCGGACTGAAAAAAATACACCTTATGCGGAATATGTCCGGCATAGTGACGGAATTGCGCCGAAAATTTCAGGGTCCGTCCGGCGTAACTTCGCATACGCCGAATTCAGTGCATGGCGGCCACTGAACTTTTCGGTGCAGGGCAGCCGCATAATTTTTTGGCGGAAGGCAGTCACCGAATTTTACGACACACCAGTCAATCTACCATCAGTTTCGCCCTGCGGGCAGTCTGGAGACGGTGCGGAACGAGACATCCCTCTCCACGGTCGTCGCATGTTCTGACTCGCAAACCATTCTGAGTCTGTTCAGCGGAGGAGCGTCCGCCCTGCAGGTGATGCTTCCACCCTGGGCGCGGAGATAGGTAAGGAAGACCTTGTTAAACATCGCAGAGCATCGTGAAGTAATCCTGCAGTGGGTTTCAGGCTCCTGCCCACTGCGGGATCGACGGGAATGAGAGCGCGGACGACCTGGCGAGACAAGCGACTGCCCTGCCCTCGGACGCCAGCTCTCTGACCCAGGGAGTTCATTGTGCGGCCTCGCGTCAATGCCGCAACAAGGTCTGAGTCAGTATTCAAGCCACTCTTTGGGAGAACGCTGCAGCAGTGCTGGAAATGAGGCCGCTTTCTGGTCCCGGCGTTTTATTCTCCGGGTGAGTTAGCCCCGTCTAGCGCTTAGCCTTTCGGGACCCTCTCAGAGCCGCGGTTGTTTTCGCCGCTCGGCCCATTCGAGATGCAAAGTTGATAGTCGCACGAAGTTTATTTGGGGCCTCTGAATATACGACTTTGAAATTAATCGATTCTACAAAACCTTTTGGCTTTTACTTTCATCTATATGCATACATTTGACAGTAACTCCAGACTAGACTGGTTTGGCTGGCCCTAAATAAGCTTCGTGTGACTATTAACTTTGCATCTCGACTAGGGCGAGCGGCGAAAACAACCGCGACCCTGGCCCTGTTTCACCCGTGATAGCAGCACGCTGCTTTTACACGTGTCAAATTGGGTTTCCATGGAAACATCAACAGGCCCATTGCTCCAACACTACCACAAGTGTGACGTCAGCTGTTGTTGTTGTTGTTGTTGGTCCCTCCGTCTCACAGCTGAGACGTAGCCGTCCGGCTCTGTAGGGACCTGTGGGCGGCCCCCAGGGCCGCCACGATGGCGCCGCTCCGCACCTCTTCAAGGTCGGGGTTGATGGATCCCAGCAGTCGGTGTCGGGTGGCCATCAGGGCCGGGCAGCGCAGGAGGACATGCTGGGGGGTGTCCGCCTCCTCCCGGCAGACGGGGCAGAGCGCAGCCCTGCAGTGTTGATCGTCACACTGCTCGCACCCCGCCAGCCGGGAGGGCGCCAGCCCGACTCTGTGGCGCCACTGTGTAGAGCTGGTCCAGTGGCCGGCGCGGAGCTGGTGTACGTCCACCGCCGCCGACCGGTCTCCGCCGGCCACGGCCGGCGGGAGGCGGTCCCCGGTCAGTCGGCGGAACCAGCCGGCCGGCCAGGCTCGGATGGTCCGGGCCCTCGCCACTCTGGCGGCGGCCCGGTGGGCCGTCTGGACGTCGATGGGGGCTTGGTCCTGGGCGAGATTGCTGGCCTCCTTGGCGATCGAGTCCGCCCTCTCATTCCCCTCCAGTCCGCAGTGCGAGGGCACCCATTGCAGGTGGACCTGCCGGCCTCCCGCCGTCAGGCCCCGGAGGGCTCTCCAGATGGCCCCTCCCAGCGGGGAGTGCTGGGCGGCCGGGCCCTCTCGGAGTGCGGCGAGGGCGGACTGTGAGTCTGTGCAGATTACTACGGGGTCGTCTGCGTGAAGCGGATTCTCCAGAAGGAACGAGAGGGCGGTCCGGAGGGCGACCATTTCAGCCCGGAAGCTTGAACACAGGCGGCCCGCCGGGGCGCGGACCGATCGCTCCTCTCCGTCCGGCCACACGATCAGGGCTCCGGCGCCACCGTTCAGGACGCCGTCGGTGGCCGAGCCGTCGGTCCACACCCAGGTGGCGCACCGCGGGAGCGCCGCCAGGTGCTGGGATGCCGCATTTCTCTTCCAGGTGTCGCTGGCCGCGGTTGGGATGGCGGCTCCTATGTCGAGGCTGAAGGAAACCGTTGGTGACGGTTCCCATGGTGGATCCGGCAGGGGGAGGATGGGCTCGATCGGAGGGCAGATGCCCGCCGCTCTCCATGTCTCCTCGCCCACTCCTCTCCACCCTGTCACGGTGCTGAGGCGGGTGGGGACCTGGCTCTCCGCCACCTTCCGCAGCGGGTCTCCAGCCGGGAGGGCGCGCGCCTTGGCCAGTAGGCGCGCCGCCAGGGCCGTGCGTCGCTCGGCCACCGGGGCGAGGCCCGCCTCCGCCATTACGGCGTGTGCTGGCGTGGACCGGGGGCAGCCGGTTACCACTCTGGCGGCCTCGCGCATCTCCCTCTCCAGCAGCATGATATGGGACGGTGACGCAGCTGGGAGCCAGGCGGCGGCGGCGTGTTCCAGTGCGCCGCGGATGTAGCCGGAGGCGACGATGCGCAGCTGGCGCTCTTCCAGCCCCCACTCACGCCCGGTCAGCAGTCTGAGTTGGTTGGTTCGAGGTCGCACGCGCTGGCGGAGGCTGCGACAGTGGGCTCCGAAGTGGAGCAGTCGGTCCAGTGTGACTCCAAGCAGCTTCAGCTGGTCGCCCGCGACGACCGTCTCCCCTGCCACTTGGACGGAGCAGTTGACGGCGTCCCGGGCCCACTGCGACAGGACCAGCGCCTGAGTCTTCTGGCCGGCAACCACCATCTTGGAAGCGCGGGCCCACTTGACGAGCGCGTCCGCTGCCTGTTGTGCACGTAGTTTGGCGACCTCGATGTTGTTGCCCGAGCACAGGGCCGCAGTGTCGTCGGCATAGAGGAACGCCGTGGTGCCAGGGGTCTTCTGGAGTTCCGCGGCGAGTGGGGCGGCCCATAACAAGAACAGGGCCGGGGACAGGACGCTGCCCTGAGGCAGGCCCGCCCTGTACACCCGCTCGCCGCTAGTTGCGCTCTGGAACTCCACTCGCGCTCGCCGGTCTCTTAGATACTGCCAGGTCCAGGCGTAGAAGCAGCGCGGGATCCCCATTTCCATCAGGCGGACCCTGAGGAGTCGGTGGTCGACCGTGTCGTAGGCTCGGGCAAAGTCGAAGGCCAGGAGGACATACTTCTGAGCGCAGGTACCGTCAGGGGGGTTCTTGCCGCGAGACTTCGGTGCGTTCCATCCGTCTTGAACCTGTTGTACGAGGCGGCCGATGCTGTCTTCCACCGACCGCCTCTCTCGAAATCCCACCTGTTCTGGGGGGACCAGGCTGTCACGGTCGACGAGGTGCCGAAGTCTGGCTAGAATCAGCCTCTCGACGAGCTTGCTGAGATGGCTCGTCAGCGCGATGGGGCGGTAGCTGGCGATTCGTTGCTTGTCCTTCCCCGCCTTCGGGATGGGGATAATCCGGGCCTGCCTCCACTCCCTCGGCACCGAGCTCTCCAGCCAGGACGCGTTGATGGCTCTGAGCAGCGCTCGGCGAGCGACCGGACCCAGGTGAGTGAGGTGCTCGTTGCAGACGCCGTCTGGACCCGGAGCTTTTCTTCGATGAAGGCGTTGAAGTTGGTGGGAGAGTTCCGATTCGGAGAATGGCGCGCAGCAGCCCGTGCGGTGGTTACCGCACTCCTTGCATTGCGGGGACTGGAGTTCGCGCAGTCTCCTCTTGGCCGCTCTGTCCACCTTGGCCGACCTCACTTGGCGCGAGACGTGGGCGTAGGTGGCGTTGAACGCTTCCGCTTTCTCGCTGTCTGTGACCAGGAGGCGGTCTCCTTCAGTCATCGCCTGTCCGGGTCGGTGTTCGTCGCTGGCGCCCTCCCACTTCTTGAGGATCTTCGTGACTCTGCCCAGGCTTGCGGGTTTGTTGAGGGTGGTCTCAACGAAGTTCCGGAAGTGTGCCTGGGAGACTCGTTTCTCCGTCTCCGCCGCGCGCCGCTTCGCCGCCACCCAGCGGTCCCTGGTGGCCGGGTCACCGGGACGGAGTGCCCGGCGCGCCTCGCGACGCTCCGCCACCGCCTGCTGCAACTCGGGGTCCAGAGCCCAGGGCTTCACAACCTTCCTTGCGCCGCGGGGGATGTACTTGCGGCTCGCTGACATGATGGCCTCGGTGAACCGGGTGGTGAGCTCTTGAGCGGTGGCATGCAGAGGCTCCGCCCTGAGAAGGGTCGCCTCGCAGTCCGCCTTGAACGCCACCCAGTCGGCCTTGCCGAAGGACCATTGGGGCTTCCGCGTAATCGGCTCCGGCCGAGGAGTGGTCCTGATGGAAACCAGCATTGGAAGGTGATCGCTCCCCAGGTCCGGGCCCACTCTCCACGTGGACCTCCGGGCCAGGGCGCGGCTGCATACCGCTACGTCGGGTGCCGAGCTCCCCCCGGACCGGTAGGAGGAGTGAGTCGGCTCCCCTGAGTTGAGCGGGGACCAGCCCACGGAGTCGAGCCAGTCCGCCACCCGATTCCCGACGTCGTCTGCAGTGTCGCACCCGGAGTCCCAGAGGGGGTGGTGAGCGTTCAAGTCACCGAGGATGATGGCGTCTTCGTCGGAGGGGAGGGCTGCAGGGTCGAAGTTGTCTTCGCGATCATCCGTTGGAGACCGACGGATGGGCGGCCTGTAGATGTTGAAGATGGAGATCGGTGATTTGCCGAGTATGCGCACGCCGCACACCTCAGTACTGTCGTCTGAGGGGGCGAGTGGGCGTCCGGTCAGGGGGGTGAATGGGATTCCACCGCGGACGTAAATTGCTACGTCTCCGCCCTTCACGGTCGCCGCACCTAGTTGTCTGCCGCGTTCTCTTTTCGTGACTACCGGGGGTTGGTAGCCCGGGATGCGGACAACGTTCTTGGAGGAGAGCTGGACCTCTTGTATGGCCACCACGTCCGCGCTGACCGACGGGAGCCAGCTTTGGAGTTCCGGGATTTTGGTCCGGAGCCCCTCAGCGTTCCAACCAACTATGTGGAGGAGACTACGCTGCGCTCGGTTGCGACGATGGCGACGGTTTCTTGCTCTCCTTCGATGCTGTCCTCTTCGGGCCCCCCGGTCGTCACCCCCTCCGTCGGTGCTCTCGGAGGGGGGCGCGGCCGTAGGGCTACTCATTCAGCAGGTCCGGCCGCGTGCGACGCGGCTCTGGACCTGCAGTGGGCATACGCAGCCCCGGCGCGTGAAGTAGAGTAGAGGAGAAGAAGGGGCGCGGAGCGGCGCCAGGCGACGGGGAGCCGCCAGCAGGACCCTCTCGAAGAGGGCAGTTTGGGTCCGTTTGGTTTCCTCCGCTGGTCGCCCCAGCGGGGGCGGGCACGAGGCCCACACCTCCCACCGCGTGAAGGCGGACCCATCCGGGAGGCTGACGTCAGCTCGCGCAATTTGATAGCAGCGTGGTAGCAGCGTCCCGTGAAACACCGCCAATGAGTGGGTCCCGAAAGGCTAAACGCTGGACGGGATTAACCCGCGAGGAGAATAAAACGCCGGGACCAGAAAGCGGCCTCAGTTCCAGCACTGCGCTGCAGCCCCCATCCCCGGAGACGACCGAGAGGATGCCGTTTCGGTGCACCAGATGAGGGCGGGCCACTGGGGCCGCACGTTCCAGTACCTGCACCCAATCGCCCGTCTCCTCTCTGCGGCATGCCAACAGTGGCCGAACAAGCGATGCCCTGCGGCACTGTGCACAATGTGCCAAGAAGAGGCTGACGTGCCGGAGCATGTGCTTCTCTACTACCTGGCCCTCGCTGGTGCCCGCCAGTCTAAAACGCACAGCTCTGCAAATTTTTGTGGCCCTGGAACTTCCGTCCCGGGCCTTGTTTCACGGTATGACACTATTGGTGCACACTACACGCATTGTGGAATTGAGTTTCCATAGAAACATCAACTAATTCAGACGCTTGAGCCCAGAACGCTCTCCCTAGTTGATATAACCTTGGTTGGTAGATGTGCACACATGCTTTATGTAGAAGTGGCTTAATTTTGGTGCAAATAGACACCCAACTTTCAGCGAAAATCATGCAGAAATTTCGGCGCAAAATCGCTAACGCCGAATTTCGGCACTCTGCGATTTACAGCCGCCAGTTAAATGTGCACAGAGTGAGTGTAGGCCTTGTGTGGTTAAAAAACATCCTTATGCCTTATTTTGAAGTCTGATTTTATGACCATATGTGGTCATCACCCAGCCCACTCCAGCCGTTGATTGGCTGATCCAATTTTTGTTTGGCTCCTCGTAGTTTCCCAACTGATATGGTCATCAAAAGTATATTTTTTAGGGCTGTTCACGACGTCGGTTTATGTGGTTTACATAAACTGCCCTCGGGGCACGTTCCCGGCTGTGACGTCACGCGGCGTTTACGTTTACGAAACACAAGTGTTTACTTAAACAGTGACAACTAATAAGCAGTTGAGACGATACTGTAAAAGGTGCAAAGAAAAGATAAAATATGTCTCATATCATGACATATTGCAAGAATAAGGACAGTTTTCATCACAAAATACTAACGACGCTGGACGCTGGTTAGCAGAGAATGATGCTCAAAATAGGTCTTAATTACAATGAAATAATAAAACCTACCATTCCAGTCCTCTGCAACCCGTGCAGGGTTATTTTGAAACTCATCCACCCACCTACCAGCCCCTGAACTGTCCGAATTCAAATTTCCTAACTCATACCTAACTCGCTTCACGGGTTTGCCGCACATCGCCATCATTGTCAGATTAACGCCTTTACACACCATGTTGATGCTCTGAGGCATCAACCGCATAAACGGTTTACGGCGGCCTGACGTCATTGACGGGCTGTGACGTCAGGATCAGGTCGACGCTGATTGGTCCTTAAAAAAATAAACATGTTTACTGTTTATTAAACGGGACAAACCGACGTCGTGAACAGCCCTATTGACCAATCAATTTTTCGATCTTCGCCTCGTAGTTTCCCCAACTGAATTGAGCGGGCATTGCTACCAGTTATGACGCACCCATGACATTTGCAGCGCAAAATGACGGAGGCTCCGAGGGTTACCTTCGACCTTAAACTCGTTAAAATTAAAATGCGGGTCAGAAAAACGAATAGAAATAAAAAGGGACTTACCAATCACAATTAGCATCAAGAAACGCCCACTACACCAACATACACCAAAATTCAAAAATCACCACGAACATTGCCGACGTGCTGCCCCTTGCCAACGTCGGCGTCAAAAGAAATTCTTACAGATAAGCATCAATCAAGCTTGGTATATAAAAACACTGCATAAAGTAAACTTAGCAAGAATTACACTTTCAATTTGTCAAAAGCAAATGACGTCATTTTAGAATATGCAATGCCTTCTTTTTTATAAGTGTATGCATATTTAAAATCACCAGAGAACAAGTTATTATCAATTACACTTTGTTTAAAGAAATATATATTTTTCTTAAAAATGAATGAGTTATTTATAGAATTGTACAAATTGTCGTAAAGTTCTTTACAAAGAGCGGTATTTTGCCCAAGAGCTTTTTAATAACTCCATTCATGGCAAATTCTATGGCAAACTCACAATTTCCTTGTAGTATTCTTTATTATTTTATTACTGCCTATTCTGCATTATTATCTGAAAAAAAAATATTGACGAATATTACAAAAAGTAATACAAAATGTCAATTGAATTTATTTCAATGAAACCTTGAATGAAACTTCCGGTCTCAAGCAGAAGATGAATGTAAGCGAAAGTAAGCAACAGGAAATCAACAAGAAGCAACACAATTATCTATTGATATTTAAGCTATAAGTTCCTATAATATCGCGATTGTGTTGTTTTCGCACTTGCTACGACCGTTGATTGAATGTTAATATGGAAGTCGAAGATCAGAAGTTTAAACACATACGACAGTTCTTTGCCGAGGACGCCTGGGGAGCCCTAAGTGATCTCGAGAAGCAGGTTTATTGTAACATGAAGTCCAACTATGACAAGTTATCTGAACTCAATCTGAACTTGGTAAGTCCAAGCTACCCATTTTTTACGTTTTTATATGTTTAATGAATCACTTATAAGTATATGTCTCGTGGAACCGAAAGACTTAACCCTACAAAACAGAACCAATCGCAAGCATTCCGTCAGTTTCTCGGTAATGTGTATCTCCATCAACGGTATCAGTATGGAGATGTCGTTAATCCACGGAAAAGGTGTGCTGAGGATTACGGAAAAGCAAGCTGCAAACATCTTGCCCAGTAGCGGTGGAGCACCTTCAATTAACCCGCGCCCCCGGCCCCGCTGGGGGGGGGGGGGGCAGAATCTGCCCCCTCCCGTTTTTCGCCAATAACGTCTAAACGCGTTACGCTAGCGACGTCAAACTTTCAGTACCTTATCATACATCAATTTGACACATTCCCTGAAAATTTGAGCGAAATCCGTCGGAAATTTTTTGAGAAATTGACGTTTTAGTGACGTCATGTTCGCAATTTTCGCTTCAAAAACGGCAAAATTTCACGCGCCGCTAACATCTTCATTTTTAACGGAATCAAGACGTAACAAAAAAAGGTTATACGTGATTCTTCTTTTGTCTATCAAATGGCTATCTCGGTTTTTTGAAAATTTTGGATTTTGGCTCAATTTTTTTTCTTCAAAAAACTGACTTGGGGGAAAATCATTATAAATCCAAAATTTTGAGTGTATAGAAAAACCGGAATATATGTCAGAGAAGTGGTCTATGTGCACCTACATACCAATTTTAGAAGAATCGGTTCAAAAATGTGGGAGTTATTCAAAATTGTATGACGTCAAGACACACAAAAAATTCGAAAAATGATTTTTTGGAAGTTCTAGACCTCGTACGGAAACAAAAATAGCACCATTCGATTCGCCGTGGTGAAAAACTGCATCAGATAGACACCTTTTTAGGCCTTAACATTCAAGTTCAAAATTTGACCTCACTCGACCTGACCTTGACCTGACCTCGACCTGAAATTCATCCAGATGTGATCCATATCACAGTGAGTGTGCCTATTGAATTCTATGAGTAAAATGACCCAGAAAACATGTGTCGCACATGCTCTTTTCTATAGTTTGTTTTTGGTGACCTGACCTGACCTTGACCTTTGACATTGTATGCAACGAATATTGTCTTGGTAGTCTAAGAACACGTTTTGGGCAATCAGTCTCAGTCCATTCTTCGGCAACTACGGTGCAAGGCCGATACTGTAGAAACTTGCATTTTGTACCCTTGACCTGACCTTGACCTGACCTCTGACCTACTAAAGCAAAAAAAATTGGGCTCTTAAGATCCGCCTTGTTGAGAGCTTTTGCTTGCCGTTTTCCTCGTCTTTCTACGACCATCGGTTCGGAAGTTAGACAGGGGGCAGAATCTGCCCCCCCCCCCCCCCCAGCAGGGCGTGTATGGCTGAATAGCCCAGCGGGGCGCGGGTTAAGGGGGGGGGGGGCCACTGCCGACTTTTGGTCCCTTTCTTTCCATGCAACGCCCATAGGGCTAATGTTAAAATGCCAAAATCAAGGGGGGCACGGTGCCCCCGTGCCCTACCCTTTCCGCCGCCTATGATCTTGCCGGTATTCAGTATGAATCATAAATTATGGTACCTACTACCTATGAAATAAACGAGCATTATTCGGTAGTTTGTGCCTGTTGGTTCGTATCTCTATCGGGAGGATTGACCCCAAGCCCCCTGCCAGTTTCTTTTGGTAAATTTCTGGTAATACCTGGTAATTCCTCGAACTTTGCAGTGTGCACGGAAGTGCTCCACCCCCATGCACGAAAGTGCCCCATACCTCGTGTCGGGACGCGGCCGGCCGGCCGCGGACCATTTTCAGAAGTGGCGGGCAGACCGTGCGTCGAGTACTTGCTTTCTCGCGCGGCGGTACTGGGGTTCACTAGCATTGTTTAAAATATTTTCATTTGCCATGAAATTGAAATTATACACTGTAATTAACGATTATTTGTCAATTATTACAAGTTCTTCAAAATTCTTCTTTGAAAGCAAATGATTTCATTTCACTCAAGAATTGTCTTGTCCACCACTACAACCGCCACCCAGCCGCCATCCATTGGAAGAGATAGGCTCTGCGGCACAAAGTGTCGTTTTAAACTGGACTGGGAACCAATGTGTGATGACATTTCGAGCTAAATTTATGCTCATTGTGTACCTAGAAGCATTGGGAACAACGCTCTGACTGTACATTTTTAGATTTTTGCCTCTAAATGAAAATATTTACAATCAAGTACTTTGCGAGCGCAGTTTAGGAGCTCCCGTAATGTTAAAGTCCTATCTCCTACAAGTATGTAAATACTGCTCTAGGGAACCAACAGTTTGCATCGTACTGGCTTTAAATTATATCCATATTGTTCCCAGTACTTTGCTGAACACTGTGGCGAGTGTACATTTTTCGTTTTTTGCTTTACAAGCGTAAAATTCGTCTGGTTCTACACCACTTCATTCGCCTCCATAGCCCGGTAACGGCGCCGCGCGGCGCGGCCGGCCGGCGCCCGCTGTAGTTCCAAACACTGCCCGATAGATGGCAGGCGCAGAAGTGGTCCCAGCCGTCCCGGTACGTGGGGCAGTTTTGTGCAGACGTTCAGAGCTAATAAGTCATTCTTTCTAATAAAGATGATAATTTTAGAGGATTAATTTTAAAAAGGTAAATATATGCAATAGTTCCTTTCCATACCACAATCAACAATTTTACCATTGCACCAACCAAAGAGCAAATAGGTATATGGATTTATCCATTTTTTGCACGAATGTGCCCCAGTCTCCGCTAAAGTGTAAAGTGTAATAATCCCTACGGAACGGCTGTTTGGAGAACCGAAGTTTATGATACTCGGGGTGGTGAGGTGTAATTGCCTCATCGAGTTTTCCAGCCTAATTGCAAACGGCGCTGGACGGCTTTCAGAATACCTATCATCTGATGGGTGGATGGATGAGATAGGGTAGGGTGTGCGGGCATCGTTGGAGCTCCTCCTTGGGGTGCTTGAGCTAGCTCTGGGCAGGTAGTTGGTCTGATTTTACCCTTCAACGGCGTGCTTTCCGGATTGTATTTGGCAGGTAAGGGTGGGGGAGGGGAGTAAAGGCCTGGCTGATCCTTCAGGAAATTACGTGCGTGACCTACGTTTTGCCGGGTTTTGCGGGAAGTCGGTACGCAGATCCAGCTCAGCCAATAGGAAATACACAAGATCAGCTACGCTGGGATACGCTGCGGGGCACGCAGCTATTCAGTCAAAGAAATCACGGATGCTCAGTCCAGGACTAATGCCGGATGGTCGGGATTGTCAGCATGATTCACTAATCACTTGGTAGGTACCTACCGGTATAGAGATCAAAACTCCGAACTCTTTTGCAGAATCTGCCTGCTTGCGTGAGATGACAGTTGTTGGCGCACTTGGTGGCGCACCGTATGAATCCAGTTGAAGTAGGTAGGTAATTGATAATTGCTATTTTATTTTGTATGATTGGTTCGTGATAAAATGGCAAAATAAATGTTTTGTATTTAAAAAATTAACATTTAGCAAACTTGTACATACATTGATTAGGATAACGCTCAGTAGTTGTCATGCTTCAGCTTACGTCAGCGTACGATAGTTCACGGAAATTCTGGGATACCGCAGAACCCGATATCACGCGAGTCCCGCAAGTATGGATCTGCAGAACACGCACGTACATACTTTACTGGGTGGTCACATATAGTGTAGCCTGAGCCCGAACATATAGTTTAAACCGCCTGCCGCTTGTGAAAATGACTGCGGATAGGTACCAGTTTAATCGCCGGCCTCGGTTTAAATTGCTTTCAGTGAGCATGGGTGCAGGGGCCGATCGATCCCCTATGTGTCAGCGGCTGTGAAAACACCAAAACAAGCGAGAGTAAGATTATGATCGTCTTATTTATGCAGATCTCTGGTATGAGAGTTTGCTGTTGTGTTCGGTCCGGGACTGGCTGTGTAACAGGATTTGGTTTGATTTCCCCGTGCTCTGGTGATCTGATTCGGCCTTCGGTTAGGCAGGGGTGCACCACCAAGATAGGCGTACCTAGTGGTTTACATTTGAGTTGATGCCAATCAATCCCCGTAGTTGTGTACGATTAGCCAAACTGCTCATCGGCCTTGTCACCGGAACAGTGCGGCAGTCGTATGTGGGAAGAAGGTATGTAATGTACTTACTGTGTCCGCCACGCCGTAAATGTGTTAGCGTCACCCTCACACACATTGGAAACGCACGAAAACTACTGTTCGTGGGTCAAAGTACCTACTGCCCAGTCCTCCATTTAAGGTTGGTTGACGACTCCGCCAGAAATCCAGGAGAAGCAGTTAAGTGTAATGTTCCATTGTCGGCTGAGTGCTTGTGTCGGTACCCACACAGGCATCGCGGGCCAGCCGCCATCGTTCATGCGCGCCCCGCCGCCGCCGCCGCCGCCCCGGCCGGCCCGACCGAAGCGTCCTCGACCAGCGAGGTCGGCCGATGACGGCGACGATGACTGGAGCCCGTCGCGATGCGTCCGGCCGGCCCAGCGGCGGTCGCGTTCCACCGTGCGACGTGGCGCCGCCAAGAGCAGGTTCCAGCCGCCGGTAAAGAGGACGGCGACGGTGACATCGGCTGAGGTTGGTGGGGAACTGTTGGGCTGGTGGTGGCTATCTTCTCTGCAAAACACGGGACATGTAACATTTTAATCCGGAGAGGTGCAATAGCATTTTTCACCTGTTGTGTTTATTGTAGGACAAGGTAGTAATTATACGGTAGTATTTAATTAGGGCGTAATTTCTGCTTATACTTGCTAGTTATTGAGTCATCTCTCGTTCAATAATATACCCGAGGCTGGAAGGTCCTCGTTTGGCTTTCTTGGAGTATCTTATCAGCACCTGTCACTATATTTCAGACGGCGCCCGCTGCTTCCTCGGCCGTGTCCGGTGAGCTCGTCCAGTCGGAGGAGCGGCGGCAGGTCACCACAGAGGAGGCAGCAGAGAAGGCGGACCGGTCTCCGCACCGGCCGCCGTCGCCGCCGTACGATTTCATCGGCTTTACGCTCGAGGATCAGTTCAAGTAAGTGACGACCATAGAGATCTTATATACAGCGAGTGTTATTGTGAAAATTTCAAGATACCTATCTATATCTAGCGATACCTATAAAACTAGCGACATTTTGCTGTAATTACAACGACTGGCGCTTTTGGTTTACATTTTGGCGTATTATTTGTGTACGTATTCTGTTTGTTTGGCGGCCGATTTACTTTTCGCACACCTTCTGCAAGGCATGATTCAAGGGCCTTTCTTTATCGCCAAATGAATGAGCCTCTAAGACCATTTTATGTAATATGGTTTGACGCGACTTTCAGGGCCCGGCACGCTGTGGACACGAAAGCTGAACTGCTGTGGAACCACATCATCGCCGAGTTCAAAGACTTGGGAGAAGGTAAGTGGCAAGTGCCGTCATCACCATTGTCACTCCAGTATGAATAGCATGTCCTAGACACCACTTTAGGTCACTAACGGTTTTGGCGTTTATCGTGAGACCAAAAGCCTTGTCCTTCACTTTATGCGAAAGCAACTGGATGTTATTCCAGCTGGTGCTGTTGTGGCTATGTAGGTTACATTTAGTGTGCGGGCATGACGTGATGTAATGTCAAATTTCACAGAGCCTCCCGAGCGGGAGGTGTTCAAACGACGCCGGAACACGGTCAACTACCGGGAGGAGGAGGACCTGGACGACGACGACTACATCTGTGAGTAACCAGCTACCGTCTCTTAAACAAACAACACTAAACCTGTCGAAGTCACCACTCACCACATTCTGCTGTGTATTATACGGTCATATCGGCCGCAATGCGTGTTCCTTGTTTTCCGAGTCTTCAGTCTTTTTTACAGATAGAGATAACCTCTATTTCGTGTTTTTCCAGTCTGTGACGAGTGTGACCGCGAGTGGGAGGGCGACTGTCCTGTCCACGGTCCGCTGGAGGTCGCACCCGACAACAAGGTACGGAACTCGGGAGGGTGCCGCTAATTGTCCTCGCTCCGTCTGTACGTCTGATGGCATTCTTTGAATAGCTTTGAACTCCTGATCACTTCATAAATCATGCGGTGTGTTTTTAAGTAAGCTACAGCTCGCGCTACCATTGCTCGTTATTTTATATAATCTCGCCGGAGTGGTTGTTACTAGAGATGTCAATCGGATACCAACTTTTTGGTATACCGATACCAAACCGATACCAACTTGGTATTTGGTATTTCAATCGTAATGTGTTTGGTATTTTGTTGGTATCATAAGCCCTCACTAATGTATTAGAGGCTAAGAAATCGGTAAAAAGTTGGTATTTCCCTCAGTTTCCCAAGTTGGTTTGGTTTCGGTATTCTCCCGTGGTTTTAGTTGGTATTTGGTTTGGTATCGGTATTCCGATTTTCCGTGATTGACATCACTAGTTGTTACTCTCTTTGTCATGCTTCAATGCCCGCTAAACTATTTAAATCGAAAAGTGCTCCTTTTTGTTCTATTGCAATCATTTGAGTAATTGTCAGCGGTTAATTGGTTATTAACCCGCGCCCCGCTGGGCTATTCAGCCATACGCGCCCTGCTGCTGGGGGGGGGGCAGATTCTGCCCCCCCCCCCCCTGTCTAACTTCCGAACCGATGGTCGTAGAAGGACGGGGAAAACGGCAATCGAAAGCTCTCAACAAGGCGGATCTAAAGAGCCCAAATGTTTTTGCTTAAGTAGGTCAGAGGTCAGGTCAAGGTCAGGTCAAGGGTACAAAATGCAAGTTTCTACAGTATCGGCCTTGCACCGTAGTTGCCGAAGAATGGACTGAGACTGATTGCCCAAAACGTGTTCTTAGACTACCAAGACAATATTCGTTGCATACAATGTCATTCAAAGGTCAAGGTCAGGACAGGTCACCAACAACAAAATATAGAAAACGGCATGTGCGACACATGTTTTATGGGTCATTTTACTCATAGAATTCAATAGGCACACTCAATAAGTGATATGGACCACCTCTGGATGAATTTCAGGTCGAGGTCAGATCAAAGTCAGGTCAAGTGAGGTCAAATTTTGAAGTTGGTTGTTAAGGCCTAAAAAGGTGTATATCTGATGCAGTTTGTCACGGCGAATCGAGTGGTGCTATTTTTGTTTCCGTACGAGGTCTAGAACTACCAAAAAAATCATTTTTCAAAATTTTTGTGTGTCGTGACGTCATAAAATTTTGAATAACTCCCACGTTTTTGAACCGATTCTTCTCAAAATTGGTATGTAGGTGCACATACACCACTTCTCTGACATATATTCCTGTTTTTTCGATACACTCAAAATTTTGGATTTTATAATTATTTTCCCAAAAAAAGTCAGTTTTTTTAAGAAAAAAAATTGGGCCAAAATCCAAAATTTTCAAAAAACCGAGATAGCCATTTGGTAGACAAAGAAGAATCACGTATAACATTTTTTGTTACGTCTTGATTCCTTTAAAAATGAAGATGTTAGCGGCGTTTGAAATTTTGCCGTTTTTGAGGCGAAAATGGCGAACATGACGTCACTAAAACGTCAATATCTCAAAAAATTTCGACGGATTTCGCTCAAATTTACAGGGAACGTGTCAAATTGATGTATGATAAGGTACTGAAAGTTTGACGTCGCTGGCGTAACGCGTTTAGAAGTTATTGGCGAAAAACGGGAGGGGGCAGATTCTGCCCCCCCCCCCCCCCCCAGCGGGGCGCGGGTTAACACTGAATGTATTTGTATGTATGTATCCGCCAAGGATGTGTAATAAATTGATGATGATTATTGTGATCATCGGAACACGCGTGCACACTGCGCAGGTCCCGTTCGACACTGGCGGTCCTGAGCGAGACATCAAGACCCGTCCCGAGTTCCTCAACCCGGGCCGGTCCAAAATCCCCGGAGCCAACACCGGTAAAATCCTCATTATTTATCCTACTCATTTGGATCCCCTGATATTTAATGCCTTACAATATTTTATGGCTATTTTGTTACATAATTTTGCTCTAATATAGCCGCGTCAATAAGTCGCTGTCATGCAGTTTCCTTAGTTTCTCAGTAGGTATTCCGTAACCGTATTGAATCTCCTGCAGTTGCTGTCATATTGTATTCCTTATGACAATCCCACTGCTTCCATTCGGCCCTCACTAGACTGAGCCGCAGCTGTGTTTAGTCTATGACAGTTCACCAATGTTTCTCCTGAATTTCCACGTTCCACACAGGCATTTGGACGGAGAAGGACCTGCCGGCGCGGCTGAGGTTCGGTCCCTACGAGGGTATCGTCACCGCCGACCGACGCCAGGCCACCGACTCGGGCTACAGCTGGGAGGTGAGAGAGCGGCGGGTCTGGGGCGGGTCTGCGTGGGATGTATTTTGGAAACTAAATATCAATCGCGCTTATCGGGAAACACCAAAAACTGCACCAGCCAGGGAAATTGAGGGAAAATCCATTTTTGAACCATTTCAGATATTTGCATTAGTGTGGTAAGTACATGAAGAGAACAAAGTGAATCAGTTACCCAAAGTCGTATTACTGGTTTGATGTTAGAAAAGCCGGTGTCCGATTGACATTGCTGTCATGGATGCGAATTGCGAAAGTACAGTTTTCAACATCTCTGTGATGCTGACACCCTCGATAACTATAGTGACTCTTAAAGGAACTATCCTACCTTCTAAAATGTTGTTAAAACCAGTTAAATTGTGCCCGACTTTATAGATTGGATGACCAGGAACACGGTTCTGGCATTTATTTTTCATTAAACATCTTAGGCCTCCCATATTCCAAACACAAACTTTCAAATATGTGACGTCACAGCCCAAAATTACCTCCTTCCCCAGGCCACATTACTGTCATAAAGCTGATTCTTTTCACTCTGTAGGCACCACAACAAAGTTCAGACCAAGTTTTAAGCGATTTTTCAACGAACAAACCCATTTAAATCAGAATGACTAAACGAGGTGACGTCACACTAACGGTCGCTCCATGTTGAAGATAGGGCCTTGTACAAGGCCCATTTTCAAATGAAGGGAACGAATTTCTTCAACACCAAGAGGCCGCGGGGGTTGCAACCTAGATAGATAGTGGTTTCTGAACCTCGCCGCAAACTTGGCTATCTCAACTCGTCTCAAACCCCATGTTAACCCGCGAGTTGCTGGGGGGGGGGGGGCGTTAAACGCCCCCACTTTTTTCGCCGGGCCATAGCATAAAAACGGCGCGCCGCAGACGCGCCAAATTTTGGGTACCTGTAGGGAATTGATTGAAGTTTATTGTGACAAAGTTTCAAAAAAATCGGTCAGAAATTTTTTGAGATATCGAGATTTTAGTGACGTCATGATTTCTGAGTTTTCGACCAAAAACGGCATATGTTCAAAAAATCATATAAAATCACAGAATAGACATCCAGACATGCCGTAAACGCCATTAGACTGCCAATACCATGAACAATCAAATGGCTATCTTCGATTATTGATTATCGTTCCGCATTTTCCAAAATCTCGAACTGAATCTCGGCAATTTCTCGTGACTACTTCACGACCATGATACATGCATTTCTTAAATTGAACTTTTTGAGCCAAACACGTACACATATGATAAAATGAACGTCACCATCGTGTTCTACGCCCCAAATTACCCATAAAACATGTGTCACAGGCTGCGAATTTCAGTTTTGATTTTCGGGGATTGCCTACCCGGTTGACCTGACCTTGACCCTGACCTATGCTTGATTGACCCCTACATGGAGCTGACACTCTTGTAGGCCTTATATGATGGATTGTGCACCGTTTTGACAGAGTTTATGACGAGAGGCGCCCATTGCGAAGTCCTGAAGTCTATGCTACTGAAAGCCCGATTTCAGGTGTTTGACCTGACCTTGACCCGACCTGTGACCTCAAAATTCAACTTTAAAGTACTCATCTGAAGCGTCTCGTCGCGTTCTTTTGTTTGCCGCCTCGTGCGTTTCGCTGCGCCTATTCGTTCTCGAGTTATCGGCTGGGGGCGTTTAACGCCCCCCCCCCCCCCCAGCAAACGGTGGGTGGCGAAATACCCCAGCAACTGCCGGGTTAAAGGTGGGATAGTCCCTTTAACTTCTTGTGTTGTAAGTACGTAATTAAACACTAAACGGCCATTGAGTATTGACTGATGCACACTAACGGTTTTGCAGATCAAAAAGTGTCGCCGCGTGCACCACTACGTGAACGCCGGCGACTCGAGCTCCAGCAACTGGCTGCGGCTGGTCAACTGTGCCCGCTTCGAGCAGGAGCAGAACCTGATCGCCTTCCAGTACAAGGGCCAGATGTACTACAGGTAAATACGGTGAACGTGTCTAGCGCAGACCTTGCCCTATAGAAACTTGTTCACTGCTTCTCACGGTAGCTGTCATTCAGCTATACAGTTCGCGGCCTCATATTGTCATGGGGCGCTGGCACTTTGCAGTCGGAAACAACTGTTGAATTATTGGAACATTACTCGGTAATAATAACAGCTGAGCTGTGTGAAGTCTGCTCTTTCCATTGTGGTCATTCGTGATGTGTCAATTTCTATTGCACTGTGACCCTTTTTGGCAGCAGTGATTGTATTCGGCACATGTTAATTGTTAGCTTGGTCAATGCGCACAAGATTCAGAATTCAGTGCTCACTCGTCATTTTCTGACTCATAGTTGCACCGTTTGTCATGGCCACAGGACGTACAAGCCGATTGTGAAGGGCTCCGAGCTGCTGGTCTACTACGGAGACGCCTACGCCCGGGAGCTCAACATCAACGTGCAGACGTTCAGGAAGGCTCCGGCCGCCGCCCCGCCGCCAGCAGCCTTCGTGTCAGGTGGGCGGCCGAATATAGCATCTCCGATAGAATAGATATATTACAAAATGCTCAGTAGTTGGCCAATCAGTAAAACACTTGAAAAATGTCATTTTTCCGCGAGGAATGACTGGCTGACTGCCATCCCCAAAGGCAGACTGACTAGAGCGACATCTATGTTACAGGCCATCTATATTATGAATTATAACATGTCCGTGCGTGCGTGCCTGCGACTGTCATGCCTTATGTGTCTTATTGCGCCTGAAAGGCGCCGCGTAGCGACGTGAAATTTGGCATGCCGAATCGATGGGTTGATGTGACCTCTGTATTAAAATTTGGGACGGATCGGTCCAGGGGTGCGCCGTCGGCACGTGCAAAAGGGTGCTCCCATAGGCTTAACACGGGGACGGCGAAAACCGCCAACGGGCGAAAATCGGGCTTGCAGCGCTCCTCTCCCGGGCTTATAACTCGGCGATGGGTGACCGCAGCGAGATGGGATTGCCACCAATGGATAGAGGAGAGATGGAACTAGCGTATCGATATGGTTTCATAGCATAGCACGCGCCACGTGCAAGACAGCACCCCCGGTTGTCAAAAAATGACCGATTTAGTGCATTGTGACGGGAAAATGGATGCCGCTGGAAAACGGCCTGACGGAATGAAATCAGTGTGGTGCCATTTTACAGACAAATGTACGTGTAATGATAGGAAAGCAAATAAAAACTGATGATCCGTACCATTTCCTTAATAATGAAAAAATAATTGGAAAATTTGATTCGCGCGGAGCGCGATGTCCTTTACAACATCAAAACGTATTGAAAACGCTTCTCAATCGCTATGAAACCTACATATTCGGAAAGACCATTCTTTTCTGACCAATATCCACCCAAAATATTATCGAAAAGTCAATAAACTTTCGTGAAAATGACTCAAACATACGACCGTGTTTTGTTAACGTTACCGGTATTTTTCGACAAAATCCGATCGATGGCTTATGGCCGGCAAGTCATTCAACTTTTGACAATAGCTATCAAAGCATGGGCTGCAATGCACCGCCCGCCAAGAGGAATTCGGAAACACAAAATAGGTGCTCCCCAGTAAACAACAAATTTGTATTAGCAATAACTTAGCCGGTACTGGGCCGATTGTGCTGAAACTTTGACTGTGGGTGGAGGGGGCACTCACCTGGCGATGCACGGCCATGTGTCGCAGGTGGGGTGGACCGATTGCACGTGCGCACGTGAGGGGTCCACTTATACATCTCAAGAACGGCTGGGCCGATTTCGCTCAAATTTTGTTCACTGTTGGGGACAATTTAGAAAGGTGGCTGGCACAAGTCATATGGAGTCTCAGTTAGCGCGTGCGCACGTGCAGCGGGCCAGTTTTATATCTCAAGAACGGCTGGGCCGATTGCGCTCAAATTTGGTACGTTACTTTAATCGAGTATGAGAAGGTTAACTATGTGTAGGTTATTAGTAAGGTAGCATATGGGTAGGTTAGGGTAGGGTAGGGTGGGTTTGAGTTCGATAAAGGCAAACCATGAGAAAGGCTCTAACAACCCGCAACCAGCACCAGCATACCATGCCGTTCAATCTATATTATGAATTATAACATGTCCGTGCGTGCGTGCGTGCGTGCGTGCCTGCGACTGTCATGCCTTATGTGTCTTATTGCGCCTGAAAGGCGCCGCGTATCGACGTGAAATTTGGCATGCCGAATCGGTGGGTTGATGTGACCACTGTATTAAAATTTGGGACGGATTGGCCCAGGGGTGCGCCGTCAGCACGCGCTCGCGTGCGCCATAGGGTTAACACAGGAAACGGCCAAATCGGCGATCAGGTGAAAACCGCCGTGCAGTGCTCCCATCTTGGGCTTATATTTTGGTAACGGATTGGCGTAGCGATGTGGGGTTGCCACCGATGGATAGAGGAGAGATGGTTCTAGCGAATCGGTATAAGAAAAACGTATAGCACGCGTCACGTGCAAGACAGCACCCCCAGTTGTGAAAAAATGACCGATTTCGGGCATTGTAGAAAGAAAACCGATGCCGCTGGAAAACGGCTTGACGGAATGAAATCGGTGTTGTATCATTTTGCAGACAACTGTATGTGTAATCAGATAATAGCAAACAAAAACTGATGATCCGTACCATTTCCTTAATAATGAAAAATTAATTTCAAAATTTGATTCGCGCGGAGCGCGACGTCCTTTACAACATCAAAACGTATTGAAAACGCTGATCAATGGCTATGAAACCTACATATTCGGAAAGAGCATTCTTTTCTGACCAATATCCACCCAAAATATTATCGAAAAGTCAATAAACTTTTGTGAAAATGACTCAATCATACGACCGTGTTTTGTTAACGTTACAGGTATTTTTCGTCAAAATCCGATCGATGGCTTATGGTCGGCAGGTCATACAACTTTTGACAATAGCTATCAAAGCATGGGCTGCAATGCACCGCCCGCAAAGGGGAATTCCAAACACTGAAAATAAGCGCCTACCAGTAAACAGCACATTATTGTACTAGGAATAACTCAGCTACTACTGGGCCGATTGCGCTGAAACTTGGACTATGGGTGGAGGGGGCACTAGCCTGGCGATGTATGGTCATTGGTCATTTGTGACAGGTAGGGTGAATCGAATGCACGTGCGCACGTGAGGGGTCCACTTATACGTCTCAAGAACGGCTGGGCCGATTTCGCTCAAATTTTGTTTACTGTTGGGGACAATTTAGAAAGGTGGCTGGCACAATTCATCTGGAGTCTCAGCTAGCGCGTGCGCACGTGTAGTGGGCCAGTTTTATATCTCAAGAACGGCTGGGCCGATTGCGCTCAAATTTGGTACGTTACTTTAATCGAGTATGAGAAGGGTAACTATGTGTAGGTTATTAGTAAGGTAGGGTATGGGTAGGTTAGGGTAGGGTAGGGTGGGTTTGAGTTCGATAAAGGAAAATCATGAGAAAGGCTCTAACCAACCCGCAACCAGCACCAGCATAACATGCCGTTCAAACAAATATCCAACTCCGACAAAATAAGACAAATAAAAATCATAAGTTCCCATACCCAAACAAATGCCCCATCAAACGCATCTATCAAAACGCACAGTTATAGCGCAAACATGGCCATCTAGTCTCATCTAAAAGATAAGTAGACAAGCGCAACTATTAGCTTCAACAAACTGCACATAAAGTCACATGTTAATAGCACGCACATCTATGTATGTTGGTATATGGTAATCAGTGACATTCGCCAGGTGGCTCCACGGTCCGCTGCGTCTATTGCGACTACGCCTGTCTGGGACAGGAGCGGCTGGACAGGCATGTGAAGATGCGGCACGGTCACATCGGCAGGAACGGACGGCACAAGTGTGAGTGGTGTGAGTACTCGACGAACAATGTGTGTGATTTGATTAACCATCGCCTCACCCACACGGGAGAGCGGCCACACCGCTGTGACGAGTGCGGCAGGACTTTTACTGAGCGTGGTAGTCTAACCGCTCACCGCCGTACACACACCGGCCAGAGACCGTACGTGTGTGACGTCTGTGGGAAGACGTTCACATACGCCCATAACCTAACAGATCACAGACGGATCCACACCGGGGAGAAGGTGCGTCAGTGTGAGCAGTGTGGCGCCGTGTTTAACAGACTGTCTAATTACACCACACACATGCAGTCTCACAACGGAGTGAAGCCGCACCGGTGCCAGGTGTGCTCGGCCCGGTTCGTTAAACGGGGGGATCTCACCACACACATGCGGACTCACACGGGGGAGCGGCCGTACGGGTGCTCCTTCTGCCCGGCACGGTTCGCGCGGCAGTCGGCCATGAGGAACCACGTCACCGCCCGGCACACACACGACTACCGACACAGGTGTGAGCGGTGTGGTAAGGGATTTGTGGCGCCCAGTGAACTGAGGAAACACAGTGAGAGGTGCACGGTGACCAGCTGATGTGTGCGTACCGCGTAGCTGTACTGGCGGGGTGGTTGTTACGAGCCTGTTGTGATTTTATATTGCATGCTATTGCCGGTGGATCAACTTATTGCGACAATGTGACTGTTGGCTGTGATCGTTGATTAGGGCCGTTGCTGCATGCCGCTTGATCAATTTTTTCTATTTAATCGCGCGCACACGACTCGACATTGCGCTACGTTATTAAATAACCTTGTGATTAGATGTATTCATTGTATTACTGGACCCTATCGATAAATGGCTCGCTCATACTGCATTGGTATGTCTCATGGAGCGTTGTGTTGTTGTTTTATAGTTTCACCTGTTCAATACATTTGGTGTTAGCACATCTCGGCTGTTTCAAACTCCGTTCACATACCATTGGCTGTGGTAAAACAGTCTATCTTATACAGTCTCTATACAGTCTCTCTTACATGTACCTGTTTTTTTTTTATTGGACCTGGAGTCTGCAAATATAGAAATCTCTCTCTCTCCCTCTCGCTCTCTCGCTCTCTCTCTCTCTCTCTCTCTCTCTCTCTCTCTCTCTCTCGCTCTCTCTCTCTCTCTCTCTCGCTCTCTCTCTCGCTCTCTCTCTCTCGCTCTCGCTCTCTCTCTCTCTCGCTCTCTCTCGCTCTCGCTCTCTCTCTCTCTCTCTCTCTCTCTCTTCTCTCTCTTTCTCTCTCTCTCTCTCTCTCTCTCTCTCTCTCTCTCTCTCTCTCTCTCTCTCTCTCTCTCTCTCTCTCTCTCTCTCTCTCTCTCTCTCTCTCTCTCTCTCTCTCTCTCTCTCTCTCTCTCTCTCTCTCTCTCTCTCTCTCTCTCTCTCTCTATACGGCTGGACAGTTGTGGTGCACAGTGCCGGTGCATTACCGTCCGGCCGTTCGTGGTGACCTGTCTCGGTGCACCATGCCGGCGCCATACCGCCCGCGGCACTGCAGTCTGTGTGTGGTCATACCGCCAACACAGAGACGGGTTATATCACGGGAGGTCCGGGTCCTAACGATGGGCTGTGGTTTACACTGATGAGGAAATGGAACAGTTCAGTAAGACTCTGTGGTGGTCGTGATTATACCGAGCTCACAATATCCGGGGGAACAGAAAAATCAGCCATTGACTTCAAGCAATTGTTTGACTATTGGTTACAGCATCGCAGAATATTTCAAGTCTTGAGCGTTCTTAAGATTGATAATTAGTTGATATAAGTCCACCGGTTGAACTTGGTTAGTCATAATAGGAGTCATGTATGGTCAGGAATGAATAGCTTTATCACCCAGATACTATGGGGATGAAGCCATTATAAGGATATTTATGGATCCTCAGGATATCTGTATCCATCCGTATCCTTGTTCACTGTTGGGGCATTCCACGTCAAATCGAACAAAAATCGGCTGTTTTGCACCTTACCATCAGCGATTTCATTATAAATTTGTGAGCGAGTTCCTGTGTGGCCCCGGACATTACATTGATGTTTTTTGCACATTCTGACCACAGGTCTTCTAAATATAGGGCATCAAATTTTTACAAAATGTTGCATCTTTATATTTTTGAACGACCATAACTTTGGTTGTACTTGTTTGATTTGAATGAAATAAACCTTACTGTTTAGGTAATTTCTTAAGCATTTGTTTAGAATTGCACCTACTTAAATATATGACCTTGAAATTTGCTTAACTCTGTTCTTAAGCACAAATATTGAAATAGCAAAAAACACGTCACCTTCGATTTGGCTCATTTTCATATATTTTATTGCCTACCATATTCTTAACACCATATTCTTAACAACCTGTGAAAAAATTAGAGTGGGCCATTCATAAGTTTTGAAGAAAATTGCACATATGCAAACGTATGTTAGCACGCGCAGCGGAGGGGGAAGAGCGAATTTCGCCCACCCCTCCTGTTTTTCGCCAATATCTCATAAGATAATTAATTATGGCTACCTGTCAAGAATTTTACCTGTCAAAAACGGTAGCTGACGTCCATATGAGCGGTAGCTGACGTCCAGGACGGCCGTCCGTCCCGCCGCTGCTCCTGTGGACTCCGTGGACGCCAACCGGCGAGACGGGGCGGGTACACAGACACACAGGAAGAGTAGCAGGACGTGCTATGCATTATCAGAGTAGTCAATTGAAACAATTTGTTGTTCAAGGGCGCTGTGTTTTCTTTCCTAGTTCAGAAAGCCAAAACAATCAATCGGTAACGTACCGCAGCGCTCACCAAGAGTATTTTCATCTCCACCCGCTAGATGGCAGTAGACGCGTTGCCTGAATGGTATACTGTACCGCAGCGCTCGCCAAGATCATTTTCACCTCCGCCCGCTAGATGGCAGTAGACGCGTCGCCTGAATGGTATACTGTACCGCAGCGCTCACCAAGAGTATTTTCACCTCCACCCGCTAGATGGCAGTAGGCCTCGTCGCCTGATTGGTAAAAGCCGGTACCGTTATAATGGTCACACCGAAGCTTGCTGAGCGAATGAGCAAAATCCGGAGGTTACGAAACGTGATAAAAATTCATTTAACCCTTTAAAAAACTTTTCCTTATAACGAAACCAATTTTATCAACAAATCTCGTTTTAAATGGTAGACTGCACAGCAATACCTGTATAAATGAAATCCGAGGAGGTTGGGACCTGCGGATAAGTTTTTTTATATTACAGTTATGGTCCCCAGCACTTGTTACTTATCACCTTGTTTCGGTCACTAGTTTGAAGGCCGATCCATTCTCGGTCGCGCAAGATATTTAAAATGATTCGTTGGGCGTCCGATTTTCGAATATCTAGCTTGTTTTTGTGTAAGGGTGTCAAACAAGTTTACCTAGGCAACTCCCTAGCATTTTAGGGGTTTTATGCTGATGTCTATAAAATTATTGTAGTTACTTACCTATAAAAAGTACTTGTCATGTCAAACATCAGAAGCTTATGTAGCAAGGGAAATTAAAGGAAAAAGGAGAAAATAATGAACCAAAACTGCATCTTGCGGTTAATCAAACAGCGCAGTCCTCTGAATTCAGTTGGTTGTAGAAGAACAGATAACAATTTGCTGCTGTAATGAACTCGATAGTAGAGCTTGTGATACAGGGGAGCTTGAGAGTCGTTGAAGAGATCCTGAGATAGCTATAGAGAGGGATCCAGATGGTGATGAGATATCCAGATAGAGATCTTGAGACGACGTCCACCTGGGAGAGATGTAGATATCGATCCACCTTGCATACAAATACATCTGATGGAAGATGCTTTTTAATTTAGAGACTTGATGATTCTGTTCATTGTATAGACCATGATGCACGAGATGCTTCTTCACTGCTCGGATTAGGGATAGAGGGATCCGATCAGCTGGGTTTGCGGCACAGTTGGGCAGGTGAAGGACAGGGCATTCGAAGTCCCGATGACCACTGCCAAACTTATGGGTGGTAATTACATTGATTAATTGAATGTGATCATTCGTCCAGTCACCCATTCCTATATCACTGGCCTCCCCATTACGAAAATTGCCCACTTAATTCGTATTAGCGTTGCTATAGTTTAGTTGCCCTCGAGGGTCATTAGTTTGACTGTCCTAACTGAGCTTCGCTAAACTCCCATCGGCCTTATCCTAAGATTCATCCTTTACCATTCTCACTCTCATCCTCTCTCTACATTCGTTCGTCATATATTCACCCAAATTTATTTAGCGCCCCTCGAATTCACTCCGATGGTGTTAGGTGCCTGACTAATAGCGATCTCCCCGGCGAGATAAATGTCTCTTTCCGAAATCCATATGCATGCTCCGCTAACCGGCGACAAAGATACTTATCGCAGGGTCGTCCAGAATAATTATGCACAAATATCCACCCTACTATTTTATGGGATCCACTACACGTCCGATAGACTTATGGTACACACATACGCGATTTACATCCGACTTATCTCTCTATCCGGGAGAGATTACCTATGCCCTCTTCCGGTCCGCGTGTAACACCTCCGTTCACGACCCAGGGACCACCGTTCACATCCTGGAACTCTCCTCAGGAACTCTCCTTAAACCCTGGGATTTACTTTCAAGGCCTTACGTGTCCTGGAGTACATCTTTCCCTCCCCTGAGGCTGTCCAGTACCGATTAAGGTACCTTTACAAAATAAGTATGAGGACTTATTCGGGACACTACAGCTTGCCTTATCCGCCCTTTGGGTGACTCACCCCTGACCTTCGGCTTCTTACCTTTGGCATAGCTCCAACTTACTCTCCGACTGCACTGTACCAGTCTTCCCCTTCCCTCTGCCATAGAAACCTCTCACTGCCTCGTTACCCAGTATTACCTAAGCGGGAAATCTAACAGTAGCCGGCACCACTGGCGGAAAACGTGCATATGCCCTGCGTACGTGACGGTGTGTCCCTCTTATTATTCCGGTCTGGACGTGTTTTATGAGAAGTGCATCTGTGTCTCATACGGTCATGCTGGTAAACGTTACGCCATAGGAGACGGGCAAACAAGCCGTCTGTGCCTCACAATGCCCTGTGCCAATATTGGTGGAGTAAATAATAAACCAATTAATACAAATCAAATATATTCAAAATGCGTGCGATGATTTGTATTAATTGGTTTATTATTTACATCATTATCCAATCTGTCATGGATACTCAACATTGGTGGAGTAATTATTGGCGCTAACTCGCAAGAACGCGAATAACAGAAACGCATTATTGATCCAAACCTAATCGTAATCTCAAGTCCTAATTGCTGCTGCACGCGTGAACCTAATCATCAGTTCTCGTATACAATCCTAGCAGGCCTTGAACTGCTCTTGATTTAATCAGATGATCTAGAACCAATTAGTACGCACCGATCAATCGTCTGGTTGTGATCCACCGTATCATATTAAATTACTGGATGCTCAAACAGAAATGACTCCTTGAAACTCGTTCGATAGCTTCTGATGGACTACTAGCTACCTATACAAATTATCTTTATAGAGTGCCAGAATATTGTCATAGGGGTCCCTAGCCCTTCATAGAAAATCTAATTTTAATCATCCTATCGGCAGTAAACAATGTACATCAAACGAACTGCAGTCCTAGATATCATATAGCATGTCATATTTAAAATTATGCATTAGCTGTTTACGTTCGTATCCCGTGGCAACTTTCCACAACTAACCATGTTCCTATGCGCTGACCTTCACCTAATTACGGCTAACCCACTGTCCCTATTGTGGCCGCTGCTCCACTCCCGACGCTGCTCTCATGCCATCTAGCGGCGCACGGTTCCGCGTCGCGACCGACGCGTGTCTGACTGGCCGGGCAGTGGATCGTCGTCGCCGGCCCCCGACAGCCAAGGTCGCGCGGCTGGGCGGTGCGGCGCGTCAACACTCGCGGTACAGTGCTCGTGCGTGTTGTCTCTTCTGGCCGGGTAGATTCACCGGACGTGTTAGTGAGTGTGAATCTAGTAAAATATCGCTGCAATATTTTCCTGTTCGACATTTCATCAGCTCCGTTCAACGTAAGTGGTTAAAACTAAATGCCTGTCCCATTTAATCGTTTCCCAACAAAGATGGTCTTTTCTAGTATTTATTCTACAGAAGCACAGCGATCGGTACCTATATTAGTCGCATATTAGTTCTAACCACAAACAATTCTACATCTACCTATTACTCGACATTTCGCAACTACAATGACGCAAAGTACAAGGACCATCTCAAGTCGCAAAGTGTCAGACCGTCGACCTCAAACCACTACCCTCAACTCTGCACCTAAGTAACAGAAGAAATTCCGCCGTAAGCTCAAGCATTCGTATCTGTCGAAAACATAACTCATAGCCATATTCATAGATCGATTGTATGAATCAGTCGCCACCTTAAAACATTACATTCCTTTTCAACCGTATTTACCTGTTCTATAATTGATTTCGACTTCGAAATTAATTCCTACAGCAATATTACCGATGATTTCGCAATGCAACTGTTAGTGAGTACAGCACGAATCTACACCCTTAATTTCACAAACTTCCCAATCTCAAATCGCACCTGACCTCCGCCGATAATGAATGAACGAACCCGTTTGGCCAAACACAAAGACATATTCAATGCTGTCACGCATCCTGTCATCAATTTCAGCGTTCGTGACACTGAGCTGCTTATTTAATTTTTAGCATCCCGTTCTCGACCTAATCGCGATGTATCCCGCACTCCAACCGACAATAACGTATTTACTGGTGGCTCTGACATGACCTCAAAATTCAGATCCTAATATGCTACTAGGGTGTCTGGACCAATAAGTTCAAAGTAATTTAAGTTTTCCAATTCCAATTGAGAGTGCATTTTATGGCAACCGAAAATGTTTGGCAGTCGTCACGGCACGGTAGGCTGGGCAGAGGGGGGGGGGGGGCAAGGATCAGGGATTGAGCAGACTTTTCAACAACTCACATTCTGGAGTTCCTCTGCGCTCGAACTGAAGAGACTTCTCGCGGGTGACCCCGGACTGACGGCGGCTCCCAGATGGCGTCTCCGGCTCCGGCTGCAGACTGTGACTCTCGGCTGCTCGACTGTGTCTCTCGGCTGCTCAACTGTGACTCCTCCTCTGGTTGGGTGGCGCACCCTTTTATAGTTGGGGGGGGGGGGGGGTGACTGCCACGCCCTTGCGCCGTCATCCTCCTCTGCCTTCCTCTTGTGGGTGGGCCCGTAAGATGGCGCCCTCTGTCCTGTTTAGTCACCCTGCTCCTCTGTGTCTGCAATTTTTGGCCGTCGAATCGTCTTCGTGTTGAGTGCTTTATCATCTTAGTTGTCGCTGGCCATAAACCAATCCCCGAAAGGTTGGTGATTTTCGAGTTTTAATTTTGATTCTTCAATTTCATTTTATTCAAACTTTTGTTTCCTTCCGTTTCGTCTGCCGGCAACGCCCCTTGTGACGTCACTCTTGCTCCGCCCACTGACGTCATCTTGGCTGGGAGGGTCTGTAGAACAGCGCCTTCCGGGCTCTGTTTCACCGGTGATAGCAGCACGTTACTATCAAATTGCGCGAGCTGACGTAATGTGATGACGTCATACTGCTGACGTAAGGGGCAATTCTGGCGCACGATTGCCGCAATATTGTTTTACGTCATCAACTAAATGTTCGAAGTTTACGTCCAAATTTTCAATTAAACCCAACTTCTTTTAAATACATCATATTTAAAAAATATATAATAAAAATAAATATACTATAATGACTGCGTAAACTCTTACTATTAGTCTCATACGTCACTTAATGCCGCGGCCAAGGTCGCGGCCATCGTGCGCCGGAACTGCCCATAACGTCAGCAGTATGGCGTCATGACATGACGTCAGCTCGCGAAACGTGATAGCAGCGTGCTGCTATCACCGGTGAAACAGGGCCCTGTCCGCGGTGGGGACGTCCTGAACTACGTTTGTTTCGGACAACAGCGCTTTCTGTCCGCAGTGGAGACGTCCTGAACTACGTCTGTTTCGGAGGTTGTTTGCTAAGTTTAGCAGATTCCGTTGCAGTGAGACGCACTGTTGTGCTACCATGGCTACGTGAGACCCAATGTGCTACGTGCCTTCTGCGCGTGGTCTCACAGTGTGCCGACGTTTGCTTGTAGCTTCAGCTGCTTTGTAATGACTACCAATGACTCATCCTGATGTGACTGTCTTCAGAGGTGCTTGTCTTAATTGGAGTTTAATGGCGACCCATTCTGTGCGGACAGTGAGAAACGATTAGGGAGGGTGGACCTGGGGACTGGTGGGAGGAGGGAGGGAATAATGACAAGGGAGGGAAGCGTGCGGTAGAGCTCTGCTCAGCTGCGCGTCACCGGGCCGGCCGTGCCGAAAAGATACTACGTTAGATGGTCAAGATGTAGCGTGCTACACTTACAGGAAAATCACTGGGTGGGCGGGACCGGTTGAGTGACTGTTTTCGTCCGGACACCATGGTACCCGTTCAAAGCAGAGCCAGCCTCAGCACGGGGAAGCTCGAGTCGATAGCGGTGGGCTGAGCGGGTTAGTCCACGCCAGTGATCAGCGTGAGCTGGACTTCTGTGATTCGTTCCGGATGAGCTCTCAACTTCGGGCGCCTCCTGGGTCCCTGGGTACCGTAACTCCTATGTCCGGTACATTGCTCTCCTGAGTCCAGGATATAGCGCGTCTTCTCAGGTCGTGACATATGTCTCCTGAGTTCGGGGTAAAGCGTCTCCTGGGTGCGTGACATACATAGGTCTCCTGAGCCACGCACATAGCGTCTCCTTGGTTCAGCTAAGACGAGGCGCGGGTTTGATCAGATTAAAGCATATAACCTACGAATGTAATGTTTGCTGAACTTGTATTGCAGCTCGTCTCCAGACTCTCAGGCCCCCCCCCCGCAGCTCACTGGCCGGGCGCAGCCGGCCGCGCCCGGTGACCGGGCGCACCGCCTCAGGGCGGATGACGTCACGCAAACGTGGTCACGCGGGGTGCGGTCTGGCGGGCCGCACCACGCCGCGGCTGCTACGCCGAGCGCATAGCACAGAACACTACAACATAGGGACTCTCGAGTCCGCGACATTGTTCTGCTGAGTATAAGGCGTGTAATTTGATCACAATATAAGAGAATCTACTGAGGAGGTAGAGACTTTTGATTAAAACCGGACAACTGAGTTTGAAGTTGGCATTTAGTAACGACTACTACGACGGCACAACCGACAACTTCTACGGCAGCGGAGTCGACCACTATGACACCCTCGTCTTGTCCAGGTAAAGAAATACATGTTCCAGCGTGGGTATTGTTGTGTGGCTTGTTAACACAGTGAATACAGTATTTGTTTGCATGATCATCCAGATTAAGCACATCCGGGTCTGGTTCCGAACAAAGTGTGCCAGACCCCGCCCTGGTTACGCCATGCGCATCCCTGGGATACTTTGGGCTGACGAGTGTGCCAGTCTTCTCTCGCACGATGTATATCATATATTCAATATTCCAGGATTCCTTTTCGTCCCGTGCTGATGTCTCTTCGCCAATAAGCTCCAATAGTCCATTGTTGTTCGGATAGGTGGGCACGATCCGTTCCATCGTTCCTCCGTTCCGGAACGCCGTTACAATTTTTAGGAACGGAGGAACGGACTCGTTACATTTTAAAATGGGTAACGGACCAAGTAACTTCCGTTACATTGGTTGTTCGTTCCTCCGTTACACTTTACAGTTTAGTCCGTTCCTTCGTTCCTCCGTTACTTTTCGTTGTCCGAGCGGGTTGATCTTTCAGCTAACCCACAGACTTAATGCAGCAGCGGAATAGTGGATTATTGAGCAGCCCTGACTTGAAGACGGAAGATGGCCTCAGTGTACTGGACTTCCGCAATGAGCCGGCGTTGCAGTATGTGTTCGCAAAGTTCAACACGGGCGTCCCTTCAAGCGCCTCAGTAGAGCGCATGTTCTCAATGGGAAAAGATGTGCTACGTGCAAAAAGGGCTACCCTCTCAGAAAGTGGCAGCGGAACATCTTCACTTAAGGGAGGGGGGGGGGGGCACTGCCGACTTTTGTTCCCATTCTTTCCATGCAACGCACATAGGGCTAATGTTAAAATGCCAAAATCAAGGGGGGCACGGTGCGCCGGTGCCCCCCTCCCCCCGTTCCGCCGCCTATGCTCTCAGATGCCAACCTGGAACGTCTAGTGTTTGTGAAAGGCAACGGGCAACTGGCCGGGGACAAGTGATGCGCATCAGTACCACCAGACGTTCCAAGGTTTAGTGTCCAATCAGTGCCCGCTGTCTTGGCAGATTTGGTGGGCATTCCGCTTTCTCGGTAGGTTTAGTTTGTGTCAGAAAGGTCTCAAAAATGTGTGAAATACACAACATTTTAACGTTATTTTATTTTGCTGTAACGGAGTAACGGACTAAAGAACTTCCGTTACATTATATACAGAGGAACGGAGTAACGAGTAACGGATGTCACGTTTTGAAGGAACGGAGGAACGAGTAACGAAGTTACAATTTTGGGGAACGATGCCCACCTATGGACTTGTTCCAGACTCCATTTTCGACCCGATGTTTTACCATTACCACATCTGCATCACAGTTTAGGGTCCCTTTTCGATCCGTGTTCACTGTTCATGTCTGTTCCTAGCTGTGCTCCTATATCGTCACAGGCTCCACTCTGACCTCTGCTCACGTCCCGCTCCCATTTCCAGGCACACCCACCGACCCTTGCGCCTGTCCGGACGGCTGGCTCCTCTGTGCCGGCCGCTGTATCTCCTGGCGAACAACGTCCGCTAGTTTCTCCTCCGCGCGGTCCGGGTGCCAGCAGATGGGCGCTCACCTGGCGACCGCTCGGTCCGAGGCCGAACACCAGTGTACCCTGGGCTCCAAGTACGGCTGGGTGGGTGCCACTGATGAGGCTGCAGAGGGTGTTTATGTTGGTGAAGATGGTCTAGGGGTGATGACTATCCCCACCACCTGGTGGCAGCCGGGTGAGCCGGGTGACGTCACCGGTGGAGAGAATTGCGTCATGACGGGAGGGAGTAGGCCGTGGGCGGATGCGGAGTGCACGAGAACGTATTACTATCTGTGTCAGCTGGCTGGGTGTCATAAACCAGGGTGTTCGTAGTTACGGCCCTACGGTCTATACCTACAGGTACCGAGCTTGTGTGCTGGGAATTGGGATAGTTGGGCTGGGACGACAGGTATTTGGCTGCAAACGGCGAGCGCTGGCGACCCAGTCGGTTTGGTTGAAGACATCAAGACAGAGCAAGTAAGTGTAAGACTCGGTCGATAGGAGCCAGGAGGCACATAATTCGATATGGGGAGGCCCCAGTCGTTTCCTATGTCACATGACACCTGCTTATAATTTGCACGCAGGAATTTTTGTTGCCAGAGAAATAATCTGCTTACTTGTGTATCTGTGAAAATAAATATCCTTCATTGCAATAGGTTATAGTAGGATAATGGAGCTTGGAGCGAGCATCTGTATGGCATATTCAACAAAATCTTAGAAAAACGACCTGGACTGTGACATATTGCTACATTATGCAGTCTGATTGAAAAAAAAACTTAGTGGGCTGTGCCACTGAACTCTCAAAACTGCCAGACCTGACCAGAACGAATTATGAATGTTTTTAAAACAATATGAAGGTGCGGGAAGAATGATGCTGACAGCTTTGATTCGATCCGACCGACACTATAAAAAATAGCTCAACTTGTTTGAAAACAGCGGTGGATAGTCATTACAATAGAGCTGTTCATTGCCTATTCCACACCTTCCCACCTCCTTTAATTTTCGAGATAATCGGGTGTGGCATAAATGGCGGATTTCCTAACCGGGCGGGGGTTAAACACTTGTCTTTGTCAAGTGCCGACTAGATCGGTCTCCCACTGCTTGTTCTAAAGGGCTTGCAGAACAGTGCGTGACAAGCACAACATCTACCATCAACCAGTGTCTGCAAGCCACGAATCTGAATATACCTACAATATACATGCCATGTCTCAACTCTCAAGTGTCTACAGACAAGAAACTTTCATAACATGCTTTTCCCCTAAACAGGGAGCATAACCCTAAGACTGGATGCTTCCAATTGCGGAACGGGCAATTAATTGGATAACATTTTGACCCCATCCCATGATGGCTAGTAAATCATTTCCACTGCTCGACATTTGACTATCTGCAGACGTAAAGACGTTACGCAACTCGACATCAGTCCTCTGCACATAACCATATGGCCTGCATTTATCTGATATCTTGATCATATAGAATTACATGACGGATTTTATGATGGGACCCTCTCATAGCACAGGGAAATACGAATTTTGTCAGCTAGATCATTATACAGCCATCGTTCCCTTGACAGTGAAACTGACAGACCAGGCATGTAATCGCTTTACAGACATGGCATGAGGCAAGCTGAACTATACTGCGAAGCATATCGAGCTAAACAAGCTTACCGAGATTGGATGTACTCGTTATACCATTCAGAACAATCGCTTGAAGACATTGATGATGGGGCTAGCTGACAGGGCTCATTTTCAAATGAAGGTTTGTGGATTGAATCTTTACTGCAGCCTGCGACTGCATTTACCAGCGACGTTCTTCGGCGAATAACTAGCATTACAATTCATACGCCTGAGTGGTTTTGGTCGTTGTGAGATTATCATTGTCAACATGCAGCCTGCAGGTAGGTAATTATGTCGATGCCGGATACCACGCACCTAGACATTTGGAAAAAGTAGCGATGAACAGGTATAGGTAATACGCAAAGTTCAGTAAATAACATTGAATTGTTGACTGGAGCCGGGAATTCCAAAGAAGCCATATAACAAATGCAGGTAACTGCTTCTAACGATCTTGACATTAGATATAATTGCACCAGAAAGCTGAATTATCCCACCACGAAAAAAAAGCCACAAGGCCATTAAATTTCATGATCCAGCGCATTAAACATAAATCTGCCAAGTTAACAGTTACCCATTATTGAATGACATTTAGACTGACAAATCTAACGTAACTAGCTGCGAAAAACAAACAAGAACTTCAATTTGCTCCTATGCGAAGACCGACACGCGATTAAAGTTCATTCCTGCCCAGCATGGTACGCTTGCCATTTGAATAAACTGGGTTGGACATTCCAAACAAATGCCTGTGCATAGATTGGTGCAATAAAGTGCCCATCCGTTTACTAGGTACAGGTCCCGCTACAGATACCTACTTCCATGGAAATGGTGACATACCATGGTGACTTTACCAGGGTGACTTACCATGGTGACTTACCATGGTGACTTACCATAGACAGTCAGCGACGGTCAGACGGAGTCCCGTTGGTCAGATCACGACCCCAGCCGTGATGACGTCAGACCACGTGAACCGGCGACCGGTCGCGGTGACGTCACATCACGTGACCCGGCGACCGGTCGTGGTGACGTCACACCACGTGACCCGGCGACCGGTCGCGGTGACGTCACACCACGTGACCCAGCGACCGGTCGCGCTGCGCCGGCCAACAGGCGTCCCAGAACGGTCGACGGGGAGAGTCGGCGTGTTGGATGGTGTGCACAAGGGTTGTGAAGGGCCGTTGCGAAGTTTCCTTGTGGCGCTCCGTTGTGTACGTTTACCGCAGCTGAATCAGCAAATAAATGTGTCACATCGATTATATGCATCCGTAGACTACCTACTTCATAAATGATATCACTACACATACTTTAGAAGAGTTGCCTATGGTGAATCCCATACTTAAAAAAAAATGCACTGATATCCATGCATAATTCACATTTGCTCTATCAACTTATCTTATAAATGGATTTGCTTTCGATAACCACAGAATAATTCCTGTGCAATTGCCATAGATCGGCTGTACCTAATTCAATGCCTATGCTATTTGATCGTCACAACAAACGGGTCCTTGGAAGAGCCGAACAATGAGCATGCCTTCATTTCACCAAATCGGCACGGAACGACGCTACGACTCCGAAAGACGAGTACGTTTGAGCTCTAATGGCCGGGTCACGTTGCAATCCTGCTGTTCGGTATATAGTGGCCACCCAAGAACGCGGTCGATGTAAAATGAGCAATGGCGAACTGCTTAGGTCGTGCCACCAAAACACTTTAATTCACTTAGAGTGATGAGTTTCGTTTTGTAATTGACGTTTTGCAGTTTCGTTGTGCACTTATCGACATTCGACACTAGGTTGTTGTGTATGGACTGGGCTGGCTTATTATAAAATAGTTAAGATAAGGGCTATCAATCGTACCTACCCAGCTTCAGCGAAGCGTGCTTGAAGGATGTAAAACGTTAATACGACGTCTTGTAGTGATAAATTTGCATCACCCAAGCATCTTATGATTATTTTTTATGTAGGTACACTAGGCGCAATCATACATTTGATATTGTCACTAAATTTGAATGGTTTAAGCATTCAGTAACGGCAACTTCAGGTAGCCGGTTACCATCAAATCCGTCTAATTTTTATGGCCCTGATTTTACGTTGTCCAACTGCAGGTCAACGTTTGACATGTTTGTAACTTCCGTGTTCGTTTATCGGCCCAAAACCAGGGCTGCGGAGTCGATGAATTTTCGACGACTCCGACTCCGACTCCGACTCCGGCTTTCAAAAACCAGCTCCGACTCCGACTCCGGGCAGAATTGTCGACTCCGACCGACTCCAACTCCCGACTCCGACTCCGCAGACCTAGCAGGGCTGCGGAGTCGACAGATTTTCGGTGACTCCGACTCCGACTCCGACTCGGGTTTCTAAAATCGACTCCGACTCCGACTCCGGTCACAACTGTCGACTCCGACCGACTCCGACTCCGACTCCGACTCCGCAGCCCTGCCCAAAACTACTCAGCTCGGCAGTGCATTCGCCTCTGATCTCACTGTTTTCAACGTTAAACCAAAGCATTTGCGACGCGTCAAAGGGCGGTACAGAACACGCTTTGAAGTTGACAGCTCGTATATTAGCACTTGGTTTGGAACGGTGCTTTGTTTATACCACATTCTCTGTGATTTGTGGACGATACAGCACACACTATACACAGTAGGTATTGATTACGTTTGGAAAATAGTGGATGACGAGTCTATGCTTGTTGCACAATATAGCCTCGTTAATCAATTTAGGGGGCCATTGTGGTTGTTGGCTCTCATTGTTGATGACGATTATTAATGCATGCGGTTTGACAAATTTTACAATTAAGGACGCATGCCTGGCATGATATACATCGTCTCTGTGCCATCACTTATTCTTGTGATCGCTGTATTCCGGCCCATTTCACTCGAAGCAATAGGACAAAGGGTGGGGTATACCCGGGTACACCTACTATGCTGTGAATTAAAATGAAATCGGACTTACTCCACAAGAGTTCGTTGGGTCGGAGCTTTCGAATTGTATTACAATTCTTCGTCAGCGAGATCCGCACTGTACCTTCGATTCGATGTTAACATCCGATACGACTCTCGCTGACGAAGAATTGTAATACAATTCGAAAGCTCCGACCCAACGAACTCTTGTGGAGTAAGTCCGATTTCATTTTAATTCACAATTCATCTCCACATCATGTCTTTAAACCTACTATGCTGGATACCGATGAACCAAACACAGAGAAAAACCGATTCGTTGACCTTGATACCATTTGAAAAACAAACTGCCTAGCGTGGTGCCTGAGTCCGTATTCACCCAGTGAATGATCGTACTCATTTATCAAAATGATCTGCCTATGATGACAGCGATAATGTGAACACTCTAGCCATATTACTCTTGCGAACTTAACGGCGTCTGAAGTGTGTTCCAAGACCCACATAGCCGCAGCAGGCAGTAGGTTACATGCCTGCTGCGTACAAAGGGACATGGGAACTAAATCACCTGCTGCACGGTCGGTCCAAACAACCTCGCGGGTACGCATGAATACGACCAGAAAATTCAGCATGACACAATCACCCTTTTCAACTAGCTATGCTCGACACACTGTATGCTGCGTATATTCACGGGGGGGGGGGGGGGGTCAGTTCGGTACTCTGTTGGTACATTGTGCGGCATCCTGGTGTGTACTTGTAAAACTATCTATAAAGTACGGATTTTGGTGCACATGTCCCATGCCTAAAGGCTGAAACAGACTCTTTCACTAGTCAGGAAATGTGATTTCCCGGTTGCCGAATGACTGCTTCAGTCCTAAGTTGAATAGACGGCTTGGCGGACGGGTAATGTGTGATATGGACGATTGGCATTACAGTTTAAGCTAGGGCAATAACTAACACGCTAAATAAGAAGTAGTTTTATTGCTATCAACGAAAAAAATACTATTTTAGCAGCAGAGTTGGCCTACGTTACGTTATTTTGAAGTTTTCGGTAACCCGTAGCTGTCAGTACCGTTTCGTAGCGTAATGGGGATGTTTCGGTAGCGTAGTACGGAAAATAAAAGAATAACGTAGGAACTACGAAATGGATTCCGTAGCAATTACAGGTCAGCTGTATTTGTATAAGGTACATATTTTTTTTCAGTTTACTCATACCGTTACCAGACCTCCGGCCGTTTACACGGATGTGAGACGCCTGCTATATGAATACCACTGAGTCTTTCTTCCGGCCGGACCGACACCGGGGATTTCCCGCTGGGGAGTCCCAGGGAATTCCCTGTCTGAAGTCCAGCGCATCTAGCGAGTAGCGCGTAGGCACCGCCGCACCGACGATGCTGCAAAGTCGGCGATCATTGTGCGCAGTATTTGGCTTACTAGAGACTAGCCGTTTCCACTGGGTAGTGGGTGATGACACATTGCATAACGTAGTACGATAAAATTATTTGCTGCGTTAATTAACAAATACCGTAATTCAGTAACGTAGCAATATATAACGTATCGTAATTCGGTATCGTAGTTTTGGCCAAAAAAGCAAACGTAGCGTAACGTAGTGCGTAACGTAGCGTAGCGCAGGCCAACTCTGTTTAGCAGTCAAAGTTACTGATGACCTTTATAAGTGCACCAATGTCAACATCTGAAGATTTGGCCCATACAGGACAGCACGCCTGACTAAATAAAGCTGAACATTCCAGAAGCAAAGAGACGCCGTTGTCCAATGTTCTGAATCATTGTATTAACATCATCAACATACAAATATAGGTACAGTACACAGCATGATCAATCGACGTCATTGGTAAAATACACAGGGCATACCTTGTATTCATTCAACCCACAGTTCAACTATGTAGCCTTGTGAGTTGTGCAACTTCTATTTCCATAAGGGCGACCGCAAATCATGCTGTTTATGGACGACCGTGTACGACATGATCGAGTTTGGTACGACATCGGTCACAATGTGTAAAACGGACCATCGACATCAAGCGGTAACAAACATTATTTGTATTGTTTGTTGCCGCCAATCAAACATTGCCAACAATGAACAAACACGGATTATGAACAATGCGACTGGCGAGTCTTCAAACCTTCGAGAAACACAAACATACACCAGCAGACACGCACACAAACAAGCAGCAACCAACATCCGGTGCTGGCGTCGATCGCACAGTGTGACACAAGGTCAGGTCATATCAGGTCAGGTCACATCAGGTCACATCAGTTCCCCATACATCAGGTCACCATTACCATCTGGTCATCACCGCATCTCATATCAACTGCATCTGTATTCTGTCATACAAGAGCTTGTCACAATGGATCCGGTCAACCCTGGTGATACAGCGCAGCAGTGAGCTAACATGGAGCTATGAGCCATCGGTAAACATTAGCGGAGCTATGGACCAATAGTGAGCTAATGAGGAGCACCGAGCCAATGGTGAGCTATTACTTATTTCCCGAACAGCTATAACAGCTATAAATCTGTCTTTTGACTTGGCTTTGGGGAACAGGTTGCCGCTAGCAAAGAGTGCTAACAGGTGCTGCTAATTAATTTAAACAAGTTTACGGATGATACTGAGTGCTGCGACATTTTACTCAGCATTATCTCCAACCTGTTTTGGACAAGGTGCCATACTATACCCTGGGCTATATGCTGACCAAATTGATACCTATTCATATATAATCATAAACATTATTTGAGTATGATGTATGTAGAGGTATTCATACATACATCATAGGTAGGTATACAAAATACCGCACCTATACCAAGGTGCGGTATTTTGCAAGGAAGCTAAACGACGAGCATAGGTCATGTTTCTGGCTCTACATATTTCTACTGATGCAATATTCATGCTTCTTGTCCTCAGGTGCTGCTCGAAAACCACACCTATATTGAAAAAGCCCAGCTCAAGGCCATCAATTTTAACCGACCTATGGAAGAGCAGCACCTGGCGGTGAGTGCTCTGATCACAAGACTTGTGGGCAGGAGGTGCTGGCGACCCACACCGTCACCGGCCTTTGTACTAGCCGTGAAGGGTGTGGGAGTGGCTTCGTTGGAGCCCAGTGATGTGTGGCAACAAGAAATTGTGCTGCGGTGGGGGTCGGCTGTAATGTGTTTAACATATGGAGCGGAAAGGCTGCCAACAACCTCGACTGGTTCTTGCGAGAAAAGATGTCTCACTTTCAGCGGGACAGTACCGTAAATGGCAAGGTCGTCAAAACGATTGTTGACCTGGAGGCGCGGATCTAGGCCTGGGTTAAGGTGAGAAAGGGCAAGGGCCAAGGGCCAAAGGCCGGGTACAAGAGTATCCTTTTGTTTCTGTTTCGGGCTTTTTTCTCAATAAACAGTTGCTGACGACTTTGTTTTTACGGAATTTGAGACAAATGAGGATAGAGTTGTTTGTGAAGAGGGACAGAGTAGTGGGGCTGTTCATTGTCCAAGCAACAACCTAGGCTGTCCGAGCAACAACCTAGGCTGTCCAAGCAACAACCTAGGCTGTCCAACCAACAACCTAGGCTGTCCAACCAACAACCTAGGCTGTCCAACCAACAACCTAGGCTGTCCAAGCAGCAACCTAGGCTGCCCAAGCAGCAACCTAGGCTGTCCAACCAACAACCTAGGTTGTCCAACCAGCACAAGGCTGTCCAATCAACAATCTAGGCTGTTCAAGCAACAATCTAGGCTGTCCAAGCAACAACCTAGCCTGTCCAACCAACAACCTAGGCTGTCCAACCAACAACCTAGGCTGTCCAACCAACAACCCAGGCTGTCCAACCAACAACCCAGGCGTGGCCGCCGCGTGATGAGCTGCCTCACTAGCTTCTAGCCCGGTAAACTCCGGCTCAGCCTGGGCTTCTTCGGGCTGAAATAGCTCGGCTAGGAGCTGGGCTGCCTCGTCGTTCGCCATGTGACTACCTCGCCGCCGAGGTGGATATCGGTGAATGTCACGGCCACGGTCGGTCGTGGCCTCCTTCCATTTCCCCCTTCATTCGCACCGAGGTGTTAATGGCTCCCTCGCCCGGGGGCTCGGCATCCCTTTGGGCGGGTCCGAGGGGACTTGGCCCGATAGATCTATTCATTTCATATCGAGACGTCGATCAAGCAACATGCCGCTGAGAAGCCCGCCCCTCACGCCGGCATCCCCGTCGCCGGAGCCGTGGTCGCCGCCGAGTGAGATGTCCTCGGCGACAGCGGGGTCATTACCCCGCTACACGCCAGAGCCGCCGCTCCCGGATCCCCGGGACGTGCAGATTGAAGAGAATTGCGGCGCCAAATTATCAACTTAGAGACAACGCTGCAGATCAAGGAGGTGAGGTACTTGGGAATTTGAATAATGTTTTTCTTTTGTACTCAGTTTCCCGTGTTAGTGCTAAAGATGTGAGGCACTTGGGAGTTTTATACTATGGAGAGCGTCAACCATCTTTTAATGAACTGCGCTCCGAATTCCGATGCATGCAAAGGCATGAAAACGAATCAGGAGCCCCTGAAGCATCTTTTGCTGCGCCAAGCTGCTGTCACAAAGCCGTACCTGGACCTGGTCATCCGTATCTGGCTCATCATTCCGCCCGAAAGTGGAAGCATGGTCAGCGCAGTCAAAGAAGTGTTCGGCATGCACCGGCAGTTAACCCACGCCAATGCAGCCATGGAGCCGGCCATTCGTTGGAACGGCCCTGATCTGTGCAGTGCTGACCAGCTTATCGGAGCAGTCGTGGCCAGACTGCAGCTGGGCCGGACCACGAACAGTGGCAGCTCGGCCCTCCTCGCCGGGGAAGTGCTACGGCGTCACTTGGGGAAGTGTGCGCGCGATCGCGGGCGTTTTTCAGAGGAGCGTCCCAAAAAGCAGTGAGATATGCTCAAAAGAAAATGTATCCTTGGAGCACAAGCCCCCGCGGACGTCCAGTCCGCACCCCCCAAGTTGGAGAATCGTCCTAGTGGACGGGGAAGGGAGCAGAGGTCGTTGGCCACTGGCTCGTGTATTAGCTCTCATTCCTGGACGGGATGGAATCCCGAGAGCTGCTATCATATCATTGCGGGGTCGTCAAACAAGGAGACCCGTGACAAAAGTATACCGCCTGGAGGCATCCCCCGACTTCACCATATAGGGCTCACTGACTTCCCGTCCAACATTGAACGACCCAAACAATTGGTGACGCATACTAGAGTACGTATTAGTGTCCGACTCATACAGGGCGGGAAGTACCAGTGCGGAGAGGGCTCCGACGCGTGCAATTCATACTCATTTGCAATATCACTCTACACATTCCATAATTATCCCGTTTCTTTTACGCTGTCTTTGTTTTACTTGTCAGGATGTCCTTGGAAAACACCCATTTTTGTTGTGTTTGCTGATGCCTTCTCATTTCGGAGAACGAGATGGACGTCATATGCCTTTAGAACGACGAGGCGGACCAGTGGTTCGCGGAGCAGGCGGCGCCGCTGGAGCCAGTGCGAGACCCAGGACCCAGGACAGCACTTGAACTTTCGATGATTGATTACATGGCGGCACAGGGGGTCGCCCCCAAAGTGTCTGCCATCCAACACTTTCAAGCAAACCACCCGAAGATGTCATTCACCAGGCCGTTGCCCTCCGTGGCCCTAAAGCTCCGCAATGTGGCGGCGGCCATGCAGTAACACACAGGCAACGCGTCCATGAGGTTTTACTTGGAGGAGCGGGCCAGCTGAACCGGTACCAGAGCGGGCTGCTGGCGTTTTGCCGGCGCCACTCCGCGAACGTGGCTGAGCAGCGCTACTAGCAGCGAAACCGGCGGCACACGTATCCAACTGCGCAGCGGGATCTCCTCGCGGTCGCCTCCTGTGTGCTCCAGGAGCCTGCCGCCGCTGAAGAACCCGCGGCCGGCCCCTGTAGGGTGACCTCGGCGTCTGGGCGTTAAGGTTGCAACCATCTTAATAATTTCTGTTTTGTGTTTGATTCTTATGTCGTTGCGCATTGCCGCCAGTATCGTTCTTAAATAAACGCGCATATTCTTTTACAGGCCCCTTCCCGCCGCTGCCATAGGGCCTGCGGCTGCTGAGACCGTGGCCGGCCCTTCTAGGCGGACCTCCGGCGAGGACGATGGAGTCACCCTGTGCGGCATCCCCAAGCGGCGGTAAGTTAACAGGCATCTCATAGTTTTCTGTTCAATTGTATTGTCAACGTGCAACACCAAATTTACTCGTACCTTGACATGCATTTTCTTTTACAGACGCACTCTCGGCTTCAGCACCAAGGATAAGGATTCAGCGCCCCTTGAGGCCGCTGCTGCCGCCGCTGCCATTGAGCCTGCCGGCGCTGAGCAGCCCGTGGCCAGCCCCTTCAGCGAGGACTTCAGTGCCGATAACAATTCACCGACGCCGTCTCAACAGCCTGAGTAAGTATTTATTTGCAATTATTAATTTATTTTCTGTTGATTCTCTATTGATTTTTCTGTTCATTGATTTTGCTTTTCACAGGACGGACATGGACCCTAAACTTGTGCCGTACTTCAAGGACAGACAGCAAAGAGAAGCTCAGGCGCCAAAACATTACCGGCGAGCCTGGACAACGGAAGACCTGGCTGTCGCCGACCTGATGGCGGCCAGGGATGTTCTACCCAAAGAGTCTGAGGTAAAACGATTCCTGACGTCGCGACCCACTCTGCAAGTATGTGTGTGTGTGTGTGTTGGGGTTTAGGGGCGCCCCAACTCGGGAGGTTATATGGCGCCCATAACTACTGATTTACATCGCTGTTATTGAGGATGTCGACACATCAATCATATCGTCAACATGTAGAAGATAAAAGGTCGTGGAAACAATGAGATAAAACTGCGGACTACCAGCCCTATGAGTTCGTCGAGAAGATGACCGTTCAGCGGCTCTGCTCCGGAATGGCCGAGATGGATTGCGCTGTTCAGGGTTCTAGTGCACGATCGTGACGATCTGACTGACGTCGAGTGTCTAACCTATCTCCAGGCTCATCTCACCGGGCCGGCCAAGGGATCAGTGCGCGGCATGTTATGTGACTCTTCCCTGTACGGTTAGGCTCTGCGTGAGCTAGAGGAGGAGTTCGGCGACCCGGCACGGGTCGTTTGAATAGGGCAGAAAGTTTGAATAGGGCACAAAAACCTCTCCCAGTGCCAAGTCCCTCACAGCATATCACGGGACCTGCGACCGAAGAGCGTGAGAAAGGAAGCAGCCGGCGGCTACATGTGGCTCTTCACCAGAATGCAGAAGGCCACCAGTCTCTCCCAGCTAGATCACGGCTTCAAAAACGTCCGTCTGATGGCGCTGTCAAAGGAATAGCAGTAGATGCATCTGCACTCAGTACCAAAAACTTGGCTTTGACAGTTTTGCCTTCTTGGCGGCGCAGCGCTGCGCTTTCGGACCAACGCACAGTGGGGATTTTTCCGATCTAGCGCCTATTAATTCAAAAAATATTTTTTGGATTTTTGTTTATTTTTTGTGTCAGTAGGGCTAAGAAATGTCTGAATTTTTCATATATGGCATTGTTTTATCTGTATGTCCACAGCAAAACTGGGAAAAATGCGCCCAAAGTTCACACTCATGCGTGATTACTCAATGGGCTCAGCAAGGCCCGAAAGTATAGCTCAATTTCATTGTCCTGTCCTGTTGGTTTTAATCTTGCGAGGTCTTAAAGTTGCATATCGTCTGAAAGGCACCTTTATTAGGAATGGAATGGCAAACAGAAAGTATGCCACAACCTTACTAAGGTCACAAAAATGCCCTTTACAAAAAACCCTTACAGACACCATATTGTAGGAATGGTATTCTAAATAAATGTAGGAAATCAACAATGTTCTCCACACTTTTCCACTCCGAAATATATCCTATCGAATTCGCCACTTTCTTTTGCACAAGACAACGCCTAGTCTGGCTGCCGAAACTTGCCTGAACACGGAATATTCACATTAGAGTATCTTAACACCCCACTCGAGGAGCGCTAGGGCAAACAGCACGATATAGGTATGTTCCGGACATAGGCGAATAATTTTACTTCGTGATTTATATGATGCATATTTTCTGAGACACATTCATTAGGAATAGGATGACAAGCGTAAATTATACATACCGTAACCTTATTAACCATCGCACTTGTGGGGAGGGGGAGGGGGAAGGGGTCGGATAAAACCCCATGGTTTTCCGCAAATTACTCGCGCAAAAAGCGGCCGATCGCGCCGAAACGTTCGGTACCCTCGAGATCATCAATTTTACATCTAACCTAAAAATTTCATGACTCTGACCACAGACTTCTCTATATATGGACTGTGCGCTGATCCGAGGAAATCAGCATTGGAGGCCCAAAAATAAGCGCACTTTTATCCATCTTTTTACAATGAAAAAGGTTTCAGAATATTTACAAATTTGGATATAGGATAGCCCATACTTTTATCTACCTGTCGGATTACATTTTTTTGTTGAATTCAAAATAAATAAGAAATAAATGTATATAAATGAGAACATGTTTTCTCGTTCAGTTAGCCATTTGTTCACGCTGGAGGTATATACTTCACAAATGCAGCCGTACTTTGCGCGCATTTTCTTGCTTTTGAATGTTGGTTGCATTGTTGGTTGTCGTTGCTAATTTGTCGGAACTAGTCATTTACGTTGGTTTTGAAAAGGGTTTTGAGAAATAACGATACATTATATAGGGCCACAAGAAGCAGTAAAAATAAGTAGGAAATAGCTCGAAAAAAAGGCCAAAAAAGGAAAGAATATTATCGATCACTACCTCATCACGACCGGATCAGAAAACGTGTGGTGCGAAGATGTCATTCCGGGTATCAAGCCAGAGTCAGGGCAAGAAAAATGTGAAACGAAACATAATTTCTAGCAAAAAGGCAACTTTTTAGCCTCCCGTATAACTAAAAGGAAAAAATGTTCACAGACGAAACCATCAATCGAGATAAGAGATAACGCTGAGGACAATCAGATTTGCAAGTTTACTTTTGCAAACACTGACTCCTGTGAGACTCACACAGCAAGAAGAAAAACAGGACGCTATCGACGACGGCGCCAGTCTCAGCATACTTCCTATAATGCCTAGTGCCTTATTTTATTCTGGAGAAAAAAAGACTCACTGAAAGGAGCTACAAAGACTTAACTTGACCAGCAGTTAATGTGAAAAGAACAACTCGCCATCGCAGTTCGAAGCTACGCCGCGCTAAATAATGCCATACCCATGGCAGTGATACGCCACTACATCCAAAAGAAGTAAGCTTATTCAATCAAACAATGAAGTTTATCCAGTGTGTCGTATGGGGTTGTAGTTCATTATGGTCTGGATCAAATCATCTCGGAAGAATGCTCGATGAAATGATGGAATTCGTACCCTTCGCATCAATGTTAAACGATGAAGGTTGCCGCTCTTAAATGTTACCGCAAAACTTGCATCGGGATCGGGAAGCTTAAGAATACGCCAGTCTGCGAAGAACGGACGGAAAAATAGCGGTGGAGCAGAAACAAGATGCATAGGACTGATTGGAGTATAAGTAGCTGGGACAAACATCTGTGCCGGTGGTGGCCTGTTATTACAGGAACTTCTACTTTGGATATCTCAGGAAACTGGCAGGTCACCATTTCTAGGCCAGCTGTGGACATTTTTGATGGAGAAGCCAAGAAAGGTGCCAAGGGCGAAGAGCATACTGTAACTAACGAGCTACAGAATATGACGGAGGCGCCGGGGGCACTAATCGTTTGGCCGAACGGGGAAGAGCACTCGATCCGCGCCCCGGCAGGTTACCTGTGCTCCAGCTTCCGAGCTGAGATGGTCGCCCTCCGAGCTGCTCTCTCCTAGCTGCTGGAGAATCCGCCGCACGCCGAAGACACCATCGTAGCCTGCACCGACTCGCAGTCCGCCCTCGCCGCCATCCGAGGTGGCTGGGCCGCCCAGCACTCCTCGCTCGGAGTAGACATCTGGAGAGCCCTCTGGGGACTGACAGCTGGAGGCCTGTTGGTCTACCTACAGTGGGTGCCCTCACAATGCAGGTTGGAAGGCAACGAGAGGGCCGACACCATCGCCAAGAAGGCAAACATACTCGACTAAAAACAAATCCTTATAGACGTCCAGAAGGCCCACTGGGCCGCCGCCAGAGTGGCGAGGGCTCACACCGTCGGGGCCTGGCCAGCCGGCTGGTTCCACCAGCTGACGGGGATCGACTCCCGCCTACCGTTGCCGGCGGCGACCGGCCAGCGGCGGTGGACATCCACCAGCTCCGCGCCGGCCACTGGACAAGCTCCTCCCAATGGCGCCACAGAGTCGGGTTGGCGCCCTCCTGGCTGTCGGGGTGCAGCCATTGCGACGACCGACAATGCAGAGCCGCACTCTACCCGTCTGCTGAGAGGAGGCGGACAGCCCAAGCATGTCCTCCTGCGGTGCCCGGCTCTGATGGGCACCCGACATCGCCTGATGGCGACCATCAACCCCAACATGGAGGAGGTGCGGAGCGGCAGCATCGTGGTGGCCCTGGGGGCCGCCCACAGGTCCCTTCAGAGCTGCTCGGCTACGTCTCCATGGGACGAAGGGACACAATAAAAGCAACAATAGCTACAGCATGACAACGTGATGGGAACGACCGTCACAAGAGCTATCGCCTTATCATTCAGCAACGAGTGGAAAACGAGCAGACGGAGGGATACGTTGCAATTGGTGATGCGCATGTGCGAATGTGTGAAAGTGCGACATGTGTAGATGCGTGGTGCGAAAAAGTGGGTAGCAGAGAAGAACAGTGAAGACACCGTTGCAGCAGACACACATTTTCCCGTAAAGTCCCCCATCGGCATTACCGCCAACCTTTACCACCAGCGCGTTCGGTGCACTGTCGCGCGAGTTTGTAGCCAGCCATGTCAGAGATGTGAACAATCCAGCACACGGGGGAAGAAGAAAGGGATGATAGCCACCCTTTCTCGCTGGATCCCGCGGTGAAAATGGACTAACGCCATTTTCAAGCCCACTGGTGCAATGTGAGATGAACTTGACATGAGGACAACAATGGGTGTCGATGAACGTGAAATGATGTTCCAATACAGATTCATATCGACCAGAAGCCTTTCTTATTCTGAGCTACGAGCAATAGATAGTACAAAAACAAAATATATTACATAAAATTCAGCCTGTCGACAGGAAACAATAAAAGGGTATTGTGTTACAACATATGGGTTCATATTACGGCTTCAGAAATTTGGGCCTCCAATGCTGATTTCCCAAATCAGCGCACAGTCCATATATAGAGAAGTCTGTGCTCTGACCCAACTGACCTTTGACCTGTGTCATATTTCTCGAGACCATGTTTGGCCGGAATCGCGATTCGGCGTATGCCAGCTCACATTATCCGCGGTTTCCAGTCTTTTTGTGGTTTTAAACGTTCAAATATGTGAAATGATGTTGGTGCCATGCATAATGGTGGGTGTCAAGGTCACGTGAAGGTCAAGTCAAGGTCATTGACCTTTTGATGACCTTGGTTCACTTTTTCGAGTTTTACTTGTTTCTAGGGTAGTTTTTGGTGCTGATTTCGATTTTAGCAGCCATTTGAATATTTACGAAGTAGTTCTAGTGCCTTCGTTCCATGTTACGAAGCTATCAGTAGTAGGTGACACTTCTATGGATGGCCGGCAGGACGCCTACTAATTGATCTAACCTGACCTGACCCGACCTGGCCTAAATGCATAAAGACATCGTCTGTGATCAAAACTAACATGAAATTCGTGATCAGCACCCCAAAATACCCCGTAACACCCTAACTTTGCGAAGTTTCAAGAGGTCTCGATTTCCCAACTTTAGTTGGGTCATTAAACTGACTTGGAAAGTCAGCTTATGACCTTGGACTTTGAAATTGGATATATTCGGCCTAATTTCGTCATAGGCAGCACGCTTGACTTTTCCGCGAAGCTCTAGCTTGATCAGGGGCCAAACGGCTGAGCGGGGGGTCCAATTGAACCCCCTATACTATGTTGATTATGCACATTTACAGGTAAAATTCTCACTAGGACACACCAGCCAACATCTGTGCACAATCTGGCTACAATTCTACCTATGGTTTGCCCTCTACGAATAAATACGTGCTAGATCGGAAAAATCCCCACTGTGCAACGGCGGGCCATCAACGGCTCCCTCCGACTGGTGAGGGAGCACGTAACACCCCTTCTGATGGCCTGCTGTCAGGAGCTTTGGGACCTGGACATCCTGCTGGAAGGCGGGACGGAGCCGCTCCCAGAGGCTCCGTCCTGCGGCTCTGTCTGGGACGGACGCTCCTCCGGTTGGCTGTGTTTGAGGGTATCCGTCTCCGCCCCACGGCTCCCTGTGGGGGGCCGTCCCTCACGAGCACCTCACGCTCACCTCACGCTGAGCAGCCCGCCCCTCACGCCGGCATCCCCGTCGCCGGAGCCGTGGTCGCCGCCGAGTGAGATGTCCTCGGCGACAGCGGGGTCATTACCCCGCTATACGCCAGAGCCGGCGCTCCCGGATCCCCGGGACGTGCAGATTGAAGAGTTGCGGCGCCAAATTATCAACTTAGAGACAACGCTGCAGATCAAGGAGGTGAGGTACTTGGGAATTTGAATAATGTTTTTCTTTTGTACTCAGTTTCCCGTGTTAGTGCTAAAGATGTGAGGCACTTGGGAGTTTTATACTATGGAGAGCGTCAACCATCTTTTAACCCGCGCCCCGTAGGGCTACCGGCGGACCCTACCACCCGTAGGGGGGGGGGGGGCCGTTTCGGCCCCCCCTAAGATCTCGGAAAGTTACCGGCCGATTTTCAAAATTCAAACGGCGTTCGATAGCCCCAACCGGGAACTACCTTGTGACCAAATTTCATTGACCTAGGTCAAACCGATGACGTCACAGGTCAGGTCAAAGGTCAGATTTTCACCGTTCACAGGCAATTCAAGAAATGTGCTGTGAAAGCGAGTAAATTGGTAATTTATTGAAAACCATCGATGGTACATTGTTCGTCAAACACATACTTTGCTATCTGAGGTCACTGATACCAGGTCAGGTCACAGCGAGGTCAGGTCACCGGGGGTCACAATATGAATGTGTCGTGTGATACATGTTTTATGGTCCATTTTACATGACAAATGCGATTATGTGGGTTAGGCAGCCTTTGGGGCCAGCCTAGGTCACGTTTTGGTGAAGGTCAGGTCAAGGTCAGGTCAAATTAGGTCAAATTTCAAAGTTGATATTTTTGCATAAAATGGGTATCGATTCGACGCAGCTCGTCACGGGGAGTCTAATGGTGGTCTTCGTTTTGCTCTACGAGTTCTAGAATTGCCAAAAATTGAGTTTGAAAATTTGACGTCATCATTTTTGAACAGTTCTTTCGCTATAACTTGGCCAAAAAACGAGGTATCGATCTGAAATTTGGTATGTAGATAGAAGACGGTAGGCACTATCACATATATTCCGTTTTTTTCGAAACTCAAAAAACTTTTTGGATTTTTTGGCGAATATATCCAAAAAAATGCTTTTTTGATTTTTGGGGGTCAAAACTCAAAAATTTCAAAAATTTGAGATAGCAGTTTTGTAGCCCTGTCAATTCTACACCTTTTATGTCTTGATCATTTTTCTGTATCTTCAAAGCTGTAGTCCTGACAGGTCTTCTCGCGAAGGTCTTTTTTCGGTCGAAAATGACAGAACATGACGTCACTCTGACGTCATTTGTGGCCAACCTATCATAGCCTCTGGAAAAATTTTTGGTCACAATGTGTAAAATTGATGCCCGGAGGGGTCCTGAAAGTTTGGTGGCGATATCTCCAGCCGTTTAGGAGATATCGACCGAAAAGGACAGGGGGGGGCCGTTTCGGCCCCCCCCCCTACGGGGCGCGGGTTAATGAACTGCGCTCCGAATTCCGATGCATGCAAAGGCATGAAAACGAATCAGGAGCCCCTGAAGCATCTTTTGCTGCGCCAAGCTGCTGTCACAAAGCCGTACCTGGACCTGGTCATCCGTATCTGGCTCATCATTCCGCCCGAAAGTGGAAGCATGGTCAGCGCAGTCAAAGAAGTGTTCGGCATGCACCGGCAGTTAACCCACGCCAATGCAGCCATGGAGCCGGCCATTCGTTGGAACGGCCCTGATCTGTGCAGTGCTGACCAGCTTATCGGAGCAGTCGTGGCCAGACTGCAGCTGGGCCGGACCACGAACAGTGGCAGCTCGGCCCTGCTCGCCGGGGAAGTGCTACGGCGTCACTTGGGGAAGTGTGCGCGCGATCGCGGGCGTTTTTCAGAGGAGCGTCCCAAAAAGCAGTGAGATATGCTCAAAAGAAAATGTATCCTTGGAGCACAAGCCCCCGCGGACGTTCAGTACGCACCCTCAAGTTGGAGAAATCGCCCTAGTGCACGAGGCACTGGCTCGTGTATTAGCTCTCATTAGTGGACGGGATGGAATCCCGAGAGCCGCGATCATATCATTGCGGGTCGTCAAACAAGGAGACCCGTGATAAACCTATAGTACCTGGAGGCACCCCCCGACTTCACCACATAAGGCTAATTGACTTCCCGTCCAACATTGAACGATCCAAACAATTGGTGACGCATACTGGAGTACGGTTTAGTGTCCCACTAATACAGGGCGGGAATTACCAGTGTGGAGAGCGCTCCGACGCGTGCAATTCATACTCATTTAACTCAAGAAACTCAAGATTACGAAACGATATTTATCTTTAATCGTAAGTCGTTTCGCGTTTCTTCAGTAAGGTTCGGGTAGCATACCAACATGCCCCGACCCCCTACACTCGCTTCTGGCTATGGTGAACGCCCCGGGGAGGGCGATCCAGAAGTGGAGTAACACACCACTGAGCATGAGAACAGCCCCTACAGCGACTCCCTGGATTCGATTCAACACGACGCGTACTTCTCGAGTGAAGACTCCACGGATTCTGACTCTTGTACCTACTGACATGGTACCGGAAAAAACGTCCCGATCGTTGACTATTCCGAAAGTGGCAGTGACAAAGAGGTGGCAGAGTCCTGGTGGGCGGGCTCCGGGGGATGGTGTCGGCGACTCTGCGGTTGCCTCCAGCACGGCTGCTGCCAGGTCAGAACTGGCAGCTGCCGGGCCCTCTTGTTCTTATGACTCCGTCTCCGCTGACTCGATTCAGCGCCCCTTGAGGCCGCTGCTGCCGCCGCTGCCACAGAGCCTGCCGGCGCTGAGCAGCCCGTGGCCGGCCCCTCCAGCGAGGATTCCAGTGCCGATAACAATTCACCGACGCCGTCTCAACAGCCTGAGTAAGTATTTATTTGCAATTATTAATTTATTTTCTGTTGTTTTTCTATTGAATTTTCTGTTCATTGATTTTGCTTTTCACAGGACGGACATGGACCCTGAACTTGTGCCGTACTTCAAGGCCAGACAGCAAAGAGAAGCTCAGGCGCCAAAACATCACCGGCGAGCCTGGACAACGGAAGACCTGGCTGTCGCCGACCTGATGGCGGCCAGGGATGTTCTACCCAAAGAGTCTGAGGTAAAACGATTCCTGACGTCGCGACCCACTCTGCAAGTATGTGTGTGTGTGTGTGTTGGGGTTTAGGGGCGCCCCAACTCGGGAGGTTATATGGCGCCCATAACGATTGATTTACATCGCTGTTATTGAGGATGTCGACACATCAATCATATCGTCAACATGTAGAAGATAAAAGGTCGTGGAAACAATGAGATAAAACTGCGGACTACCAGCCCTATGAGTTCGTCAAGAAGATGACCGTTCAGCGGCTCTGCTCCGGAATGGCCGAGATGGATCGCGCTGTTCAAGGTTATAGTGCACGATCGTGACGATCTGACTGACGTCGAGTGTCTGACCTATCTCCAGGCTCATCTCACCGGGCCGGCCAAGGGATCAGTGCGCGGCATGTTATGTGACTCTTCCCTGTACGGTTAGGCTCTGCGTGAGCTAGATGAGGAGTTCGGCGACCCGGCACGGGTCGTTTGAATAGGGCAGAAAATTTGAATAGGGCACAAAAACCTCTCCCAGTGCCAAGTCCCTCACAGCATATCACGGGACCTGCGAGCGAAGAGCGTGAGAAAGGAAGCAGCCGGCGGCTACATGTGGCTCTTCACCAGAATGCAGAAGGCCACCAGTCTCTCCCAGCTAGATCACGGCTTCAAAAACGTCCGTCTGATGGCGCTGTCAAAGGAATAGCAGTAGATGCATCTGCACTCAGTACCAAAAACTTGGCTTTGACAGTTTTGCCTTCTTGGCGGCGCAGCGCTGCGCTTTCGGACCAACGGCGGACCATCAACGTCTCCCTCCGACTGGTGAGGGAGCACGTAACACCCCTTCTGATGGCCTGCTGTCAGGATCTGTGGGACCTGGACATCTTGCTGGAAGGCGGGACAGAGCCGCTCCCAGAGCTCCAGCTGTGGCTCCGCCTGGGACGGCTGTTCCTCCGGCTGGCTGTGTTTGAAGGTATCCGTCTCCGCTCCACGGCTCCCTGCTGGGAGAGCTGGTGGAGTGACGCCATCCCCCGCTTGCAGCCCCCCACCTGCTCCAGTGGTACCTACCACCACATGTACTTGGGGACACACGACCAGCAGTGTCTCCTGTACATGACCTTGAGTGTCACCGGTCGGTGACGCCGTCACGCTCGACGTGACGCTGCTCACCCGGCTCCTCATCGACTCTGACCTGGAGCCCCTGCTGGGTGACCCGGCAGCGGTGGCCACCTGGTGAGGTCAGCAGCTGCGGCGGCTGCCGGCGGAGCGGCCGGCCGGGGAAGATTAACTGGTGGCGAGAGATGGACCGGAAGGAGAAGCAGAGCCGGGAGGGGAACTTCGGACCACTGAACACCTACCAGCGGTGCCGGGAGCGGTTAACAAAACTGATGAGGGTTGTACTCCTTCCTGGCACTGAAGCACCGTCTGAGACACTCCAAAATACTGCGGACAAGCAGATTTTGGGAAGTCGAGCTCCCGACATGGTCCAACGGAAAGTTCAGAGCGAACTTTCGGGTACGTAGCTCACTTTTCGTGTGTAATGAGTACTGCATCTCACTGTCGCGGGCGGAGCTGCTCGCCTTCCGTCAGCTAGAGCCCGGACAGCGAGCTGCGGTTAGAGCCCTAAAGGCAATTAAAAACATCCTGAAGGAGAGCGGGGTAGCCATCGAAGACTTTAAGTCGTACTTAATCAAGACGTCGGCACTCTGGCTGGCCCAGGAGACGCCCGATGGCCATCGAAGACTTAAGTCATACTTTATCAAGACGGCGGCACTCTGGCTGGCCCAGGAGACGCCCGATGGCCATCGAAGACTTAAAGTCGTACTTCATGAAGACGGCGGCATTCTGGCTGGCCCAGAAAACGCCCAATGGCCATCGACCACTTGAAGTCGCACTTGAACGTATAACAGCCGCACTCTGGCTGGCCCCGAGTGCCGCCTTTTTCCTTTTTTTTTGCGGCGTTTGCGGTTGGTGGCGAGCGTGCGTGCGATGCGGGCGGTTTTTATTTTTGCGGCGTTTGCGGCGTTGTTTGCCGTTTGCAGCCGTCGGACGCTTGGGTTTCTTTTTGCGAGGTTTGCGCCGGTGTTTCGGGCGTTCATTTCGCGCTTTTCTGCGGTGTTTGCGTTTGTCGCCGGGCGGACGTTTTTAGCATTTAAAGTCCCAACCTTCGGACCATTTTTCTATTCCTTTTCTTACCAAAAGTGCACTTTTACATTTGCTTCCTAGAGATTTGTGCTGTTTATATTTGATGAAAATACCTTCGTGTTTCATCTCTACAGCACTCTATGGGAATTTCAAGAGCGCCGCTGGCCAGGCTGCCCGCTCTCGAGCATGGATAAAGGTCCTGCTTAAGGCAAAGCAGCTGGACCTAGTATCCAGTGAGTGCAGCGTGCAGCAAATGAAGAAGAGTCTGGTGGGAAATACCATAGGCCGAACACAAGGTAAGGATGAAGTACACCATAAGTTTTTGCTTCTCAGTAAAAGGTTACGCAAAACAACTTAAAAGCAGTTTGATTTAGCCCGGGTCGGGAGTGGTGGGGCACCACGTGCATTTTTTTGCAGATATCTAAAAAACGGCGGCGTGTAACGCATGCTGTTATTAAACATTTCAGGCCTGGTTCATTCAATGTCACCAAGTCACTGAGTGAATTCACCTCATCAAAAGAGTCAATCTCTGTCATACTCATAGCTACTCGAGTGCCCAATTACTTTGAAACTTTCAGCCAATGATCAGGCGAACAGAATGCACAAAAATCAAAATGACTATTTGGGAAGGTTGATACCGGTGACCTAAATAACTTTATTCTTCAAACTCCACATTACTATCAGTCAATGGGAGAAAATTGAAATACGTCTCTTCTGTTATTTTCTTCCACCGCACCCGAGGACATCCACCTTAAAAAAATATACCCAGTCGGTGCAGCGCTCATGCAGCTACTCATCGGCGACAGCTTCGCCTTCTGGGCGGCGCAGCACTGCGCTCTCGGACCAACGGCGGACCATTACCGGCTCCCTCCGACTGGTGAGGGAGCACCTAACATCCCTTCTGATGGCCTGCTGTGAGGAGCTTTGGGACCTGGACATCCTGCTGGAAGGCGGGACGAAACCGCTCTCAGAGGCTCCGTCCTGCGGCTCTGTCTGGGACGGACGCTCCTCCGGCTGGCTGTGTTTGAGGGTATCCGTCTCCGCCCCACGGCTCCCTGCTGGGGGGCCGTCCCTCACGAGCCCATCACGCTCACCTCACGCTGAGCAGCCCGCCCCTCACGCCGGCATCCCCGTCGCCGGAGCCGTGGTCGCCGCCGAGTGAGATGTCCTCGGCGACAGCGGGGTCATTACCCCGATATACGCCAGAGCCGCCGCTCCCGGATCCCCGGGACGTGCAGATTGAAGAGTTGCGGCGCCAAATTATCAACTTAGAGACAACGCTGCAGATCAAGGAGTTGAGGTACTTGGGAATTTGAATAATGTTTTTCTTTTGTACTCAGTTTCCCGTGTTAGTGCTAAAGATGTGAGGCACTTGGGAGTTTTATACTATGGAGAGCGTCAACCATCTTTTAATGAACTGCGCTCCGAATTCCGATGCATGCAAAGGCATGAAAACGAATCAGGAGCCCCTGAAGCATCTTTTGCTGCGCCAAGCTGCTGTCACAAAGCCGTACCTGGACCTGGTCATCCGTATCTGGCTCATCATTCCGCCCGAAAGTGGAAGCATGGTCAGCGCAGTCAAAGAAGTGTTCGGCATGCACCGGCAGTTAACCCACGCCAATGCAGCCATGGAGCCGGCCATTCGTTGGAACGGCCCTGATCTGTGCAGTGCTGACCAGCTTATCGGAGCAGTCGTGGCCAGACTGCAGCTGGGCCGGACCACGAACAGTGGCAGCTCGGCCCTGCTCGCCGGGGAAGTGCTACGGCGTCATTTGGGGAAAGTGTGCGCGCGATCGCGGGCGTTTTTTTTCAGAGGAGCGTCCCAAAAAGCAGTGAGATATGCTCAAAAGAAGATGTATCCTTGGAGCACAAGCCCCGCGTAAGTCCGGCCCAAATTCCCAAGTTGGAGAAATCGTCCTAGTAGACGGGAAAGGGAGCAGAGGTCGTTGGCCACTGGCTCGTGTATTAGCTCTCATTCGTGGACGGGATGGAATCCCGAGAGCTGATGATGATGATTTGGAGTGACAGGGCGCACCAGCTGCGAGGCTATATCGCGCCCATTTCTTATTTGGCTTCCTCAGTGTCGGGCGTTAAAAATCACCTGAAGGCCGGAGGCCGCAATAAACGAAAAGAGGCGAGAAGAGTCAAGCAAAGAGGACTCGTCACCTAAGACTGCTCTCAAAGAAAGTTGGGCTCCGCGCAGGCCCAGAAACTTCAGCCGCTCAGCTTCCAGTCTTGGACACTCCAAGACTGGAGTGTCCGTCAGAGCGGTTGCCAAGCGCACTATCAAAGAGGCCAAGATCTTATCTTGGAAGCGTTATGTCAGCACTCTTAATCGTTTTACTCCAATCGGCGAAGTATGGTCGCGCATAAAGCGCATCTCGGGCCGGCACTCCTCTGTACCCTTACCCGTGCTGAAGGTGGATGGAAGGGACATCATGGAGCCAAACGCCGTTGCTTCGGAGATAGGCCGCGCCCTCTATCGGCGGTGTGGTGATGAGTCCCTCGACGAATCCTTTGTCAGGCACCGCTCATCTTGTGAAGCTTCTGGGGTCAATTTTAGCACCTCCGACGTTTTGAGCTACAACGATACTTTTACAATGGTTGAGCTCAAGTCAGCTATAAGCTGTCTTAAATGTGTCGCAGAAGGCCCGGATTCTGTCCACAATGAGATGCTTCGCCATCTCCCTCCGGTTGCTCTGGATGCTCTCCTTCAGCTGTTCAACCTCCTATGGATGACGGGTGTTTACCCAAACTCTTGGCGGGAGGCAGTTGTCATCCCTGTTCTGAAAGCAGGGAAGAGCGGTTTGGACCCTCTGCACTACCGCCCAATTGCGCTCACATCCGCCCTTGGAAAGCTGTTGGAAAAGCTGGAATCCCGAGAGCTGCTACCATATCATTGCGGGGTCGTCAAACAAGGAGACCCGTGACAAAAGTATACCGCCTGGAGGCATCCCCCGACTTCACCACATAGGGCTCACTGACTTCCCGTCCAACATTGAACGACCCAAACAATTGGTGACGCATACTAGAGTACGTATTAGTGTCCGCAGTCCGACTCATACGGGGCGGGAAGTACCAGTGCGGAGAGGGCTCCGACGCGTGCAATTCATACCTACTCATTTGCAATATTACTCTACACATTTCATAATTATCCCGTTTCTTTTACGCTGTCTTTGTTTTACTTGTCAGGATGTCCTTGGAAAACACCCATTTTTGTTGTGTTTGCTGATGCCTTCTCATTTCGGAGAACGAGATGGACGTCATATGCCTTCAGAACGACGAGGCGGACCAGTGGTTCGTGGAGCAGGCGGCGCCGCTGGAGCCAGTGCGAGACCCAGGACCCAGGACAGCACTTGAACTTTCGATGATTGATTACATGGCGGCACAGGGGGTCGCCCCCAAAGTGTCTGCCATCCAACACTTTCTAGCAAACCACCCGAAGAGGATGTTCACCAGGACGTTGCCCTTCGTGGCCCTAAAGCTCCGCGATGTGGCGGCGGCCATGCAGTAACACACAGGCAACGCGTCCATGAGGTTTTACTTGGAGGAGCGGGCCAGCTGAACCGGTACCAGAGCGGGCTGCTGGCGTTTTGCCGGCGCCACTCCGTGAACGTGGCTGAGCAGCACTACGAGCAGCCAAACCGGCGGCACACGTATCCAACTGCGCAGCGGGATCTCCTCGCGGTCGCCTCCCGTGTCCTCCAGGAGCCTGCCGCCGCTGAAGAACCCGCGGCCGGCCAACAGCAGTAGATGCATCTGCACTCAGTACCAAAAACTTGGCTTTGACAGCTTTGCCTTCTGGGCGGGGCAGCGCTGTGCTCTCGGACCATGCAACGGCGGGCCATCACCGGCTCCCTCCGACTGGTGAGGGAGCACGTAACACCCCTTCTGATGGCCTGCTGTCAGGATCTGTGGGACCTGATCATCCTGCTGGAGGGCGGGCCGGCGCCGCTCTCAGAACGCAAGCTGCGGCTCCGTCTGGGACGGCTGCTCCTCCGGCTGGCTGTGTTTAAATGCATCCGTCTCCGCCCCACGGCTCCCTGCTGGGAGAGCTGGTGGAGTTACGCCATCCCCCGCCTGGCCCGCGCGGCCCCCAACTGCTCCAGTGGTACCACCACAAGATATCGGGGACACACCAACAGCAGTGTTACCTGTACATGGCCTGGAGCGTGGTGAACCCGGGGGATCTGGCGGGCGGCGTGCCGATGACGTTACCGGTCGGTGACACCGTCACGCTCGACGTGACGCCGCTCACACGGCTCCTCACCAAGTCTGACTTGAAGCCCCTGCTGGGTGACCCGGCAGCGGTGGCCACCTGGTGAGGTCAGCAGCTGCGGCGGCTGCCGGCGGAGCGGCCGGCCAGCCTGACCGCTGAGCTGGACACGCCGCGGGGCCGGGCCGAGCTGCTCCTGCGGGCATTTGGTGAGGCCGTGCCAAGGAAGATGGACTGGTGGCGAGAAAGGGACCGGAAGGAGAAGCAGAACTGGGAGGGGAGCTTCGGACCACTGCTCACCTACCACCGGTGCGGGGAAACTTTGGAACTCTACTTTCAAAGCCTGTCACGGGACCTGCGAGCAAAGAAAGCGAAAGCGGAGGCAGCCAGCGGCTACATGTGGCTCTTTGCCAGAATGCAGAAGGCCACCAGTCTCTCCCAGCTAGATCACGGCTTCAAAAACTTCCGTCTGATGGCGCTGTCGAAGGAACAGCAGCGGATGCATCGGTGCCGTTAACTTTGCTTTGATTACTTATTTTAACACTATTCTTGCATTTACCAGTCCGGTGCAGTAGTGGGCGCCCTGAAACCACAAGTCGCCCCCCCCCCCCCCGGGGCCCGGGCAGAGACTCCCTATCGCCCTAGACATATGTCAGTTAGAGCACAACGCCCAGCCAATTGCGTCTTGTATGTAGAAATCGCCAATGCAGCCCATGATCCTGCTTCGGACCAAGAAGAAGAACTCTATGCGGCATCAGACGAGCAGGCACCACAGACCTCTCAGATGCATCGTCCTTTCCTAAATGTAACCGATGATCCGGCTTCGGACCAAGAGGAAGACCTGTCACGGTTTATTGTAATTGTGCGAGTGTCTACGATGGCACGCGCTATTTCCGTTGCCAACGCATCGGCCACACCTAAGGCAACAGCCAAGGTAAGCTCATGTGCTCCTAGTGTGCGTGCTGGAATGACGCCCAACCAGGATAGTCGCTCGGAGACCCCTCGATGTTATTTGTTTGTTAATTGGGGCTTTAGGGCGCGCCGACTACTCAGGTCATTTTGCGCCCATAACGTCGTTTTAATAAAACAAGTGTGTCAAAAGAGAGAACCTTCTAGATACGAAGACTTGACATGCAACAAGTTTCACAATTGAGATGTCGCTTTCGGAACAAGGTGAATGTTGCATTGTGAAGTGTGAACTATTGCACAGGATCTCAACAATGTGACGTAGCAGACCCCCGTGGTCTTTGTCGTTGTTCATGGTTGTGCTCTGCCGGTGATACTGGTGCCAATGACCCGCAAGACGCGACGCCTCTACAGGGCAGTTCTGGCACAAGTGGCCCAGCTCCTGAACTTCATCCCTAAGGCGTTCCTGTCCAATTGGGAGGCGGGGCTCCAAGGAGCGGCACGGGAGACGTGGCAAGAAACGCCACAGCACGGATGCTGGTTTCACTATGCCCAGGCTGTGATCCGTCACATCCGCCGTCTGGGTCTTTTCGATTAACAGATCATGGACGTCCTGCACATCAACGACCCGTCGGCTCGCACCTGGTACCGGCGGCAGCAGATGGCCGTCCACCTGGTCCTGCCGGCGATTCGATCGCCCGGGACTCAGGACTGGCCTCGCCTCTGCCGGGCGAGGAGACCCCTCGATGCATCAACTGCAGAGGGGTGGGGGGGGGGGGGGACGCCCAAGGCGTTTTACCTTTGTGCCATCAGTGTCGTGGCATCAGAAGCTGCAGGAGACTCTGCCTTCATAATGAGGACCTTAAAGGAGGGGTTACTCACTCACTCTGGGATAGAGCTTGCGCCTGAGGTGTCGGTAGCTGATACTGCAAGGGATTTCACCGCTGCGGCGACTGAGGTGTTCCCTGGAGCAGTGAGGAGAGTCTGCTGGTTCCACCTGAAAAAAGCTGTGGAAAAACGACCCAGGAAGGAGACGAGAGACATGTGTGAGGTTAATGAAAAAAAAACATTCAGCTGCTATCGTAGAAATGAAGTGTAGGCAATGTGATTTATTCCATATTTTGATCAACATGTCCGGAACTGTGATAATTGACAAGATGATGATTTGGAGTGACAGGGCGCACCAGCTGCGAGGCTATATCGCGCCCATTTCTTATTTAACTTCCTCAGTGTCGGGCGTTAAAAATCACCTGAAGGCCGGAGGCCGCAATAAACGAAAAGAGACGAGAAGAGTCTAGCAAAGAGGACTCGTCACCTAAGACTGCTCTCAAAGAAAGCTGGGCTCCGCGCAGGCCCAGAAACTTCAGCCGCTCAGCTTCCAGTCTCGGACACTCCAGAAAAACGTGTCGGACGGAAAGTCTGTCGCCACATCTCGCACAAACAGGTCTTGGGCCGACGCCAATAAGGTGTCCATGGGTACCGAAAGTGTGTCCTGTGCGAAGCCGACAGAGGATAACCTCCTCTCGACGCGACTTGCGCGACGCAGACAACCAGGTTGCTAAACCCGGTTTGATGCGTAGCAGCTTGTTTGTCTGACATTTGCTCCAATCCTCCTGCCACTTTCCGCGGAAGAATGAGCTCACCGCAGGGAAAAAGTCCCTGGCCGGTAGAGGGAACCGGCGGGAGCAGGGCTGCCGCGCCACATGGTTCGCAGCACGGTCCGCCCGCTCATTGCCAGCTATACCAACATGGCTAGGAATCCAGCAAAAAGTCACTGAGGTACCCTCTCGGTCGAGAGCCGTCAAACGGAGAAGAATCTCCTGTACGAGGGGGTCAAGTGGATAGAATTGTGTCAAGGACTGGAGTCCGCTCAATGAGTCGGAGAGGACAAGATATGACCGAGCGGGATGAATCTGGATAAAACACAAAAGTTTGAGGACGGCGACCAATTCGCAGGTAAAAACGGATGCATGTTTAGGTAAAGTAAAACATCGCACAGCGTCGCCGCAGACGAAGGCACAGCCAGCACCGAGGTCCGACTTGGACCCATCGGTGTATGCCACGGCATGGCCTGAATATGATTCAATATGTTCCAATGCCTTCGCCTTGAAGGCCAGAGGCAGAATTTGGTCTTTCCGTGTGCCTGATAGGGTTAGGTCCACAGAGGGGACAGATAACCTCCAAGGCGGTTCAGGCAGGATAACAACTCGCATGATGTCCCGAGTGCTTAGGCCACAATCTCGGAGGAGATCGGCCGTTCGGGTGCAGAAAACTCGAGAGCGGCTCCTCTCGTCGCCATCAAAGACTGCTAAGAGCGACCTGGAGAAAGCCGGTCCGTGAGCAGGATGGGAAGGGAACTGACGAAGTTTGATGGCGTATCGCATGCCCAACATCTGCCTTCGTAAGGCCAGAGGGGGCTCGTTCGCCTCAGCTAACAAGCTGACGACAGGAGTAGTTCGGAAAGCACCAGTCGCAATGCGAATCGCTGCGTGGTGGACAGTGTCAAGGATAAGCTTGGATGAGGATGCAGCGTTGTCATAGATAAAAGATCCATAGTCCAGACGGGACCGCACCAGAGACCGATAAAGAAGGAGTAGCGGAGTGAAGAAGGAGTGATAATTGACAAATATGCATATGGTGTATGTGTGGGTACAGTGAATACCTACACAGTGCACAATGTCAAATAACTGATAAGCGGTGAGGCTCGGCCCTGGTGTTGTCAGTGTCGTCTGTGTCAGGGTTTGACACCACAGTGTCAGCCGCCTCCCAACCCGGCAGCAGCTCCGTCCGACTGCAATCAGCCGTCACAGCTCTCTCTCCGACAGGACCGGGGGTGACGGGGTAGCCGGCGACACTGGCCAGACGGCCCGACCACGGGCTGACGGTCGTCGTTAGAGAGGCGGAGAGCGACATCTCCGTCCAGCTGGCCAAGGAGCTGGGGTCTCGGGTGACGTCATAGCGCGGGAAAACGTCACCAACGTCCACCAATCAGAGGCTGCGCCTCCCCGCCTTCGTGCGGGTTCAGCGGCAACGGCCGCCTCATTCGGTCGGTGAGGCCCGCCGCGTCCGGACGTGGCCCCGACCGTCGTGGTGAGTGCCCCTTTGGTGTTAGCACAGTGTGTGATCAGTGAGACAAATACTTACTCTCACCCGGTCCGGGGACGCCTCAGGGCCTACCCCGCCGGGTTTCGTTACTGCTTCACTGTCGCGGTCTCCGGTGTCTCTCAATGCCAAAGAAGACACCGTCGAAACGACCTGGGGCCACTCCACAAAGGCAAGCCCAGCCTCTTCAAGCAGCTCCAGCTGACCAGACGGAGCGGTCAGCTTCGGTAACACGGCGGTCCCTATTCCAGGACCCCACCGAAACCCTGGACAGCGACGAAGAAACGGTTAATCTCACTTCTTCTCAGATTAACCTTATCGCTCAACAAGTGGCGTCCTTACTCCGGCAGCAACCTTCACCGGCGCAGCCCCAAGTGTCTCCAGACACCCCCGGACCAATGTCAGCACCGCCCCCTGCGGAGCCGGCTCCTCCAAGGCCCGGGGTGTCGGACCACGCGGCAACGCCACCACTGGAAGAGTCACTGCCGGTCCTGCACCACCCATGGATTGACTACCTGAGCGAACAGCGTCTCGTCAACGCAAACTACTCAAAGAGGGACAGAGAAGAACTCCAGACCCTCCTGCTGGCGGTGGAACGGCCTCCGACTAATCGCCTGGATCGCCAGTTCTTGTCGGATCGGCTGCAGTTGTACACGGTTGTCGGCCACAGAGGGTGGAGTGCTGCCCTCACAGCGCTCCCTGACTGGGACCTTAAGAGGCTCGGGATTGAAGTCCCTGCAGCCACAGGACCCACGGCTACACCGGCACCAGCAACTCAGGCACAGGGAGCAGTAGCAGCGCCTTTAACGTCTGCCGCCCCGAACCTGGCTCCTTACGGATATGCCCTCCACGGCAATCCGTACATGTTCGCGGCGCCCAGCATTGGAGCTCGCCGGCGCCGCCGCCGCAAGGCCGCGCCGGCGGCCCCCGCGCAATGAGCGAATAGTGGCCTGGAGGCTCGCCGCCCCGGGGACCTGGCTCTACTAGACCGACGGACTCACCGGAACCTGGACACCAGTGCCTGCCCCGGGGCGGCCCGGTCACGAGCCTCCGATCGCTCTGCCAAAGTACGCCGCGTGGTCAAAGGAGACTCGTCACTAGCTGGCTGGTGTCTGTGGCGCTCGGCCACGGGGCCGCTCCTCCCGTGGAGTTTTGTGCTGAGTTCTCTGAGAGGGTGAGACACCGCTCAGGAGCCAGATTCATCAGAGGTAAGCGAAGAGGTGGCAACTCAAACAGCTGACCCAGGATGGTCTTATTCTAGTGACGACTTTGTCAGCGCGGTGGGTATATCAGCAGCAGCCGACAAACCAACCAACAAGATGAACGCTGAGGCTGTGGAGAAGCTGGTAGCGTTGTTCCGGACGACGGCCATGAGTCTCAGTGATGGCGAGACAGAATTATGTGCTAAACGAGAGCGGGGTGGCCATCGGGCATCGACCACTTAAAGTCGTACTTCATCAAGAAAGCGGCACCCTGGCTGGCTAAGGAGACGCCCGGTGGCTCGAGGACGAGCATCATGGACAGCGTCCACCGGCTCCTGGACTGGCTAGAGCAGCACCTCGCCGAGGGGTGGCCGCACTGATTTTTTATCCGTACATCAATGTGGCGGCGGAGCTGACCGCAGACTAACGGCAGGCCATCATCGGCTCCCTCCAACTGGTGAGGGAGCACTCAACAGTCAAACGTCACATGTGCAGGACATGCAGGACCAGATTTTCAAAGCTAAACGTGTGCTTGCTCGTCCTGAAAGGAGTTCTGATGTCTCTTCTGGAAGGACTCAGAGTGTGCCGTGCCACCCAGGGGGAAAGTTGGACCTGAAGTTGCCCAAGTTCTGTGGGGATGTGGAAAGTGGTCAGTGTTCTGGAGCTTGTTTTGTGTATCTTTCCACGACAACCCTGCTAATGCACCTGTTGAAAAGCTGGTGCACTAGAAGGCGCACCTTGTGGATCAGGCAGAGGTGACTGTGCAGGGTTTTCCATCACTGACCAGAGCTACTTGAACGCGGTGGAGACCCTGAAGGAAATGTTTGATCGCCCAGATCTGTGCATTAAGGTGATGATGCAGAGATTGTCGTCCGTCATCTCCGTGCCCACAGTGACAATGACTGGGTCCGCTTGCGCCGCATGGTTGATGGGCTGGTTTCTGGGGTCAGGGTCCTGGAGGCGATGAATATGTTGCCAACCCAAGTCAAATTTCATGTGAACTGAATTCAACCTGCTGGGGCGCCTGGATTATCCTGCTTGGTTGGCGTTTTGTGTCGTTTAAGTGTCCGTTTTCACGACGGGTTATTTGTCATTGGTACCTAATTGCATCAAATTATTGGCCCCTTAGAATCCATGCAATTTATGTGTTTTATCTCCATAATATTATGAAAAGTTATAACCCAGGCGGTTTCAAGACTCAAGCAGTTAATCTTACCAAACTAATCGATTTTGTATTCTAGTTCTAAAAATTAGGTCCCACTAATCGAGTCGGACCAAATCGTTCTGGCAAATAAAGTTAAAAAATTATTTCATTCTATTCTAAAATTATATTCTATAAATAAATTTCCCCCAAATTATGCATCATATTTGAGTGCAATATGGTTTTTCCAGTCGACATGTGTGCGGCCGCCGGCCACCCGTGCCATTACTCGGACTGTTTATTGGGTATTGAAACCTGTTTTGCCATGGTCTAAACAGCTTTTAAATTTTCTAATCCTGTCTCACAGGGCCTTGCTTGCGAATGGTCTTCCGGTCTACGTTCGACTACCAACCAACGAAGAGGCTGCAGCAGGTGCAGAACGGGTTCGGCGGAAAACAGGCATACCTGTGGTGTGGGGTGCCATCGATGGAACCCACATCCCGATTTCGGCCCCCAAAGGTCGTCTTCGTGACTACCTCAACCGGAAAGGCTGAACGAGTGTCATCGTTTTTGTTTGTTTTGTTTGGTCATTTGACATCGTTTCTCTCCTGGTCTCTCTCTCTCTCTCTCTCTCTCTCTCTCTCTCTCTCTCTCTCTCTCTCTCTCTCTCTCTCTCTCTCTCTCTTTCTCGAAAATACAGTGGTGTACCTACCCGAGCTGAACTCTTACAACTGAAAGACACACCGCGAGAGACACATTTGGTGCCAGTGACCCGGATAATGTCAGGACGTCATTCTTCTCTCCAAGTCATCATTGGTTCTCATCAATTCGGTACAGTAAGCCAACTTTTCCTTTTTCTATCCGTGAACGTTTCACCCATATTTCAATTAGGTTAACTGTTGCTCATTGGTCGTTGACAATGTTGTGTGGTTGTTTATTGTGTATTTGTTTGTGTATTGTCTTTCACAAAGATGTCTTAACAGTTCTTCGCGGCAGCATTAAATGAGATCTGTCAGGAAATAATCCAAAATTCAGCCAAACATGTAAGACCATTTCACGGCGAAGTAGCAACAAACATTGCAAACTGGCTGACCGATATGGATCAGTTGGCCATCACAGTCGACAGCGAAAGGATGTGTGTGCTCGCCACATTGAACCTCGGAGGTCTTGCGGACACCTTTGTCTCTCGGCTGCCTAAAGAGAGGCAAAACATTCAGTGGTGTTCTCTTCGGCAAAAATTTAGAGAACGCTTCTCCGACTACGCTGACCGTTAGCTGGCATAGGAACAGCGCCACCGATTTAAACAACGAGAAGACGAGGCAGTGCGCCCAGCGACCGGGCGGTGCCGATAGTGAACTGGGAGCGCGGCCAGCATGCGTGAGGCATGAGATGAGCGAGTGACGGTCCAGCATTATCGCCGGAGAGGCCGAGGGTCGTGTCGTACCGTGGTTGGGCGGGAACGAGATGTGCCCCCGCAGGAGCACCGAACGGCCCGACAGCTCTCCACTCAAGCGGTGGTTTCCGTCATGGAAAACCTACTGCCCCAAGTTCCCGACCACGGGGAGACGGTGCTTGGTCCCACGCCGCAGCAAAGCGTCATGGGATGTGTAGTGTGCACCGGAAGCAGGCGCTGTTATTCAAGTCTGGGTCAGGATGGCAGACGTGTGTTCAGTGCTGTGACGATCGATCTCCCCCGGAGAAACGTCAATTATTTTCGAATGATGATGGCTACAGACCGAACTTCAAGAGGCAATAGAGGCATTGACGGCGGTTACCAAACGGTCCTGCTACGGTAAGTGTTGAAAGGACCTCATGCCCTGCGGAGATAAACTCAAACAATAAGCCCTACGGCCCAAGATGTGGCCAGAGACGAGATTGGCAGCCCATGCCGTTGAGGTGCTCTACACGTTCCACCACTATCGTCCCCTTGTCAGGTACCATTGAGTTCTACAATGGAGTTTATGATTGAACAAGAGGACCGGCGCCTCACAGAAATGGGTATGTCAGTCACGATGTCTGTCTGTCCACAGGTCAGGTCTCGTCCCCACCATCTGTTCTATGGAGAGCGTCAACCATCTTTTAATGAACTGCGCTCCGAATTCCGATGCATGCAAAGGCATGAAAACGAATCCGGAGCTCCTGAAGCATCTTTTGCTGCGCCAAGCTGCTGTCACAAGCCGTACCTGGACCTGGTCATCCGTATCTGGCTCATCAGTCCACCCGAAAGTGGAAGCATGGTCAGCGCAGTCAAAGAAGTGTTCGGCATGCACCGGCAGTTAAAACCCGTCGCCAATGCAGCCATGGAGCCGGCCATTCGTTAGAACGGCCCTGATCTGTGCAGTGCTGACCATCTTATCGGAGCAGTCGTGGCCAGACTGCAGCTGGGCCGGACCACAAACAGTGGCAGCTCGGCCCTGCTCGCCGGGGAAGTGCTACGGCGTCACTTGGGGAAGTGTGCGCGCGATCGCGGGCGTTTTTCAAAGGAGCGTCCCAAAAAGCAGTGAGATATGCTCAAAAGAAGATGTATCCTTGGAGCACAAGCCCCCGCGGACGTTCAGTACGCACCCTCAAGTTGGAGAAATCGTCCTAGTGCACGGGGCACTGGCTCGTGTATTAGCTCTCATTAGTGGACGGGATGGAATCCCGAGAGCCGCGATCATATCATTGCGGGTCGTCAAACAAGGAGACCCGTGATAAACCTATAGTACCTGGAGGCATCCCCCGACTTCACCACATAAGGCTAATTGACTTCCCGTCCAACATTGAACGACCCAAACAATTGGTGACGCATACTAGAGTACGGTTTAGTGTCACACTAATACAGGTCGGGAATTACCAGTGTGGAGAGCGCTCCGACGCGTGCAATTCATACTCATTTAACTCAAGAAACTCAAGATTACGAAACGACATTTATTTTTAATCGTAAGTCGTTTCGCGTTTCTTCAGTAAGATTCGGGTAGCATACCAACATGCCCCGACCCCCTACACTCGCTTCTGCCTATGGTGATCCCCCCGGGGAGGGCGATCCAGAAGTGGAGTCACACCACCGAGGATGAGAACAGCCCCTACAGCGACTCCCTGGATTCGATACAACACGAAGCGTACTTCTCGAGCGAAGACTCCACGGATTCTGACTCTTGTACCTACTGACATGGTACCGGAAAAAACGTCCCGATCGTTGACTATTCCGAAAGTGACAGTGACGAAGAGGCGGCAGAGTCCTGGTGGGCGGGCTCCGGGGGATGGTGTCGGCGACTCTGCGGTTGCCTCCAGCCCGGCTGCTGCCAGGTCAGAACTGGCAGCTGCCGGGCCTTCTTGTTCTTATGACTCCGTCTCCGCTGACTCGATTCATCGTCCCTTGAGGCCGCTGCTGCCGCCGCTGCCTCAGAGCCTGCCGTCGCTGAGCAGCCCGTGGCCGGCCCCTCCAGCGAGGACTTCAGTGCCGATAACAATTCACCGACGCCGTCTCAACAGCCTGAGTAAGTATTTATTTGCAATTATTAATTGATTTTCTGTTGATTTTCTATTGAATTTTCTGTTCATTGATTTTACTTTTCACAGGACGGACATGGACCCTGAACTTGTGCCGTACTTTTCAAGGCCAGACAGCAAAGAGAAGCTCAGGCGCCAAAACAACGGCGGACCATCACCGGCTCCCTCCAACTGGTGAGGGAGCACGTAACACCCCTTCTGATGGCCTGCTGTCAGGATCTGTGGGACCTGGACATCCTGCTGGAAGGCGGGACGGAACCGCTCTCAGAGGCTCCGTCCTGCGGCTCTGTCTGGGACGGCTTGTAACAGCCAGACATGGATTATATTTTTTTATGCAATTTCGTAGAATAGCATTTTCATTTTTTTATCAGCAAGCTGAAAAACACTAGCTCTCCTCCTCACGCGCCGGTCCAGGCATGCAGCGGTCACCGCCGGCCGCCGGCCACCGTCCGCCGGCGCGCTGCCGCCCGGGTGTGTCGCTAGACAAATATACAGTTCACGCGCCTGCGACCGCCGGAGGTGTCGAAATGTTATTATATTATTCTTTTAAGCAGTGCCAGTCCCTGCGCGGACCAGAGAGCTCTGGTGGCTATCGGACCCGAGACTGCCTGATGGAAAAGAACTAGAGTGGGCGTAGCCGGGCAGAGGGCACTCTGTACTGGTTTGAACTGGTAACGAGTGGCTCGGCCCGGGTGCGTACTACCCTGAGTTCCGGACCGAGAGGGGCAGTCTGCGGCGGGGCTCCGAGGCACACACATCTCACTCCGGGACAACGCTAGCCGCTATTGGTTACTCTGTCTGCTGCCGCTCGCCAATACATCATCAAACGGACCTCCCACCTGACTCTGTCCGGGGAGGAGGGCGAGCCGTGACGAAGGCAACATCTTCACGACGACAGTCAGCCATAGGCGGCGCAATACAGGCTGATCCTCCGGCTGGCTGTGTTTGAAGGCATCCGTTTCCGCCCCGAGGCTCCCTGCTGGGAGAGCTGGTGGAGTTACGCCATCCCCCGCCTGGCCCGCGCGGCCCCTACCTGCTCCAGTGGTACCACCGCATGTACTCGGGGACACACCAACAGCAGTTTTACCTGTAGTGTACATGGCCTGGAGTGCCACCGGTCGGTGAAGCCGTCACGCTCGACGTGACGCCGCTCACACGGCTCCTCACCGTCCGTCGGTGACGCCGTCGCGACGGGGCCGGGCCGAGCTACTGCTGCGGCCCGAGCTGCTGCTGCGGGCCCTCAATGAGGCCGTGCCGCGGAAGATGGACTGGTGGCGAGAGAGGGACCGGAAGGAGAAGCAGAACTGGAAGGGGAACTTCGGACCACTGAACACCTACCAGCGGTGCCGGGAGGGGTTAACAAAACTTGTGAGGGTTGTGCTGCATTAAGGGCTGACCATTGGGCATGCTGGCAGCCCATGCTGGCCGAGTGGTCAGGATGCCGCTCCCGCTGCGTTCTCGCCTTCGGGCCCGTGATGTATTGGTTGCAGTGTACCGGCGCAGGCGGCGACTGTCGAACCAGGTTCTGCACCGGCAGTTCTCCCGCCCCAGCGCCAGCCCTAAAGTCACGTTCGGGCTATTTGTGTTTGCTGATGACTTCCTTGGCCCCGACGGCGCGCACCGTCAGCTGCGGGATGGCAGGCCCTGGCGGAGGCGACAACCAGCATGTCCCGCAACGCGCAAATCGCCGGGCTTTCTCACATGTCCGTCCCCAGGGCCGGCATACGTGATACGTTTTGTGTGTGTCCCGCTGTACCTGCGTGTCGCTCGCAGCTCTTGTTTCCTAATGGCATATCCCACATATGTTACTTTGTGTTCTGGTCTGGCAATACGCGGCACGCCGATCCCTCTTTGACATTGAAAATCGGTCGGAAGTTGAGTCTTGTAGAAATCGCCAATGCAGCCGATGATCCTGCTTCGGACCAAGAGGAAGAACTGCCTGCGGTATCAGAGACAGCGCAGCATCAATCACAGAGTCGGCTGACTTACCGACCAGCAGGGCCCCAACCAGGCTCTGTAGTCTGATGGCCGAAAAGACAAGACATTTACCGGCAAATCTACCACAAAAACAACATGTGGCGGTGGTGGTGCAACCCGACTCGAGATACCTAACCCCCTTCACTCCGGAGAGTGGAAAAGCCATCCATCAAGCCAAATTACATTGGAACTTGGTCAGGTCACTGGCGTTGGTGGAGCCATCAATTTGCCTTCGTGAAGTGGTTGGAAGATCCACCGAATGGAGCGTGGCGCCACTGAAGCATGTAAAAAACAAAGGAGAGCCGAAAATCGGCCAGGTGATGGAGGTGAACTGGGGTTCCAGCTACCGTTGCGCCCGTTTGAACATCACCACCGACTTCGAGGCAGCTCTTATGGGGGCCGTCGAGGACTGCTGGCCCGGTGGGCGAATGTCTGGTTGTCACTTCCACTTCTGTCAGGCGCTGTATCGACACCGACGGGCATTGAATGTTCAGTTACAGTGATTGAAATGTTCGCCTCAGCAAGCAGCATGGGATACTTACTTAACTTGGAGTAGAAGTAAGAGGGAAAAAAGAAAGTTGCAAGGCCTCAATATTTAAATAGGAGGTACGTAGAACATTTGTACATCGTGACATTTTCATCAACTTTCTGTAAAATGCGTCAATCAAAAACGGTCATGTATGTGAATTGGCTAATGGATTAACCCAAATAGCTTGAGAAAGGTGTACCGTTTTAGGAAAATGACGTTTTTTAAAGTGTACTTTGCAGCTCTAGCGTCGTGGCCTGGCGACAGCCTACAGGGCGTCCGACAGCTTCCGCAAGTGGTGCGGGATGCTCAAGTCAGTTCCACTTCTGCCACAGGAACACATCGATATGACGTTCCACTCGCTGTCAAATGACGTACCTTAGGATGTAAGGAAACATACTATTTTATAGATTGTCGATGTCAGCATTATGTACCGTTTTTATAAAAATGACGTTTTTTTCGAAAGTATACTTTGCAGCTCAAACGTCGTGGCCTAGCAACAGCCTACAGGGTGTCAGACCTCTTCCGCAAGTGGTGCGGGATGCTCATGTCCGTTCCACTTCTGCCACAGGAACACGTCGATGAGGCGTTCCACCCGCTGTCAAATACTCGAGAGGGAGGTCCGCCGCCTGCAAGTGACCGGAAGGTTTGTGACGATGAGCAGTGTGCTCAAGTTCATGCCCCGTCCGCAACAATGGTCGATAGATAGCTATGTAAGCGTATCGAGGGCGCGCCAAGGTCAGACTGGGCGCCAATATCGCTCTGCCAAAATACGCCGCGGGGTGAAAGGAGACTCGTCACTAGCTGGTGTCTGTGGCGCTGGGACACGGGGCCGCTCCTCCAATGGAGTTTTTTTGCTGAGTTCTCTGAGAGGGTGAGACACCGCTCAGGAGCCAGAGTCATCAGAGGTAAGGGAAGAGGTGGCACCTCAAACAGCTGACCCAGGATGGTCTGATTGTAGTGACGACTTTCGTCAGCGCGGTGGGTATATCAGCAGCAGCCGACAAACCAACCAACAAGATGAACGCTGAGGCTGTGGAGAAGCTGGTAGCGTTGTTCCGGACGACGGTCATGAGTCTCAGTGATGGCGAGACAGAATTATATGCTAAACGAGAGCGGGGTGGCCATCGACCACTTAAAGTCGTACTTCATCAAGACAGCGGCACACTGGCTGGCTAAGGAGACGCCCGGTGGCTCGAGTACGGGCGTAATGGACAGCGTCCACCGGCTCCTGGACTGGCTGGAGCTGGCAAGATTTTTTATCCGTACATCAATGATGCGGCGGAGCTGACCGAAGACTAACGGCAGGCCATCATCGGCTCCCTCCAACTGGTAAGGGAGCACTCAACAGTCAAACGTCACATGTGCAGGACCAGATTTTTAAAGCTAAACGTGTGCTTGCTCGTCCTGAAAGGAGTTCTGATGTCTCTTCTGGAAGGACTCAGAGTGTGCGTGCTACCCAGGGGGAAAGTTGGACCTGAAGTTGCCCAAGTTCTGTGGGGATGTGGAAAGTGGTCAGTGTTCTGGAGCTTGTTTTGTGCATCTTTCCACTTGTTTGTTTGTTGATTGGGGCTTTAGGGCGCGCCGACTGCTAAGGTCATTTTGCGCCCATAACGTCGTACTAATAAAACAAGTGTGCCACAAGAAAGAACCTTCTAGATACTAAGAATAGAAAGTAAGACTCGATATAAAATAGCAAGGTAAGATAAAACAGCGCAAAGGTGTTGTCCTAGACAACTGACTAGATGAAAGGACTAGAGAGGGCTAGTTGGATTGGGGTCAGGTCGAGTAAATCACTTGGAAGTTGATCGAACGGATAAAAGAAAAGATGTTGCCGGATAAAACCCAGGGTGACTCGTCACCCAGTAAGCGGCGGATAGTGGTACCCGGAGCGATGCGCCCGAGGTAGCGTGTCCGGTTCGGTTCAGCGAGAGGACAAGATAAAAGCACGTGAGAGACAGTGAGAGGCACGGTACACCTGCGACAGGTGGGCTGCTCTTCTCCGCGGAGGAGATGACCATGCGTGGCATACGTATGGCCGATGCGCAGCCTACATAAGACGACTTCGTTATGTCTGTTACTTTGCATGGATGACGACCAAGGCGCGAGAGTTGGCTTGATATCTCTCAGCTTACTGCTCGCGCGCGAGTCCCACTCTGCTTGCCACTGCGAGAGCATGGAAGATCGTACGACGGGATAGTAATCCCGGGCAGGCAGAGGAAATCGCCGAGTGTAGGGCGCTGCGGCAGCGCGTCTCGCGGCGGCGTCAGCAAGCTCGTTGCCTTGGATTCCAACATGACTGGGAATCCAGCAAAACCGGATAGTTTTTCCGGACTGTTCCACCGAAGTTAGCCGAGTTAAAATGTCCTGAATGATCGGGTCGTCAGGATTAAACCGTCGTAAAGCCAACAGACTGCTTAGTGAGTCTGATAAAATCAAATAGAAAAAACCGTCGGACACCTCAATAAAACACAGAGCCTTTTCGATGGCGACTAGCTCTGAGGAAAACACCGAGGCGCTGGGTGGAAGGGAAAACGAGCGGGTGTCCCGACCAGCGACAAAAGAGCAACCCGCTCCCTCGGATGTTTTTGAGCCGTCTGTGTAGACTGAAATAAAACCATCATACGAGGCTATATGCTCCAAGGCTCTGGTTTGCGCTTCATAGGACAGCAGGCTATCCTTTTTTACTTCGGAAAGCGAGAGGTCTACCTGCGGCGGGGCGTTTCTCCAGGGTGGAGAAGGCGTTCCCCAGATACGCCGAACGCCGCGCAAGGCTATATTCGATGTAGAGAATAAACCTCTCATGCGTGCTCCGAATGGATGACTCGTCCCATTACCAGATGAAGCAATGTGACGCGAAAAGACGTACGGGTACGTCGGATGCGTCGGGAATTGACGCAGTTTAAGAGCATAACGCATCCCCAGCGTCTGACGGCGGAGAGAAAGTGGCGGCTCGTGCGCCTCAGCAAGAATGCTGCTCCTGGGCGAGGTGCGGAATGCTCCGGTGGCTATTCGGAGTGCTGCATGATGGACTGTATCCAAGACCTTCTTGCTGGATTCACTCGCTGAATCATAGACAAAGGAAGCGTAATCCAGCTTCGATCGTATAATCGATCGATAGAGAAGAAGGGTCCTGCGGTCCGCACCATAAGATGTGCGGGCGACACATTTTAAAACGTTCAGGGATTTAAAACATCGTTCCCGAAGCGTTCTAAAATGTTCTCTATACGTCAAACGACTGTCAAAAAAGATTCCAAGAAACTTCGCCACCGGCCGAGTAGGAATCACCTGTCCATGGAGCTTGATTCCCAAGGCTAAGTCGTCACAGCGGCGGCGGCAAAAGTGCATAGCGACGGTCTTCGTTGTTGAAAAACGAAGGCCGTTGTCGTCGCTCCACCTCTCCAGACGGGTTACAGCGAGCTGCAACTGTCTGGCAACATGACGGGCGGTCGTAGCTGAAAACCAGATCGCGAAATCATCGACAAATAGTGATTTGCCGATAGATGGTGCGAGATTGTCGCCAATGTCATTGATCGCCACAGCGAACAGCGCCACACTGAGCACTCCGCCCTGAGGAACTCCGTTCTCCTGAATAAAACTGCTCGAAAGACGGCTGCCAACACGGACTTTGAACCGACGACCCGATAAAAAGTTCTTGATAAAGAGACCCATTCGGCCACGTATGCCGTACTTATGTACTTTGGAAAGTATTCTGTGTCGTAACACTGTATCATAGGCCGCCTCAATATCAAAGAACAGTGCTCCAAGGTGCTTCTTTTCAGTAAAACAGGTGCGTATCTCGGTGTCAAGGGCTAAGATGTGGTCCACAGGGCTGCGGTGTTTTCTAAAACCGCACTGGGCGTTTGTAAAAACACCGTGATGTTCCAGAAACCAGCTAAGACGCACATTGACCATCTTCTCCATCAGCTTTGATAGCGATGATGTGAGAGAGATGGGCCGATAATGGAGAGGGTCATGTCCCGACTTGCCAGCCTTCAAGATAGGAATGATAATGGCTTCCCGCCAGGTCTCAGGGAAGGTGCCAGTCTCCCAAAGTGAATTGAAGGTTGCTAGCAGCGCCTCGAGGGCAACTGCGGGGAGATGACGGAGCATGTCGTTGTGGACAGCATCCGGACCTTCTGAGACGCTGCGCAACGAGCTGATGGCAGACGTAAGCTCAACCATGGTGAAAGGCTCATTGTACACGAAATTTTCAGCTGTGCTGAAGTCCACGGCGGCTGGTGCAGGTCGTGAGGACTCTCCTCGGCAGCGCTGATAGAGTGCACGGCCTATCGTCTCTGCGACGTCTGAAGGGTGAGATATGTCAGTGTTGTTCACTCTTAAAACCGGAAGCGGAACAGAGCTGAACCGGCCTTCAATGCGCTTCATGCGTGCCCATATCTGGGTCGTAGGAGTAAAACGGTTTAAGGAACTTACGTAAGTGCGCCATGAAACAGCCTTTGCCTCCTTTAAAACGCGTCGGGCAAAAGCCCGCGCTCTCTTAAAAGCGATGAGGTTCTCAGTAGTACTACTCCGGTCAAACTTTCTAAAAGCGCGTTTCCTGGCACGAATCGCATCTCCGCATTCCTTGGTCCACCACGGGACCGGAGGACGACGAGGCTGACTCGACGTCTTGGGTATGCACCCGTTTGCGGAGTCATTGAGTAAACATGTAAAATCCTCTGTAGACATCACAGAGGCGTCGGCTCTGGCTAAAACAGAGGCCTCTACAGCGGCCTGGAATTCGCCCCAGTCGGCTTTCCGAACATTCCACCTAGGTGGACGGTTGCCCGACACTGGGGACTCCTGGTGCTCCAGCCACACTGGGAAGTGGTCGCTCCCGAGTGGGTCGTCATGGACGGACCAGGTAAAAAGCTGAGCTAGCCGCGGACTGACTAAGCTCAGGTCCAGAGCCGATGTTTGACCGGAGGGTGTTGTAAAATGGGTGCGCTGTCCTGTATTTAAAATACACAGCGCCTCATCGCGGATAAAAGATTCTAAAAGTCGACCACGAGTGCCAGTCGTGTCGCATCCCCACGCCAGGCTATGGGCGTTAAAATCGCCGACTACCAGGACCGGAGGTGGAAGCTCATCGACAAGTCGATGAAGCTCAACCACCGGGAGCGCTATACCTGGTGGAAGGTATAAGGAGCACACAGTCAGGTCCCGGTGGTTGAAATCAACTCTGGCGGCCACCGCCTGCAGGGGAGTCTGCAGCGGCACCTGGCGCGCAGGTACGCTGTGGTGAACCGCCAGAAGCACACCTCCATGGGCAATGGTAGGGGTGTCCAGGTCTCTCCTAAAAACAGAGTAGCCCTTGATGGCAAGGGTGACATTTGGCGCAAGCTTGGTCTCCTGGAGACCTAAAACAAGGGGTGTGCGCCAACGGATAAGAGACTGTAGGTCCTGGTAGTTGGCCCGGAGGCCTCTACAGTTCCACTGTAGAATAAAAGGCGTGGTTAAAAAGGCGCAAAAAGGGCGCGTATAACATGAGGCAAAGGCGCACGCAGATACCTGACTGACCACAAAAAAGGTAAAAAACACCGAGAGAAATGCACCTGGTAAAAAAGCGCAATAGCGCGAAAAAGATAAAAGGATAAAAGAGGAAATGACTAGACTGAAAGACTAGACTAGGTCCTCTAACTCCGAGGAGGCGCTCCCCCCGTAACGGATGCGGGGGTGCCCCGAGCCCTCTCGGTGAAGCCTCCCTTCAGCGGAGGCAGATCGGGCGTGGCTCGAGCCCTGCTGGGGCTTTTTCGCCCGAGGGGCGTCACCCTCCGAGGGCGACCAGCTCGGGGGCGTCTGCCGCTTGGCGAGGCGCCCTGGAGCCGCGGAGGACTGTTGCCGCCCCGACGGAGATGTCGAGGCGGCGGCCTGTGTCCTCGACACAGGCGTCTCTGACAGCGGCGGTGGTGGCCGCCGCTGCGGAGGTGGAGGAGGCGGCGGGGGACCCATGATGGGCCGAGTCCCCGCCTCAGGTGTCTCCGGGGTGTCAGCGGCGGCGGCCGCGTTGGCACTCCCGGAGGCGGAGTCGGCAGACGAGGCTTCTTTAGCCTCGAGGGCCTTCTGGACGAGGCGAGCCCTCCTCGCCTCACGTGCCCTCCTCTCCTCCCCCGCCGCAGAGCCTCCTGCACCGCCGTAGACGGTCGGGGGCGGGGCGGGGTGGGTGGCGCCTTACCCTGCGCCGGGGGGCGCCGACCACCCTGTCGGCGCTGGACGACGGTCCACTCGTCTCCACTCGCGGCTGGAGCCGGACTGGGTGGACCCCACACTGACTCCTGAGCAGCCTGCTCCGTGTCGTTCGGCGGCGCACGAGGCGCCGGGGGGTCCGCTGAGCCATCAGTGGCTACGACAGTGAGGCCGAATCGCTTGAGGAGCTGCACAAGCTGTGCAACACTCATCTGGGAGGCATCGGTTGAGTTTGTCACTCTCACCTTTTGGGCATACGAGGTCTTCGGGTGAGTTTGGTTATACACCTCCCGGGCCTCTTTAAACGACAGATTTCTGGTAGCCTTGATGGTGTTTATCTCCTTCTCTTTGACGTATGTAGGGCAGGACCTGTCATACGCGGAGTGCGGTGTCTGCCCCTCTCCGCAGTTGACGCATCGAGGGGTTTCCGAGCTGCACGTGTCGTCAGTGTGGTCCTGGGAAGCACACTTGGAGCACACGGGTTTGCCTCGGCAGTTGTCCTTCGTATGACCAAAACGTTGACAGCGGAAACAACGCATGGGTGCCGGGACGTAAGGTCGCACACGAACCCTCACGTACCCCACGCGAACCTCGCTCGGCATGTCGGTGGAGTCAAAGGTTAAGATAATGTTATTCGTGGGGACCGTGCCTCTCCTCGCCAAGATGCGGTGTGCTGCTGTGACGCCAAAGTCGGCGAGGCCGTCTGCGATGTCGTCATTGCTCACGTCTCTGAGGTCAAAGCAGTTGATGACCCCTCTGCTCGAGTTCTTTGACCTGTGCGGCTCAACTGAGAGAGAGACAGAGACCAGCTTCCTGCCGGAGGCCCGTCCCTCGGTATACACAAATCGGGTGGCGCTTAAGGCTTTTGCAGCCTCCTCACTTTTCTCGAATTCGACTTCCAAAGCCCCATCGCGCATCCGATCGCAGCGGAGGATCTTGCCGAGGCGGTCGCAGCCGTCCTTCCGTTGGAAGGGGGACAGCGCACCCAGCTGTTTGTCACTGCTCCTTAGGATAAGGATCTTTGGGTTTCGAGGAACCTTCTCGTGTGACGTTCGCCCGCCGGCCGAGGCCAACGGGCGAGAATCGGCCGAAGCCGAGGGGTTGGATTGAGGGGAAGGGGGGTTGGTCCGGTCATCCATGTAAGTGTGCTTGGTCTCCGCCAGCTCGGCCGCCGACGCTCCGCAACGGCGCCGCTACAAGGCCTAGGACGGCCGAGCTGACTGTACGGGACTTGGCGGCACCTTCCGAGGGGGAGAGAGAGACTCACCACCCCCCACGGTCGGATACCGCCTCCTCCCTTGACGCCTCGCCGAGTCACCGCCAGGGGCAGCGACAGATCAGTCCCACCGACGGAGGACGAGCACAAGTGCCCGAACCCCGCCGGCGACACCTCTCCAACACCACCCCCGGCGGCATCACGACTGGGAATGGCTCCTCAAGTGCGGCGCCCCACTGAGTGTCCCGCCCTTACAGAACTCAGGGCCAAAGAGGCGTGTTGCCCAGCCACCGCGACTGGCTCCGCACGGTGGGGGGCTCAACCTCCAGGATCCCGTTGTCCTGGGGTACGGGTCGGCTCGCCTAGCCTAGTAAAACCGGCTGGTACCCGAGGGGACGCCACTCCCCTTACACTAGCCCAACTCGGCTGTGTTCCTGCGGGTGCAAAAAACAACGAAAAAAGGGGGGAAAGGAATCAGAAAGCTGTGATCGAACGAAACGCAGACATCCGGTGAGAAGCAAAGCAAAAGCAAACAAAGACCGCTCAAGAGAAACAAAACCACGGAAACCAAGAAAAGTCGGGCCGTACCATCTGTCCATCCAGTGATCAAAAGCAAATCGTAAGCAAGCATGGGTCAAGCTGGGGCCGAGGGGGCGCTACTCCCCTTGCTGGCCGAGGCCAGGGCCGCCGCGGGGCGAGGGCCCAAGGAGCCCAGTCCAACAGCGACCCAGGCCACTGCCAACCCCCTGCGGGGCCAATCCTGCAGACAATCCATCCGGTAAGCAAGGCAAGTCCAGGTCAAACGCGCGTCAAGCTGGGGCCGAGGGGGCGCTACTCCCCTTACTGGACGAAGTCACAGCCGCCGCACAGCCGGAGCCAGATGACCCCGGCTAAGCAGCAGCTCTGACCACGGTCAGCCCCCTGCGGGGGATGTCTGTCTGTCCACAGGTCAGGTCTCGTCCCCACCACCTGTTCTATGGAGAGCGTCAACCATCTTTTAATGAACTGCGCTCCGAATCCCGATGCATGCAAAGGCATGAAAACGAGTCAAGAGCTCCTGAAACATCTTTTACTGCGCCAAGCTGCTGTCACAAAGCCGTACCTGGACCTGGTCATCCGTATCTGGCTCATCATTCCGCCCGAAAGTGGAAGCATGGTCAGCGCAGTCAAAGAAGTGTTCGGCATGCACCGGCAGTTAACCCACGCCAATGCAGCCATGGAGCCGGCCATTCGTTGGAACGGCCCTGATCTGTGCAGTGCTGACCATCTTATCGGAGCAGTCGTGGCCAGGCTGCAGCTGGGCCGCGCCACGAACAGTGGCAGCCCGGCCCCGCTCGCCGGGAAAATGCTACGGCGTCATTTGGGGAAGTGTGCGCGCGATCGCGGGCGTTTTTCAAAGGAGCGTCCCAAAAAGCAGTGAGATATGCTCAAAAGAAGATGTATCCTTGGAGCACAAGCCCCCGCGGACGTTCAGTACACACCCTCAAGTTGGAGAAATCGTCCTAGTGCACGGGGAAGGGAGCAAAGGTCGTTGGCCAAGTTGGCTCATGTACTAGCTCTCATTCGTGGACGGGATGAGCTGCTATCATATCATTGCGGGGTCGTCAAACAAGGAGACCCGTGATAAACCTATAGTACCTGGAGGCATCCCCCGACTTCACCACATAAGGCTAATTGACTTCCCGTCCAACATTGAACGACCCAAACAATTGGTGACGCATACTGGAGTACGGTTTAGTGTCCCACTAATACAGGGCGGGAATTACCAGTGTGGAGAGCGCTCCGACGCGTGCAATTCATACTCATTTAACTCAAGAAACTCAAGATTACGAAACGATATTTATCTTTAATCGTAAGTCGTTTCGCGTTTCTTCAGTAAGATTCGGGTAGCATACCAACATGCCCCGACCCCCTACACTCGCTTCTGCCTATGGTGATCCCCCGGGGAGGGCGATCCAGAAGTGGAGTTACCCACCACCGAGGATGAGAACAGTCCCTACAGCGACTCCCTGCATTCGATTCAACACGAAGCGTACATCCCGAGCGAAGACTCCACGGATTCTGACTCTTGTACTGACATGGTACCGGAAAAAAACGTCCCGATCGTTGACTATTCCGAAAGTGACAGTGACGAAGAGGCGGCAGAGTCCTGGTAGGCGGGCTCCGGGGGATGGTGTCGGCACCATCACCAGCTCCCTCAAACTGGTGAGGGAGCACGTAACACCCCTTCTGATGGCCTGCTGTCAGGATCTGTGGGACCTGGACATCCTGCTGGATGGCGGGACGGAACCGTTCTCAGAGGCTCCGTCCTACGGCTCTTTCTGGGACGGCTGCTCCTCCGACTGGCTGTGTTTGAAGGTATCTGTCTCCGCACCACGGCTTCCTGCTGGGAGAGCTGGTGGAGTTACGCCATCCCCCGCCTGGTCCGCGCGGCCCCCCCACCTGCTCCAGTGGTACCACCATATGTACTCGGGGACACACCAACAGCAGTGTTACTTGTATGTAGGTACATGGCCTTGAGTGTCACCGGTCGGCGACGCCGTCACGCTCGACGTGACGCAGCTCACCCGGCGCCTCACCGTCGGTCGGTGACGCCGTCACGCTCGACGTGACGCCGCTCACACGGCTCCTCACCAAGTCTGACTCGAAGCCCCTGCTGGGTGACCCGGCTGCGGTGGCCGCCTGGTGGGGTCAGCAGCTGCGGCCGCCGGCGGAGCCACGGGGCCGGGCCGAGCTACTGCTGCGGCCCGAGCTGCTGCTGCGGGCCCTCAATGAGGCCGTGCCGCGGAAGATGGACTGGTGGCGAGAGAGGGACCGGAAGGAGAAGCAGAACTGGGAGGGGAACCTCGGACCACTGAACACCTACCAGCGGTGCCGGGAGGGGTTAACAAAACTTGTGAGGGTTGTGCTGCATTAAGGGCTGACCATTGGGCAGCTGGCAGCCGATGCTGGCCGAGTGGTCAGGATGCCGCTCCCGCTGCGTTCTCGCCTTCGGGCCCGTGATGTATTGGTTGCAGTGTACCGGCGCAGGCGGCGACTGTCGAACCAGGTTCTGCGCCGACAGTTCTCCCGCCCCAGCGCCAACCCTGAAGTCACCTTCGGGCTATTTGTGTTTGCTGATGACTTCCTTGGCCCCGACGGCGTGCACCCGCCAGCTGCGGGATGGCAGGCCCTGGCGGAGGCGACAACCAACATGTCCCGCAACGCGCAAATCGCCGGACTTTCTCACAAACCAGTCCCCAGGACCGGCATACGTGATACGTTTTGTGTGTGTCCCGCTGCACTTGCGTGTCGCTCACAGCTCTTGTTGTTTCCTAATGGCATATCCCACATATGTTACTTTGTGTTCTGGTCTGGCAATACGCGGCACGCCGATCCCTCTTTGACGTTGAAAATCGGTCGGAAGTTGAGTCTTGTAGAAATCGCCAATGCAGCCGATGATCCTGCTTCGGCCCAAGAGGAAAAACTGCCTGCGGTATCAGAGACAGCGCAGCATCAATCACAGAGTCGGCTGACTTACCGACCAGCAGGGCCCCAACCAGGCTCTGTAGTTTGATGGCCGAAAAGACAAGACATTTACCGGCAAATCTACCACAAAAAACAACATGTGGCGGTGGTGGTGCAACCCGACTCGAGATACCTTACCCCCTTCACTACGGAGAGTGGAAAAGCCATCCATCAAGCCAAATTACAATGGAACTTGGTCAGGTCACTGGCGTTGGTGGAGCCATCAATTTGCCTTCGTGAAGTTGTTGGAAGATCCACCGAAATGGAGCGTGGCGCCACTCAAGCATGTAAAAAACAAAGGAGAGCCGAAAATCGACCAGGTGATGGAGGTGAACTGGGGTTCCAGCTACCGTTGCGCCCGTTTGAACATCACCACCGACTTCGAGGCAGCTCTTATGGGGGCCGTCGAGGACTGCTGGCCCGGTGGGCGAATGTCTGGTTGTCACTTTCACTTCTGTCAGGCGCTGTATCGACAGGCATTGTATGTTCAGTTACAGTGATTTCGCCTCAGCAAGCAGCATGGGATACTTACTTAACTTGGAGTAGAAGTAAGAGGGAAAAAAGAAAGTTGCAAGGCCTCAATATTTAAATAGGAGGTACGTAGAACATTGGTACATCGTGACATTTTCATCAACTTTCTGTAAAATGCGTCAATCAAAAACGGTCATGTATGTGAATTGGCTAATGGATTAACCCAAACAGCTTGAGAAAGGTGTACCGTTTAAGGAAAATGACGTTTTTTAAAGTGTACTTTGCAGCTCTAGCGTCGTGGCCTAGCAATAGCCTACAGGGCGTCAGACCTCTTCCGCAAGTGGTGCGGGATGCTCATGTCAGTTCCACTTCTGCCACACGAACACATCGATGAGGCGTTCCACCCGCTGTCAAATGACGTTCCTCAGGATGTAAGGAAACATACTATTTTATAGATTGTCAATGTCAGCATTATGTACCGTTTTTTATAAAAATGACGTTTTTTCGAAAGTGTACTTTGCAGCTCCAACGTCGTGACCTGGCGACAGCCTACAGGGCGTCAGACTCTTCCACAAGTGGTGCGGGATGCTGATGTCCGTTCCACTTCTGCCACAGGAACACATCGATGAGGCGTTCCACCCGCTGTCAAATACTCGAGAGGGAGGTCGGCCGCCTGCAAGTCACTGGCAGGTGTGTGACCATGAGCAGTGTGCTCCAGTTCATGGCCCACAATATTGGTCAATAGACGGCTATTGACCATCGCACCCCAATATTCCAGTGAAGGCTGGTGAAAATAAAAATATTAAATTTAGCAGCTTCAAACTGTTGCATATGCTCATTTGAGTATCATTGTAGTGATCGTTTCATCCACTCAATATTGGTGTACTTCAGCTTGTGTTGAGTAGGACGTGGCTAACAGCAGACACACCTTTTCAGGCTGCCTGCTTATGATAAATGCAACAACTTCCGAAACGTGGAAGATGAGCCTGTGAACGACGAGGAGCCGATGCAGTGAACGAACCTGCCCCTGACGTTCATCAGTTCCAGTTTTCAGTGTCCGTCTGTGACGCTTGATCACATGTGGGAGTACTATGCCGGCGAGCGGGCAGTTATTCATCAAAGTGAACTGGCCATATACAGGGAGGGCTGGATTGTGAGTGCCCTTGGTGCAAAGGAGGACAGCAAAACATTCATCCAAATGCTTGTAAGAGCAGAGGTGAAGAAGTCTAACCGCTATCATGTTCATGTTGTGTTAGAGAGAGATGGTACTGTTGATGGAGCTCATTGTGAATGGGAGCACTGCCAAATGTAAACATGTGGCCACCTCACTATATGGACTGGAGTCCCTGACGAGGACTGGCAAAATGCAGGTGGAGGTGACATGCACCCAGACATCACAAACGTGGCATGCTCCCCGCACGGGACATACCATGTCATCCCCTACTAAAGCTGCCAAGAACACCTACAGAGTTCACAACCCGGCAGATGAACAGCCTGCCTCATCGAGGCAAGAGCAGCATGCTTCAGGTGAAGTGAATGTCATGCCTGGGGAGAGAGAGATTGACTTTTGAACCTGCCGAACAACTACCAGGTAATATGCAATGCAACATTTGCAAGGGCATATTTATTTTGGACTGCATTGTGTGTCCATTGATGTTTTGTATATCTCATGGAGTGTTTCATTTCATGCCTTTTGGTTGTGTGTTATCAGGCTTGCATTTACGGCTTTGAATATCATGAGCTGATATACAATTGCAAGCTGACACAGCTCTCTCAGACAGGACCGAGTGAGCCGCTGGAGCCGCCGACGTCCCTCCGACGGCCCGACAACGGGCTGACGGTCGTCGTTAGAGAGGCGGAGGTTGACATACCCGTCCAGCTGCCCACACAGCTGGGGTCTCGGTCACTCAACCATAACGCGTCTTTGGAACCCTGGATACACTTTAGGCCTCCATGATCAAGGAAAACAGGAGCCCATGCCACCCTCCGGCTTGGCACAGACCGTAACAGATCTATTTTGTATGCATAGTATCAAATAGCGTAAGCATTACCATTTGTCAGAAAGTCCCAAACGGACTGAATCAACTTTATCTCGATTAGCTTCTATGAGCCAACAAGATAGACAAACTCTCATTGGCAAGCTTGCCGTCATCAGCCGCGCAAATAACGACATGAATCGGACTTGGTAGCTAAGCCTGATGTAGCGAGCGAGTGGGCCACGGGGGAGGGGAGCGGCAGTAAGACGGTACTGAATGAGTACTGCATCTCACTGTTCGGGGGCGGAGCTGCTCGCTGCGGCAGGAGACTTAAAGGCTATTAAAAAGATGTTGAAAGAGAGCGGGGTGGCCATCGACCACTTAAAGTCGTACTTCATCAAGACGGCGGCGCTCTGGATGGCCCAGGAGACGGCCGATGGCCATCAACGACTTGAAGTCGTACTTCATCAAGAAGGCGGCACTCTGGATGGCCCAGGAAACGCCCAATGGCCATCGACCACTTAAAGTCGTACTTCATCAAGACGGCGGCACTCTGGCTGGCCCAGGAGACGCCCAATGGCCATCGACCACTTGAAGTCGTACTTTATCAAGACAGCGGCACTCTGGCTGACCCAGGAAACGCCCAATGGCCATCGACCACTTAAAACCGTACTTCATCAAGACGGCGGCACTCTGGCTGGCCCAGGAGACGCCCAATGGCCATTGACCACTTGAAGTCGTACTTTATCAAGACGGCGGCACTCTGGCTCGCCCAGGAAACGCCCAATGGCCATTGACCACTTGAAGTCGTACTTTATCAAGACAGCGGCACTCTGGCTGGCCCAGGAAACGCCCAATGGCCATCGACCACTTGAAGTCGTACTTTATCAAGACGGCGGCACTCTGGCTGGCCAAGGAAAATTCAAGTGGCCATCGACCACTTGAAGTCGTACTTTATCAAGACAGCGGCACTCTGGCTGGCCCAGGAAACGCCCAATGGCCATCGACCACTTAAAGTCGTACTTAATCAAGACGGCGGCACTCTGGCTGGCCCAGGAGACGCCCAATGGCCATTGACCACTTGAAGTCGTACTTTATCAAGACGGCGGCACTCTGGCTGGCCAAAGAAACGCCCAATGGCCATCAACCACTTGAAGTCGTACTTTATAAAAAAAAACGGCGGCACTCTGGCTGGCCCAGGAAACGCCCAATGGCCATCGACCACTTGAAGTCGTACTTTATCAAGACGGCGGCACTCTGGCTGGCCAAGGAAAACTTCAAGTGGCCATCGACCACTTGAAGTCGTACTTCATCAAGACGGCGGCACTCTGGCTGGCCCAGGAAACGCACAATAGCCATCGACCACTTGAAGTCGTACTTCATCAAGACGGCGGCACTCTGGCTAACCCAAGAAACGCCCAATGGCCATCGACCACTTGAAGTCGTACTTTATCAAGACGGCGGCACTCTGGCTGGCCAAAGAAACGCCCAATGGCCATCAACCACTTGAAGTCGTACTTTATAAAAACGGCGGCACTCTGGCTGGCCCAGGAAACGCCCAATGGCCATCGACCACTTGAAGTCGTACTTTATCAAGACGGCGGCACTCTGGTTGGCCCAGGAGACGCCCAATGGCCATCGACCACTTGAAGTCGTACTTTATGAAGACGTCAGCAGCGAGAAGTATATCGCTTGTTTCGTGTCCCCAGAGAAGAGCGTGAATAGCGTCTGCATATCCACTGTTCTCTACACGTCTGCTGGCGCTTCTGTTGGTGTCCCGCGCTGCTGATGTTCTGTGCGCCTACTGATGTCCGCGCCTACTGTTGTCTTCGGGTGGTATGCGCGGCGTGTTCTAGTCTAGCGTGGCGTGTTCTATTAACTGTAGTAGTTTATTAAAGAGCCATCCACAAGACAAGTGGCTATTATGGCCTTCACGTCAATAAAATCGGATCATAACATGCAGGGTAAAATACACACTCACGATGTTACACAACCTAAAATATACATATAGCTCAGGATAAAAAACACCACCTGCACGGCATCATGATTAAAAACGCGTTCATCACGTGTCTCGTCTCGAGAGTAGGTGGGCCTTCAGGGCTCGCCTGAACCGCGGACCTCGCTGGTTCCGCACCGACATGGGCAGATCGTTCATGAGGTGAGGCGAGCGGTATACAAACCGTCGCCGGCCCGCCTCCGAACGGATGGGTGGCACGTGCAGGAGATCGTCCTGTCTGGTGTGCCGGACATGGCCATGATGGTCCCGGTTGAGGCAGACCTGACGGGCGATGCATTCGGGCTGGCTAGAGGAGAGGACTTTGTCAAGGAGGCAGAGGGACTGGTATTGGAAGAGTTGAGACGAGTCGAGCCACCCCAGCCTGTCTCGCACAGCTGACACGCGGTCAAACTTTCGTTTTCCCGCGATCACGCGAGCCGCAAAGTTGAGCAGCTTCTGGATGGTTGCGAGGTTGCCAGCGCTGCCGCTGCCGTAAACAGAGAGGCAATAGCGGATGTGCGAGACGGCCAGGGCGGTGACTATCTCGGGAAGGGTGTCAGGAGGAAGGAAGTGGCGGAGGTGGGATAGTGTTACGAGGATACCGCAGCATCTACGCGAGACAGCCCTCACGTGTGCGTCCCATGACAGGTGCTGGTCGAAGACCACACCAAGATTTTTGACCTCAGTGCTGGGCGTCAGGCACGTGTCCTGGTATCTGATTTTGATCGTCGGGAGGTTGCGCAAATTTTGTCTAGAACCAAAAGTGATGAGCTCGAATTTTTTTACGTTAACCTTTAAGCCGTTCGCAAGGAAGTAGTTGCCAAGAGAGGAAAGGGTGCTTTCCATGCGCGATGCAAGCGCTGGAAGAGCAGATTTAGGGCCGGAAACCAAGACCTGGGTGTCGTCGGCGTACTGGATAACCAGTCCATCGGAGACGTACAAGCTCAGGTCGTTGGCAAACGCGCAGAAGAGGACAGGGCCGAGGCTAGAACCTTGAAAAACGCCCTGGTTGATGGGTAGAGGAGGTGAGATTTTGACGCGGCCATCAGAGGAAGTAAGGCTTACACTCTGCGAATGACCGGAGAGATAATTTTGAAACCAGGATGTGTCGACGCCCAGCAGCTGGAGTTTTTCGAGCAATTTAGCATGACTGATAACATCGAAACACTTGCTAAGGTCAATGAGACAAAGAATGGAAAGAAGGCCAGAATCTGTAGCAGCAAGGATGCTGTCGGTGACGCACGTGAGGGCGGTCTCGGTAGAGTGCTGCGGACGGAAGCCATGTTGGGTTGGGGAGAGGAGATGGTTGGAGGAAAGGTAGTAGTAGAGTTGGCGCTGAACTGCCCGCTCCACTATTTTGGCAAGGACTGGGATGATAGAAATAGGACGGTAGTTGGAAGGATCGGCAGGATCACCGGACTTGTGGATGGGATGGACGAGGGAATGCTTCCAGGATTCCGGGAAGATATTGGAGATGAGGGAGAGGTTGACGATATGGAGGAGGACGTGACTGATGGCGTTGAAGGATAGCTTGATGGTCCGAATGCAAAGTCCGTCAGATCCGCGGGACGGGGAGTTGCTCATGGAGCTGATGATGGCATGTAGGGTGCTGAGCGTGATTGGATGTAGCCGGAAGGCGCAGGCTCCCACCCTGGGCAGTCGCGGGGGAAGTGAGGGGGGCGGACCCTGCGCGGCGAGCTCGGCGGCAACGCGTGGGCCGACATGGACAAAAAATTCGTTCATCTGTTCGGCGGAGATGGTAGGTGGTATCGTGCACGCTGTCTTTTTACTGCCCAAGATGTCAGCCGCGCAGCGCCAGACAGACCCACGTCCCTGCTGAGACACGCGGTGTCCGATATGGCGCCGCTTGTCCGCTCTGAAGGCAGCGCGGGCCAAACGGTTCGCCTCCCGGTACCCATCAGACCCGTGACCCCACAGGCGCAGCGCTCGGGCGCGGTCAGCCAGAAGCTGACGCGTGTCGTCCGAGATGGGGGGAGCGGAGGGGTTGCGCAGTTTCACAGTTCGGACAGGGGCGTGACGCTGAACAATGGGGGCGAAAAGACGAATAAAATGAGACCATGCATCAGAAATGTTTGAGGCTGCAAAGACGCAGGACCAGTCGACAGCTAGTAAATCCGCATCAAAAGACTGCATGTTGTTAGTGATTGTTAGTGAGTGTTATTATTGTCTGTTTTGTGGTGCGGAAGCCCTGAGTGCAATACCTACTGAAGACGAGGCTGGCTCATTTTCATGTTGATAAGCAGCGCAGCCTTTTGTTTTCAGCGTGTGCGCTCTTTGACTACTTTTCGGAAAGTAATTCGACTGTTTTTTTTTTTTTTCAGGCAGCTCAAAGTATATTTTATAATTACGTAGTTATTATGGAAGACATACAAGTAAGGCAGTACAAAACAATATCAATACAAACGTGCGACATAAATGAAAACATCACATCACAACGCCTACCGTGCCTCGTGTGGCACAAAACACGGAATCTGACAATGTCTATGCAAACGAAACTAGCAAGTTCCAGGTCAAAAATCAATCGTCGGCATAACCCTCACGACCAAAGATCCCTCGTTGCTCTCGCATGTGGCTGTGAAAGACAAGTGCGTGCAATCTGCGAGGAGTGGATCAAATTCAAGGCACATCGAGGGAAACTTGTATCTCGGTAAGCTGGTGCGGCTCAGAGAATCATTCACCGAGCTCACAAAATCACTCATCGAGCTCACAGACTCATCGAGCTCACAAACCCACTAGCCGAGCTTACAGACCCACTCATCGAGCTCATCACTCACCGAGTTCATGGAATCACTCATCCCCTCCTCCGCGCTTCTGCAGCTCCCACGAGCGGAAGCGGCGCGCGCCCAGCGCCAGCTCCGAGTCGAGATCCTCCGGCGGCCTGCGCTCGTCACTGAGCGCCGCCACGGCGAACAGTACCGCCTCCGGCGCCATCACCTCCTCCGCGTAGATGCGGGGGCATTCAGGCCGCCACCGGCGCAGTCCTTCGACCACCCGCAGCGCGCGGCGCCGGGCCCGCTCGGCCATCTCGCCGAATGCCTCCAGGTCTCCCAGACAGGAGGAGGCGATCAGCTGGCGCCGGTCGCCGTTCCGGTACGCGTCCCGTCGCCAGGAGGGCGCGCGGCCGGCGTGCACTGCCCGCAGGCGGCGGTCGCACTTCTCGCTCTCGATCACCTCCAGCAGGCGCGCGGCGTACGCTCGCTGCTCCTCGAGCTGTTGGATCAGCTGACTGTTGGATCAGCTGACGATTAACTGCTCCGCAAACTCATGGGCTTTCCTTTGGAGTCAGCCAACCCAGCGGGTTTTGACAATGGTAAGCTGTTTATGTATATTGTATTATATAAAATATTACATGATAATGGTGAAGCTAGTGCTGCATGAAACAAGGTTTTGGATATTGTAGATACACTTAAGTGCATTGGGAGCAAGATCAATCCCAAACAGATTCATCAATGCACATAAGTCAGAGTTGTTCTAATGCAACAATTTTTTATGAAGATCAGAGTGTTGTTGTTAATGTTGAAAAGCTGAAAATCCTCTTTGTTTTAATTGTTATTCTATTGAAAACCAAAGCTGAGATCTCACAACTCAGTAGAGTCTCAGGCTCAGGCAGTAAAAGCTGCCTGATGTCAGTTAACAGTCAGGTTGCTCTGTTAAGGAGTGTATGCTTGGAAGTTTATAAACCAAATCATTTCCAGTCGACTGCCAGGGAAGAAACAGCAGGCTTGTCACCCAGGAGTACCATGTCGGATCTTCCAGAACCAGCACTGATCTACATAGAACATCAGGTAAAAACATAACCTCTGATCACTGGCGGATCCAGGGGGGGGCCACCGGGGCCATGGCCCCCCCCAAAAGCCTGAAAGGGGGGGCCAACATATCTTTTGGCCCCCCCCCAAAACGCTTGGAGAAAAATTAATGTGAGAAGGTTGCGTAGTAGATACCTACTAGAATCAGCAGCGTGATTCAATAGCGTAGAGAAAGTCAGGGGCGCGGGAACTACTTTCAGACTGGGGGAGCACACCATAATAGAGATCAACCTAGGGTCCCCCCAAATCTAGTTTTCTCACCGGTTTTAGGCCACTTATTTTTCATCCCTTGGCTTTTTCAACAAAAAAAGAAACAGTTGCAAAAAAGGACGGTATTCCGTTTGAAAGTTGTGGGGCGGATTCAAGCGGATTCAAGGGGGCCACCGGGGCCATGGGCCCAAAAAGCCTGAAAGAGGGGGCCAACATATCTTTTGGCCCCCCAAAACGCTCGAAGAAAAATTAATGTGAGAAGGTTGTGTAGTAGATACTTACTGGAATCAGCAGCGTGATTCAATAGCGTAGAGAAACCCAGGGGCGCGGGAACTACTTTTAGACGGGGGGGGGGGGGGAGGTCACACCATGATAGAGATCAACCTAGGATCCCCCAAATATAGTTTTCTCGCCGGTTTTAGGCCACTTATTTTTCATCCCTTGGCTTTTTCAACAAAAAAAGAAAACATTTGCAAAAAGGAGCGGTATTCTGTCTGAAAGTTGTGGGGGCACCGCCCGCACGGCCCCAGAGTTGGGGGGGGGGGGCAAGCTGCCACCACTGCCCCCTCCCCCCGGTTCCCGCGCCTATGGAGAAACTACCGGGTCTACTAGCTTCCTTCATAAAGTGTCGTCATGTCTTATCGTCACCCGAGAAGGTCTTATTGCATAAATATCGATTGAGCTGTCAAGTTAACAAACTTGCTGTGGCAGCCTGACCTGACATGACCCGGCAACTTTTCATTCACGGAATATGCGTAATAAATTTTTTAGGAAAACTCACTGAGTTTTCGTTGAAAAAAAAAACTTGTTTTGTTTCGTAATTGTACAAGAAGCATATGAGGGACCTTTTTGTCCCTTCCTGCGAAACGGTAAAAGACTTATTTCGGTCACAGCTCAGGCCAATCTCTAAGGGTCAGTCGGGTCACTTATTTCTTAAAAGGGTCCTTACGGCATCCAAGGACCAATTCCGGCTTTTGAGTGCGCCACATCAGCATTTGATGCTACGACGGATGTCGAAATCTGAATATATGTTACAGGCCGTATGAAAATTCGGTCCGTTTGCAAACGGCCTGGCCCAGTCAGGCCATATGAAACTACCTGAAAACACCGGCCGTTTGCAAACTATGACCTGAAATATCAGACCGTTTGAAAACGACCTAGTTAGTTTCGGCCTAGCGGATCCAGGGGGGCCACGGGGTCATGCCCCCAAGCCTGAAAGGGGAACAACATATATTTTTTGTCCCCAAAAACACTTAAGAAAAATGAATGTGAGAAGGGCGTAGTAGGTAGAGAGAAAATACCGTATCATTAAAAATCTGTGAGCTTGATAAAAGTGTTGGTCTTGTCTTCACCCAGAAGTTCTTATTGCACACTTTAACCATGGATGAAAGAACCTTCATCCCCTGGTTCTCCTTCATCCATGCTTTAACTCTCGATCGACGTGTGAAGTTATCGTGTAAGGTATCATGAAGCCGATCGCGACGAAACTTTAGTACCCTCATGGTGACAAAGTCTGAAAATTTCATGACCCTGACCCAAGTGAACTTTGACTTGTGGCCTATTTCTCGAGACTGTTTGGCCATGTTGGAGGCAATGTTTGGCCGGAATAGCGATTCGGCGTATGTCGGCTCACATTATCCGCGCTTTTATAGTCTTTTCGTGGTTTAAAACGCTCAAACATGTGATATGATGTTGCTCCCACGCATTAGGGCGGATGCCAATGTCACCTTACGGTCAAGTCAGGTCATTGACCTTTGATGACCTCGGTGCACTTTTCCGAGTTTAACATGTTTCTAGGATAGTTTCGTTTAGCTGATTTTGAATTAAGCATTTTGCAGCCATTTGAACATTTACGAAGTAGTTTTGATGCCTTCGTATCATGTTACGTAGCTGCCAGTGGTAGTGGACACCTGCTATACGGACGACCATAAGTACTCCTACTGGTTGATCTGACCTGACCTGCCCCGACATGGTCTAAACGCATGAAGACATTATCTATGATCCAAACTAACATGAAATTTGTGATCAGCACACAAAAAAACGTATTACAGCCTTACTTTAGGAGGTTCTGACAGGTCCTGATTTTCCCGTCTTTTGGGTCTGTTACCTGACCTGGGCGGTGTTTCACGGCACGCTGCCAGCCGCTGCCAGCGCTGATGGCACTTTTGGTTTCAATGGAGACATCAACAAGCCTATACCCACAACACTACCGAAGGCTGACCTTAGCTCGCGGAATGCGCTGTCAGCGGCTGTCAGCACGACCGTGAAACACCGCCCTGGAAGGTCAACTAATGACCAAGGACCTTAAAATCGGGTATCATCGGCTTCGTCTCGTCACTCACGGGCAACACGCCTGTTTTTTTTTCCGCGAGCTCTAGCTTAATCAGGGGCCGAACGGCAGGGGGTCCAACCGACACCTCCCAGCCCGCGAAGGCTGCGCCACGCACCGACCCGGAGCGGGCTAATTGGTCGACAAAAGCAATTTGGAGTGTTTTCAAAGTAATATTTAGGCTCGGGTTGGGTGGGCTACCATTTCTATTTTTTTTATTTTTAGTTAAAAAAAATATCGTTTCAGGGCTGTGACGAAAAAATAAGTGGCCTAAATCCGATGAGAAAACAGGATTTGGGGGTACCCTAGGTTTGGTTACTTGCAGGAGTTGGCCCCCCCCAAAACGCAAGTCTGGATCCGCCAGTGCCTCTGATCTAACTTGTCATTCAGACACCTGTCAAGGAGGGTGGTGTTAATAGCTGATCAGGACCTTGTTTTGTGGTTACACTGGATTGCACTGCATTTTAATTTGAAGCGCTCCCTCTCACCACTGGCGAAATAAACTGAACACTTTTTCATATTTCAACTGAGACAGCCTTTATTCTGCCATGTTAACAGCTGCTATCCTGTCACTTCAGATGGTTATTTTTCGAATATTTACAATGCTTTTATATTTCGACTGCCAATTCCGTTAATGTGCCTACGTTTAATAAAGAGGGCAATCCTTCTCTTGATCTCGCCGAATCTGAATGACAGGTAAGTTTTCATGACTAAATCCATTTGGGCTTCTTTGCTCTCAGTCCGCTATGGAAGAATCCCAGGTCTCAGGTTCTGCTGCTGGTAAGGCGGCCACACCAAGTTCGAGATCAGACGACTGCATAGAGATGCCGTCATCTATGCCATCGACGTCAAGTGCCTTCGAGACCGGCTTTAACGCCAAACCGAGCACCGGCTTCAACAACACCAAGTCTGGCATAAAGGACGCAAACGTTCGTATTCTTGATTATCATACCGCGGGACCGGCTGTTAAAGTCAAGTCATCTCGTGATGACGGCGGTACTGACCACGTGCCTTGTATCCTTGTGCGCGGGTGGTGGCCGGCAGAATACCAGCTCGACGGCTGTCACCTGGAGGTGGACTTTCCACCAGCGGCGGCACGGGATGGCATCCGCGATTATTTTCTCCGATGTTTTTGTTCTTGGTTAACAAATATACTGAACTGAACTGAACTGAACTGGCAGCGGCTTCAACGCCAAACCGTGCACCGGCTTCAACCCCAAGTCTGGCAGCAGCTTCAACGCCAAGCCGGGCACCTTAAGCGTTGGACATCCATGATCGATTGCAACTTTGTATATACGAGGTGTATACAATAATGATGTCTATTGCAGATGATTTGGAAACTGTAACCAAACCAATTACTGATCCGAATCATGGAAAAATCGAAAAGGAATGCCATTTTTGCCACAGTTCAATGGTTTTGGACAATTTAATTTATAATTTATAATGATTTTGTACCAAACCAAATACTGATCCAAATCATGGAAAAATAGAAAATATATTTTTTTTGTCACAGTTCAATGATTTTGTACAATTTGAATTATTATAAAAACAAATAATTTAAAGTGACAGGAATAATCTCATTTATTGTCATGTAGGAAAGGCTATATCCCATTTTTGGTGGCGGCTAAATAGAGTTTGCAGCGAAAGCTTATTACGTGTTGATCAATCTTATTATGTAACAGCTGAACGATGTGACATTTTTTTCAACATCAAAGACTTATCTTTTTCATACATATAAACTGCCTCACATAGTACCCTGTCTGCCGGGACGCCGGGGCCAGGGAGGAGACCGGTCACACGCCTACCGAGCGGCTGTCCCCCATCAAGCCGGCTAATGCCGCAAGATCAAAGGTTCGCCGACGATAGCGCAAACAAACCCCACCCGACGCCGAGCCAGCTTCAGACACCCTGGCGCCCTCACATCCTTTCGGGGCCTCTGGCCAGGCCAGCTGCGTCCGACGTCGCTGGAAGTCAGCATCCGGCGAAACATCTGGTGCTGGCTAGTGCGAAAAGCACCGCGTCCGGCGCAGCCAAGAACCGACACCCGGCGGAAATCGACTGTGAAAAACGTCACGTCCGACCAGGAAACAGCGGAGGAGGGGAGAAATCCGAAGCCTCGGCCACGCCGGACGCGCTTCCTTTCGAAGCCCCGGTCAGGGCTGCCGCCGGATGAAATTGCGGTAGCAAGACAGGAAAATCCGGCTTTGGTGGGCCCTGTCACGGAACTCGACCCCCAGCCGGAACCGGAAAACGAAAGGAATAAAACCGGGCCGCAGAGGAGGAGAGAAACAGAATACCCGGGGAGTCTCTGCCGGCCAGACCAGTGGTGCCCTCTCTCTCTCTCTCTCTCTCTGACTCTACTCGTGCAACCCTCATCAAGAACAGCAACAATCTCCATCTTCGACGCCAAAATCAAGTGAGTCGCCAGCAGAAGGCTGCCTGCCACTCCCAGCCTTTCAGCCATGCCCACCGCACACGCATTCTCTCCCCCTCCCCATCTCTACCAAGCATCTACCCCAATCTCGGTCTGCCGTCCCATAGGGTCAGGCCCTGCCACCATTAGCAGATAGACAGCTGTGGGGTAGGATGATGGGAATCGTGGGATGGTGCCGCACTGCCGGAGTGCGGCAATGGTTCATATTACAATTGCTAAGTACGAAATTCATAGAAGCTAATACATAAAAGACGATCAATGAGTTGAGCGGAAATCCCAAAAGTATCACGACCTGAATGCCAAGTGCCAAGTTGGTATCGGTTTGGTAAAACCTTGGTATCCGATTGGCATTTCTTCATTAGTATATAAAATGTCTCTTCGTGTGAGGCAATTTGGAACCATTCATGATGGTAATAATGAGCCGCTGTCCTTATTTGTTGCCAGGTGACTATTGGGCCATGTACAAAGATCCCAGCCAGACGATACTCGGGCATCGTCTGGGATGGGGATGCTGCGAAAGCGGTGCGGAACCTCCTGGTGGCGGTGTCACCCGGGAGGTCCTGGCCAACTCGACACTGACCGGCACGGTCGGAAATGCCGACCAAGAGGGCGCCAGAAACACAAGCTCTCGATAAATATTCAGAACTTGTGCCTTTTTTACATCGGCAAAGTTAGTTCTTGTAACGTGCTCCGTCCAGCGTGTTCGTGTATGGAAACCTTGCGCATGAAACTGTTGGCAAATTGATAGGTACTGGAACTTTTCCGTACTAGTCTCAGTCAACAGCTCTTGTCAGTACACGGATGTGGGTAAATGAATTAATGATTTATCTTCCATTCTTGCCGTTGATGTTGTTCTGGTGATTTTTGTGATTGTCGTTCGATATTGTTCCGCTTCTCATTCGCACTAATTGCTCTGTTGAATCGTCGATCTCCTAATCACCTGTGATTTACACGCGCGCCAACGGCGGCGGAGGCGCGGCACCGCGAACACTCAGGTGACTCCACATTGCGCGCTCCGATCAGGTCGATTGGGCCGAGATCGTTGAGCGTCAACACCGACTGGGGGGTTTAGCTTTCCCTGCTTGGCCTCCGGGCGCCCTTCTCGCGCGGAGTCACCTCCCTGTCCCTCTTCTTAGGTATCCCTCCTTGCATAGACGGTCTCCATATTGCGCGCTCCGGTAAAGGCCCCGTTCCAACAACCGTCGCAGCGCCAACACCGACTGGGGGCTGAAGCATTTACTGCTTGGCGACCCCGGGTGTCCCTCCCCGCGCGGAAACGTCTCCCATCTCCCTCTTCGTCACCCTCCTACACATTAGCTTAAACGATACAGGGTTTTTCCCGCGTTATTTTGGCTTCAGCGCGGGGTTTTTCCCTTTGCAATAGGCGCCGGGTTTTTCAGTTCATAGAACTTTTTTCCTGGCTATTACACCCCACAACTGAACACTGACACCTTGCACAAGTATGACTGTGTGTATGAATGTTAATAAATAAATGAACCAATGTTGTGTTTTCGGTTCCTGTACCTTCTTTCGGCACTTCGGCAACAAGTAAGTACTCCGTTAGCTTTGCCACACTTAGGATAGGCTCCCACGTTGTTATTTGCGCCCGGGTTAACATAAACCGGTTTAACGTAACTTTTGCATCCCGGCCAAAATTGCCGGGTTAACTGTCCAACCGCTCGAGACTGGCGCGAATGCTAAGTGTATCCATGGTACTGCTCTCTATTTGTAGGTATTCCAAACGCTTGCTTTTAACCCGGCAGTTGCTGGGGTATTTCGCCACCCACCGTTTGCTGGGGGGGGGGGGCGTTAAACGCCCCCAGCCGATAACTCGAGAACCAATAGGCGCAGCGAAACGCACGAGGCGGCAAACGAAAGAGCGCGACGAGACGCTTCAGATGAGTACTTTAAAGTTGAATTTTGAGGTCACAGGTCGGGTCAAGGTCAGGTCAAACACCTGAAATCGGGCTTTCAGTAGCATGGACTTCAGGACTTCACAATGGGCGCCTCTCGCCATAAACTCTGTCAAAACGGTGCACAATCCACCCTATAAGACCTACAAGAGTGTCAGCTCCATATAGGGGTCAGTCAAGCATAGGTCAGGGTCAAGGTCAGGTTGTGGCGAGTTCTTACTTCCTTTTATTAGAGGTCTTTGTTCTTATTTTATCACGCCTTATTTGACTCATGTTTATTTTCTTGTCATTGTTGCTGCGCGCGTGAAAAACAATATTTCTTTTTAGCTCAGAAAACCGAGTCAACGTCGATGTTTGAAATTGTTTTTAGTTCAGTGTGCGGCCTACTTTCAAACTGTCATGTTCTTTATTTTCGTCTCTCAATATAATTTTATCATATTTTATCTATTTGTCTCGGCCGCCACATTGGTGACCCCGACGTGATCTGAATTTAACTTTTAAACAGTAAATTATTGCTCTTCAAGATTGTATAGATGTATATCTACACATTCAATGAAGACTTTAAAAGAAGAACGAGGAAGAAAAATATCAAGTAATCGAAAACGAAACGAGATGCATCTACTACGTTACTCACACAAGAAAGACAACCGACCAGACGACCACCTGAATAATCGCCGGTGGTTTCGGGCCGCGCCGCACCCATGCCGCGCCGCCTCCCTCCGCACCGGCTGATCCCAGCGCACCGACCTCAAGCTCGCTTCTCCCAAGAGCGGCTCCGCTGACTTGTGGCCTAACCAAGGTGGATCCAGGCCGCGCTGAGCCACGCCGCCTGCTCCACCGCGGTGCTTCTTATCTTCGTACCTACCTACCTACATACCCAAGCGTTCGTCAACGACATGAACCCATACGTCGCCGCGAACGCAGAACGCAAGTCAGCGAGTCGCAAGCCGCCGTCGCCGGAGTTTCCGGGATGCGCCGTTTCATCGCCGCTCCCGTCCGACGCGGCACGCGCTGTGTCGCCAGTCACCAAGAGCCGGTCTATGCCTATTCTGTCTGAGAACTTGTGATCGATTTTTTTTTAGCAAGATATATATTTACTATACCTACTTACTAGCTCCGCTCTAGGGCGGGGAGTGTTGTGGCGAGTTCTTACTTCCTTTTATTAGAGGTCTTTGTTCTTATTTTATCACGCCTTATTTGACTCATGTTTATTTTCTTGTCATTGTTGCTGCGCGCGTGAAAAACAATATTTCTTTTTAGCTCAGAAAACCGAGTCAACGTCGATGTTTGAAATTGTTTTTAGTTCAGTGTGCGGCCTACTTTCAAACTGTCATGTTCTTTATTTTCGTCTCTCAATATAATTTTATCATATTTTATCTATTTGTCTCGGCCGCCACAAGGTCAACCGGGTAGGCACATATCCCCGAAAATCAAAACTGATATTCGCAGCCTGTGACACATGTTTTATAGGTAATTTGGGGCGTAGAACACGATGGTGACATTCATTTTATCATATGTGTACGTGTTTGGCTCAAAAACTTCAATTTAAGAAATTCATGTATCATGGTCGTGAAGTAGTCACGAAAAATTGCCAAGATTCAGTTCAAGATTTTGGAAAATGCGGAACGATAATCAATAATCGAAGATAGCCATTTGATTGATCATGGTATTGGCAGTCTAATGGCGTTTACAGCATGTCTGTATGTCTATTCTGTGATTTTATATGATTTTTTGAACATATGCCGTTTTTGGTCGAAAACTCAGAAATCATGACGTCACTAAAACCTCGATATCTCAAAAAATTTCCGACCGATTTTTTTGAAACTTTGTCACAATAAACTTCAATCAATTCCCTATAGGTACCCAAAATTTGGCGCGCCTGCGGCGCGCCGTTTTTATGCTATGGCCCGGCGAAAAAAGTGGGGGCGTTTAACGCCCCCCCCCCCCCAGCAACTCGCGGGTTAAGACGCGTATCATTCGGTCATCTACCTCTCTCTCCGACCCCGGCTCAGCGCAGGCACGTACCTATTGACGCGCCTGATAAAGGAGGTGAAGTATTCCTCTGATCTTTACCTACGAGATTACTTCATATGTGTTAAATAAGCGATATTGGCGTTTTTCTTACACGATAGGACGATAGACGATAGGACGATAGACGATAGGACGATAGACGATAGGACGATAGACGATAGGACGATAGACGATAGGACGATAGACGATAGGACGATAGACGATAGGACGATAGACGATAGGACGATAGACGATAGGACGATAGACGATAGGACGATAGACGATAGCGACGATAGGACGATAGGTCCGAACACAAAACAAACACTATCAGAATGTGCCTGAAACGTCTCGTTAGTGGAATAAAAGTCTCGTTATCTGAAATACCACTATCTGGCAACTATCCGTATGTAAACAGGGCTAATGAGAGTATGTCCGGAGTGGAAAGTTTACGGAGCGAGAACTTTCAAATTATGACGTGATTTGACCTTGAAAATAGTGACCTTAGGTCATGAAATTTGGATCGTTCAGAGTTCATATACAGTATACACGCCTACTCACCCACGATACTCCGCACTTCCAGGAGTGGAAATGGGAGGAGGGGGGTGAGGGGGGGGGGCAGAATCTGCGCGCCTCCCCTGCAGGGCTTATAATTATAAGGGTGATTATAATCACCCGACCCTCTCCAGCGCGCGAGTTAAAAAGTAATTTCAGTAGTGCGAGATCATGATCCTCGCTCAGTTTTGTGTTCACAGGTATACATGGATCCCGTAACTTTTTACGGACATCCACGGTCTATGCAGGATGCGAGCGTCCAGCTGGTTGCCAACAACGTGTACGCTCAGGTCCGCCAACTGTTGATGTTCCCGAAGAAGGGCAGGAGAGTTCGCTGGGTTCGGGAGAACATCCGTTTGTCATATGTATGATACTTCAAGGAGAGAGACTCCTGGATGAAGTAATGGGGCATGTCAAAACTTTTGCCGCCAGATGGCAGGACCACCGTTCCAGTCCATGTGAAAATCGAACGAAAAACATCCCCGTAGACAAAACCTGGAGCAAGCTTGCGCCGTTTTCACACAAATGTAAAACACTTTTAGCAATGACGTCATATATAACATGTCTGCCAATCAAAATAGTACCCTGTGATTTTGACGTCACATTAAAAAATATAATAATTCACAGTAAGTTTGATGGCGTCTTGTACTGCGTTTCCCTGTACAGTGAGATAGATGATCGAGAGGAGAGGTTGTTGGTGTTAGTTAAGCGATATAAGTTTTTTTTTTAGGAGATATCATGGAGAAATACGGTCACATGAGAACTGAGCAGCTCAAGGCTCTCCTTCGCCAAAAGGGAGCAAAGGTGACCGGCAAGAAGCGTGACCTTGTGGAGCGCCTCGACGCTTATGACAGGAACACATAGAGCCCAGTGGTGAAACAGAGGTGCAGTTTTCAGTTCCAAAGGAGGTTGAATTAGCAAGTCTGAGTGCTAAGCACAGGGCTGGAATGCCGAATATCGACTATGAGTCCATTCAAGAGTACATGTGTGGTCATGGTGGCCAAATCCATAGGCCACCCCATGTTCAAGGCAAGGTTCGTGAAAAGTGTCATGGTCGGTACACTATCAGGTACCAGCTATTTCCAAGGAATGATACGAGCTGAAATGAGAAAACACATGACATACACTGTAGTGCTATCTCTGGATCATGCAGCGTTTGGCGTCGGTGAGGGTGTGTCCAGAGTGGTGGGTTCGGGAGAACATCCGTTTGTCAGACGTGGGCTACTTCCAGGATAAAACCCTGGATGAAGTGATTCGTTTGGCGTCGGTGAGGGTGTGTCCAGAGTGGTGGGTTCGGGAGAACATCCGTTTGTCAGACGTGGGCTACTTCCAGGATAAAACCCTGGATGAAGTGATTCGTTTGGCGTCGGTGAGGGTGTGTCCAGAGTGGTGGGTTCGGGAGAACATCCGTTTGTCAGACGTGGGCTACTTCCAGGATAAAACCCTGGATGAAGTGATTCGTTGGGCGTCAGTAAGGGTGTGTCCAGAGTGGTGGGTTCGGTACACCAACGAGGACGGTGACGAACTGCATGACAAGGCAGCAGTGGTCAAAGTGCGGCGCCACCGACGTGAAACCCAGTGGGTGAAGACCGATGCAGGTCTACGAGGAGAAATACTGGACCGTGGCGTGTACTTTCTGGTGAAACTGTACCGACAGCGGCACTGATGTGCAGTATGGCAGCGCACAGACAGGACACTTGTAAATCAGACATATGCATGGCCAAGTTAAGGTTAGCTGGGTAGGAGGTGACTTGTGGCGGCAAAAATTCAGTCTGATGACTGAATCTGTGTGCCGTTTGGCAGCGGCCCTGTTTGCCCGCGTCATATTGTTTGCTGTCTGACCATAATGCATGTGTACTTACGGATGTTTGTTTCCTCCTTCAGTTGGTCATCAGCTCATCGGCCGTTCAGCATGGACGTGCTCGAGGGTAGCGACCCAGAGGCACACCGATGGCTCTCGCGGCACCTCCGACGCTCGGCGCCCCCGCTGCACCTCCTAATAGGAGACTCGGTGGCGCGGGATGCCGGACTGAGATCCAGACTCGGCCGGCACCAGTTCCTCAACCTGGCCAGAGTTGTTGTTGTTAATTGGGGCTTTAGGGCGCGCCGACTACTTAGGTCATTTTGCGCCCATAGCGTCGTTTTAATAAAACAAGTGTGTCAAAAGAGAGAACCTTCTAGATACGAGTACTAAAAAGTAAAAGACTCGATATAAAAGAGCAAGGTAAGATAAAGCAGCGCAAGAGTGTCGTCCTAGACAACTGACTAGATGTAAGGACTAGAGAGGACTAGTTGGTTTTAATGTCAGGTCGAGTAAATCGCTTGGAAGTTGATCGAACGGATAAAGGAAAAAATGTTGCCGGATAAAACCCAGGGTGAGTCGTCACCCAGAAGGTGGCGGATAGTGGTATCCGGAGCGATGCGCCCGAGATAGCGTGTCCGGTTCGGTTCAGCGAGAGGACAAGATAAAAGCACGTGAGAGACAGTGAGAGGCACGGCACACCGACTGCATGTGGGTTGTTCCTCTCCACGGAGGAGATAGCCATGAGTCGCGTACGTATGACCAATACGTAATCTGCAGAGGGCCACTTCCTGGTGCCTGTTGCTTTGGAAGCAAGACTGCCAGGGCTCCAAGGTAGGCTTCACGCTCCGCAGCTTCCCAGATCCTTGGAGATGCCACTCTGCCTGCCAGCTTGACATCGTGAAGGTTTGGATGGCTGGGTAAAAATCACGAGCCGGCAGGGGCAAACGCCGAAGGCATGGAGCCGCGGCCGCGCGTCTCGCGGCCGCGTCGGCGAGCTCATTGCCAGTTATACCCACATGGCTTGGAATCCAGCAAAACTTAATAGTTTTGCCTGACTGCTCCACCGACGTGAGCCGAGATAAAATGTCTTGGACTATCGGATTGTCTGGGTTGAACCTCCGTATGGCCAGCAGGCTGCTGAGAGAATCCGATAAAATGAGGTAAGACAAGTTGTCAGACACCTCGATAAAACACAACGCCTTCTCGATTGCAACGAGCTCGGATGAGAAAACGGAGGCAGAGGAAGGCAATGAAAAAGTGCGCGTGTCGCGACCAGCCACGAAAGCGCAGCCGACGCCGTCCTCCGTTTTCGAGCCGTCTGTAAACACCGAGATAAAACCGTCGTATGACGCAATGTGTTCCAATGCCCGTGCTCGTTGCACACATGGCGGCAGGTCGTCCTTTTTGACCTCAGAGAGCGTGAGGTCTACTTGCGCTGGAGCGTATTTCCATGGCGGAGAGGGCGTACCCCACGTACGTCGCACTTCACGGAACTCTATGTTGACTGTAGAAAAGAGCTCTTTTATGCGCAATCCGAAGGAGACCGATTGTCGCACTCTGTCAAGACGATTAAAATCAGGAGAAAAGACGTACGGATACGTCGGATGTCCTGGGAACTGGCGGAGTTTCAGTGCGTACCTCATCCCCAGCATCTGACGGCGGAGAGATAGTGGCGGTTCGTGTGCCTCGGCGAGGAGGCTGCTCTTGGGCGACGTGCGGAATGCACCTGTGGCAACACGTAGCGCCGCGTGGTGCACGGAGTCAAGAGCCTTTTTACTGGATTCGCTGGCAGAGTCGTAAACAAAGCATGCGTAATCCAGTTTCGATCGGACGATCGACCGATATAAAAGAAGGAGCGTCCTGCGGTCCGCACCATAAGATGTGCGGGCGACACATTTTAAAACGTTCAGGGATTTAAAACATCGTTCCCGAAGCGTTCTAAAATGTTCTCTATACGTCAAACGACTGTCAAAAAATATTCCAAGAAACTTTGCCACCGGTCGAGTAGGAATCACCTGTCCACGGAGCTTGATTCCCAAGGCTAAGTCGTCGCAGCGGCGACGGCAAAAGTGCATAGCGACGGTCTTCGTTGTTGAAAAACGTAGGCCGTTGTCGTCGCTCCACCTCTCTAGACGGGTTACAGCGAGCTGCAACTGTCTGGCAACGTGACGGGCGGTCGTGGCAGAAAACCAGATCGCGAAATCATCGACAAATAGCGATCTGCCGATGGATGGTGCAAGTTTGTCGCCAATATCATTGATCGCCACAGCGAACAGCGCCACACTGAGAACTCCGCCTTGGGGAACTCCGTTCTCTTGAGTAAAACTGCTCGAAAGACTACTGCCAACTCGGACTTTGAACCGACGACCCGATAAAAAGTTCTTGATAAAGAGGCCCATCCGGCCGCGTATGCCGTACTTGTGTACTTTGGAAAGTATTCTGTGTCGTAACACTGTATCATAGGCCGCCTCAATATCAAAGAACAGTGCTCCAAGGTGCTTCTTTTCAGTAAAACAGGTGCGTATCTCGGTGTCGAGGGCTAAAATGTGGTCAACAGGGCTGCGGTGCTTTCTAAAACCGCACTGGGCGTTTGTAAAAACACCGTGATGTTCCAGAAACCAGCTAAAACGCACATTGACCATCTTCTCCATCAGCTTTGAAAGCGATGATGTGAGAGAGATGGGCCGATAGTGGAGAGGGTCATGTCCGGACTTGCCAGCCTTCAAGATAGGAATGATATTGGCTTCCCGCCAGGTCTCAGGGAAAGTGCCAGTCTCCCAAAGCGAATTGAAAGTTGCTAGCAGCGCCTCGAGGGCAACCGCCGGGAGATGACGGAGCATGTCGTTGTGGACAGCATCCGGACCTTCTGAGACGCTGCGCAACGAGCTGATGGCAGACGTGAGCTCAGCCATAGAAAAAGGCTCGTTGTACACCAAATTTTCAGCTGTGCTGAAGTCCACGGCGGCTGGTGCAGGACGTGAGGACGGCTCTCCTCGGCAGCGCTGATAGAGTGCACGGCCTATCGTCTCTGCGACGTCTAAAGGGTGGGATATGTCCGTGTTGTTCACTCTTAAAACCGGAAGCGGAACAGAGCTGAACCGGCCTTCAATGCGCTTCATGCGTGCCCATATCTGGGTCGTAGGAGTAAAACGGTTTAAGGAACTCACGTACGTGCGCCATGAAACAGCCTTTGCCTCTTTTAAAACGCGACGGGCAAGAGCCCGCGCTTTCTTAAAAGCGATGAGGTTCTCAGTAGTACTGCTCCGGTCAAACTTTCTAAAAGCGCGCTTCCTGGCACGAATCGCATCTCCGCATTCCTTGGTCCACCACGGGACCGGAGGACGACGAGGCTGACTCGACGTCTTGGGTATGCACCCGTTTGCGGAGTCAATGAGTAAACATGTAAAATCCTCTGTAGACATCACAGAGGCGTCGGCTCTGGATAAAACCGTGGCCTCTACGGCGGCCTGGAATTCGCCCCAGTCGGCCTTCCGAATATTCCACCTGGGTGGACGGTTGCCTGACACTGGGGACTCCTGGTGCTCCAGCCACACTGGGAAGTGGTCGCTCCCGAGTGGGTCGTCATGGACGGACCAGGTAAAAAGCTGAGCTAGCCGCGGACTGACTAAGCTCAGGTCCAGAGCCGATGTTTGACCGGAGGGTGTTGTAAAATGGGTGCGCTGTCCTGTATTTAAAATACACAGCGCCTCATCGCGGATAAAAGATTCTAAAAGTCGACCACGAGTGCCAGTCGTGTCGCATCCCCACGCCAGGCTATGGGCATTAAAATCGCCGACTACCAGGACCGGAGGTGGAAGCTCATCGACAAGTCGATGCAGCTCAACCACCGGGAGCGCTATACCTGGTGGTAGGTATAAAGAGCACACTGTCAGTTCCCGGTGGTTGAAATCAACTCTGGCGGCCACCGCCTGCAGGGGAGTCTGCAGCGGCACCTGGCGAGCAGGTACGCTGTGGTGAACCGCCAGAAGCACACCTCCATGGGCAATGGTAGGGGTGTCCAGGTCTCTTCTAAAAACAGAGTAGCCCTTGATGGCAAAGGTAACGTTTGGCGCTAGCTTGGTCTCCTGGAGACCTAAAACAAGGGGTGTGCGCCAACGGATAAGAGACTGTAGGTCCTGGTAGTTGGCCCGGAGGCCTCTACAGTTCCACTGTAGAATAAAAGGCGTGGTTAAAAAGGCGCAAAAAGGGCGCGTATAACATGAGGCAAAGGCGCACACAGATACCTGACTGACCACAAAAAAGGTAAAAAGCACCGAGAGAAATGCACCTGGTAAAAAAGCGCAATAGCGCGAAAAAGATAAAAGGATAAAAGAGGAAATGACTAGACTGAAAGACTAGACTAGGTCCTCTAACTCCGAGGAGGCGCTCCCCCCGTAACGGATACGGGGATGCCCCGAGCCCTCTCGGTGTAGCCTCCCTTCAGCAGAGGCAGATCGGGCGTGGCTCGAGCCCTGCTGGGGCTTTTTCGCCCGGGGGGCGTCACCCTCCGAGGGTGACCAGCTCGGGGGCGTCTGCCGCTTGGCGAGGCGCCCTGGAGCCGCGGAGGTCTGTTGCCGCCCCGACGGGGATGTCGAGGCGGCGGCCTGTGTCCTCGACACAGGCGTCTCTGGCAGCGGCGGTGGTGGCCGCCGTTGCGGAGGTGGAGGAGGCGGCGGGGGACCCATGATGGGCCGAGTCCCCGCCTCAGGTGTCTCCGGGGTGTCAGCGGCAACAGCCGCTTTGGCACTCCCGGAGGCGGAGTCGGCAGACGAGGCTTCCTTAGCCTCGAGGGCCTTCTGGACGAGGCGAGCCCTCCTCGCCTCTCGTGCCCTCCTCTCCTCCTCCCCCCGCCGCAGCGCCTCCTGCACCGCCGTGGGCGGTCGGGGGCGGGGCGGGGTGGGTGGCGCCTTACCCTGCGCCGGGGGGCGCCGACCACCCTGTCGGCGCTGGACGACGGCCCAGCCGTCTCCATCACCGTTCGCGGCTGGAGCGGGACTGGGTGGACCCCACACTGACTCTTGAGCAGCCTGCTCTGTGTTGCTCGGCGGCGCATGAGGCGCCGTGGTGTCCGCTGAGTCACCAGTGGCTACGACGGTGAGGCCGAATCGTTTGAGAAGCTGCACGAGCTGTGCCACACTCATCTGGGAGGCATCGGTAGAGTTTGTGACTCTCACCTTCTGGGCATACGAGGTCTTCGGGTGACTCTGGTTGTACACCTCCCGGGCCTCTTTGAAAGACAAATTTCTGGTAGCCTTGATGGTCATGATCTCTTTCTCCTTGACGTATGCAGGGCAAGACCTATCATACGCGGAGTGCGGCGTCTGCCCCTCTCCGCAGTTGACGCATCGGGGGGTCTCCGAGTCACAGGTTTCGTCAGTGTGGTCCTGCGAAGCACACTTGGAGCACGTGGGTCTTCCTCGGCAGTTATCCTTTGTGTGGCCGAAACGTTGGCAGCGGAAGCAGCGCATGGGCGCTGGGACGAAAGGCCGCACGCGAACCTTCACGTAGCCCACGCGAATCTCACTCGGCAAGTCAGTGGAGTCAAACGTCAGAATTATGTTGTTGGTCGAGACCGTGCCTCTCTTCGTCATGATGCGGCGAGCCGCTGTCACGCCGAAATCAGCGAGCCCGTCCGCAATGTCCTCGTCGCTCACTCCCCTCAGATCGAAACAGTTAATGACCCCTCGTGAGGAGTTCTTAGATCGGTGAGGTTCCACTGTAAGCGGGATGGAGACGAGCCTCCGGCCGGATGCCCGTCCCTCGGAGAACACGAAGCGAGTAGCGTCCAACGCTTTCGCCGCCTCCTCGCTTTTCCTGAACTCGACCTCCAGCGCGCCATCACGCATCCGGTCACAACGAACGATTGAACCAAACCGGTCGCAGCCATCCTTCCGCTGGAAGGGCGACAGAGAGCTCAGCTCCCTGTCTGCGCTCCGGAAGATAAGGATCTTAGGAGATCGTGGACCTTTGTCGAGCACCGTTCGCCTGTCGGCCGAGGCCAACGGGCGAGGATCGGCCGAGGCCGAGGGATTGGACTGGGGGGAAGGGGGATCGGTCAAGTTATCCATGTGAAAGAGTTGGTCTCCGCCAGCTCGGCCGCCGACGCTCCGCAACGGCGCCGCTACAAGGCCTAGGACGGCCGAGCTGACTGTACGGGACTTGGCGGCACCTTCCGCGGGGGAGAGAGAGACTCACCACCCCCCACGGTCGGATACCGCCTCCTCCCTTGACGCCTAGCCGAGTCACCGCCAGGGGCAGCGACAGATCAGTCCCACCGACGGAGGACGAGCACAAGTGCCCGAACCCCGCCGGCGACACCTCTCAGACACCACCCCCGGCGGCGTCACGACTGGGAATGGCTCCTCAAGTGCGGCGCCCCACTGAGTGTCCCGCCCTTACAGAACTCAGGGCCAAAGAGGCGTGTTGCCCAGCCACCGCGACTGGCTCCGCACGGTGGGGGGCTCAACCTCCAGGATCCCGTTGTCCTGGGGTACGGGTCGGCTCGCCTAGCCTAGTAAAACCGGCTGGTACCCGAGGGGACGCCACTCCCCTTACACTAGCCCAACTCGGCTGTGTTCCTGCGGGTGCAAAAACAACGAAAAAAGGTAGGAAAAGAATCAGAAAGCTGTGATCGAACGAAACGCGGACATCCGGTGAGAAGCAAAGCAAAAGCAAACAGAGACCGCTCAAGAGAAACAAAACCACGAAAACCAAGAAAAATCGGGCCGTACCATCTGTCCGACCAGCGATCAAAGCAAGTCGTAAGCAAGCATGGGTCAAGCTGGGGCCGAGGGGGCGCTACTCCCCTTGCTGGCCGAGGCCAAGGCCGCCGCGGGGCAAAGGCCCAAGGAACCCAGTCCAACAGCGACCCCGGCCACTGCCAACCCCCTGCGGGGCCAATCCTGCAGACTATCCATCCAGTAAGCAAGGCAAGTCCAGGTCAAAACGCGCGTCGAGCTGGGGCCGAGGGGGCGCTACTCCCCTTACTGGCCGAAGTCACAGCCGCCGCACAGCCGGAGCCAGATGACCCCGGCTAAGCAGCAGCTCCGACCACGGTCAGCCCCCTGCGGGGGGACACACGGGCTTCGACTGCCGATGAGCTCCACACCATCCTGGACCGCTGGACGTCGGAGGCGGAGAGACCGGGTGGCCGACGCCCTTCAGCTGCCCATCTGGCCGGCCATGACGGCGGCCTTCCCGGACCGCTGAGCAGTGAGTTGTGAGTGAGCGCGCCGAGTCGCGACACTCCGACACTCGACGAGTGTGTCGGAGAGTGCGGTGTGACGCTCCTGTCTCGCCTTTGAAGCCACGCTGTGAGTTTTTCTGCACCGGTACGGTGCTTTAACCGCTACTTCGTATCAATTCCCGTGATGAGACATCCACAGTCGGTCTTGCGGCCTCTGACCCCGCCAGATACACCTACCCCTCCGGAACCACCAGAACCACCGTCCCCACCCTCCCCGGTATCGGATCATGTTCAGGATCCAACGTTCAATCCATATGATTCGGACAGCATGTCACTTCCTGTAGCTGTAAAATCAACGTCCTTTGTGGACGACTGGTCGGATTCCGACTGGGACATGGAAGGTTAACCTCCGGTCGGAGCCCGAGTAGCAACGCGACGTATGATGCAGGAGGGGCTACCAGGAGGTAGCACGGACGTGTGGGTGGAAGTGGGCACTGCCGCCGCTTCCCGCGCGCCCGCCGCCTCCACCTCAGGCGCGCCAACCGCCGCCGCCGCCTCAGGTGCGCCCGCCGCCGCCTCCGCATTCGCGACCGCCGCTGCCGCCTCACTCGCGCCAGCCGCCGCCGCCTCAGGCGTGCCCGCCGCCGCCGACGCCGCCTCACTCGCGCCCGCTGCCGCCACCTCACACGCGCCCGCTACCGCCACCTCACACGCGCCCGCCGCCGCCACCTCACGCGCGCCCGCCGCCGCCGCCTAACGTGCGCCTGCAGTGGACAGCTTCCTGCCTGCAGAGGGCTGGACCACGGCAGTGGCACTGTGGTGCCCTGTCGTCGCCCGTGTAGTTCAGCGCGACCACCGGCGGAAACATGTCGCCCAGTGCCCTGGCGGCCAGGACTGCCCACTGGCCGGGGAGATGAGGACTATCAAGGACATCGAAGTGTGGTCCGCGCCGACCTCCAACACGGAACGGACGTGTTCCTGCGGAGAAGTGATTCGAAGCGGAGGGTACGGGCTGAGAAAGTGCCTGAGCCGGCACCTCAAACGCAACAAGGTTCATGAAGGGGATGATCAGGGAGAAGTGCTCATCAAGGTACTCAACACTGGGCACCGACTGGTGGCCAGGACGTGGGCCTGCGCCCAGGCCACTGGCCTCCCTCTGCTAAACGGCCCAGAAGTTCCGAAGCCCCCTGGCCCAACTCAAGACGGTGAGACTGCCGGTTCGTCTGAAGCAGCTCCAACACGCTACGTGACACAGCGGGAAGATCTGCATCGCTTGTCTGTGGAGCGGGTGGGGCCCTTCAGACCCGAATGGAGCGTCATGAACATTCCGTTCAAGAACGTGCACACCAAAAGGCAGTACACGCAGCACCTGACGCGCCTGCTACGTGCATCGAACATCCTGGATCACGACAAGCCTCTGGAGAGCCTCGACTTTCGGGTCTTGATGGCGGACACATCCTCGCAAGAAGCGTTGCGCAGCGCCCTGTCGGATTTTTTTAGAGAAAAGTATCCGACCGGGTATATGATGTGTATGTCGCTCAAGTGGGTGACCAAGATGATCGGGGGCCGGATCATCGTGGTTCCCGATGACTTGGAGCTGCGCTGGCAGGGGTACCTCGAGGCTTTCAACAAGCTCATTGACTATGAGCTGACGATGGCGGCCGACTCCAGAAAAGAAGCGAAGCGCGCCCGTCGGGACCGGAAGGTGCAATCCTACCAGAGCGACCCCGGCAAGGAGGGTCGCGCCAAGGTCCGAGAGCGGGGTCTACACTGGCTCCGAGAGATAAGAGAAAACTGGTTCACGGCGAGCCAAGAAGATCTGGAGCCAGTGGCGCTGCTTTTCGCCCAAGTGCTCTTCATACTATCCAACTTGTTCCAAGGCCAACGGACACAGGTGTTCGCGGAAGTAACAGTGGACGAGTTCCGCCGAGGCGAAGACACGGAGCTAGGACGCTTCGTTGAGCACATGGGCGGGAAGACGAAGGACCAGCACGGAAGCGCGGTTGCGTTCTTCCTAAAGGCGGAAGCAGATCTGACGGCGTTCTACCTCAAGTATATGAGGAAGCACCTCCGAGACGCACCAAAACCGCAAGTCTTCCCCATCCAACGGTACCTCGCCCAACTGGGCCAGTCGCGCCAGCTGCTGGCCATCATCGGCATCGGCGCAGATGAGCTCAAGGCCATTATGGGGGTGGGGAGCCGCCGCTGGCACAACACGCTGTCGGTGGAGAAGATGCGGGCAGGGCAGCTCACGTATCCTGAGTTTGAAAACCTCTGCAGCCTCCGCCGCCACTCGGCCCCGACCGCTCAGCGGGATTATAACATGGAGTCCCGCCGCGAGCGGGACATCGAGGGCGTGAAGCAGTTCGTGGCCATGGCAGGCGTCGACCGTGACCCCCGCTCCAGCGTGGAGCCATTTGTCTTGGCGGACATCGTGGCGGAAGAACCAGTCCCCCACGACTCACCCGAAGACGCCTCTCGCCAAGAAGACGACTCTCCAGGAGCTGAATCCTCGCCTCCCCCACCGAGCCTCGCACCTCCGGCTACAGACGTGGTCCCACCAAACCCCGCTCCTCCGGCTACGGATGTGGCCCCACCGAGGGAGCATTTTGAAGTCATACACGCCCGGCTGACCACGGCGCCCGCTATGCCCTCCAGGGGCAGGGGGCGCAGCTCCAACCGCCCGCGGAGCCTTTCTGAGCTCGCATATGCTAAAATGCTACTTGAGAGGGGAGTTCCGTCAACGACAACGGCTATTACTCACTGGATGCAAGAAAACGACTTCCAATGGAGCGAGGTCAGTGGGCGACACATCACTGCCCTCTGCCTCAAGCTCAAGGACCTACAGAAAAAGTGATGAGTGTAGAGGACTGATCAGTGTAGCACTGTAGAGGACTGATGTCCCGTCCTGGGCGCCCTGCCGCAGGTGCCCGGGAACCGGGCCCATGTTTGTCGGGCCTGGTGGGCATACCCTGGCCCATCAGGCCACCTGGGTGTGTATCTGGGTTGGTGTTTGTGTGCATGAGTGTGTTTGCGTCTGTGATGATGTGTGAACATGTGTTGTTTGAGTGTACGGTATGTATGTTTTCGTTTCCCTGGCTTCCCCGCGGGTAGAGGGTTGAGGCCGGCCCCGAGGCAGGTAAAGTTTCCGCCACATTCCAAACGCGGATAAGTTTCCGGGCGGCATAAATCCGCCTCGGGGCCACCTGGGTGTGTACTTCAGCGCCAAACGCCGAAAGTTTGTAAGTCATGCCAGGCGGGTCCTGGCAAAATCTCTCTCGCGGATCGGACCGTACAGCAAGCACATGACTGTCGACATCATGTCTGACAACATGCCGGAGGCGACGCACCGTAACTACCGATACAACCTGCGCACCCTGCTGATAAGAGCGGGCCTGCTGACCAAAAACAAAGGGCTGGAGTCGTTCGACTTCCGATATCCGCTCTGGTCGCCCGAAAACGTCGAAAAAGTGCGGTTTGTTCTTGAAACAGTTTTCAGTCGCCACCCTGCCACTGGCTACATGATGCTGAGCGCCATTAAACATATCCTCTGCATCATCCCGCGCCGGGTATTCCTGCTTGGTGACGACCAGGCCGTGGAGTGGACCAGCCTGGTAAATATCGTGACAGAGACACTTAACCCAGGAACGCCCAACTGGACATTTTTGTCCAACCGTGTCTCTCTGCAGTGCAGGGAACCCACAGCGTGCGACAGTGGAGCCATCTTTTAACAGCGGCCGGTACAAGCCGAGAAAGATCCAGCAAAACGTTTTAGAATGATTCCGAGCTTATCGGTCCAGTTTTGAGCGAGACGTCGAGCATCCAAGTCGCTCGCTGGATTTAGACCCCAAATCGCGATGACGTCACATGACGAAAGGTAAGATGTCATGGCACTGGAGTATTAGCCAGGTAAATTATCAGTGTATTCATGTTTGGGAGACTTTGTCCCATGTTTTGATGCGCTAGCTTGTTCTCCCAGTTGCGTTGCATGATCATTAGAAAAGAAATTGCAAAAATTGGACAAAATTGTCCACGTGGGCATTGCTGTGTACAAAATAGAGCTGGCTTGCATAAATGCTTATTTGGTATTATCTGTTACAGCACTTTCAATGGCTCCATTCCTGTTTCAGACACAAGACAGAGACACTGAATGATGTCCTTGACATGGTTGAAGAAGATGCCAGCGGAGATGAAGTGGACGTCATCCTCATCCCTCCAGAAGGTGACGTATCTGACGGCTACTCCGGACCGGAGGACGAAGGCGAGGGCGACCCCGACCATCTTTCTGCCCCCATCCTGAAGTCTGAAGCTGAACTTCAGCGTCGCAGGAGTTCAAGGACTGAGACCACTCACCAGCCTACCTTTACTAATTTATTAACTATGATTGTCCCTGTTCCTATTCCCTGCCCGCCAGTAGCGCCACCTGTATATGAACTTGCACCTCATCATGTTCACTGTTTGCTCAATATACCGCCGGTGGAAACCGGTCATGGATTCAAATAGGCTCGATCATCAGGACACTGAAATATCCGACGGTGCTGGAATGCACGGCTGCAATTCGGCAGGAGTGGAACCTCGCGCGTCGTTCTTGGAGGGACGTCAAATACAAAACTTATAATATGATCATAAAACACAAGCGAGACATGGGAATTTAGAGGAATATACCCAGTCGGTGCAGCGCTCATGCAGCTACTCATCGGCGACAGCTTCGCCTTCTGGCCGGCGCAGCGCTGCGCTCTCGGACCAACGGCGGGCCATCACCGGCTCCCTCCGACTGGTGAGGGAGCACGTAACACCCCTTCTGATGGCCTGCTGTCAGGATCTGTGGGACCTGATCATCCTGCTGGAAGGCGGGACAGAGCCGCTCCCAGACCGCCAGCTGCGGCTCTGTCTGGGACGGCTGCTCCTCCGGCTGGCTGTGTTTGAAGGTATCCGTCTCCGCCCCACGGCTCCCTGCTGGGGGGCCGTCCCTCACGAGCCCCTCACGCTCACCTCACGCTGAGCAGCCCGCCCCTCACGCCGGCATCCCCGTCGCCGGAGCCGTGGTCGCCGCCGAGTGAGATGTCCTCGGCGACAGCGGGGTCATTACCCCGCTATACGCCAGAGCCGCCGCTCCCGGATCCCCGGGACGTGCAGATTGAAGAGTTGCGGCGCCAAGTTATCAACTTAGAGACAACGCTGCAGATCAAGGAGGTGAGGTACTTGGGAATTTGAATAATGTTTTTCTTTTGTACTCAGTTTTCCGTGTTAGTGCTAAAGATGTGAGGCACTTGGGAGTTTTATACTATGGAGAGCGTCAACCATCTTTTAATGAACTGCGCTCCGAATTCCGATGCATGCAAAGGCATGAAAACGAATCAGGAGCTCCTGAAGCATCTTTTGCTGCACCAAGCTGCTGTCACAAAACCGTACCTGGACCTGGTCATCCGTATCTGGCTCATCATTCCGCCCGAAAGTGGAAGCATGGTCAGCGCAGTCAAAGAAGTGTTCGGCATGCACCGGCAGTTAACCCACGCCAATGCAGCCATGGAGCCGGCCATTCGTTGGAACGGCCCTGATCTGTGCAGTGCTGACCAGCTTATCGGAGCAGTCGTGGCCAGACTGCAGCTGGGCCGGACCACGAACAGTGGCAGCTCGGCCCTCCTCGCCGGGGAAGTGCTACGGCGTCACTTGGGGAAGTGTGCGCGCGATCGCGGGCGTTTTTCAGAGGAGCGTCCCAAAAAGCAGTGAGACATGCTCAAAAGAAAATGTATCCTTGGAGCACAAGCCCCCGCGGACGTCCAGTCCGCACCCCCAAGTTGGAGAATCGTCCTAGTGCACGGGGAAGGGAGCAGAGGTCGTTGGCCACTGGCTCGTGTATTAGCTCTCATTCGTGGACGGGATGGAATCCCGAGAGCTGCTATCATATCATTGCGGGGTCGTCAAACAAGGAGACCCGTGACAAAAGTATACCGCCTGGAGGCATCCCCCGACTTCACCACATAGGGCTCACTGACTTCCCGTCCAACATTGAACGACCCAAACAATTGGTGACGCATACTAGAGTACGTATTAGTGTCCGACTCATACAGGGCGGGAAGTACCAGTGCGGAGAGGGCTCCGACGCGTGCAATTCATACCTACTCATTTGCAATATTACTCTACACATTTCATAATTATCCCGTTTCTTTTACGCTGTCTTTGTTTTACTTGTCAGGATGTCCTTGGAAAACACCCATTTTTGTTGTGTTTGCTGATGCCTTCTCATTTCGGAGAACGAGATGGACGTCATATGCCTTCAGAACAACGAGGCGGACCAGTGGTTCGCGGAGCAGGCGGTGCCGCTGGAGCCAGTGCGAGACCCAGGACCCAGGACAGCACTTGAACTTTCGATGGTTGATTACATGGCGGCACAGGGGGTCGCCCCCAAAGTGTCTGCCATCCGACACTTCCAAGCAAACCACCCGAAGATGACATTCACCAGGCCGTTGCCCTCCGTGGTCCTAAAGCTCCGCGATGTGGCGGCGGCCATGCAGTAACACACAGGCAACGCGTCCATGAGGTTTTACTTGGAGGAGCCGGGCCAGCTGAACCCGTACCAGAGTGGGCTGCTGGCGTTTTGCCGGCGCCACTCCGTGAACGTGGCTGAGCAGCACTACGAGCAGCGAAACCGGCGGCACACGTATCCAACTGCGCAGCGGGATCTCCTCGCGGTCGCCTCCCGTGTGCTCCAGGAGCCTGCCGCCGCTGAAGAACCCGCGGCCGGCCAACAGCAGTAGATGCATCTGCACTCAGTACCAAAAACTTGGTTTTGGCAGCTTCGTCTTCTGGGCGGCGCAGCGCTGCGCTCTCGGACCAACGGCGGACCATCACCGGCTCCCTCCGACTGGTGAGGGAGCACGTAACACCCCTTCTGATGGCCTGCTGTGACGACCTGTGGGACCTGGACATTCTGCTGGAAGGCGGGACGGAGCCGCTCTCAGAACGCCAGCTGCGGCTCCGTCTGCAACGTATGCTCCTCCGGCCGGCTGTGTTTGAAGGTATCCGTCTCCGCCCCACGGCTCCCTGCTGGGTGAGCTGGTGGAGTTACGGCATCCCCCGCCTGGCCCGTGCCCCCCCCCCCTCGCCCGCTCCAGTGGTATCACCACATGTACTCGGGGACACACCAACAGCAGTGTTACCTGTACATGGCCTTGAGTGTCACCGGTCGGTGACGCCGTCATGCTCGACGTGACGCTGCTCACCCGGCTCCTCATCGACTCTGTCTCCCTCCGACTGGTGAGGGAGCACGTAACACCCCTTCTGATGGCCTGCTGTCAGGAGCTTTGGGACCTGGACATCCTGCTGGAAGGCGGGACGAAACCGCTCTCAGAGGCTCCGTCCTGTGGCTCTGTCTGGGACGGACGCTCCTCCGGCTGGCTGTGTTTGAGGGTATCCGTCTCCGCCCCACGGCTCCCTGGTGGGGGGCCGTCCCTCACGAGCCCCTCACGCTCACCTCACGCTGAGCAGCCCGCCCCTCACGCCGGCATCCCCGTCGCCGGAGCCGTGGTCGCCGCCGAGTGAGATGTCCTCGGCGACAGCGGGGTCATTACCCCGCTATACGCCAGAGCCGCCGCTCCCGGATCCCCGGGACGTGCAGATTGAAGAGTTGCGGCGCCAAATTATCAACTTAGAGACAACGCTGCAGATCAAGGAGGTGAGGTACTTGGGAATTTGAATAATGTTTTTCTTTTGTACTCAGTTTCCCGTGTTAGTGCTAAAGATGTGAGGCACTTGGGAGTTTTATACTATGGAGAGCGTCAACCATCTTTTAATGAACTGCGCTCCGAATTCCGATGCATGCAAAGGCATGAAAACGAATCAGGAGCCCCTGAAGCATCTTTTGCTGCGCCAAGCTGCTGTCACAAAGCCGTACCTGGACCTGGTCATCCGTATCTGGCTCATCATTCCGCCCGAAAGTGGAAGCATGGTCAGCGCAGTCAAAGAAGTGTTCGGCATGCACCGGCAGTTAACCCACGCCAATGCAGCCATGGAGCCGGCCATTCGTTGGAACGGCCCTGATCTGTGCAGTGCTGACCAGCTTATCGGAGCAGTCGTGGCAAGACTGCAGCTGGGCCGGACCACGAACAGTGGCAGCTCGGCCCCGCTCGCAAGTGCTACGGCGTCACTTGGGGAAGTGTGCGCGCGATCGCGGGCGTTTTTCAAAGGAGCGTCCCAAAAAGCAGTGAGATATGCTCAAAAGAAGATGTATCCTTGGAGCACAAGCCCCCGCGGACGTTCAGTACGCACCCTCAAGTTGAAGAAATCGTCCTAGTGCACGGGGCACTGGCTAGTGTATTAGCTCTCATTAGTGGACGGGATGGAATCCCGAGAGCCGCGATCATATCATTGCGGGTCGTCAAACAAGGAGACCCGTGATAAACCTATAGTACCTGGAGGCATCCCCCGACTTCACCACATAAGGCTAATTGACTTCCCGTCCAACATTGAACGACCCAAACAATTGGTGACGCATACTGGAGTACGGTTTAGTGTCCCACTAATACAGGGCGGGAATTACCAGTGTGGAGAGCGCTCCGACGCGTGCAATTCATACTCATTTAACTCAAGAAACTCAAGATTACGAAACGATATTTATTTTTAATCGTAAGTCGTTTCGCGTTTCTTCAGTAAGATTCGGGTAGCATACCAACATGCCCCGACCCCCTACACTCGCTTCTGCCTATGGTGATCCCCCCGGGGTGGGCGATCCAGAAGTGGAGTTGCACACCACCGAGGATGAGGACAGCCCCTACAGCGACTCCCTGGATTCGATTCAACACGAAGCGTACTTCTCGAGCGAAGACTCCACGGATTCTGTCTCTTGTACTGACATTGTACCGGAAAAAAACGTCCCCATCGTTGACTATTCCGAAAGTGACAGTGACGAAGAGGCGGCAGAGTCCTGGTGGGCGGGCTCCGGGGGATGGTGTCGGCGACTCTGCGGTTGCCTCCAGCCCGGCTGCTGCCAGGTCAGAACTGGCAGCTGCCGGGCCTTCTTGTTCTTATGACTCCGTCTCCGCTGACTCGATTCATCGTCCCTTGAGGCCGCTGCTGCCGCCGCTGCCTCAGAGCCTGCCGTCGCTGAGCAGCCCGTGGCCGGCCCCTCCAGCGAGGACTTCAGTGCCGATAACAATTCACCGACGCCGTCTCAACAGCCTGAGTAAGTATTTATTTGCAATTATAAATTTATTTTCTGTTGATTTTCTATTGAATTTTCTGTTCATTGATTTTGCTTTTCACAGGACGGACATGGACCCTGAACTTGTGCCGTACTTTTCAAGGCCAGACAGCAAAGAGAAGCTCAGGCGCCAAAACAACGGCGGACCATCACCGGCTCCCTCCAACTGGCGAGGGAGCACGTAACTACCCTTGTGATAGCCTGCTGTCAGGATCTGTGGGACCTGGACACCCTGCTGGAAGGCGGGACGGAACCGCTCTCAGAGGCTCCGTCCTGCGGCTCTGTCTGGGACGGCTTGTAACAGCCAGACATGGATTATATATTTTTTTTATGCAATTTCGTAGAATAGCATTTTCATTTTTTTATCAGCAAGCTGAAAAACACTAGCTCTCCTCCTCACGCGCCGGTCCAGGCATGCAGCGGTCACCGCGCCGCCGGCCACCGTCCGCCGGCGCGCTGCCGCTCGGGTGTGTCGCTAGACAAATATACAGTTCACGCGCCTGCGGCCGCCGGAGGTGTCGAAATGTTATTCTATTATTCTATTAAGCAGTGCCAGTCCCTGCGCGGACCAGAGAGCTCTGGTGGCTATCGGACCCGAGACTGCCTGATGGAAAAGAACTAGAGTGGGCGTAGCCGGGCAGAGGGCACTCTGTACTGGTTTGAACTGGTAACGAGTGGCTCGGCCCGGGTGCGTACTACCCTGAGTTCCGGACCGAGAGGGGCAGTCTGCGGCGGGGCTCCGAGGCACACACATCTCACTCCGGGACAACGCTAGCCGCTATTGGTTACTCTGTCTGCTGCCGCTCGCCAATACATCATCAAACGGACCTCCCACCTGACTCTGTCCGGGGAGGAGGGCGAGCCGTGACGAAGGCAACATCTTCACGACGACAGTCAGCCATAGGCGGCGCAATACAGGCTGATCCTCCGGCTGGCTGTGTTTCCGCCCCGAGGCTCCCTGCTGGGAGAGCTGGTGGAGTTACGCCATCCCCCGCCTGGCCCGCGCGGCCCCTACCTGCTCCAGTGGTACCACCGCATGTACTCGGGGACACACCAACAGCAGTGTTACCTGTAGTGTACATGGCCTGGAGTGCCACCGGTCGGTGAAGCCGTCACGCTCGACGTGACGCCGCTCACACGGCTCCTCACCGTCCGTCGGTGACGCCGTCGCCACGGGGCCGGGCCGAGCTACTGCTGCGGCCCGAGCTGCTGCTGCGGGCCCTCAATGAGGCCGTGCCGCGGAAGATGGACTGGTGGCGAGAGAGGGACCGGAAGGAGAAGCAGAACTGGAAGGGGAACTTCGGACCACTGAACACCTACCAGCGGTGCCGGGAGGGGTTAACAAAACTTGTTAGGGTTGTGCTGCATTAAGGGCTGACCATTGGGCATGCTGGCAGCCCATGCTGGCCGAGTGGTCAGGATGCCGCTCCCGCTGCGTTCTCAACTTCGGGCCCGCGATGTATTGGTTGCAGTGTACCGGCGCAGGCGGCGACTGTCGAACCAGGTTCTGCACCGGCAGTTCTCCCGCCCCAGCGCCAACCCTGAAGTCACGTTCGGGCTATTTGTGTTTGCAGATGATTTCCTTGGCCCCGACGGCGTGCACCGCCAGCTGCGGGATGGCAGGCCCTGGCGGAGGCGACAACTAACATGTCCCGCAACGCGCAATGTTGTTGTTTATTGGGGCTTTAGGGCGCGTCGACTGCAAAGGTCATTTTGCGCCCATAACGTCGCGCTAGTAAAACAAGTGTTTCAAAAGAAGAAACTTTCTAGATATCAAGACTAGAAAGTAGAAGACTTTATAAAAAAAAGACAGGGTAAAATAAAACAACGCAAAAGCGTCGTAATAGACAACTGACTAGACAAGGAGACTAGAGAGGATTTGGGTCAGGTCGAGTAAATCGCTTGGAATTTGACTGCACGGATAAAGGAAAAGATGTTGCCAGATAAAACCCAGGGTGACTCGTCACCCAGCAGGTGGCGGACAGTGGTACCCGGAGCGATGCGGCCGAGGTAGCGCGTCCGGTCTGGTTCTAAAAGTGGACAAGATAAGAGCACGTGAGCGACGGTAAGAGGCGCGGAACAACCGTTGCAAATGGCCTGCTCGTCTCCGCGGAGGAGGTGGCCATGCGTGGCATATGTATGGCCGATTCGGAGCCTGCACAAGATCACCTCGTTGGACCGGTTGTCTTGCAAGCAAGACCTCCATGGCTCCAAAGTCGGCTTCACCTCACGGAGCTTTCCGCCTCCACGTAGGCTCCACTCTGCCTGCCACTCAGAGAGAATGAAAGATCGCACAGCCGAATAAAGGTCACGCGCCGGCAATGGCAGACGTCGAGTGCAGGAGGCTGCGGCCGCGCGCCTCGCGGCCGCATCTGCCAGCTCGTTGCCGTGTATGCCGACGTGGCTGGGAATCCAGCAGAACTGAACAAATTTTCCCGATTGTTCCACTGACTGAAGTCGAGCTAAAATGTCTTGAACGATCGGGTCAACTGGATTAAAACTCCGTAACGCCAAAAGGCTACTTAGGGAGTCCGATAAAATCAAGTAAGAAAGGCCGTCCGACACCTCGATAAAACACAGAGCCTTCTCGATGGCGACTAGCTCAGATGAAAACACCGAGGCAAAAGAAGGTAGAGAGAATGAGCGGGTATCGCGACCTGCGATAAAAGCACATCCCACTCCCTCAGGTGTTTTTGATCCGTCTGTAAAAACGGTGTTAAAACCATCGTACGAGACGATGTGTTGCAAGGCCCTGACTCGCGCCTCACAAGGCAGCAAGTCATCCTTCTTAACTTCGGAGAGTGAGAGATCTACTTGAGGTTTTGCGTGTTTCCAAGGCGGAGAGGACGTACCCCAGCTACGTCGTACGACACGTAAACCTATGTTGGCTGCGGAGAAGAGACCTCTCATGCGCGCTCCAAAGCAGAGCGATTGTCGCGCTCTGTCAAGTCGAGTATAGTAGGTGGAGAAGACGTACGGATACGTCGGATGCGTCGGGAACTGACGCAGTTTCAGCGCATAGCGCATGCCAAGCATCTGGCGGCGTAGGGATAGAAGCGGCTCGTGCGCCTCAGCAAGAAGGCTGCTGCTGGGCGAGGTGCGGAATGCTCCGGTGGCGACACGGATTGCAGCATGATGGACTGCGTCGAGGACCTTTTTGCTGGATTGGCTCGCTGAATCGTACACAAAAGAAGCGTAATCCAGCTTCGACCGAACTATCGATCGGTACAGGAGAAGAAGGGTCCTGCGGTCCGCCCCATAAGATGTGCAAGCAACACATTTTAAAACGTTCAGGGATTTAAAACACCGTTCCCGAAGCGTTCTAAAATGTTCCTTATACGTCAAGCGACTGTCAAAATAAATCCCAAGAAACTTCGCCACCGGCCGAGTGGGAATCACCTGTCCGTAGAGCTTGATTCCCAAAGCTAGGTCGTCACAACGTCGGCGGCAAAAGTGCATTGCCACGGTCTTCGCTGTGGAAAAACGAAGACCATTCTTACCGCTCCACCTCTCCAAACGTGTTACGGCGAGCTGCAGCTGTCTAGCCGCGTGTCGAGCGCTTGAAGCAGCAAACCAGATGGCAAAATCGTCGACAAAAAGCGATCTCCCGATGGAAACCGGGAGGTCGTCGACGATGTCATTGATTGCCACCGCGAACAACGCCACACTAAGCACCCCACCCTGGGGAACTCCGTTCTCCTGGGTAAAACTGCTCGAGAAATCACTGCCAACTCGGACTTTAAACCGACGACCCGATAAAAAATTATTGATAAAGAGGCCCATCCGGCCGCGTATGCCGTACTTATATACTTTGGAAAGTATGCTGTGTCGTAAGACTGTATCATAGGCCGCCTCAATATCAAAGAACAGTGCTCCAAGGTGCTTCTTTTCAGTAAAACAGGTGCGTATCTCGGTGTCAAGGGCTAAAATGTGGTCAACAGGGCTGCGGTGCTTTCTAAAACCGCACTGGGCGTTTGTAAAAACACCGTGATGTTCCAAAAACCAGCTAAGACGCACATTGACCATCTTCTCCATCAGCTTTGAAAGCGATGATGTGAGAGAGATGGGCCGATAGTGGAGAGGGTCATGTCCCGACTTGCCAGCCTTCAAGATAGGAATGATAGTGGCTTCCCGCCAGGTCTCAGGGAAAGTGCCAGTCTCCCAAAGCGAATTGAAAGTTGCTAGCAGCGCCTCGAGGGCAACTGCTGGGAGATGACGGAGCATGTCGTTGTGGACAGCATCCGGACCTTCTGAGACGCTGCGCAACGAGCTGATGGCAGACGTGAGCTCAGCCATAGAGAAAGGCTCATTGTACATCAAATTTTCAGCTGTGCTGAAGTCCACGGCGGCTGGTGCAGGTCGTGAGGACGGCTCTCCTCGGCAGCGCTGATAGAGTGCACGGCCTATCGTCTCTGCGACGTCTAAAGGGTGGGATATGTCCGTGTTGTTCACTCTTAAAACCGGAAGCGGAACAGAGCTGAACCGGCCTTCAATGCGCTTCATGCGTGCCCATATCTGGGTCGTAGGAGTAAAACGGTTTAAGGAACTCACGTACGTGCGCCATGAAACAGCCTTTGCCTCTTTTAAAACGCGACGGGCAAAAGCCCGCGCTTTCTTAAAAGCGATGAGGTTCTCAGTAGTACTACTCCGGTCAAACTTTCTAAAAGCGCGCTTCCTGGCACGAATCGCATCTCCGCATTCCTTGGTCCACCACGGGACCGGAGGACGACGAGGCTGACTCGACGTCTTGGGTATGCACCCGTTTGCGGAGTCAATGAGTAAACATGTAAAATCATCTGCAGACATCACAGAGGCGTCGGCTCTGGATAAAACCGTGGCCTCTACGGCGGCCTGGAATTCGCCCCAGTCGGCCTTCCGAACATTCCACCTAGGTGGACGGTTGCCTGACACTGGGGACTCCTGGTGCTCCAGCCACACTGGGAAGTGGTCGCTCCCGAGTGGGTCGTCATGGACGGACCAGGTAAAAAGCTGAGCTAGCCGCGGACTGACTAAGCTCAGGTCCAGAGCCGATGTTTGACCGGAGGGTGTTGTAAAATGGGTGCGCTGTCCTGTATTTAAAATACACAGCGCCTCATCGCGGATAAAAGATTCTAAAAGTCGACCACGAGTGCCAGTCGTGTCGCATCCCCACGCCAGGCTATGGGCATTAAAATCGCCGACTACCAGGACTGGAGGTGGAAGCTCATCGACAAGTCGATGCAGCTCAACCACCGGGAGCGCTATACCTGGTGGTAGGTATAAAGAGCACACTGTCAGTTCCCGGTGGTTGAAATCAACTCTGGCGGCCACCGCCTGCAGGGGAGTCTGCAGCGGCACCTGGCGAGCAGGTACGCTGTGGTGAACCGCCAGAAGCACACCTCCATGGGCAATGGTAGGGGTGTCCAGGTCTCTTCTAAAAACAGAGTAGCCCTTGATGGCAAAGGTAACGTTTGGCGCTAGCTTGGTCTCCTGGAGACCTAAAATAAGGGGTGTGCGCCAACGGATAAGAGACTGTAGGTCCTGGTAGTTGGCCCGGAGGCCTCTACAGTTCCACTGTAGAATAAAAGGCGTGGTTAAAAAGGCGCAAAAAGGGCGCGTATAACATGAGGCAAAGGCGCACACAGATACCTGACTGACCACAAAAAAGGTAAAAAGCACCGAGAGAAATGCACCTGGTAAAAAAGCGCAATAGCGCGAAAAAGATAAAAGGATAAAAGAGGAAATGACTAGACTGAAAGACTAGACTAGGTCCTCTAACTCCGAGGAGGCGCTCCCCCCGTAACGGATACGGGGATGCCCCGAGCCCTCTCGGTGTAGCCTCCCTTCAGCAGAGGCAGATCGGGCGTGGCTCGAGCCCTGCTGGGGCTTTTTCGCCCGGGGGGCGTCACCCTCCGAGGGTGACCAGCTCGGGGGCGTCTGCCGCTTGGCGAGGCGCCCTGGAGCCGCGGAGGTCTGTTGCCGCCCCGACGGGGATGTCGAGGCGGCGGCCTGTGTCCTCGACACAGGCGTCTCTGGCAGCGGCGGTGGTGGCCGCCGCTGCGGAGGTGGAGGAGGCGGCGGGGGACCCATGATGGGCCGAGTCCCCGCCTCGGGTGTCTCCGGGGTGTCAGCGGCAACAGCCGCTTTGGCACTCCCGGAGGCGGAGTCGGCAGACGAGGCTTCCTTAGCCTCGAGGGCCTTCTGGACGAGGCGAGCCCTCCTCGCCTCGCGTGCCTTCCTCTCCTCCTCCCCCCGCCGCAGCGCCTCCTGCACCGCCGTGGGCGGTCGGGGGCGGGGCGGGGTGGGTGGCGCCTTACCCTGCGCCGGGGGGCGCCGACCACCCTGTCGGCGCTGGACGACGGCCCAGCCGTCTCCATCACCGTTCGCGGCTGGAGCGGGACTGGGTGGACCCCACACTGACTCTAGAGCAGCCTGCTCTGTGTTGCTCGGCGGCGCACGAGGCGCCGTGGTGTCCGCTGAGTCACCAGTGGCTACGACGGTGAGGCCGAATCGTTTGAGAAGCTGCACGAGCTGTGCTACACTCATCTGGGAGGCATCGGTAGAGTTTGTGACTCTCACCTTCTGGGCATACGAGGTCTTCGGGTGACTCTGGTTGTACACCTCCCGGGCCTCTTTGAAAGACAAATTTCTGGTAGCCTTGATGGTCATGATCTCTTTCTCCTTGACGTATGCAGGGCAAGACCTATCATACGCGGAGTGCGGCGTCTGCCCCTCTCCGCAGTTGACGCATCGGGGGGTCTCCGAGTCACAGGTTTCGTCAGTGTGGTCCTGCGAAGCACACTTGGAGCACGTGGGTCTTCCTCGGCAGTTGTCCTTTGTGTGGCCGAAACGTTGGCAGCGGAAGCAGCGCATGGGCGCTGGGACGAAAGGCCGCACGCGAACCTTCACGTAGCCCACACGAATCTCACTCGGCAAGTCAGTCGAGTCAAACGTCAGAATGATGTTGTTGGTCGAGACCGTGCCTCTCTTCGTCATGATGCGGCGAGCCGCTGTCACGCCGAAATCGGCGAGCCCGTCCGCAATGTCCTCGTCGCTCACTCCCCTCAGATCGAAACAGTTAATGACCCCTCGTGAGGAGTTCTTAGATCGGTGAGGTTCCACTGTAAGCGGGATGGAGACGAGCCTCCGGCCGGATGCCCGTCCCTCGGAGAACACGAAGCGAGTAGCGTCCAACGCTTTCGCCGCCTCCTCGCTTTTCCTGAACTCGACCTCCAGCGCGCCATCACGCATCCGGTCACAACGAGCGATTGAACCAAACCGGTCGCAGCCATCTTTCCGCTGGAAGGGCGACAGAGAGCTCAGCTCCCTGTCTGCGCTCCGGAAGATAAGGATCTTAGGAGATCGTGGACCTTTGTCGAGCACCGTTCGCCTGTCGGCCGAGGCCAACGGGCGAGGATCGGCCGAGGCCGAGGGATTGGACTGGGGGGAAGGGGGATCGGTCAAGTTATCCATGTGAAAGAGTTGGTCTCCGCCAGCTCGGCCGCCGACGCTCCGCAACGGCGCCGCTACAAGGCCTAGGACGGCCGAGCTGACTGTACGGGACTTGGCGGCACCTTCCGCGGGGGAGAGAGAGACTCACCACCCCCCACGGTCGGATACCGCCTCCTCCCTTGACGCCTAGCCGAGTCACCGCCAGGGGCAGCGACAGATCAGTCCCACCGACGGAGGACGAGCACAAGTGCCCGAACCCCGCCGGCGACACCTCTCCGACACCACCCCCGGCGGCGTCACGACTGGGAATGGCTCCTCAAGTGCGGCGCCCCACTGAGTGTCCCGCCCTTACAGAACTCAGGGCCAAAGAGGCGTGTTGCCCAGCCACCGCGACTGGCTCCGCACGGTGGGGGGCTCAACCTCCAGGATCCCGTTGTCCTGGGGTACGGGTCGGCTCGCCTAGCCTAGTAAAACCGGCTGGTACCCGAGGGGACGCAACTCCCCTTACACTAGCCCAACTCGGCTGTGTTCCTGCGGGTGCAAAAAAACAACGAAAAAGGGGGAAGAAATCAGAAAGCTGTGATCGAACGAAACGCGGACATCCGGTGAGAAGCAAAGCAAAAGCAAACAAAAGGTGCTCAAGAGAAACAAAACCACGGAAACCAAGAAAAGTCGGACCGTACCATCTGTCCATCCAGCAATCAAAGCAAGTCGCAAGCAAGCATGGGTCAAGCTGGGGCCGTGGGGGCGCTACTCCCCTTGCTGGCCGAGGCCAGGGCCGCCGCGGGGCAAGGGCCCAAGGAACCCAGTCCAACAGCAACCCAGGCCGCTGCCAACCCCCTGCGGGGCCAATCCTGCAGACAATCCATCCAGTAAGCAAGGCAAGTCCAGGTCAAACGCGCGTCAAGCTGGGGCCGAGGGGGCGCTACTCCCCTTACTGGCCGAAGTCACAGCCGCCGCAAAGCCGGGGCCAGATGACCCCGGTTAAGCAGCAGCTCTGACCACGGTCAGCCCCCTGCGGGGCCGCAACGCGCAAATCGCCGGGCTTTCTCACAAACCCGTCCCCAGGACCGGCATACGTGATACATTTTGTGTGTGTCCCGCTGCACCTGCGTGTCGCTCGCAGCTCTTGTTGTTTCCTAATGGCATATCCCACATATGTTACTTTGTGTTCTGGTCTGGCAATACGCGGCACGCCGATCCCTCTTTGACGTTGAAAATCGGTCGGAAGTTGAGTCTTGTAGAAATCGCCAATGCAGCCGATGATCCTGCTTCGGACCAAGAGGAAGAACTGCCTGCGGTATCAGAGACAGCGCAGCATCAATCACAGAGTCGGCTGACTTACCGACCAGCAGGTTCCCAACCAGGCTCTGTAGTTTGATGGCCGAAAAGACAAGACATTTACCGGCAAATCTACCACAAAAAACAACATGTGGCGGTGGTGGTGCAACCCGACTCGAGATACCTTACCCCCTTCACTCCGGAGAGTGGAAAAGCCATCCATCAAGCCAAATTACATTGGAACTTGGTCAGGTCACTGGCGTTGGTGGAGCCATCAATTTGCCTTCGTGAAGTTGTTGGAAGATCCACCGAAATGGAGCGTGGCGCCACTCAAGCATGTAAAAAACAAAGGAGAGCCGAAAATCGACCAGGTGATGGAGGTGAACTGGAGATCCAGCTACCGTTGCGCCCGTTTGAACATCACCACCGACTTCGAGGCAGCTCTTATGGGGGCCGTCGAGGACTGCTGGCCCGGTGGATGAATGTCTGGTTGTCACTTACACTTCTGTCAGGCGCTGTATCGACAGGCATGGTATGTTCAGTTACAGTGATGGAAATGTTCGCCTCAGCAAGCAGCATGGGATACTTACTTAACTTGAAGTAGAAGTAAGAGGAAAACAAGAAAGTTGCAAGGCCTCAATATTTAAATAGGAGGTACGTAGAACATTTGTACATCGTGACATTTTCATCAACTTTCTGTAAAATGCGTCAATCAAAAACGGTCATGTATGTGAATTGGCTAATGGATTAACCCAAACAGCTTGAGAAAGTTGTACCGTTTTTATAAAAATGACGTTTTTTAAAGTGTACTTTGCAGCTCTAGCGTCGTGGCCTAGCAATAGGCTACAGGGCGTCAGACTCTTCCGCAAGTGGTGCAGGATGCTGATGGCCGTTCCACTTCTGCCACAGGAACACGTCGATGAGGCGTTCCACCCGCTGTCAAATGACGTAACTCAGGATGTAAGGAAACATATGTACTATTTTATAGATTGTCGATGTCAGCATGATGTACCGTTTTTATAAAAATGACGTTCTTTTCGAAAGTGTACTTTGCAGCTCCAACGTCGTGGCCTAGCAATAGCCTACAGGGCGTCAGACTCTTCCGCAAGTGGTGCGGGATACTGATGTCCGTTCCACTTCTGGCACAGGAACACGTCGATGAGGCGTTCCACCCGCTGCCAAATGACGCACCTCAGGATGTAAGGAGCATATTATTTTATAGATTGTCGATGTCAGCATGATGTACCGTTTTTATAAAAATGACGTTCTTTTCGAAAGTGTACTTTGCAGCTCCAACGTCGTGGCCTAGCAATAGCCTACAGGGCGTCAGACTCTTCCGCAAGTGGTGCGGGATGCTGATGTCCGTTCCACTTCTGGCACAGGAACACGTCGATGAGACGTTCCACTCGCTGTCAAATACTCGAGAGGGAGGTCGGCCGCCTGCAAGTGACTGGCAGGTGTGTGACGATGAGCAGCGTGCTCCAGTTCATGGCCCGCAATATTGGTCAATAGACGGCTACTGACCATCGCACCCCAATATTCGAGTGAAGGCTGGTGAAAATAAAAATATTAAATTTAGCAGCTTCAAACTGTTGCATATGCTCAGTTGAGTATCATAGTGATCATTCCATCCACTCAATTTTGGTGTACTTCAGCTTGTGTTGAGTAGGACGTGGCTAACAGCAGACACACCTTTTCAGGCTTGCTGCTTATGATAAATGCAACAACTTCCGAAACGTGGAAGATGAGCCTGTGAACGACGAGGAGCCGATGCAGCGGACAACGCTGCCCCTGCGGTTCATCAGATCCACTTTCCTATAGTTCGTTTTTTTTTTCAAAAGGACTCTGGCTCCAAGTATGTTTTTCCAAAAAGCACGCGTTTTAGCGAGCAAAACGAGCAAAAACTGAACTTGAGAAACTCGAACGTCGCCTTATTTTAACATGTGAATTATTCCCGATAATTTCCATCCTACGTTTTGGAACCAGATTTGAGAACAGTGGTGACGTCATGCTATCGAACTTGTTTTGCAATGCAGCGTATAACTATCATGGACGAAACCGCTTACACGATTATAACCTCGGCAATAGTGAAAAACGAAGTTTCCCCCAAATTCGTCGAAACTTGGTCCCATCGTACGGACATTGAGTGCCAGCTGCCACCAGTGACGTCATCATAGTATGCTAATTTTTCAAGACACAATTTCCAGGTACTTGCCGTGCACAATTTGAAATCGAATATTTTTTCGGTAAGAAATTCTTGGCCAGATGATGAAGCTCCCAAAACTCACGTGAGAACTTCGATAAGGAACTTGGAGCCATCGTCCTTTTGAAAAAAAACGAACTATAGTGTCAGTCTGCGACGCTTGATCACATGTGGGAGTACTATGTCGGCGAGCGAGAAGTTATTCATCAAAGTGCACTGGCCATATACAGGGAGGGCTGGATTGTGAGTGCCCTTGGTGCAAAGGAGGACAGCAAAACATTCATCCAAAGCTTGTAAGAGGAGAGATGAAAAAGTCTAACCGTTATCATGTCCATGTTGTGTTAGATAGAGATGGTACCGTTGATGGAGCTCATTGTGAATGTGCAGCTGGGGGGTGGCAGCACTGCCAAGTGTAAACATGTGGCCACCTCACTATATGGACTGGAGTCCCTGACCAGGACTGGCAAAATGCAAGTGGAGGTGACATGCACCCAAATATCACAAACGTGGCATGCTCCCCGAAAGGGCCATACCGTTTCATCCCCTACTAAAGCTGCCAAGATCACCTACAAAGTTCACAACCTGGCAGATGAACAGCCTGCCACATCGAGGCAAGAGCAGCATGCTTCAGGTGAAGTGGATGGCATGCCTGGGGAGAGAGAGGGATCGACTTTTGAACCTGCCGAACAACTACCAGGTAATATGCGATGCAACATTTGCAAGGGCATATTTATTTTAGACTGCATTGTGTGTCCATTGGTGCTTTGTATATTTCATGGAGTATTTCATTTCATGCCTTTTGGTTGTGTGTTATCAGGTTTGCATTTACGGCTTTGAATAGCATGAGCTGGTATATGGTTGCAAGCTGACACCATGTTCGTCCTGTCCTTCCATGTTCGTCCTGTCCTTCCCAAGCCCATGCGCTGTCGACGGTGCCAGAAGTACGGGCATCGCCAGCAGCACTGCCGATCCCCAAATCCTCTGTGCTCGAGCTGCTCCAAGCCGGGACACGAAGCCCAATCCTGCACTTCCGACTCCCGCCCTTGGACGCCAGCGTGTGCGGACGCGCGCTGTGCGCGGCGACGGTTCGGGACCGAGGGATCCCCGAAAATGCGTGACAGAATAAAAGCAGTGTGCGCAACAGATGGTGTGAGAAAGAGATGACGTAAATGGTGTGACAGTGATGACGTAAGCTGACCTGTGTGATCGATGTGTTGGTAAAATTATGGACAGTTAGAGAAGCTTTCATCGCCAAATCCTCTACAGAAATATCTCATAACTAACTGTCCGTCCTTCCCAGATCAAGACCAAACGTCTTTCCCAGATCACGTCTGTCCCTCCCGTTCATATGCAGCGCTGGAAGTTCTCCTATTTAATCACGTATGACGAAAGAGCCCCCTCGCCTAGGAAATGTGCTCAAGGCCCTGCAGTAAAGCAGCAAAGTGAGGGTAATATCAGAGGCGAGTTCAATGCCAGCCGCCCAGTTACTGTGGGTTGATAACTGATTGGCAACAGAAGGAAGTTCAAAGGCACTTCTGGTCCCAGTTGCTATGGGTAAAGAACTGATGTCAACGTGAAGCAGTCTCATCCAGCCTTCTGCGGTGGGTTCGCCGGTTGTGCAGAAGTACGATGGTCATGGACTGGCGGAAGAGTGGCTAAAAACGGTGGCTTCAGTCGGAGTGAAAGAAACAAGAAAGCTCTCGGCCATATGTACTGACGGCCAGTATCACGGGGCCGACGTTCCGGCCAAATTCCTGACCAAACTCCGATCCTCACAGCCAGACCTCGCGGCGCGATCAGAGGCATGTGTGCCGTACCTGTGGGATGGTGCGTACCCACTGCACCTGGCCAGATCCAGTGTCAAGGAGTGTGGCTGGGCGCAGGTCGCCGTAGATGCCATCAGCCGCACGTGAAGCGGTTCTCCTACGGGAAATTACATACAAAGTTTAAATAGGGTACAAGCACCTCTCCTAGTGTCAGGTCTATCTCACGGCCTGTCACGGAACCTCCGAGCAGCGACAGAGCGTGAGAAAGGAGGCAGCTGGCGGCTACATGGGGCTCTTCGCCAGAATGCAGAAGGCCACCAGTCTCTCCCAGCTAGATCACGGCTTCGAAAATTTCTGTCTGCTGGCGCTGTCGAAGGAACGGCAGTGGATGCATCTGCACTCGGTGGCATCAGAGTCATCATCTCACGAGTTCCATATGACAGCAGACGATAACCACCCCGCAGCCGGTACGCAAACGCCGTTCGGTCGTCAAATCGAGGAGGCGGCAAAAGACGCCCAAGTCAAAGTGGCAGATGCTCCAGCGGTTACTAGCGCCTTCTACGGCCCAAGTCTGGTGCAGCACATGCTGACCAGCGTCATGCGGCTGATCCCTCTCCGGCTGATCCGGAAGCCTATATCAACAGAAAGGGGCTCTACTCTATCAACTTGCTTGCGGTGTGTGATGCAGATGCCAGGTTCTTGGATGTATGTGTGGGGTGGCCTGGCTCTGTGCATGACTCTAGGGTGTTCAGGAACAGTAGTTTGGGTAGGAAACTTGCGGATGAAAACTTTATTCAGCCAGGAAAGTACATTATTGGCGATGCTGCCTTCCAGCTGCAGCCATGGCTGATGACCCCCTTTCGCGAAAACCAACACTATCAAGGGCCCAACCCAGCGGACAATGAAAGGAAGAAAAGGCTTTTCAACAGAGTGCTGTCAGGCACCAGGGTGAAGGTCGAGCACACCTTTGGTATTCTGAAGGCCATGTTCCGACGCCTGACCTTTGTAGAGTCTAAGTCAGCAGATAAAGTTGTGCAGATCGTCGTTACCAGCGTCATACCGCTGATCCCTCTCAGGAGCTGTCTAATGCCCGGTACCGTCGCCTTCAACGCAACAGTGGAGTCGCACATGCGCATCGTAAAACGCCAACTCCTCTAAGGACGCCAGTCTTCACGTGGTGGACTTGTCCGACGACTGCTAAAGGACACTGCCACGCGTGTGAAAGAAGATGCTATCCTAAGTCGCCCAGCCCCGAGAGGCAAAAAGCAGAAACCATCGCTGGTGAATCCAGGACAGTAAGAATTATGGGCGAAGAGAAATCCTCACGCTCAGAAGCCCTCCTGATACGCACGTACGGCTCCTCTCAGCGCACTAGCTCACTGTGCCCCCTCGCAAGAAGGGAACAAGGGAGCAGGAGGAGCCCGGCAGCAGCTCCGTCCGACTGCAGTAAGCTGACAGAGCTCCCTGCAACAGGACCGAGGGAGCCGCTGACGTCCCTCCGACACGGCCCGACAACGGGCTGACGGTCGTCGTTAGAGAGGCAAACGGTGACATCTCCGTCCAGCTGGCCACGGAGCTGGGGTCTCGGTCACTAAACCATAACGCGTCTTTGGAGCCTTGGATACACTTTAGGCCTCCGTGATCAAGAAAAAGAGGAGCCTATGCAACACTCCAGCTTGGCACAGAACGTATCAGATCTATTTTGTAAGCACAGTATCACATAGCGTAAGCGTTGCCATTTGTCAGAAAGTCCCGAACGGACTGAATCAACTTAATCTCGATTAGCTTCTATGAGCCAACGAGATAGACAAACTCTTATGGGCCAGGCTTGCCGTCATTTGTAACTATCTAAGTGAGGTAACGTGGCCCGACCCAGGAGACGACGACACCTGAGAACAGAGCGACACAAACCCCCAAACAACGTCCACAGCGTCGACCGCGTTGGACGCCACTGGAGCCGGAGCTCCTTAAAAAGCTGCAGGAGTTGCACCGTCTTCCAATGTCGAGTCTCCCAGGCATTGGACTAGATATGGACGACGCGGTTGATGTGATGGATACGCCGACAGCATCTAACAACACCGGCGTCGGTGACCTAGCTAGATACATTTATATACGTGAACTGGGTCACGTCACTGGTGTCGGTGGAGCCATCAATTTGCCTTCGTGAGGTGGTTGGAAGATCCACCGAAATGGAGCATGGCGCCACTCAAGCATTTAAAAAACAAAGAAGAGTCGAAAATCGGCCAGGTGATGGAGGTGAACTGGGGTTCCAGCTACCGTTGCGCCCGTTTGAACATCGCCACCGACTTCGAGGCAGCTCTTATGGGGGCCGTCGAGGACTGCTGGCCCGGTGGGCGAATGTCTGGATGTCACTTCCACTTCTGTCAGACGCTGTATCGACAGGCATTGTATGTCCAGTTACGATGATTGAAATGTTCGCCTCAGCAAGCAGCATGGGATACTTACGGGGCATTCCACGTCAAATCAAACACCGAAATCCGTCATCCCCTTCGATTTTTCTGAAAATTTGTAGGCAGACTGGGCATGGTTCAAAACTGAGTTACGTATAATATTTTCGAAATTTGATAAAGTATCGCTTAGATATAGGTCATCGAATATAGCCAAAAATGTCACACATCAATTTTTTAAATGTCTCTAACTCTGGTTCCTTTTCTGGTATCAAAATTATATTAACAGTGTCTTGTAGGCAATTGATAAGACTTTGATTTTTAATTATAAAATTAAATTGAAGTGACCTTGAAATGCATTTGACCTTGAATTAAAACAGAAAAATTTAAATAGCAAAAAACACGTCACCTTCGATTCGGGTAATTTTTACATATTATGTCCATCACAATGTTCCTAACCATCTGTGAAAAAATTGGAGTGGGCCATTCATAACTCTCGCGGCAAACGCCGTTTTCATGCATCAACATCACGCAACCGCGCGTGACCTTGAAAGACAGAGTCAAGACATGCTTGCTTGTGTACACTTTCTTAAATGAATGATTGCTGATTAGTGATATCCCAAACTCTGCGAGAATGGAAATACATAGTCATCGTAGTCAAGCATTCAAGTTCCATAGTAAAAGTGTCTCAGGCAAACGGTATTTTGCGGTGAATTTTGAGCCGTGTGGAAATGCATCATGAAGCCAAAAATTCAACGAAAACATTATCACGCAACGATATCTTCACGTCTTTTTATCTTCACTATACGAAAGAATATATATTTTTGAGTATGTATGGGGAATTTCTAGTTAATCTAATAATAAATATGGCAGTTAGAGACCTGCTAAGAGTAACATGTCGCCGGCTGAGGCGGGATCGGCCGACGCGGGAAACGCAGCAATCACAATTTTGTGTTTACACGTTCGTATTTCAATTGTTTACCAACTGATTTTCAAAATTCTTACACCATAAGATTGCCTGTACATTTCTTAGTCTTCTCACAAAATTTGACGCGAATCGAACGTAATCAGCGGTAAGGAGCGCGATGTAAAGACGGAACCGTTCCGTTCCGTCCCGGCACAGTCTACAATTCAGGCGGCGGCTAGCGGTCGGCGCCGGCTGCCGAGTCGCCGCGTCGCCGCGGCGACAGGATGTTCACTTTACACCGCTATTACTAGACCAGTTGTGAACCGATTTTCCTCTTGCTTGCACGATGAGATGTGCAATTCAATTTTGGACAGGTAGCTATAATTAATTTCGCATTAATACTATGAGATATTGGCGAAAAACAGGAGGGGTGGGGCGAAATTCACTCTTCCCCCTCCACTGCGCGTGCTAACATACGTTTGATATGTGCCATTTTCTTCAAAACTTATAAATGGCCCACTCTAATTTTTTCACAGGTTGTTAAGAATATGGTAGGCAATAAAATATATGAAAATTAGCCAAATCGAAGGTGACGTGTTTTTTGCTATCTCAATTTTTGTGCTTAAGAACAGAGTTAAGCAAATTTCAAGGTCATATATTTAAGTAGGTGCAATTCTAAACAAATGCTTAAGAAATTACCTAAACAGTAAGGTTTATTTCATTCAAATCAAACAAGTACAACCAAAGTTATGGTCGTTCAAAAATATAAAGATGCAACATTTTGTAAAAATTCGATGCCCTATATTTAGAAGACCTGTGGTCAGAATGTGCAAAAAACATCAATGTAATGTTCGGGGCGACACAGGAACTCGCTCACAAATTTATAATGAAATCGCTGATGGTAAGGCGCAAAACAGCCGATTTTTGTTCGATTTGACGTGGAATGCCCCTTACTTAACTTGGAGTAGAAGTAAGAGGGAAAAAAGAAAGTTGCAAGGCCTCAATATTTAAATAGGAGGTACGTAGAACATTTGTACATCGTGACATTTTCATCAACTTTCTGTAAAATGCGTCCATCAAAAACGGTCATGTACGTGAATTGGCTAATGGATTAACCCAAACAGCTTGAGAAAGTTGTACCGTTTTAGGAAAATGACGTTTTTTAAAGTGTACTTTGCAGCTCTAGCGTCGTGGCCTAGCGACAGCCTACAGGGCGTCAGACCTCTTCCGCAAGTGGTGCGGGATGCTGATGTCCGTTCCACTTCTGCCACAGGAACACGTCGATGAGGCGTTCCACCCGCTGTCAAATGACGTACCTCAGGATGTAAGGAAACATTATTTTATAGATTGTCGATGTCGGCATGATGTACCGTTTTTATAAAAAAAGACGTTTTTTCAAAAGTGTACTTTGCAACTCCAACGACGTGGCCTAGCGACAGCCTACAGGGCGTCAGACCTCTTCCGCAAGTGGTGCGGGGTGCTGATTTCCGTTCCACTTCTGGCACAGGAACACGTCGATGAGGCGTTCCACCCGCTGTCAAATACTCGAGAGGGAGGTCCGCCGCCTGCAAGTGACTGGCAGTGTGTGACGATGAGTAGCGTGCTCCAGTTCATGGCCCGCAATATTGGTCAATAGACGGCTATTGACCATCGCACCTCAATATTCGAGTGAAGGCTGGTGAAAATAAAAATTTTAAATATAACAGCTTCAAACTGTTGCATATGCTCATTTGAGTATCATTGTAGTGATCGTTTCATCCACTCAATTTTGGTGTACTTCAGCTTGTGTTGAGTAGGACGTGGCTAACAGCAGACACACTTTTTCAGGCTGCCTGCTTATGACAAATGCAACAACTTCCGAAACGTGGAGGATGAGGCTGTGAACGACGAGGAGCCGATGCAGTGGACAACGCTGCCCCTGCGGTTAATCAGATCCACTTTCCAGTGTCCGTCTGTGACGATTGATCACATGTGGGAGTACTATGCCGGCGAGCGGGCAGTTATTCATCAAAGTGAACTGGCCATATAAAGGGAGGGCTGGATTGTGAGTGCCCTTGGTGCAAAGGAGGACAGCAAAACATTCATCCAAATGCTTGTAAGAGCAGAGATGAAGAAGTCTAACCGCTATCATGTCCATGTTGTGTTAGATAGAGATGGTACTGTTAATGGAGCTCATTGTGAATGTGCAGCTGGGGGTGGCAGTACTGCCAAATGTAAACATGTGGCCACCTCACTATATGGACTGGATTCCCTGACCAGTGACCAGGACTGGCAAAATGCAGATGGAGGTGACATGCACCCAAACATCACAAACGTGGCATGCTCCCCGCAAGGGGCATACAGTGTCATCCCCTACTAAAGCTGCCAAGATCACCTACAAAGTTCACAACTCGGCAGATCAACAGCCTGCCTCATCGAGGCAAGAGCAGCATGCTTCAGGTGAAGTGGATGGCATGCCTGGGGAGAGAGAGAGATCGACTTTTGAACCTGCCGAACAACTACCAGGTAATATACATACAATGCAACATTTGCAAGGGCATATTTATTTTAGACTGCATTGTGTGTCCATTGGTGCTTTGTATATTTCATGGAGTATTTCATTTCATGCCTTTGGTTGTGTGTTATCAGGTTTGCATTTACGGCTTTGAATAGCATGAGCTGATATACAATTGCAAGCTGACACAGCTCCCTCCGACAGGACCGAGAGAGCCACTGGAGCCGCTGACGGTCGTCGTTAGAGAGGCAGAGGGTGACATCTCCCTCTAGCTGGCCACGGAGCTGGGGTCTCGGTCACTTACGGCCCGACAACGGGCTGACGGTCGTCGTTAGAGAGGCGGAGAGCGACATCTCCGTCCAGCTGGCCAAGGAGCTGGGGTCTCGGTCACTTAACCATAACGCGTCTTTGGAACCTTGGATACACTTAAGGCCTCTGTGATCAAGAAAAACAGGAGCCCATGCCACCCTCTGGCTTGGCACAGACCGTAACAGCTCTATTTTGTATGCATAGTATCAAATAGCGTAAGCATTACCATTTGTCAGAAAGCCCAAAACGGACTGAATCAACTTTATCTCGATTAGCTTCTATGAGCCAACGAGATAGACAAACTCTTATGGGCCAAGCTTGCCGTCATCAGCCGCGCAAATAACGACATGAATCGGACTTGGTAGCTAAGCCTGATGCAGCGAGCGAGTGGGCCATGGGGGAGGGGAGCGGCAGTATGACGGTACTGAATGAGTACTGCATCTCACTGTTCGGGGGCGGAGCTGCTCGCCTTCCGTCAGCTCTAGCCCGGACAGCGAGCTGCGGTTAGAGCCCTAAAGGCAATTAAAAACATCCTGAAGGAGAGCGGGGTAGCCATCGAAGACTTTAAGTCGTACTTTATCAAGACGGCGGCACTCTGGATGGCCCAGGAAACGCCCAATGGCCATCGACCACTTAAAGTCGTACTTCATCAAGACGGCGGCGCTCTGGATGGCCCAGGAAACGCCCAATGGCCATCGACCACTTAAAGTCGTACTTCATCAAGACGGCGGCACTCTGGCTGGCCCAGGAGACGCCCAATGGCCATCGACCACTTAAAGTCGTACTTCATCAAGACGGCGGCGCTCTGGATGGCCCAGGAAACGCCCAATGGCCATCGACCACTTAAAGTCGTACTTCATCAAGACGGCGGCACTCTGGCTGGCCCAGGAGACGCCCAATGGCCATCGACCACTTAAAGTCGTACTTCATCAAGACGGCGGCGCTCTGGATGGCCCAGGAAACGCCCAATGGCCATCGACCACTTAAAGTCGTACTTCATCAAGACGGCGGCACTCTGGCTGGCCCAGGAGACGCCCAATGGCCATCGACCACTTAAAGTCGTACTTCATCAAGACGGCGGCGCTCTGGATGGCCCAGGAAACGCCCAATGGCCATCGACCACTTAAAGTCGTACTTCATCAAGACGGCGGCACTCTGGCTGGCCCAGGAGACGCCCAATGGCCATCGACCACTTAAAGTCGTACTTCATCAAGACGGCGGCGCTCTGGATGGCCCAGGAAACGCCCAATGGCCATCGACCACTTAAAGTCGTACTTCATCAAGACGGCGGCACTCTGGCTGGCCCAGGAGACGCCCAATGGCCATTGACCACTTGAAGTCGTACTTTATCAAGACGGCGGCACTCTGGCTCGCCCAAGAAACGCCCAATGGCCATTGACCACTTGAAGTCGTACTTTATCAAGACAGCGGCACTCTGGCTGGCCCAGGAAACGCCCAATGGCCATCGACCACTTGAAGTCGTACTTTATCAAGACGGCGGCACTCTGGCTGGCCAAGGAAAATTCAAGTGGCCATCGACCACTTGAAGTCGTACTTTATCAAGACAGCTGCACTCTGGCTGGCCCAGGAAACGCCCAATGGCCATCGACCACTTAAAGTCGTACTTCATCAAGACGGCGGCACTCTGGCTGGCCCAGGAGACGCCCAATGGCCATTGACCACTTGAAGTCGTACTTTATTAAGACTCACTCTGGCTGGCCCAGGAAACGGCCAATGGCCATTGACCACTTGAAGTCGTACTTTATCAAGACGGCGGCACTCTGGCTGGCCAAAGAAACGCCCAATGGCCATCAACCACTTGAAGTCGTACTTTATTAAGACGGCGGCACTCTGGTTGGCCCAGGAGACGCCCAATGGCCATCAACCACTTGAAGTCGTACTTTATTAAGACGGCGGCACTCTGGTTGGCCCAGGAGACGCCCAATGGCCATCAACCACTTGAAGTCGTACTTTATAAAAAAACGGCGGCACTCTGGCTAGCCCAGGAAACGCCCAATGGCCAATGGCCAATGGCCATCGACCACTTGAAGTCGTACTTCATCAAAACGGCGGCACTCTGGCTGGCCCAAGAAACGCCCAATGGCCATCGACCACTTGAAGTCGTACTTTATAAAGACGGCGGCACTCTGACTGGCCCAGGAAACGCCCAATGGCCATCAACCACTTGAAGTCGTACTTAATCAAGACGGCGGCACTCTGGTTGGCCCAGGAGACGCCCAATGGCCATCGACCACTTGAAGTCGTACTTTATGAAGACGTCAGCAGCGAGAAGTATATCGCTTGTTTCGTGTCCCTAGACAACGGACCTAGACAACGTGTCATAGTGTCCCTAGGCTCCGGTACGGGTCCCGTCGCCAGGAGGGCGCGCGGCCGGCGTGCACTGCCCGCAGGCGGCGGTCGCACTTCTCGCTCTCGATCACCTCCAGCAGGCGCGCGGCGTACGCTCGCTGCTCCTCGAGCTGTTGGATCAGCTGACTGTTGGATCAGCTGACGATTAACTGCTCCGCAAACTCATGGGCTTTCCTTTGGAGTCAGCCAACCCAGCGGGATTTGACAATGGTAAGCTGTTTATGTATATTGTATTATATAAAATATTAGATGATAATGGTGAAGCTAGTGCTGCATGAAACAAGGTTTTGGATATTGTAGATACATTGAAGTGCATTCGGGAGCAAGATCAATCCCAAACAGATTCATCAATGCACATAAGTCAGAGTTGTTCTAATGCAACGTTTTTTATGAAGATCAGAGTGTTGTTGTTAATGTTGAAAAGCTGAAAATCCTCTTTGTTTTAATTGTTATTCTATTGAAAAACAAAGCTGAGATCTCACAACTCAGTAGAGTCTCAGGCTCAGGCAGTAAAAGCTGCCTGATGTCAGTTAAAGGAAGACTGCCACCTTCAAAAAGTTTTCTCAGATCGGCCTATGATTTATTCCCTGGACAAAACAAAATTTTAGAATTCACCTGACAAAGTATCATCACGTGAATCGCGAAAAAAAATTGTCGATTATCATACAATTATCAATCGGTTAATGTCTAGCGACAATGTTTACACATCACTAGACTTCAAGGTCATAAGATTTTTACATTTTATTTGAAAAAGTAAGGTATTTTATGATTTACTAATATATGATTTCATAAGAAATTGGCCATGTTTAATTTATTTTGCATTTAAGTTCGTAAAACATTTAAAAATCATGGCTCATTTGGAATGGGTCTGGCCCATGTTAAACCCCATTTCCCACACTTTTTTGGAAAAAATGAACTACTGAATATATAAGTTTAACTTTTATTTTGACACTCCAAAATTCTTCTCTGATCTCGAAACAATCAAAGTTTTGACATATATTTACCAAAAGATAAGAAAATTCATGTTTCAAAGTTATCGATAAACAGTAGAGATGTCGGTTTTCTTGGACTAAAAAAATGGCATCAAACTGAACTTTGGTCTCCGATTTCTCGCAAACGGGTTCGAATTTCGGAAAACCGACTTCAGTCTGGGACATAGGTGGCTCAGCTCTAGTGAAAACCGTTTTGTGGAAAAAAGGTGGCAGTCTACCTTTAACAGTCAGGTTGCTCTGTTAAGGAGTGTATGCTTGGAAGTTTATAAACCAAATCATTTCCAGTCGACTGCCAGGGAAGAAACAGCAGGCTTGTCATCCAGGAGTACCATGTCGGATCTTCCAGAACCAGCACTGATCTACATAGAACATCAGGTAAAAACATAACCTCTGATCTAACTTGTCATTCAGACACCTGTCAAGGAGGGTGGTGTTAATAGCTGATCAGGACCTTGTTTTGTGGTTACACTGGATTGCACTGCATTATAATTTGAAGCGCTCCATCTCACCTCTGGCGACATAAACCGAACACTTTTCATATTTCAACTGAGAGAGCCTTTATTCTGCCATGTTAACAGCTGCTATCCTGTCACTTGAGATGGTTATTTTTAGAATATTTACAATGCTTTTATATTTCGGCTGCCAATTCCGTTAATGTGACTGCGTTTAATAAAGAGGGCAATCCTTCTCTTGATCTCGCCGAATCTAAATGACAGGTAAGTTTTCATGACTAAATCCATTTGGGCTTCTTTGTTCTCAGTCCGCTATGGAAGAATCCCAGGTCTCTGGTTCTGCTGCTGGTGAGGCGGCCACACCAAGTTCGAGATCAGACGACTGCATAGAGATGCCGTCGTCTATGCCATCGACGTCCAGGATGCCTTCGAGACCGGCTTTAACGCCAAACCGAGCACCGGCTTCAGCAACACCAAGTCTGGCATAAAGGACGCAAACGTTCGTATTCTTGATTATTATACCGCGGGACCGGCCGTCAACGTCAAGTCATCTCGTGATGTTACAGACGGTGGTACTGACCACGTGCCTTGTATCCTTGTGCGCGGGTGGTGGCCGGCAGTAGACCAGCTCGACGGCTGTCACCTGGAGGTGGACTTTCCACCAGCGGCGGCACGGGATGACATCCGCGATTATTTTCTCCGATGTTTTTGTTCTTGGTTAACAAAATATACTGAACTGAACTGAACTGAACTGGCAGCGGCTTCAACGCCAAACCGTGCACCGGCTTCAACGCCAAGTCTGGCAGCGGCTTCAACGCCAAGCCGGGCACCGGCTTCAGCCCCAAGTCTGGCAGCGGCTTCAACGCCAAACCGTGCACCGGCTTCAACCCCAAGTCTGGCAGCGGCTTCAACGCCAAACCGGGCACCGACTTCAACAACACCAAGTCTGGCATAAAGGACGCAAACGTTCGTATTCTTGATTATTATTCCGCCGGACCGGCGGTCAACGTCAAGTCATCTCGTGATGACGGCGGTACTGACCACGTGCCTTGTATCCTTGTGCGCGGGTGGTGGCCGGCAGAATACCAGCTCGACGGCTGTCACCTGGAGGTGGATTTTCCACCAGCGGCGGCACGGGATGACATCCGCGATTATTTTCTCCGATGTTTTTGTTCTTGGTTAACAGAATATACTGAACCGAACTGAACTGAACTGGCAGTGGCTTCAACGCCAAACCGGGCACCGGCTTCAACCCCAAGTTTGGCAGCGGCTTCAACGCCAAGCCGGGCACCTTAAGCGTTGGACATCCATGATCGATTGTAACTTTGTATATACGAGGTGTATACAATAATGATGTCTATTGTAGATGATTTGGAAACCGTAACCAAACCAAATACTGATCAGAATCATGGAAAAATAGAAAAGGAATGCCATTTTTTTACCGAAGTTCAATGGTTTTGTACAATTCAATTTATAATTTATAATGATTTTGTACCAAACCAAATACTGATCCAAATCATGCAAAAATGGAAAATATTTTTTTTTTTTTGTCACAGTTCAATGATTTTGTACAATTTGAATTATTATAAAAGCAAATAATTTAAAGTGACAAGAATAATCTCATTTATTGTTATGTAGGAAAGGCTATATCCCATTTTTGGTGGCGGCTAAATAGAGTTTGCAGCGGAAGCTTATTACGTGTTGATCAATCTTACTGTGTAACAGCTGAACGCTGTGACATTTTTTTTCAACATCAAAGACTTATCTTTTTCATACAAATAAACTGCCTCACATAGTACCCTGTCTGCCGGGACGCCGGGGCCAAGGAGGAGACCGGTCACACGCCTACCGAGCGGCTGTCCCCCATCAAGCCGGCTAATGCCGCAAGATCAAACGTTCCCCGACGGTAGCACAAACAAACCCCACCCGACACCGAGCCAGCTTCAGACACCCTGGCGCCCTCACATCCTTTCGGGGCCTCTGGCCAGGTCAGCTCCGTCCGACGTCGCTGGAAGTCAGCATCCGGCGAAACATCTGGTGCTGGCTAGTGCGAAAAGCGCCGCGTCCGGCGCAGCCAAGAACCCACACCCGGCGGAAAGCGACTGTGAAAAACGTCACTTCCGACCAGGAAATAGCGGAGGAGGGGAGAAATCCGAAGCCTCGGCCACGCCGGACGTGCTTCCTTTCGAAGCCCCGGTCAGGGCTGCCGACGGATGAAATTGCGGTAGCAAGACAGAAAAATGCAGATTTGGTGGGCCCAGTCACGGAACTCGACCCCCAGCCGGAACCGAATAACGAAAGGAATAAAACCGGGCCGCAGAGGAGGAGAGAAACAGAATACCCGGGGAGTCTCTGCCGGCCAGACCAGTGGTGCCCTCTCTCTCTGACTCTACTCGTGCAACCCTCACCAAGAACAGCAACAATCTCCATCTTCGACGCCAAAATCAAGTGAGTCGCCAGCAGAAGGCTGCCTGCCACTCCCAGCCCTTCAGTCATGCCCACCACACACGCATTCTCTCCCCCTCCCTCATCTCTACCGGGCGTCTACCCTTTGTTTGTTTATTGGGGCTTTAGGGCGCGCCGACTGCGAAGGTCATTTTGCGCCCATAACGTCACACTAATAAAACAATTGTTTCAATACAAGAGACCTTCTATATACCAAGGCTAGAAAGTAAAAGACTTGATAAAAAAGACAAGGTAAGATAGAACAACGCAAGAGCGTCGTAACAGTCAACTGACTAGACAAGTAGACTAGAGAGGAATTGGGTCAGGTTGAGTAAATCACTTGGAAGTTGACCGAACGGATAAAGGAAAAAATATTGCCGGATAAAACCCAGGGTGACTCGTCACCCAGTAGGTGGCGGATAGTGGTACCAGGAGCAATACAGCCCAGGTAGCGTGTCCGGTTCCGTTCAAAGAGTGGGCAAGATAAAAGAACGTGAGCGACGGTTAGAGGCACGGAACACCTGTTGCACAAAGGCTGCTCACCTCCTGAAAGGAGATAGCTGTGCGTCGCGTATGTGTGACCAATACGGAGTCTGCAGAGGACCACTTCCTGGAAACGATTGCCTTGCAGGCAAGACTGCCAAGGCTCTAGAGTTGGTTTCAACTCTCTCAGCTTGTTCCTTACACACAAATCCCACTCTGCCTGCCACTTTGAAAGCATGAAGGGTCGCACCAGCGGATAAAAATCCCGGGCAGGCAGAGGCAAGCGCCGAGTGCAGGGTGCTGCGGCGGCGCGTCTGGCAGCAGCATCAGCAAGCTCATTGCCTTCAATGCCGACGTGACTAGGAATCCAGCAGAAACGGACTGATTTTCCAGATTGCTCCACCGACGCACCGTGGGGACTTTTGCGATCCTAGCACGACATAAGTGGCAAATACGAGTATTTTGATTTCCACTTTCTTTATATTCTTTCTACGCAGAATTGTCCAGTGTATCCGAATCCGACCTTAAATCGCTTTAAAAATGATGACTTACACATCCAAATACGTCACAAAGTGAAGGGTTGCGCTGACTAGCACCGTGCTCCTAGGATAAGGCGAAAAATTACATGACAACGGAACGCCTGCTCACTCGTTTAATCAAGCACCAATTCGATGTTGCGACATGTTTTTATAATCTGTATTTAATGAGGAATACGAGCATATGCATGAAAAGTTCGAAAAATAATCCAAAGGTATGATTTTTGAATGAAATACAAAAAATGTTAATATGCCACTTGTCTCGGAGATTTGACTCAGCAAATCATAGCCTTACAAAGTGAGTTACGCGGTGTTACGTGTGGAAACACATATCAAAATATTCTCCCATAAATTCTGCATTGGAATCAACTCTTATCTTTTGCCCACTTTTGCCCAAACAGCTACTACGAGACATCAAAGCAGAAGATGTCGCGTGGCTCCCAGCGCTCCGCCGCGCTGCCCGGCGCCGCGGCGGTCAGCTGACTGCGGCGTACCGCCGCAGGAGTTACGCGTGGAAACACATATCAAAATATTCTCCCATAAATTCTGCATTGGAACCAACTCTTATCTTTTGCCCAATTTTGCCCAAACAGCTACTACGAGACATCAAAGCAGAAAATGTCGCGCGGCTCTCAGCGCTCCGCCGCGCTGCCCGGCGCCGCGGCGGTCAGCTGACTGCGGCGTGCCGCCGCAGGAGTAGTGTCGTGCTAGGAGGGGCAAAGACCCCACAGTGCGACGTAAGCCGAGTTAAAATGTCCCGCACGATGGGGTCAACTGAGTTAAAAGTACGTAAGGCCAATAAGCTGCTAAGAGAATCAGATAAAATCAAGTAAAATGGACTGCCAGAAACCTCGATGAAACACAAAGCCTTCTCTATAGCGACTAGCTCTGAAGAAAACACCGAGGCGGAAGGTGGCAGAGAAAACGAGCGGGTGTCGCGACCAGCGACAAAAGAGCAGCCCGCTCCCTCGGTTGTCTTCGAGCCGTCTGTATAAACCGTGATAAAACCATCATAAACGGCAATGTGCTCTAAGGCTCTGGCTCGCGCCTCAGCAGGCAACAAGTTGTCCTTCTTGACAGTCGATAGTGAGAGGTCCACTTGCGGATTGGCGTTTTTCCAGGGTGGAGGGGGCGTGTCCCAGGTACGCCGAACGCCACGCAAGGATATGTTAGCAGCTGAAAAAAGACCTCCCATGCGTTCTCCAAACGACGGTCGTACCCTCCCGTCAGATCGAGTAGCGTGACGTGAAAAGACGTACGGGTACGTCGGATGCGTTGGGTATTGGCGAAGTTTCAAAGTGTAACGCATCCCCAGCATCTGGCGACGAAGAGCTAGAGGTGGCTCATTCGTTTCAGCCAGAAGACTACTCTTTGGAGAAGTGCGGAAAGCCCCGGTGGCAACGCGGAGCGCAGCGTGATGTACTGCGTCCAGGGACTTCTTGCTGGACTCACTTGCAGAATCGTAAACAAAACACGCATAGTCCAGCTTCGATCGGATGATCGACCGGTACAAGAGGAGCAGAGTTTTGCGATCCGCACCGTATGATGTGCGGGCAACACACTTTAAAACGTTCAGGGATTTAAAACATCGTTCCCGAAGCGTTCTAAAATGTTCTTTATACGTCAAACGTCCGTCAAACGTCATACCAAGAAACTTCGCCACCGGCTGCGTGGGGATCGTCTGTCCGTACAGACGGATACCCAATGTAGGGTCGGCGCAGCGGCGGCGACAGAAATGAATGGCAACAGTCTTCCTCGTTGAAAAGCGGAGACCATTGTCGCGGCTCCATCTCTCAAGCCGTCTGACTGCAAGCTGCAGTTGTCTGGCCATGTGCCGAGCGCTGGAAGCGGCGAACCAGATGGCAAAATCGTCAACAAAAAGCGATCTGCCGATAGAGACCGGGAGATCATCGGCGATATCGTTAATCGCCACTGCGAATAACGCCACACTAAGCACCCCTCCCTGAGGGACTCCATTCTCTTGGATAAAACTGCTAGACAACTGGTTACCGACTCGGACTTTAAACCGACGACCCGATAAAAAGTTCTCGATAAAGAGGCCCATCCGGCCGCGTATGCCGTACTTATATACTTTGGAAAGTATGCTGTGTCGTAAGACTGTATCATAGGCCGCCTCAATATCAAAGAACAGTGCTCCAAGGTGCTTCTTTTCAGTAAAACAGGTGCGTATCTCGGTGTCAAGGGCTAAAATGTGGTCAACAGGGCTGCGGTGCTTTCTAAAACCGCACTGGGCGTTTGTAAAAACACCATGATGTTCCAGAAACCAGCTAAAACGCACATTGACCATCTTCTCCATCAGCTTTGATAGCGATGATGTGAGAGAGATGGGCCGATAATGGAGAGGGTCATGTCCCGACTTGCCAGCCTTCAAGATAGGAATGATAGTGGCTTCCCGCCAGGTCTCAGGGAAAGTGCCAGTCTCCCAAAGCGAATTGAAGGTTGCTAGCAGCGCCTCGAGGGCAACTGCTGGGAGATGACGGAGCATGTCGTTGTGGACAGCATCCGGACCTTCTGAGACGCTGCGCAACGAGCTGATGGCAGACGTGAGCTCAGCCATAGAGAAATGCTCGTTGTACACCAAATTTTCAGCTGTGCTGAAGTCCACGGCGGCTGGTGCAGGTCGTGAGGACGGCTCTCCTCGGCAGCGCTGATAGAGTGCACGACCTATCGTCTCTGCGACGTCTGAAGGGTGAGATATGTCCGTGTTGTTCACTCTTAAAACCGGAAGCGGAACAGAGCTGAACCGGCCTTCAATGCGCTTCATGCGTGCCCATATTTGGGTCGTAGGAGTAAAACGGTTTAAGGAACTTACATACGTGCGCCATGAAACAGCCTTTGCCTCCTTTAAAACGCGACGGGCAAAAGCCCGCGCTTTCTTAAAAGCGATGAGGTTTTCAGTAGTACTACTCCGGTCAAACTTTCTAAAAGCGCGTTTCCTGGCACGAATCGCATCTCCGCATTCCTTAGTCCACCAAGGGACCGGAGGACGACGAGGCTGACTCGACGTCTTGGGTATGCACCCGTTTGCGGAGTCATTGAGTAAAGATGTAAAATCCTCTGTAGACATCACAGAGGCGTCGGCTCTGGCTAAAACAGAGGCCTCTACAGCGGCCTGGAATTCGTCCCAGTCGGCTTTCCGAACATTCCACCTAGGTGGACGGTTGCCCGACACTGGGGACTCCTGGTGCTCCAGCCACACTGGGAAGTGGTCGCTCCCGAGTGGGTCGTCATGGACGGACCAGGTAAAAAGCTGAGCTAGCCGCGGACTGACTAAGCTCAGGTCCAGAGCCGATGTTTGACCGGAGGGTGTTGTAAAATGGGTGCGCTGTCCTGTATTTAAAATACACAGCGCCTCATCGCGGATAAAAGATTCTAAAAGTCGACCACGAGTGCCAGTCGTGTCGCATCCCCACGCCAGGCTATGGGCGTTAAAATCGCCGACTACCAGGACCGGAGGTGGAAGCTCATCGACAAGTCGATGAAGCTCAACCACCGGGAGCGCTATACCTGGTGGAAGGTATAAGGAGCACACAGTCAGTTCCCGGTGGTTGAAATCAACTCTGGCGGCCACCGCCTGCAGGGGAGTCTGCAGCGGCACCTGGCGCGCAGGTACGCTGTGGTGAACCGCCAGAAGCACACCTCCATGGGCAATGGTAGGGGTGTCCAGGTCTCTCCTAAAAACAGAGTAGCCCTTGATGGCAAGGGTGACGTTTGGCGCAAGCTTGGTCTCCTGGAGACCTAAAACAAGGGGTGTGCGCCAACGGATAAGAGACTGTAGGTCCTGGTAGTTGGCCCGGAGGCCTCTACAGTTCCACTGTAGAATAAAAGGCGTGGTTAAAAAGGCGCAAAAAGGGCGCGTATAACATGAGGCAAAGGCGCACGCAGATACCTGACTGACCACAAAAAAGGTAAAAAACACCGAGAGAAATGCACCTGGTAAAAAAGCGCAATAGCGCGAAAAAGATAAAAGGATAAAAGAGGAAATGACTAGACTGAAAGACTAGACTAGGTCCTCTAACTCCGAGGAGGCGCTCCCCCCGTAACGGATGCGGGGGTGCCCCGAGCCCTCTCGGTGAAGCCTCCCTTCAGCGGAGGCAGATCGGGCGTGGCTCGAGCCCTGCTGGGGCTTTTTCGCCCGAGGGGCGTCACCCTCCGAGGGCGACCAGCTCGGGGGCGTCTGCCGCTTGGCGAGGCGCCCTGGAGCCGCGGAGGACTGTTGCCGCCCCGACGGGGATGTCGAGGCGGCGGCCTGTGTCCTCGACACAGGCGTCTCTGGCAGCGGCGGTGGTGGCCGCCGCTGCGGAGGTGGAGGAGGCGGCGGGGGACCCATGATGGGCCGAGTCCCCGCCTCAGGTGTCTCCGGGGTGTCAGCGGCGGCGGCCGCGTTGGCACTCCCGGAGGCGGAATCGGCAGACGAGGCTTCCTTAGCCTCGAGGGCCTTCTGGACGAGGCGAGCCCTCCTCGCCTCACGTGCCCTCCTCTCCTCCTCCCCCCGCCGCAGAGCCTCCTGCACCGCCGTAGACGGTCGGGGGCGGGGCGGGGTGGGTGGCGCCTTACCCTGCGCCGGGGGGCGCCGACCACCCTGTCGGCGCTGGACGACGGTCCACTCGTCTCCACTCGCGGCTGGAGCCGGACTGGGTGGACCCCACACTGACTCCTGAGCAGCCTGCTCCGTGTCGCTCGGCGGCGCACGAGGCGCCGGGGGGTCCGCTGAGCCATCAGTTGCTACGACAGTGAGGCCGAATCGCTTGAGGAGCTGCACGAGCTGTGCAACACTCATCTGGGAGGCATCGGTTGAGTTTGTCACTCTCACCTTTTGGGCATACGAGGTCTTCGGGTGAGTTTGGTTATACACCTCCCGGGCCTCTTTAAACGACAGATTTCTGGTAGCCTTGATGGTGTTTATCTCCTTTTCTTTGACGTATGTAGGGCAGGACCTGTCATACGCGGAGTGCGGTGTCTGCCCCTCTCCGCAGTTGACGCATCGAGGGGTCTCCGAGCTGCACGTGTCGTCAGTGTGGTCCTGGGAAGCACACTTGGAGCACACGGGTTTGCCTCGGCAGTTGTCCTTCGTATGACCAAAACGTTGACAGCGGAAGCAACGCATGGGAGCCGGGACGTAAGGGCGCACACGAACCCTCACGTACCCCACGCGAACCTCGCTCGGCATGTCGGTGGAGTCAAAGGTTAAGATAATGTTATTCGTGGGGACCGTGCCTCTCCTCGCCAAGATGCGGTGTGCTGCTGTGACGCCAAAGTCGGCGAGGCCGTCTGCGATGTCGTCATTGCTCACGTCTCTGAGGTCAAAGCAGTTGATGACCCCTCTGCTCGAGTTCTTTGACCTGTGCGGCTCAACTGAGAGAGGGACAGAGACCAGCTTCCTGCCGGAGGCCCGTCCCTCGGTATACACAAATCGGGTGGCGCTTAAGGCTTTTGCAGCCTCCTCACTTTTCTCGAATTCGACTTCCAAAGCCCCATCGCGCATCCGATCGCAGCGGAGGATCTTGCCGAGGCGGTCGCAGCCGTCCTTCCGTTGGAAGGGGGACAGCGCACCCAGCTGTTTGTCACTGCTCCTTAGGATAAGGATCTTTGGGTTTCGAGGAACCTTCTCGTGTGACGTTCGCCCGCCGGCCGAGGCCAACGGGCGAGAATCGGCCGAAGCCGAGGGGTTGGATTGAGGGGAAGGGGGGTTGGTCCGGTCATCCATGTAAGTGTGCTTGGTCTCCGCCAGCTCGGCCGCCGACGCTCCGCAACGGCGCCGCTACAAGGCCTGGGACGGCCGAGCTGACTGTACGGGACTTGGCGGCACCTTCCGCGGGGGAGAGAGAGACTCACCACCCCCCACGGTCGGATACCGCCTCCTCCCTTGACGCCTCGCCGAGTCACCGCCAGGGGCAGCGACAGATCAGTCCCACCGACGGAGGACGAGCACAAGTGCCCGAACCCCGCCGGCGACACCTCTCCAACACCACCCCCGGCGGCATCACGACTGGGAATGGCTCCTCAAGTGCGGCGCCCCACTGAGTGTCCCGCCCTTACAGAACTCAGGGCCAAAGAGGCGTGTTGCCCAGCCACCGCGACTGGCTCCGCACGGTGGGGGGCTCAACCTCCAGGATCCCGTTGTCCTGGGGTACGGGTCGGCTCGCCTAGCCTAGTAAAACCGGCTGGTACCCGAGGGGACGCCACTCCCCTTACACTAGCCCAACTCGGCTGTGTTCCTGCGGGTGCAAAAAACAACGAAAAAAAGGGGGAAAGGAATCAGAAAGCTGTGATCGAACGAAACGCGGACATCCGGTGAGAGCAAAGCAAAAGCAAACAAAGACCGCTCAAGAGAAACAAAACCACGAAAACCAAGAAGAGTCGGGCCGTACCATCTGTCCATCCAGCGATCGAAGCAAGTCGTAAGCAAGCATGGGTCAAGCTGGGGCCGAGGGGGCGCTACTCCCCTTGCTGGCCGAGGCCAGGGCCGCCGCGGGGCGAGGACCCAAGGAGCCCAGTCCAACAGCGACCCAGGCCACTGCCAACCCCCTGCGGGGCCAATCCAGCAGGCAATCCATCCGGCAACCAAAGCAAGTTCAGGTCAAACGCGGTCAAGCTGGGGCCGAGGGGGCGCTACTCCCCTTACTGGCCGAAGTCATAGCCGCCGCAGAGCCGGGGCCAGATGACCTCGGCTAAGCAGCAGCTCTGACCACGGTCAGCCCCCTGCGGGGCCGGGCGTCTACCCCAATCTCGGTCTGCCGTCCCGTAGGGCCAGGCCCTGCCACCATTAGCAGATAGACAGCTGTGGGGTAGGACGATGGGAATCGTGGGATGGTGCCGCACTGCCGGAGTGCGGCAATGGTTCATGTTACAATTGCTTAGTACGAAATTCATAGAAGCTAATATATAAAAGACGATCAATGAGTTGAGCGGAAATCCCAAAAGTATTACGACCTGAATGCCAAGTGCCAAGTTGGTATCGGTTTGGTAAAGCCTTGGTATCCGATTGACATTTCTTTATTAGTATAAAATGTCTCTTCGTGTGAGGCAGTTTGGAACCATTCATGATGGTAATAATGAGCCGCTGTCCTTATTTGTTGCCAGGTGACTATTGGGCCATGTACCAAGATCCCAGCCAGACGATACTCGGGCATCGTCTGGGATGAGGATGCGGCGAAAGCGGTGCGGGACCTCCTGGTGGCGGTGTTCACCAGGGAGGTCCTGGCCAACTCGACACGCGGCGTTCACCCGGGAGGTCCTGGCCAACTCGACACGCGGCGTTCACCCGGGAGGTCCTGGCCAACTCGACACGCGGCGTTCACCAGGGAGGTCCTGGCCAACTCGACACGCGGCGTTCACCCGGGAGGTCCTGGCCAACTCCACACGCGGCGTTCACCCGGGAGGTCCTGGCCAACTCGACACGCGGCGGTGTTCACCAGGGAGGTCCTGGCCAACTCGACACGCGGCGTTCACCCGGGAGGTCCTGGCCAACGCGACACGCGGCGTTCACCCGGGAGGTCCTGGCCAACTCGACACGCGGCGTTCACCCGGGAGGTCCTGGCCAACTCGACACGCGGCGTTCACCCGGGAGGTCCTGGCCAACGCGACACGCGGCGTTCACCCGGGAGGTCCTGGCCAACTCGACACGCGGCGTTCACCCGGGAGGTCCTGGCCAACTCGACACGCGGCGTTCACCCGGGAGGTCCTGGCCAACTCGACACGCGGCGTTCACCCGGGAGGTCCTGGCCAACTCGACACGCGGCGTTCACCCGGGAGGTCCTGGCCAACTCGACACTGACCGGCACGGTCGGAAATGCCTACCAAGATGGCGCTAGAAACACAAGCTCCCGATAAATATTCAGAACTTGTGCCTTTTTTACATCGGCAAAGTTAGTTCTTGTAACGTGCTCCATCCAGCGTGTTCGTGTATGGAAAACCTTACGCATGAAACTGTTGACAAAGTTGATGGGTACTGGAACTCTTCCGTACTAGTCTCAGTCAACAGCTCTTGACAGTACACGGATGTGGGTAAATGAATTAATGATTGATCTTCCATTCTTGCTGTTGATGTTGTTCTTGTGATTTTTGTGATTATCGTTCGATGTTGTTCTGCTTCTCATTCCACCGCTTCTCATTCGCACTAATTGCTCTGTTGAATCGTCGATCTCGCCTAATCACCTGTGATTTACACGCGCGCTAACGGCGGCGGAGGTGCGGCACCGCGAACACTCAGGTGACTCCACATTGCGCGCTCCGATCAGGTCGATTGGGCCGAGATCGTTGAGTGTCAACACCGACTGGGGGCTTAGCTTTCCCTGCTTGGCCTCCGGGCGCCCTTCTCGCGCGGAGTCACCTCCCTGTCCCTCTTCTTATCCCTCCTTGCATAGACGGTCTCCATATTGCGCGCTCCGGTAAAGGCCCCGTGCCAACAACCGTCGCAGCGTCAACACCGACTGGGGGCTGAAGCATTTACTGCTAGGCGACCCCGGGTGTCCCTCCCCGCGCGGAACCGTCTCCCATCTCCCTCTTCGTCACCCTCCTACATATTAGCTTAAACGATACGGGTTTTTTTCCCCTGCGCTATTTTGGCTTCAGCGTGGGGTTTTTCCCTTTGCAATAGGCGCCGGGTTTTTCAGTTCATAGAACCTTTTCCCTGGCTATTACACCCCACAACCGAACACTGACACCTTGCACAAGTATGACTGTGTGTATGAATGTTAATAAATACATGAACCAATGTTGTGTTTTCGGTTCCAGTACCTTCTTTCGGCACTTCAGCAACAAGTAAGTACTCCGTTAGTTTTGCCACACCTAAGATAGGCTCCCACGTTGTTATTTGCTCCCGGGTTAACATAAACCGGTTTAACGTAGCTTTTGCATCTCGGCCAAAATTGCCGGGTTAACTGTCCCACCGCTCGAGACTGGCGCTAGGCTGGCCGCAAAAAAAAATGCTAAGTGTATCCATGGTACTGCTCTCAAATGATATAAATATTGCACAGCCTTGGATTATTTGTATTCCAAATGCTTGCTTTTAAGACGAGTATCATTTGGTCATCTAGCTCTCCCTCCGACCCCGGCTCAGCGCAGGCACGTACCTATTGACGCGCCTGACAAAGGAGGTCAAGTATTCCTCTGATCTTTACCTACGAGATTACTTCATGTGTTAAGTAAGCGATATTGGCGTTTTTCTTACGTGATGCGATGTAGAGCGTGGACGATAGGACTAAGAGGAGCAGATGCTCTCAGTCCCCCCTATAAATTGGAACTCTGCCCGTTGGAGAGAGGTCCGAAAAAAAACTATCAGAATGTGCCTAAAATGTCTCGTAAGTGGAATAAAATTTTCGTTATCGGAAATACCACTACCTGGCAACTATCCGTATGTAAACAGGGCTAATGAGAGTGTGTCCGGAGTGGAAAGTTTGCGGAGCGAGAACATTCAAATTATGACGTGATTTGACCTTGAAAATATTGACCTTAGGTTATCAAATTTGCATAGTTAAGAGTTCATATACAGTATACACGCCTACTCGCCCACGAAACTCCGCAGTCCGCACTTCCAGGAGCGGAAATGGGAGGAGGAGGGGGGGGGGGGGGTCAGAATCTGGGCGCCTCCCCTGCAGGGCTTATAATTACCCGACACTCTCCAGGGCGCGAGCTAAAAAGTAATTTCAGTAGTTCGAGATCATGATCCTCGCTCAATTTTGTGTTCACAGGCATGCATGGACCCCGTAACTTTTTACGGGCGTCCACGGCCTCTGCAGCCAGCGAGCGTCCAGCTGGTTGCCAACAACGTATACGCTCACGTCCGCCAACTGTTGAAGTTCCCGAAGAAGGGCAGAAGAGTTTGCTGGGTTCGGGAGAACATCCGTTTGTCAGACGTGGGGTACTTCCAGGATAAAACCCCGGATGAAGTGATTCGTTTGGCGTCGGTGAGGGTGTGTCCAGAGTGGTGGGTGCGGTACACCACGAGGACGGTGATGAGCTGCACGACAAGGCAGCAGTGGTCAAAGTGCGGCGCCACCGACGTAAAACCCAGTGGGTGAAGACCGATGCAGGTCTACGAGCTGAGAAATACTGGACCGCGGCGTGTACCTTCTGGTAAAACTGTACCGACAGCGACACTGATGTGCAGTATGGCAGGGCACAGACTAGGGCACTTGTAAATCGGACATATGCATGGCCAAGTTAAGGTTAGCTGGGTAGGAGGTGACTTGTGGCGGCAAAAAATCAGTCTGATGACTGAATGAAATCTGTGTGGCGTTTGGCAGCGGCCCTGTTTGCCCGCGTCATATTGTTTGCTGTCTGACCATAATTCATGTGTACTTACGGATGTTTGTTTCTTCCTTCAGTTGGTCATCAGCTCATCGGCCGCTAAGCATGGACGTGCTCGAGGTCAGCGACCCAGAGGCACACCGATGGCTCTCGCGGCACCTCCGACGCTCGGCGCCCCCGCTGCACCTCCTAATAGGAGACTCGGTGGCGCGGGATGCCGGCCTCAGACCCAGACTCGGCCGGCACCAGTTCCTCAACCTGGGCAGAGGCGGCGCAACACGGGCTTCGACTGCCGATGAGCTCCACACCATCCTGGACCGCTGGACGTCGGAGGCGGAGAGACCGGGTGGCCGACGCCCTTCAGCTGCCCATCTGGCCGGCCATGACGGCGGCCTTCCCGGACCGCTGAGCAGTGAGTTGTGAGTGAGCACGCCGAGTCGCGACACTCCGACACTCGACGAGTGTGTCGGAGAGTGCGGTGTGACGCTCCTGTCTCGCCTTTGAAGCCACGCTGTGAGTTTTTCTGCACCGGTACGGTGCTTTAACCGCTACTTCGTATCAATTCCCGTGATGAGACATCCACAGTCGGTCTTGCGGCCTCTGACCCCGCCAGATACACCTCCCCCTCCGGAACCACCAGAACCACCGTCCCCACCCTCCCCGGTATCGGATAATGTTCAGGATCCAACGTTAAATCCGTATGATTCGGACAGCATGTCGCTTCCTGAAGCTGTAAAATCAACGTCCTTTGTGGACGACTGGTCGGATTCCGACTGGGACATGGAAGGTTAACCTCCGGTCGGAGCCCGAGTAGCAACGCGACGTATGATGCAGGAGGGGCTACCGGGCCGTAGCACGGACGTGTGGGTGGAAGTGGGCACTGCCGCCGCTTCCCGCGCGCCCGCCGCCTCCACCTCAGGCGCGCCAACCGCCGCCGCCGCCTCAGGTGCGCCCGCCGCCGCCTCCGCATTCGCGCCCGCCGCTGCCGCCTCACTCGCGCCAGCCGCCGCCGCCCGCCTCAGGCGTGCCCGCCGCCGCCGACGCCGCCTCACTCGCGCCCGCTGCCGCCACCTCACACGCGCCCGCCGCCGCCACCTCACGCGCGCCCGCTGCCGCCACATCACGCGCGCCCGCCGCCGCCACCTCACGCGCGCCCGCCGCCGCCGCCTCACGTGCGCCTGCAGTGGACAGCTTCCTGCCTGCAGAGGGCTGGACCACGGCAGTGGCACTGTGGTGCCCTGTCGTCGCCCGTGTAGTTCAGCGCGACCACCGCACGGACGGGCCGCGCGCCAGTTTAGGGCGAATTTAATCAAGAAAGTGACTTTCGAAAATCTGCTTGAAATATGGCTGAATGTATAGGAAATTGACTGAATTTTATGAAACCACCTGAATTTTGCACATATGGCAACTTTTAGGAGGTGATTTGACTACTCAAAGTGGACAGATTGTTGGCTTTCTCATATCCTGCCGATTTGCGGGCAAGAACGCGACTTTTGTAACGCAAGTTTACATAGTGTAATACATATTGAATTGATATAAATCATACACCATTGTTCTTCCCAATGTCTCTAAAAAACGATAGGATAACTTGCAATACTGGCTGACCTATCGTCTGCACGTTACGACTGATAGAATCAAACCAATACATGCATAGCGTTTTCATAACGATGTTTCATGAAAACCGAAGATTTCAACAACTACCGCCGTTTGCCGCCACGTCAGATCTAGCATGATTGCAATTTGCCAGCATTTTTTGACTTGGCCCGACCTTTTTTTCCTGCTCGAACTTGCTCGCCTCACCGGTAGCTCGAGTTTAAACATGACCGACGGCACGCCGCTCGGTCATGACCCAGCCGCGCGCCGTGACCTGACCTGGGGGCGGACGGTGCGTGACCCGACAGGATCCGGAATGACGTGTGGTTTTTAGTCCCGCCCATTGAGTGATGTCACTGTCTACAGCAGCTAATCATCGAGCCTGTTATTATGGGTCAGGATGTGTGTCAGCTAGTCATTGGGTGGCAAATGTATCGTAACCTATTTCGAGAGTATGAAATAAGTCCTCTTTGGCCACGATGATTTCGATTATTGGTACCTGATCATTCCTGCCCCGTACTGCTGCTTTCCGTACACCCGGCTGAGGTGCAGGAGGCCTTCAGGAACAGGATGGGGCTGCGCGTGGACGAGCCGCGGGCAGGAGGCAGCGGCAACTCCAACGACGGCAACACCGCCCGCCGCGCCTTCCGCTCGCCGGCCGAGTTCGCGGCCTGCACCGGCGTCGACCAGGAGCTGATCGACCGGGTCGGCACGGTGCTGCAGGCTGTCAGCTGTCTGCACCGACTGGACATCGACGCTCTCTCCGCGTACTGCCGCCGCACGGCTGAGCTGTACGTGGAGAGGTACATGTCCACCACGCTGCACAAGCTGCTGAGCCACTCCGCGGCCGTGGTGGAGTCTTGCCACCTCCCGATCGGTATGATGTCTGAGGAAGCAGCAGAGGCTACCCACAAGCGACTCTTCGACACACCCGCAAGGATTCGAGGATCCACACGATGTCGGACCTCCTGGGCTACCTGCTCGTGGCGAGCGACCCGCTGCTCAGCAGCCTGGGTCTGCAGCGCCGTGGGAGGGGGAGGGGGAGGGAGAGAGAGAGAGAGAGAGAGAGAGAGAGAGAGAGAGAGAGAGAGAGAGAGAGAGAGAGAGAGAGAGAGAGAGAGAGAGAGAGAGAGAGAGAGAGAGAGAGAGAGAGAGAGAGAGAGAGAGAATCAGCTACGTCGTGACGACGGCACCGACAGCAGTGCTGTCGACAGCGACGACTGCCACAGCAGCAGTGACTGTTCAGCAGTGACAGCAGTGACTGGCAGAGTCGAACCAGCGCGGCGTGTCGTGAGAGTGTTCAAAGTGTATGTATGTAACATGTGATGCAATACATATGTATCGTGTGTTTATGCTTTTTCGATTATCGAATATATCGAAAGCATCAGGGATGACCCAAAATGCCTAAATATACCCATTTAAACCATTTGAAAAACATATTGAGAAATATTAACAACGCTACGAATAAATTCGCCCTAAACTGGTCAACGGCCCCACTGTGCACCGGCGGAAACATGTCGCCCAGTGCCCTGGCGGCCAGGACTGCCCACTGGCCGGGGAGATGAGGACTATCAAGGATATCGAATTGTGATCCGCGCCGACCTCCAACACGGAACGGACGTGTTCCTGCGGAGAAGTGATTCGAAGCGGAGGGTACGGGCTGAGAAAGTGCCTGAGCCGGCACCTCAAACGCAACAAGGTTCATGAAGGGGATGATCAGGGAGAAGTGCTCATCAAGGTACTCAACAATGGGCACCGACTGGTGGCCAGGACGTGGGCCTGCGCCCAGGCCACTGGCCTCCCTCTGCTAAACGGCCCAGAAGTTCCGAAGCCCCCTGGCCAACTCAAGACGGTGAGACTGCCGGTTCGTCTGAAGCAGCTCCAACACGCTACGTGACACAGCGGGAAGATCTGCATCGCTTGTCTGTGGAGCGGGTGGGGCCCTTCAGACCCGAATGGAGCGTCATGAACATTCCGTTCAAGAACGTGCACACGAAAAGGCAGTACACGCAGCACCTGACGCGCCTGCTACGTGCATCGAACATCCTGGATCACGACAAGCCTCTGGAGAGCCTCGACTTTCGGGTCTTGATGGCGGACACATCCTCGCAAGAAGCGTTGCGCAGCGCCCTGTCGGATTTTTTGAGAGAAAAGTATCCGACCGGGTATATGATGTGTATGTCGCTCAAGTGGGTGACCAAGATGATCGAGGGCCGGATCATCGTGGTTCCCGATGACCTGGAACTGCGCTGGCAGGGGTACCTCGAGGCTTTCAACAAGCTCATTGACTATGAGCTGACGATGGCGGCCGACTCCAGAAAAGAAGCGAAGCGCGCCCGTCGGGACCGGAAGGTGCAATCCTACCAGAGCGAACCTGGCAAGGAGGGTCGCGCCAAGGTCCGAGAGCGGGGTCTACACTGGCTCCGAGAGATAAGAGAAAACTGGTTCACGGCGAGCCAAGAAGATCTGGAGCCAGTGGCGCGGCTTTTCGCCCAAGTGCTCTTCATACTATCCAACTTGTTCCAAGGCCAACGGACACAGGTGTTCGCGGAAGTAACAGTGGACGAGTTCCGCCGAGGCGAAGACACGGAGCTAGGACGCTTCGTTGAGCACATGGGCGGGAAGACGAAGGACCAACACGGAAGCGCGCTTGCGTTCTTCCTAAAGGCGGAAGCAGATCTGACGGCGTTCTACCTCAAGTATATGAGGAAGCACCTCCGAGACGCACCAAAACCGCAAGTCTTCCCCATCCAACGGTACCCCGCCCAACTGGGCCAGTCGCGCCAGCTGCTGGCCATCATCGGCATCGGCGCAGATGAGCTCAAGGCCATTATGGGGGTGGGGAGCCGCCGCTGGCACAACACCCTGTCGGTGGAGAAGATGCGGGCAGGGCGGCTCACGTATCCTGAGTTTGAAAACCTCTGCAGCCTCCGCCGCCACTCGGCCCCGACCGCTCAGCGGGATTATAACATGGAGTCCGGCCGCGAGCGGGACATCGAGGGGGTGAAACAGTTCGTGGCCATGGCAGGCGTCGACCGTGACCCTCGCTCCAGCGTGGAGCCATTTGTCTTGGCGGACATCGTGGCGGAAGAACCAGTCCTCCACGACTCACCCGAAGACGCCTCTCGCGAGACAACAGTCATCAATCATTCAACAAGCCTTAAGAAGAAAGATGCCGGACGAGGATGCGGAAAGAGCCGTGCAGCAGGCCCGGGAATCATACAATCGGACCATTCAGCTCCTCGGCATTAAGGCAGAGAAGGAAGGCAGAGGACTCACCAACCTGAGCGCTGCGCAATATGTCGCAAATCTGCTAAGCAGACAAACTGAACCAGCCTATGTAGTGACAACTACAGATGTGACCGATCTGGCCCAGGATACCAGCTACGCCGAAGGACGCCTCTTGACAGGCGAGCTGTCTGCAGGTCAGAAACAGTTCTCGGCAGTCTACATCATCCCTGACTCGATGCTGAACAACAACAGCGTCCTCATGAACCTGCAGCGCCGCAAACAGATTCTGACACTCTCGGAAAGGGTCCGCGACTGCTTGAAGTCACTTGGAAAACCAAGACGTGTCGTGCTAAACTCAGACGTGATCAACGCGATACCGGTCTATTTGGTGGTCCCAGAACTCATCCCTCAGATCGCATCTGACAATCGACTCTCTCGCGCGAGCAAAGTGGCATCGACAATTTTCTCAATCTTCCCCTGGACTATGGTCGACGCCTCACCCGTCTTTCAAGCCCAGCAGTATGATAAGGACTTCGTCCCCCCAACAACGACAGGAGTCGACGCAGAGACTGAGGAAGGGATGGCTCAAATCGACAATGCCACCCGAATCCAATTTCACCAGAGGTAGTGGCCATCGGAACCCTCTGCTTGTGCTATGGCTACAGCCAGGATACACTAATAACGAAGCAGATCAGCAGGCGACTGGCTGCTGCGTACGCCGACGCTAACCTCGCAGCCCCTGATTGGGATGGGTTCGCGCCAGTCATCAAGGAGTGGGTAGGATCTCCCCGAGAGACCAACAGCGAGGTGATCGCTCTCTTGGGAAGCGTCGTGGCCCTCCACAAAAACGGGGGGATCGACACCACTGTGACGGCAGATGAAGAGGCTGTGGCCGCGGAGGATGACCGCCTCAAGGCCCTTCCTCCCATCTTCGCTGCGCTCCGAGACCAAATGCTCTTGGTATACACCAATTACCAGAGCTCCACCATCCGCTGGACCCTCCAAGTCCTGCCCCTCGTAGAGGAGGCGGGCTTTGGGAACCACCATTGGCTCAGCACAGAGATCAAACACCTCAAAGCCATCCGTGAGGAAATAGACGGCCGAAAGTTCGTCGGGATGGTGAGCAAGGTTGCGACCCGCCATCAACAACAGCACTTCCCCCTGATGGCACTCATCGGCTGTCAGTACCATGCCTCGTACCTCGAGACGGAAGACCAGAGAACAGCCTTCAGAGAGTTCAACATCGCTGGCATAGTCCAGCGCGTCGCAGATGCTAAAGGCAAACCGGTGTGCGACGCAGTCCTCAGTGCGCTGCCAGCACCGCAAGTGGAGGCTAAGGCGTCCTTGATGAAGGGGATGAATGCCCTCGACGCCGAACGGCTGCTACTGGCCTGCGGTGAAGAGGAAGCGAGGTTCATCAAAGAGCGCCTCCATCGGACAGATCCTCCATGCCCCTGGGCTGTCCACGATGCTCAGATCCAGGCTGCAGAGGCCAAGAAGAGGTTCTATCAGGCGGCAGCTGTAGAACTCAACAAGAGATGGGAGCAATCTCACTCTCAACTGGTGGATAAGCTGACCCTAGAGGATGATGCGGAGGTGCGCAAGAGCCTCCAGGAGTCAATCAGAAAGTTGCGAACTGAGCTCTCGACCGTCCTGGCGACAGAAGAGATGACCGGGGCACAGCTCATGCGGCAGCTCCAGATCAAACATCAGGGAGAACTGGAAGCCCACTGGGAGACTGGAATGGAGATCATCCGCCGGCTCCGTGCCCTGTAGGCCGCACCACCAAGGAAAGGAAAAGACTGTATTCCGAACCATATGCAATCCAATCACTCCCCACACCCTGCAACGCTCAGGGCGCCCACCAACTGCACTCACTCTGAACATGGCAGCTCTCACCCTCAAGCGAATCTCAGGTGCATCTCTGCAGTGTATATCTCATCAATGTCTGCACCCAGAACCTTCTGGGGCATATGCTCCTGTCGCAGCCCAGCCTCTCGTGTGAAGAGGTCATTTGCTTAAGAAAAAACCGAAGTCCGAGACAACAGTCAAGATCACGATCCGCAAGATGGAAAGTCTACCCCCTGAGCTCGGCAACTTGAAGATGCAGTCGGATCCCAGGTTCCACCTGCTCAAGAACAAAACTTCCGGCAAGAACCCCACACCAGATGGTGAGTCCAGCCCCGAGGAGATGATGTCCGCATCCGAAACTAGTCCTCCACCAGAGCCCACATCCCCTCACAGCGCAGCCACCAGCGAACCGAGCGGTCAAGGCGCCCTCAGATCGAAAATCCCCAGGCGGAGAGCATCACTCGAGCCTCCAACAAAAGCCCCCAGCCCAGAGACGCGAGCACCCCTCACAGACTCCGGGGTCCGGGTCCTCGAAGAACAATCCTCAGCAAGTTCTCCCCTACTGGCTTGGTCAGGAAACTACAAGAAATCCGAATTAGTTGCAGCGTTGGAAACCTGGGTGCTAGGGTCATCTGATGCTTGGAAGCAAATCTCCAACATGTATCGGAGGTTTTTCGAGGCTTTCCCATCTTAAACACTCAAGGAACCCCCGCCACGGTCCCCTCCACCTAACCTCGGGGTCACTCAGGAAGTGTGGAATTCAATTCTCGCTTTTATTTGGGAAGATTGCCTAGACAACCTCATTTTCTGCCCCCGAGAGATGAAGCTTCACTGGTACGCTCGCATCGCTCCGCCTGCCGAAACCAACCGTAGCAAAGACGCGCATTGTAGGATTGCAGCTCGCCACTTGCACGTTCTAAAAATGAGCCTGTACCCCTCAGACGAGACAGAGAAAGATTTCCTAGATCATACTCCTGAGACCCAGTGGCGAGACTCAGCAGTGATCTTATCAGCCGCCGGGGGACTATGTCGAGCAGCAAAGACACTGAGCGAAAATACTCATCAGCAAGCGGCCATGCTCCGCGACGCAGCCATGCATCAGAAGGTCATGCTGGATGCTACTACTGACAAGATCACTGAGACCTCAGTTTACTGCAGTCAGATCATGGACCATAAAGCTCAGCATTTGAGTAGGTATCTAGACCTTGCAATGCGTAAGGACGACGTGGACACAGGAAAGGTCATGGCGGGTTCAGCCTCCATTGTTACCACGCCATCTGAACGAATGTCAGTAACGTCGCGTCTCACCCGTGCCAGTTCCACCCAGTCTGCCCCCTCCACGGCAGGAGGAGTTCGGCAACCCGCAGGAAAGCAGGCAGCATTCCCCAAAATCCTGAGGCTCACCTAGCTTAAAGAAAAAAAGACGCCTCTCGCCAAGAAGACGACTCTCCAGGAGCTGAGTCCTCGCCTCCCCCACCAAGCCTCGCACCTCCGGCTACAGACGTGGTCCCACCAAACCCTGCTCCTCCGGCTACGGACGTGGCCCCACCGAGGGAGCATTTTGAAGTCATACACGCCCGGCTGACCACGGCGCCCGCTATGCCCTCCAGGGGCAGGGGGCGCAGCTCCAACCGCCCGTGGAGCCTTTCTGAGCTCGCATATGCTAAAATGCTACTTGAGAGGGGAGTTCCGTCAACGACAACGGCTATTACTCACTGGATGCAAGAAAACGACTTCCAATGGAGCGAGGTCAGTGGGCGAAACATCACTGCCCTCTGCCTCAAGCTCAAGGACCTACAGAAAAAGTGATGAGTGTAGAGGACTGATCAGTGTAGCACTGTAGAGGACTGATGTCCCGTCCTGGGCGCCCTGCCGCAGGTGCCCGGGAACCGGGCCCATGTTTGTCGGGCCTGGTGGGCCTACCCTGGCCCACCAGGCCACCTGGGTGTGTATCTGGGTTGGTGTTTGTGTGCATGAGTGTGTTTTTCCGGCACATTTGTTTCAGGTGACGCTCTCCCGGGGGTCGTCTACAGCTTTGACCAGTCGCACGCCACCAAGTTGTTCGGAAAAGAGCTCGATAACGCGTCGGACACTGCAAAAACGAAGGCGCTGAAGCCATGGGTGCGTCACCTAAAAAACCACCTGTGGTGGAGTGCCGAGACCTGCGCTGGGGAGACCGATGTCATGCAGGTACGGAAACGGAATATTGTTTTTTAGAGGGCATTGTTTGAAACATATGTATTATCTGATGGCTACATATTATACATCACACACCCAGTGTTGTGATTTGAGTCAGGCTTACTCCACTTTGCCGAGCAACCCCTCGTGACCTGGCAGGATGCCACGAGCGTTCCGAGCGCTGGCGTGTGGAGATGCTAGATTTCCAATACGCATTTCCAGTGACCCGACCTTTCCCTTCCATTGTGGGGCTACCCGACAAAGCGGGGTGAGCCTGACTCAAATCACAACTCTGCACACACCTCCCTGGCCACCCTGAAAGTGAATTGAGACTATCCACAACTAATGATTTGGCACATTTGTTTTCTTTCATACAGAAAAGCGTGGAAATGTCCGCCCACCATGTGTGCGGCGTGCACGCAACGCTGCTCAACCGCTGCCACCACGACAGCGAGGAGCCGGCCGAGCACCCACCGTACCTGGAGTACGGCAGCGCCGCCCACACGGCGATGACGAAGGTGTTGCTGGGCGACAAGCTCAGAAAGAAGCTGCCGCACCTTCAGATACTTATTTTTCGAATATTTACAATTCTTTTATATACAATTCTTTTTACCTCGGCAATGTTAGTTCTTGTAACGTGCTCCGTCCAGTGTGTTCGTGTATGGAAACCTTAGGCATGAAACTTGTTGTTTGTTTATTGGGGCTTAAGGGCGCGCCGACTACAAGGTCATTTTGCGCCCATAACTATACAAGTAAAGCAAGTGTGTCACAAGAAAACCGACGTAATAAAAGGCTTAAAAAAGCCTAAAAGCTGGTTAAAAAGAGCAAAGAAGGGTAAAATACTCCAAGCGTATCGTAAAAGACAGCTGACTAGGCGTAAGGACTAGATTAGAATAGACGTATGGACTAGTTGGTTTGGTATCAGATCGAGTAGATTACTTGGAATTTGATTGAACGGATAAAGGAAAAGATGTTGCCAGATAAAACCCAGGGTGACTCGTCACCCAGCAAGTGGCGGACGGTGATATCCGGAGCGATGCGGCCCAGGTAGCGAGTCCGGTTCGGTTCCAAGCGTCGACAAGATAAAAGCACGTGGGCGACGGTGAGAGGCACGGCGCACCCGCCGCAAACGGGCTGCTCATCTCCGCGGAGAAGGTGGCCATGCGTCGCATACGTATGACCGATGCGGAGCCTGCATAAAATCACTTCGTTTGACCTGTTGTCTTGCGAGCAAGACCTCCAATGCTCCAGAGTCGGCTTCACCTCTCGGAGCTTCCTGCCTCCACGCAGGCGCCACTCTGCCTGCCACTCCGTTAGAATAAAAGATCGTACAGCAGGGTAAAAATCACGCGCCGGCAATGGCAACCGACGAGTGCAGGGTGCTGCAGCAGCACGCCTTGCAGCCGCGTCTGCCAGCTCATTGCCATGAACGCCAACGTGACTGGGAATCCAGCAGAACTGAACAGATTTACCCGATTGTTCTACTGACTGAAGCCGAGCTAAAATGTCTTGAACGATCGGGTCGGCTGGATTAAAACTCCGTAGGGCCAACAGGCTGCTTAGGGAGTCCGATAAAATCAAGTAAAAAGGTCCGTCCGATACCTCAATAAAACACAAAGCCTTCTCGATGGCAACAAGTTCCGATGAAAACACCGAGGCGAAAGATGGCAACGAAAATGAACGGGTATCGTCGCCAGCGACGAAAGAACAGCCCGCTCCCTCAGGTGTTTTAGAGCCGTCTGTGAATACAGGAATAAAACCATCGTAAGAGGCAAGGTGTTCCAAGGCTCGGACTCGTGCCTCTGCAGGCAGCAACTTGCCCTTTGGAACTGCAGAAAGCGAAAGATCCACCTGTGGACTGACACTTTTCCACGGTGGAGGGGGCGCAGCCCAGGTACGACGAACGTTACGCAATGCTATGTCAGCTATTGAAAACAGTTCTTTCATGCGCACTCCGAACGAGGGTCGTAACCTTCCGTTACATCGGGTGGCATGCCGTGAAAAAACGTATGGGTACGTCGGGTGCATAGGAAATTGGCGCAGTTTCAGCGCGTACCGCATACCCAACATCTGACGGCGGAGTGAAAGTGGCTGTTCATGCGCCTCAGCAAGAATGCTGCTCCTGGGCGAGGTGCGGAATGCTCCGGTGGCTACTCGGAGTGCTGCATGATGGACTGTATCCAGGACCCTCTTGCTAGATTCACTCGCTGAATCGTAGACAAAAGAAGCGTAATCTAGCTTCGATCGTACAATAGATCGATACAGAAGAAGAAGGGTCCTGCGGTCCGCACCATAAGATGTGCGGGCGACACATTTTAAAACGTTCAGGGATTTAAAACATCGTTCCCGAAGCGTTCTAAAATGTTCTTTATACGTTAAACGACTGTCAAAAAAGATCCCAAGAAACTTCGCCACCGGACGAGTAGGAATCACCTGTCCATAGAGCTGGATTCCCAAGGGAAGGTCGCCGCAGCGGCGGCGGCAAAAGTGCATAGCGACGGTCTTCGTTGTTGAAAAACGAAGACCGTTGTCACGACTCCATCTCTCCAACCGCGTCACTGCAAGCTGCAGCTGTCTGGCCATATGCCGAGCGCTTGAAGCGGCAAACCAAATGGCAAAATCATCCACGAAGAGCGATCTACCGATCGAGACCGGCAGATCATCAGCGATGTCATTAATCGCCACTGCAAAGAGAGCCACACTAAGCACCCCGCCCTGGGGAACTCCGTTCTCTTGAGTAAAACTGCTCGAAAGACTACTGCCAACTCGGACTTTGAACCGACGACCCGATAAAAAGTTCTTGATAAAGAGGCCCATCCGGCCGCGTATGCCGTACTTGTGTACTTTGGAAAGTATTCTGTGTCGTAACACTGTATCATAGGCCGCCTCAATATCAAAGAACAGTGCTCCAAGGTGCTTCTTTTCAGTAAAACAGGTGCGTATCTCGGTGTCGAGGGCTAAAATGTGGTCAACAGGGCTGCGGTGCTTTCTAAAACCGCACTGGGCGTTTGTAAAAACACCGTGATGTTCCAAAAACCAGCTAAGACGCACATTGACCATCTTCTCCATCAGCTTTGAAAGCGATGATGTGAGAGAGATGGGCCGATAGTGGAGAGGGTCATGTCCCGACTTGCCAGCCTTCAAGATAGGAATGATAGTGGCTTCCCGCCAGGTCTCAGGGAAAGTGCCAGTCTCCCAAAGCGAATTGAAGGTTGCTAGCAGCGCCTCGAGGGCAACTGCGGGGAGATGACGGAGCATGTCGTTGTGGACAGCATCCGGACCTTCTGAGACGCTGCGCAACGAGCTGATGGCAGACGTGAGCTCAGCCATAGAGAAAGGCTCATTGTACATCAAATTTTCAGCTGTGCTGAAGTCCACGGCGGCTGGTGCAGGTCGTGAGGACGGCTCTCCTCGGCAGCGCTGATAGAGTGCACGGCCTATCGTCTCTGCGACGTCTAAAGGGTGGGATATGTCCGTGTTGTTCACTCTTAAAACCGGAAGCGGAACAGAGCTGAACCGGCCTTCAATGCGCTTCATGCGTGCCCATATCTGGGTCGTAGGAGTAAAACGGTTTAAGGAACTCACGTACGTGCGCCATGAAACAGCCTTTGCCTCTTTTAAAACGCGACGGGCAAAAGCCCGCGCTTTCTTAAAAGCGATGAGGTTCTCAGTAGTACTACTCCGGTCAAACTTTCTAAAAGCGCGCTTCCTGGCACGAATCGCATCTCCGCATTCCTTGGTCCACCACGGGACCGGAGGACGACGAGGCTGACTTGACGTCTTGGGTATGCACCCGTTTGCGGAGTCAATGAGTAAACATGTAAAATCATCTGTAGACATCACAGAGGCGTCGGCTCTGGATAAAACCGTGGCCTCTACGGCGGCCTGGAATTCGCCCCAGTCGGCCTTCCGAACATTCCACCTAGGTGGACGGTTGCCTGACACTGGGGACTCCTGGTGCTCCAGCCACACTGGGAAGTGGTCGCTCCCGAGTGGGTCGTCATGGACGGACCAGGTAAAAAGCTGAGCTAGCCGCGGACTGACTAAGCTCAGGTCCAGAGCCGATGTTTGACCGGAGGGTGTTGTAAAATGGGTGCGCTGTCCTGTATTTAAAATACACAGCGCCTCATCGCGGATAAAAGATTCTAAAAGTCGACCACGAGTGCCAGTCGTGTCGCATCCCCACGCCAGGCTATGGGCATTAAAATCGCCGACTACCAGGACCGGAGGTGGAAGCTCATCGACAAGTCGATGCAGCTCAACCACCGGGAGCGCTATACCTGGTGGTAGGTATAAAGAGCACACTGTCAGTTCCCGGTGGTTGAAATCAACTCTGGCGGCCACCGCCTGCAGGGGAGTCTGTAGCGGCACCTGGCGAGCAGGTACGCTGTGGTGAACCGCCAGAAGCACACCTCCATGGGCAATGGTAGGGGTGTCCAGGTCTCTTCTAAAAACAGAGTAGCCCTTGATGGCAAAGGTAACGTTTGGCGCTAGCTTGGTCTCCTGGAGACCTAAAACAAGGGGTGTGCGCCAACGGATAAGAGACTGTAGGTCCTGGTAGTTGGCCCGGAGGCCTCTACAGTTCCACTGTAGAATAAAAGGCGTGGTTAAAAAGGCGCAAAAAGGGCGCGTATAACATGAGGCAAAGGCGCACACAGATACCTGACTGACCACAAAAAAGGTAAAAAGCACCGAGAGAAATGCACCTGGTAAAAAAGCGCAATAGCGCGAAAAAGATAAAAGGATAAAAGAGGAAATGACTAGACTGAAAGCCTAGACTAGGTCCTCTAACTCCGAGGAGGCGCTCCCCCCGTAACGGATACGGGGATGCCCCGAGCCCTCTCGGTGTAGCCTCCCTTCAGCAGAGGCAGATCGGGCGTGGCTCGAGCCCTGCTGGGGCTTTTTCGCCCGGGGGGCGTCACCCTCCGAGGGTGACCAGCTCGGGGGCGTCTGCCGCTTGGCGAGGCGCCCTGGAGCCGCGGAGGTCTGTTGCCGCCCCGACGGGGATGTCGAGGCGGCGGCCTGTGTCCTCGACACAGGCGTCTCTGGCAGCGGCGGTGGTGGCCGCCGCTGCGGAGGTGGAGGAGGCGGCGGGGGACCCATGATGGGCCGAGTCCCCGCCTCGGGTGTCTCCGGGGTGTCAGCGGCAACAGCCGCTTTGGCACTCCCGGAGGCGGAGTCGGCAGACGAGGCTTCCTTAGCCTCGAGGGCCTTCTGGACGAGGCGAGCCCTCCTCGCCTCGCGTGCCTTCCTCTCCTCCTCCCCCCGCCGCAGCGCCTCCTGCACCGCCGTGGGCGGTCGGGGGCGGGGCGGGGTGGGTGGCGCCTTACCCTGCGCCGGGGGGCGCCGACCACCCTGTCGGCGCTGGACGACGGCCCAGCCGTCTCCATCACCGTTCGCGGCTGGAGCGGGACTGAGTGGACCCCACACTGACTCTAGAGCAGCCTGCTCTGTGTTGCTCGGCGGCGCACGAGGCGCCGTGGTGTCCGCTGAGTCACCAGTGGCTACGACGGTGAGGCCGAATCGTTTGAGAAGCTGCACGAGCTGTGCTACACTCATCTGGGAGGCATCGGTAGAGTTTGTGACTCTCACCTTCTGGGCATACGAGGTCTTCGGGTGACTCTGGTTGTACACCTCCCGGGCCTCTTTGAAAGACAAATTTCTGGTAGCCTTGATGGTCATGATCTCTTTCTCCTTGACGTATGCAGGGCAAGACCTATCATACGCGGAGTGCGGCGTCTGCCCCTCTCCGCAGTTGACGCATCGGGGGGTCTCCGAGTCACAGGTTTCGTCAGTGTGGTCCTGCGAAGCACACTTGGAGCACGTGGGTCTTCCTCGGCAGTTGTCCTTTGTGTGGCCGAAACGTTGGCAGCGGAAGCAGCGCATGGGCGCTGGGACGAAAGGCCGCACGCGAACTTTCACGTAGCCCACACGAATCTCACTCGGCAAGTCAGTCGAGTCAAACGTCAGAATGATGTTGTTGGTCGAGACCGTGCCTCTCTTCGTCATGATGCGGCGAGCCGCTGTCACGCCGAAATCGGCGAGCCCGTCCGCAATGTCCTCGTCGCTCACTCCCCTCAGATCGAAACAGTTAATGACCCCTCGTGAGGAGTTCTTAGATCGGTGAGGTTCCACTGTAAGCGGGATGGAGACGACCCTCCGGCCGGATGCCCGTCCCTCGGAGAACACGAAGCGAGTAGCGTCCAACGCTTTCGCCGCCTCCTCGCTTTTCCTGAACTCGACCTCCAGCGCGCCATCACGCATCCGGTCACAACGAACGATTGAACCAAACCGGTCGCAGCCATCCTTCCGCTGGAAGGGCGACAGAGAGCTCAGCTCCCTGTCTGCGCTCCGGAAGATAAGGATCTTAGGAGATCGTGGACCTTTGTCGAGCACCGTTCGCCTGTCGGCCGAGGCCAACGGGCGAGGATCGGCCGAGGCCGAGGGATTGGACTGGGGGGAAGGGGGATCGGTCAAGTTATCCATGTGAAAGAGTTGGTCTCCGCCAGCTCGGCCGCCGACGCTCCGCAACGGCGCCGCTACAAGGCCTAGGACGGCCGAGCTGACTGTACGGGACTTGGCGGCACCTTCCGCGGGGGAGAGAGAGACTCACCACCCCCCACGGTCGGATACCGCCTCCTCCCTTGACGCCTAGCCGAGTCACCGCCAGGGGCAGCGACAGATCAGTCCCACCGACGGAGGACGAGCACAAGTGCCCGAACCCCGCCGGCGACACCTCTCCGACACCACCCCCGGCGGCGTCACGACTGGGAATGGCTCCTCAAGTGCGGCGCCCCACTGAGTGTCCCGCCCTTACAGAACTCAGGGCCAAAGAGGCGTGTTGCCCAGCCACCGCGACTGGCTCCGCACGGTGGGGGGCTCAACCTCCAGGATCCCGTTGTCCTGGGGTACGGGTCGGCTCGCCTAGCCTAGTAAAACCGGCTGGTACCCGAGGGGACGCCACTCCCCTTACACTAGCCCAACTCGGCTGTGTTCCTGCGGGTGCAAAAAACAACGAAAAAGGGGGAAAGAAATCAGAAAGCTGTGATCGAACGAAACGCGGACATCCGGTGAGAAGCAAAGCAAAAGCAAACAAAAGGTGCTCAAGAGAAACAAAACCACGGAAACCAAGAAAAGTCGGACCGTACCATCTGTCCATCCAGCAATCAAAGCAAGTCGCAAGCAAGCATGGGTCAAGCTGGGGCCGAGGGGGCGCTACTCCCCTTGCTGGCCGAGGCCAGGGCCGCCGCGGGGCAAGGGCCCAAGGAACCCAGTCCAACAGCAACCCAGGCCGCTGCCAACCCCCTGCGGGTCCAATCCTGCAGACAATCCATCCAGTAAGCAAGGCAAGTCCAGGTCAAACGCGCGTCAAGCTGGGGCCGAGGGGGCGCTACTCCCCTTACTGGCCGAAGTCACAGCCGCCGCAAAGCCGGGGCCAGATGACCCCGGTTAAGCAGCAGCTCTGACCACGGTCAGCCCCCTGCGGGGTTAGGCATGAAACTGTTGGCAAAGTTGGTAGGTACTGGAACTCTTCCGTACTAGTCTCAGTCAACAGCTCTTGTCAGTATACGGATGTGGGAAATGAATGCTAAGTGTATCCATGGTACTGCTCTCAAATGATATAAATATTGCACAGCCTTGGATTATTTGTATTCCAAATGCTTGCTTTCAAGACGAGTATCATTCGGTCATCTACCTCTCTCTCCGACCCCGGCTCAGCGCAGGCACGTACCTATTGACGCGCCTGATAAAGGAGGTGAAGTATTCCTCTGATCTTTACCTACGAGATTACTTCATATGTAAGCGATATTGGCGTTTTTCTTACGTGATGCGATGTAGAGCGTGGACGATAGGACGATAGACGATAGGACGATAGACGATAGGACGATAGACGATAGGACGATAGGTCCGAACACAAAACAAACACTATCAGAATGTGCCTAAAATGTCTCGTTGGTAGAATAAGTCTCTTTATCGGAAATTCCACTACCTGGCAACTATCCGTATGTAAACAGGGCTAATGAGAGTGTGTCCGGAGTGGAAAGTTTGCGGAGCGAGAACATTCAAATTATGACGTGATTTGACCTTGAAAATAGTGACCTTAGGTTATCAAATTTGCATAGTAACGAGTTCATATACAGTATACACATCTACTCACCCACGAAACTCCGCACTTCCACGAGCGGAGATGGGATGAGGGGGGGGGGGGTGGGCAGAATCTGCGCCGCTCCCCTGCAGGACTCGTAATTACCCAACCCTCTCCAGGGCGCGAGCTAAAAAGTAATTTCAGTAGTTCGAGATCATGATTAGAGTTGCAAAATTTCCCTACCGCACTACCGGCATGCCGGTAATTTTTCACTACCGCAGGTTTTTTCGTGGTATTTGGCATATCCTGCCGGTAGCATGCCGGTATTTTTGATTTTGCACAAAAAAAATATCAGCATATGATTCAAACTTTGGACACTAAGAAGGCTATTGAATTGTAATAACAGCAATCTTAGCCACTGCAAAATACATTTTGTGGTAGAAGTTCCATTGGTAAGGGTTCCATTGGTGTGGTAGAAGTTCCAATTGTAAACAATACATGAACCTCAGCATTTCACAGGTTTGGCTCTAATAAGAATTGTCAAGAATCTACTTTGGTCTATCAAAGGAAGATTAGAATACTCATTCATGTTGCAAAAGCACAACCAATTAGTAAGTCTAATGGTAGGTAATAGGTATAATACAATAAAATAAATTAATGTTAATGGCAACATTCCCTAGGCAAAAGGCAGAATCAAAACAACACAAAACACATTGTTTGGAAACTGGTCTTGAGTCCTGAGATGTGGTCTGAGATACTCTACAAAGAATTTGACACTGAAAATCCAGCTGAAAAGGCAGGTGTTAGGAAGCCCTGATCCTAACTTCAGTCCCAAAATGAAATGAAAATGAATTAAACTGGCATTTTGTCTTATCTTTACAAGAAAACACAACATGCAGACCAAATGAATACAAAGTGGCGCAATATGATCAGCTGATCAAGCAACCAAGGATTGACTTTTAAGATCCTCTGTCCCCTAAAAAAAGATGTAAGCTGATGACGTAATATTTATTCATATGCCCTTTTGGTTGAATTACTCAAGAGAAGTGGATTTTCTTGTAGTGAATAACACTCACAGTGTTGATTTTATTGGATTTTAATATCGTGTTGGATGATTTTTATCAAAAAAATCAGTTCAGCTGAGCGCGCCGCGTCGAGCGGTCGCGAGCGCTGCTCACTCCTCCCCGTTACCCCCTCTAGCCTTTTCCCTCGTGTACTAAGCGTGCGAGTGTGATTGTGGACCGACTACCGTGCCACCCGTGAATTTGGTGAATCAAGTTCTTTTCTGCGTACATCGCCTCTTCATCATGCATCGCGACATTGCCCGCCTTTTGGCCCTGCTGGCGGTTGTGCGGGTCGTTACTATCGTGGCCTGCCCAGCCCCTGCGCCGCTACCTAGACCAGCAAATGGAGGAGCCGACGGAAAGCTAAGACACCATGTCAGCAGCCGAAAACCAGTGCTCCCTCGTGATACTCGTTACCAATCACCGTGCACCACCCGCGACCAGAATTCAGCCTCCGATCCGGCCACCAAACGGACGCCAGATTTCAAATCTTCCCGAGCCCCCAGGACGACCGCGCGCGTCTCCGCCGAGTCCCCTGAATCGCCCGCCGGCGCGACGCCCGCCCCTTCTCAAGGTCGAAGGGGTGTGCTCAGCTCGCCGCCTGGCCGGTCCCCGGCGGCCGGCCGGCCGCCGGCCGCGGCCCGCAGCGGCGGGAGGAGACCCCAACGACGCGGAGCGCGGGGGAGAAGGGGGAGGGGCACGCGTCGTACTGAGGCGGCGACTCTACAATCTGACCGACTGTCCAATACCGGTCTGCTCATCGGCGCGCTCAACATCCAAAGCATTAAGCCGAAGCTGCTCGAACTGACCGACGTGGTCAGCAGTCAAGACTTCGACGTTCTCCTACTCTCCGAGACCTGGCTGCGACCCAGCACGCCCAGTCGGCTAGTTGTGCTACCCGGGTACTCACTTAGCCGTGAGGATCGTCCCGACGGCAGTGGCTACGGTGGAGTCGCCATTGCCACCAAAAACTCCATCACCTCTGTAGCGCTGAAACTCACAGTTCCGCCGTGCCGTGAGAGTCAGCTTGAATCCCAGTGGATCCTCCTAAAACTGGAGAAAGATCGTCAGCTAATTGTCTGCTCGCTCTACCGACCGCCCCGCTACTCGGACACTGCCCTACGCGCTGATTTCAACGATCTCGAGTCTCAGCTGCAACGGATCCTGATCGACCACCCCAAGGTTCCGTTTGTCATCTGCGGCGACCTAAACTGCGATTTGCTGAAACACCGGAGTTTCCGCGCGCGTATTCACCTAAGCGACTTTTTATCGGACTACTCTCTCGATCAACTGGTAACTGCACCCACGTACAGCTCCGGCTCGCTCCTAGACGTATGTATTGTCAAAACCCGTGAACTCGTGCTCGACTGTCATGTAAAACACTGTCACTTCAGCCCACACAAGTTGGTAAACGTGCTAGTTAACGTACCTAAACAGCGTAAAACTGCAACTGTCATCACTACCCGCTCAATCAACCGTGTCGATGTCGCGTCCCTAAATCATGACTTGATGTCGATCGAGTGGGACGAAGTGTTCACTGCAATGACCGTGCATGACAAATGGCAAGCTTTTCTGACTAATTTCTTACCCGTCCTAGATGACCATGCCCCTTTAAAGAACCTGACCATTAGAAACCCCACCGCTCCCCCCGTCTCAGCCTCCACCCGTGATATCATGGCCCAACGGCGCGCCGCACTACGTCTGCATGGTCGGGCATCTACAGTTTATAAAGACCTGAATCGTTCAGTCCGTTCTGCCGTTCGCCGTGACCGGCGCAACGTGATTCAGCGGGAAATTAGTGAACGTGGCCCCAACAAGGTGTGGCAGGGAATCAAATCAGTCATAGCTGGTAAAAAAGGAAACAAAACAGTTCAACCCGATGTAACCGCTGACGAACTAAACTCATTTTTCGTGTCCGTAGGCCCCCGTATTGCTACCGAGATCCGAAACCAAAACACAGGTACCTACACAAACGCACGGCTGCCACGCGTCGGCGCATGCGGTTTTCAGCCGAGGCCTATCTCTCTCGGTGAGCTCGAATGCACGGTTTTCAGAATGCGGAACTCAGCCGCCTGCGGAGCGGACGGTGTGTGCATCCGCATGCTAAAAACCAGTTTCTTGGCTATTGGCAGCGTCATACAGCACATCGTAAACACCTGCATCTCGAAATCTGACATCCCCGACCAATGGAAGCATTCCATAGTCCATCCCATTTTCAAATCCGGAAACCCATCTGACCCAAGCAACTTTCGACCCATTTCTCTAGTACCAGTTATCATGAAAGTTGTTGAACGAGTCATCCAGCAGCAGCTACAACACTATCTCTCTCAAAATTACCTTTTGGCATCTAGTCAGCATGGCTTCCGACCCCAGCATTCAACTGAAACAGCACTTTTGTCCGTCACCGACCGCATCCTAGCGGCCACGGACAGGGGAGAAATATCTTTCCTATGCCTTATCGATCTCAGCAAATGTTTCGATGTCATAGATCACAAACTCCTTCTCGACAAACTCGCACTGTACGGCATCGAAACTCCTTGGTTTAAATCATATCTAAAAGGTCACACACAAAGCGTTTCAATGACCGATGGATTCCAGCGCAGGGTACTGTCACGACCACTCCCTAACACTATGGGCGTGTTTCAAGGCTCGGCCCTGGGTCCTCTTTTATTCACGATTTTCTCAAACGATTTGGCGCTTCACGCCGATGATGCATGCGTTTTCCAATATGCTGTTTGTTTGTTTATTGGGGCTTTAGGGCGCGCCGACTGCGAAGGTCATTTTGCGCCCATAACGTCACTCTAATAAAACAAGTGTTTCAAAACAAGAGACCTTCTATATACCAAGGCTAAGAAAGTAAAAGACTTGATAAAAACGGCAAGGTATGATAGAACAACGCAAGAGCGTCGTAACAATCAACTGACTAGACAAGTAGACTAGAGAGGAATTGGGTCAGGTTGAGTAAATCACCTGGAAGTTGACCGAACGGATAAAGGAAAAAATATTGCCGGATAAAACCCAGGGTGACTCGTCACCCAGTAGGTGGCGGATAGTGGTACCAGGAGCAATACAGCCCAGGTAGCGTGTCCGGTTCCGTTCAAAGAGTGGGCAAGATAAAAGAACGTGAGCGACGGTTAGAGGCACGGAACACCTGTTGCACAAAGGCTGCTCACCTCCTGAAAGGAGATAGCTGTGCGTCGCGTATGTGTGACCAATACGGAGTCTGCAGAGGACCACTTCCTGGAAACGATTGCCTTGCAGGCAAGACTGCCAAGGCTCTAGAGTTGGTTTCAACTCTCTCAGCTTGTTCCTTACACACAAATCCCACTCTGCCTGCCACTTTGAAAGCATGAAGGGTCGCACCAGCGGATAAAAATCCCGGGCAGGCAGAGGCAAGCGCCGAGTGCAGGGTGCTGCGGCGGCGCGTCTGGCAGCAGCATCAGCAAGCTCATTGCCTTCAATGCCGACGTGACTGGGAATCCAGCAGAAACGGACTGATTTTCCAGATTGCTCCACCGACGTAAGCCGAGTTAAAATGTCCCGCACGATGGGGTCAACTGAGTTAAAAGTACGTAAGGCCAATAAGCTGCTAAGAGAATCAGATAAAATCAAGTAAAAGGGACTGCCAGAAACCTCGATGAAACACAAAGCCTTCTCTATAGCGACTAGCTCTGAAGAAAACACCGAGGCGGAAGGTGGCAGAGAAAACGAGCGGGTGTCACGACCAGCGACAAAAGAGCAGCCCGCTCCCTCGGTTGTCTTCGAGCCGTCTGTATAAACCGTGATAAAACCATCATAAACGGCAATGTGCTCTAAGGCTCTGGCTCGCGCCTCAGCAGGCAACAAGTTGTCCTTCTTAACAGTCGATAGTGAGAGGTCCACTTGCGGATTGGCGTTTTTCCAGGGTGGAGGGGGCGTGTCCCAGGTACGCCGAACGCCACGCAAGGATATGTTAGCAGCTGAAAAAAGACCTCCCATGCGTTCTCCAAACGACGGTCGTACCCTCCCGTCAGATCGAGTAGCGTGACGTGAAAAGACGTACGGGTACGTCGGATGCGTTGGGTATTGGCGAAGTTTCAAAGTGTAACGCATCCCCAGCATCTGGCGACGAAGAGCTAGAGGTGGCTCATTCGTTTCAGCCAGAAGACTACTCTTTGGAGAAGTGCGGAAAGCCCCGGTGGCAACGCGGAGCGCAGCGTGATGTACTGCGTCCAGGGACTTCTTGCTGGACTCACTTGCAGAATCATAAACAAAACACGCGTAGTCCAGCTTCGATCGGATGATCGACCGGTACAAGAGGAGCAGAGTTTTGCGATCCGCACCGTATGATGTGCGGGCAACACACTTTAAAACGTTCAGGGATTTAAAACATCGTTCCCGAAGCGTTCTAAAATGTTCTTTATACGTCAAACGTCCGTCAAACGTCATACCAAGAAACTTCGCCACCGGCTGCGTGGGGATCGTCTGTCCGTACAGACGGATACCCAATGTAGGGTCGGCGCAGCGGCGGCGACAGAAATGCATGGCAACAGTCTTCCTCGTTGAAAAACGGAGACCATTGTCGCGGCTCCATCTCTCAAGCCGTCTGACTGCAAGCTGCAGTTGTCTGGCCATGTGCCGAGCGCTGGAAGCGGCGAACCAGATGGCAAAATCGTCAACAAAAAGCGATCTGCCGATAGAGACCGGGAGATCATCGGCGATATCGTTAATCGCCACTGCGAATAACGCCACACTAAGCACCCCTCCCTGAGGGACTCCATTCTCTTGGATAAAACTGCTAGACAACTGGTTACCGACTCGGACTTTAAACCGACGACCCGATAAAAAGTTCTCGATAAAGAGGCCCATCCGGCCGCGTATGCCGTACTTATATACTTTGAAAAGTATGCTGTGTCGTAAGACTGTATCATAGGCCGCCTCAATATCAAAGAACAGTGCTCCAAGGTGCTTCCTTTCAGTAAAACAGGTGCGTATCTCGGTGTCAAGGGCTAAAATGTGGTCAACAGGGCTGCGGTGCTTTCTAAAACCGCACTGGGCGTTTGTAAAAACACCATGATGTTCCAGAAACCAGCTAAAACGCACATTGACCATCTTCTCCATCAGCTTTGATAGCGATGATGTGAGAGAGATGGGCCGATAATGGAGAGGGTCATGTCCCGACTTGCCAGCCTTCAAGATAGGAATGATAGTGGCTTCCCGCCAGGTCTCAGGGAAAGTGCCAGTCTCCCAAAGCGAATTGAAGGTTGCTAGCAGCGCCTCGAGGGCAACTGCTGGGAGATGACGGAGCATGTCGTTGTGGACAGCATCCGGACCTTCTGAGACGCTGCGCAACGAGCTGATGGCAGACGTGAGCTCAGCCATAGAGAAAGGCTCGTTGTACACCAAATTTTCAGCTGTGCTGAAGTCCACGGCGGCTGGTGCAGGTCGTGAGGACGGCTCTCCTCGGCAGCGCTGATAGAGTGCACGACCTATCGTCTCTGCGACGTCTGAAGGGTGAGATATGTCCGTGTTGTTCACTCTTAAAACCGGAAGCGGAACAGAGCTGAACCGGCCTTCAATGCGCTTCATGCGTGCCCATATTTGGGTCGTAGGAGTAAAACGGTTTAAGGAACTTACATAAGTGCGCCATGAAACAGCCTTTGCCTCCTTTAAAACGCGTCGGGCAAAAGCCCGCGCTCTCTTAAAAGCGATGAGGTTCTCAGTAGTACTACTCCGGTCAAACTTTCTAAAAGCGCGCTTCCTGGCACGAATCGCATCTCCGCATTCCTTGGTCCACCACGGGACCGGAGGACGACGAGGCTGACTCGACGTCTTGGGTATGCACCCGTTTGCGGAGTCATTGAGTAAACATGTAAAATCCTCTGTAGACATCACAGAGGCGTCGGCTCTGGCTAAAACAGAGGCCTCTACAGCGGCCTGGAATTCGCCCCAGTCGGCTTTCCGAACATTCCACCTAGGTGGACGGTTGCCCGACACTGGGGACTCCTGGTGCTCCAGCCACACTGGGAAGTGGTCGCTCCCGAGTGGGTCGTCATGGACGGACCAGGTAAAAAGCTGAGCTAGCCGCGGACTGACTAAGCTCAGGTCCAGAGCCGATGTTTGACCGGAGGGTGTTGTAAAATGGGTGCGCTGTCCTGTATTTAAAATACACAGCGCCTCATCGCGGATAAAAGATTCTAAAAGTCGACCACGAGTGCCAGTCGTGTCGCATCCCCACGCCAGGCTATGGGCGTTAAAATCGCCGACTACCAGGACCGGAGGTGGAAGCTCATCGACAAGTCGATGAAGCTCAACCACCGGGAGCGCTATACCTGGTGGAAGGTATAAGGAGCACACAGTCAGTTCCCGGTGGTTGAAATCAACTCTGGCGGCCACCGCCTGCAGGGGTGTCTGCAGCGGCACCTGGCGCGCAGGTACGCTGTGGTGAACCGCCAGAAGCACACCTCCATGGGCAATGGTAGGGGTGTCCAGGTCTCTCCTAAAAACAGAGTAGCCCTTGATGGCAAGGGTGACATTTGGCGCAAGCTTGGTCTCCTGGAGACCTAAAACAAGGGGTGTGCGCCAACGGATAAGAGACTGTAGGTCCTGGTAGTTGGCCCGGAGGCCTCTACAGTTCCACTGTAGAATAAAAGGCGTGGTTAAAAAGGCGCAAAAAGGGCGCGTATAACATGAGGCAAAGGCGCACGCAGATACCTGACTGACCACAAAAAAGGTAAAAAACACCGAGAGAAATGCACCTGGTAAAAAAGCGCAATAGCGCGAAAAAGATAAAAGGATAAAAGAGGAAATGACTAGACTGAAAGACTAGACTAGGTCCTCTAACTCCGAGGAGGCGCTCCCCCCGTAACGGATGCGGGGGTGCCCCGAGCCCTCTCGGTGAAGCCTCCCTTCAGCGGAGGCAGATCGGGCGTGGCTCGAGCCCTGCTGGGGCTTTTTCGCCCGAGGGGCGTCACCCTCCGAGGGCGACCAGCTCGGGGGCGTCTGCCGCTTGGCGAGGCGCCCTGGAGCCGCGGAGGACTGTTGCCGCCCCGACGGGGATGTCGAGGCGGCGGCCTGTGTCCTCGACACAGGCGTCTCTGGCAGCGGCGGTGGTGGCCGCCGCTGCGGAGGTGGAGGAGGCGGCGGGGGACCCATGATGGGCCGAGTCCCCGCCTCAGGTGTCTCCGGGGTGTCAGCGGCGGCGGCCGCGTTGGCACTCCCGGAGGCGGAGTCGGCAGACGAGGCTTCTTTAGCCTCGAGGGCCTTCTGGACGAGGCGAGCCCTCCTCGCCTCACGTGCCCTCCTCTCCTCCTCCCCCCGCCGCAGAGCCTCCTGCACCGCCGTAGACGGTCGGGGGCGGGGCGGGGTGGGTGGCGCCTTACCCTGCGCCGGGGGGCGCCGACCACCCTGTCGGCGCTGGACGACGGTCCACTCGTCTCCACTCGCGGCTGGAGCCGGACTGGGTGGACCCCACACTGACTCCTGAGCAGCCTGCTCCGTGTCGCTCGGCGGCGCACGAGGCGCCGGGGGGTCCGCTGAGCCATCAGTGGCTACGACAGTGAGGCCGAATCGCTTGAGGAGCTGCACAAGTTGTGCAACACTCATCTGGGAGGCATCGGTTGAGTTTGTCACTCTCACCTTTTGGGCATACGAGGTCTTCGGGTGAGTTTGGTTATACACCTCCCGGGCCTCTTTAAACGACAGATTTCTGGTAGCCTTGATGGTGTTTATCTCCTTCTCTTTGACGTATGTAGGGCAGGACCTGTCATACGCGGAGTGCGGTGTCTGCCCCTCTCCGCAGTTGACGCATCGAGGGGTTTCCGAGCTGCACGTGTCGTCAGTGTGGTCCTGGGAAGCACACTTGGAGCACACGGGTTTGCCTCGGCAGTTGTCCTTCGTATGACCAAAACGTTGACAGCGGAAACAACGCATGGGTGCCGGGACGTAAGGTCGCACACGAACCCTCACGTACCCCACGCGAACCTCGCTCGGCATGTCGGTGGAGTCAAAGGTTAAGATAATGTTATTCGTGGGAACCGTGCCTCTCCTCGCCAAGATGCGGTGTGCTGCTGTGACGCCAAAGTCGGCGAGGCCGTCTGCGATGTCGTCATTGCTCACGTCTCTGAGGTCAAAGCAGTTGATGACCCCTCTGCTCGAGTTCTTTGACTTGTGCGGCTCAACTGAGAGAGAGACAGAGACCAGCTTCCTGCCGGAGGCCCGTCCCTCGGTATACACAAATCGGGTGGCGCTTAAGGCTTTTGCAGCCTCCTCACTTTTCTCGAATTCGACTTCCAAAGCCCCATCGCGCATCCGATCGCAGCGGAGGATCTTGCCGAGGCGGTCGCAGCCGTCCTTCCGTTGGAAGGGGGACAGCGCACCCAGCTGTTTGTCACTGCTCCTTAGGATAAGGATCTTTGGGTTTCGAGGAACCTTCTCGTGTGACGTTCGCCCGCCGGCCGAGGCCAACGGGCGAGAATCGGCCGAAGCCGAGGGGTTGGATTGAGGGGAAGGGGGGTTGGTCCGGTCATCCATGTAAGTGTGCTTGGTCTCCGCCAGCTCGGCCGCCGACGCTCCGCAACGGCGCCGCTACAAGGCCTAGGACGGCCGAGCTGACTGTACGGGACTTGGCGGCACCTTCCGAGGGGGAGAGAGAGACTCACCACCCCCCACGGTCGGATACCGCCTCCTCCCTTGACGCCTCGCCGAGTCACCGCCAGGGGCAGCGACAGATCAGTCCCACCGACGGAGGACGAGCACAAGTGCCCGAACCCCGCCGGCGACACCTCTCCAACACCACCCCCGGCGGCATCACGACTGGGAATGGCTCCTCAAGTGCGGCGCCCCACTGAGTGTCCCGCCCTTACAGAACTCAGGGCCAAAGAGGCGTGTTGCCCAGCCACCGCGACTGGCTCCGCACGGTGGGGGGCTCAACCTCCAGGATCCCGTTGTCCTGGGGTACGGGTCGGCTCGCCTAGCCTAGTAAAACCGGCTGGTACCCGAGGGGACGCCACTCCCCTTACACTAGCCCAACTCGGCTGTGTTCCTGCGGGTGCAAAAAACAACGAAAAAAGGGGGAAAGGAATCAGAAAGCTGTGATCGAACGAAACGCAGACATCCGGTGAGAAGCAACGCAAAAGCAAACAAAGACCGCTCAAGAGAAACAAAACCACGGAAACCAAGAAAAGTCGGGCCGTACCATCTGTCCATCCAGTGATCAAAAGCAAATCGTAAGCAAGCATGGGTCAAGCTGGGGCCGAGGGGGCGCTACTCCCCTTGCTGGCCGAGGCCAGGGCCGCCGCGGGGCGAGGGCCCAAGGAGCCCAGTCCAACAGCGACCCAGGCCACTGCCAACCCCCTGCGGGGCCAATCCTGCAGACAATCCATCCGGTAAGCAAGGCAAGTCCAGGTCAAACGCGCGTCAAGCTGGGGCCGAGGGGGCGCTACTCCCCTTACTGGCCGAAGTCACAGCCACCGCACAGCCGGAGCCAGATGACCCCGGCTAAGCAGCAGCTCTGACCACGGTCAGCCCCCTGCGGGGGTTTTCCAATATGCAGATGATACCCAGCTTCTAGTGAGTGGTCCAAAAAACAATGTAGGTGGCCTTATTTTGCGCATGGAGGCCTCACTAGAAGCACTGAACAAATGGTTCCACTCAAACGCCCTGAAGGTTAACGCGAGCAAAACGCAACTTATGATATTCGGCAGCCGTCAAAATCTGAAACACTTGCCCCCAGTCGTCGTATCGTTTCGTGACGCGGAGCTGGAACCATGTGCGCAGGCAGGAAACCTCGGCGTGGTCTTTGACAGCTGTCTGACCTGGGAAGCCCATGTATCCGAGCTCAGCCGGAGGTGTATGGGCCTGCTCATCGGCCTCTCCCATGTGCCTCTTCCCGATGGGGTCATCAAAACCATTGTTACAGCTTTAGTCATCTCCCGAGTAAATTACTGCCTCTCAGTTTACGGAAATGGAACAAAAAAGAACCTGAATCGACTCCAAAAGATCCTGAACTTCGCTACTCGAGTTATTTTTGGGTAGCGAAGTTCAGGATCTTTTGGAGTCGATTCAGGTTCTTTTTTGTTCCATTTCCGTAAACTGAGAGGCAGTAATTTACTCGGGATATTTTTGGCCGCCGCAAATTCGACCACGTCACTGACCTGCGCGAGAAACTCAACTGGATGCCGCCCGAATATATGTGCAAACTTCAAACTATGGCCACTGCACGTAAGGCGATACACTACGGCGAACCGGTAGCACTTGCCTCTATGTTTGCCAGAAACCGGGACTCCTCAACCAGGGATAGAAATACACGTCAGGATAACCTTCTCCAGCTCCAGCGTCCCCGACTAGAAACCGGTAAGCGGCGTTTCAGTTACCGTGCCGCCGCGCTCCTAAACGACCTACCTCCCGAACTTTCACAGCTGCCACCCTCTAAATTCGCACGCGCTGTCAAGTCTCTGTGGAAAAACGATAGACCATCGTGATAACCTGAATTAGGCACTCGTCTTGTATATAAGTACACGGTATGTTAGAAATCGTGCATATAGTCTTCCTGTATGTGCGTGTGTGTGTGTGTTGTTGTTGTTTGACTGGTCTTTGTTCCTGCATGCATATACCCGACACAGACTCTGGGCAGTAATCGCCACGCCATGTGTGGATCGCCCATGATCGTAAATACATACATACATACATACAATCATTCACGATGCAGTAGTTTGCAGTCCTAAAACTTTTTTTGCAGTGTTTTAATCAGCTGGTTAAAAACTGTGTTATGGCGCATCTGTTTCGATCCTTTATAACCTGTGTTTGTTCCCGCGTTTTTGAGATGGGAGAGGATATTATATCGTTTTTATACATATTATTTGGTGACTTCTCAGGACAAGTGAGTTATTAACACATATTTTTACATGATTCGTATCTTACTCACGAGCCAAGCCATGGCGGATAGGAAAAAGCAGATGTTGATCTCGCTTCCTCAGTTAGGAACATGGCCAAATCTGTAGTTTTTTATATTGTGATTTATGACTAGCTATAGTTCATTTTAGGGTAATGTGGAAAATAAGAACGCTTGTGGTAAATGTGATTGCTGCTCACTGTGCAGTCTTCAGGAACACATTTCAGTAATTCAAGTTCTTTTTGACCTTGCTTTTTTGATGAATGTGTGTAGGCTTTTTGTAGGCAATACCTCTTTGATTACAGGTGATATTTTAACAGCTGTAAACTGGAATTGAGTTTCAAAATTGTGGTATTTGTGGGGGCAACTCAGCCAAAATCAGGCTGCTGGAGTTTTGGTTGGACAATGGGTGGCTGCTGGGTGGGGCGGTAACTGAAATTGCCAAAATGTGGCATCTCATGTAGGGGTAAGCCAGAATCAAGAATGCAGGTTTTTTAGTATGCCGGTAATTTGGCGGTGTTTTTGCTTGGGGCGTGGTAGCATGCCGGTATCCCAGAAAATTTTTGTGGGGCGGGGCGGTGCCGGTAGCAGCCCATAGGGAAAACTTTGCAACTCTAATCATGATCCTCGCTCAATTTTGTGTTCACAGGTATACATGGACCCAGTAACTTTTTACGGTTGTCCACGGCCTCTGCAGGATGCGAGCGTCCAGCTGGTTGCCAACAACGTGTACGTTCAGGTCCGCCAACTGTTGAAGTTCCCGAAGAAGAGCAGGCGAGTTTGCTGGGTTCGGGAGAACATCCGTATGGCAGACGTGGGCTACTTCCAGGATAAAACCATGGATGAAGTGATTCGTTGGGCGTCTGTGAGGGTGTGTCCGAAGTGGTGGGTGCGGTACACAACGAGGACGGTGATGAACTGCACGACAAGGCAGCAGTGGTCAAAGGGCGGCGCCACCGACGTAAAACCCAGTGGGTGAAGACCGATGCAGGTCTACGAGCTGAAAAATACTGGACCGTGGTGTGTACCTTCTGGTAAAGCTGTACCGACAGCGGCACTGATGTGCAGTATGGCAGCGCACAGACTAGGGCACTTGTAAATCAGACATATGCATGGCCAAGTTAAGGTTAGCTGGGTAGGAGGTGACTTGTGGCGGCAAAAAATCAGTCTGATGACTGAATGAAATCTGTGTGGCGTTTGGCAGCGGCCCTGTTTGCCCGCGTCATTTTGTTTGCTGTCTGACCATAATTCATGTGTACTTACGGATGTTTGTTTCTTCCTTCAGTTGGTCATCAGCTCATCGGCCGCTAAGCATGGACGTGCTCGAGGTCAGCGACCCAGAGGCACACCGATGGCTCTCGCGGCACCTCCGACGCTCGGCGCCCCCGCTGCACCTCCTAATAGGAGACTCGGTGGCGCGGGATGCCGGCCTCAGACCCAGACTCGGCCGGCACCAGTTCCTCAACCTGGGCAGAGGCGGCGCAACACGGGCTTCGACTGCCGATGAGCTCCACACCATCCTGGACCGCTGGACGTCGGAGGCGGAGAGACCGGGTGGCCGACGCCCTTCAGCTGCCCATCTGACTGGCCATGACGGCGGCCTTCCCGGACCGCTGAGCAGTGAGTTGTGAGTGAGCGCGCCGAGTCGCGACACTCCGACACTCGACGAGTGTGTCGGAGAGTGCGGTGTGACGCTCCTGTCTCGCCTTTGAAGCCACGCTGTGAGTTTTTCTGCACCGGTACGGTGCTTTAACCGCTACTTCGTATCAATTCCCGTGATGAGACATCCACAGTCGGTCTTGCGGCCTCTGACCCCGCCAGATACACCTCCCCCTCCGGAACCACCAGAACCACCGTCCCCACCCTCCCCGGTATCGGAACATGTTCAGGATCCAACGTTCGATCCGTATGATTCGGACAGCATGTCGCTTCCTGAAGCTGTAAAATCAACGTCCTTTGTGGACGACTGGTCGGATTCCGACTGGGACATGGAAGGTTAACCTCCGGTCGGAGCCCGAGTAGCAACGCGACGTATGATGCAGGAGGGGCTACCGGGCCGTAGCACGGACGTGTGGGTGGAAGTGGGCACTGCCGCCGCTTCCCGCGCGCCCGCCGCCTCCACCTCAGGCGCGCCAACCGCCGCCGCCGCCACAGGTGCGCCCGCCGCCGCCTCCGCATTCGCGCCCGCCGCTGCCGCCTCACTCGCGCCAGCCGCCGCCGCCTCAGGCGTGCCCACCACCGCCGACGCCGCCTCACTCGCGCCCGCTGCCGCCACCTCACACGCGCCCGCCGCCACCACCTCACGCGCGCCCGCTGCCGCCGCCTCACGTGCGCCTGCAGTGGACGGCTTCCTGCCTGCAGAGGGCTGGACCACGGCAGTGGCACTGTGGTGCCCTGTCGTCGCCCGTGTAGTTCAGCGCGACCACCGGCGGAAACATGTCGCCCAGTGCCCTGGCGGCCAGGACTGCCCACTGGCCGGGGAGATGAGGACTATCAAGGATATCGAATTGTGGTCCGCGCCAACCTCCAACACGGAACGGACGTGTTCCTGCGGAGAAGTGATTCGAAGCGGAGGGTACGGGCTGAGAAAGTGCCTGAGCCGGCACCTCAAACGCAACAAGGTTCATGAAGGGGATGATCAGGGAGAAGTGCTCATCAAGGTACTCAACACTGGGCACCGACTGGTGGCCAGAACGTGGGCCTGCGCCCAGGCCACTGGCCTCCCTCTGCTAAACGGCCCAGAAGTTCCGAAGCCCCCTGGCACAACTCAAGACGGTGAGACTGCCGGTTCGTCTGAAGCAGCTTCAACACGCTACGTGACACAGCGGGAAGATCTGCATCGCTTGTCTGTGGAGCGGGTGGGGCCCTTCAGACCCGAATGGAGCGTCATGAACATTCCGTTCAAGAACGTGCACACGAAAAGGCAGTACACGCAGCACCTGACGCGCCTGCTACGTGCATCGAACATCCTGGATCACGACAAGCCTCTGGAGAGCCTCGACTTTCGGGTCTTGATGGCGGACACATCCTCGCAAGAAGCGTTGCGCAGCGCCCTGTCGGATTTTTTTAGAGAAAAGTATCCGACCGGGTTTATGATGTGTATGTCGCTCAAGTGGGTGACCAAGATGATCGGGGGCCGGATCATCGTGGTTCCCGATGACCTGGAGCTGCGCTGGCAGGGTACCTCGAGGCTTTCAACAAGCTCATTGACTATGAGCTGACGATGGCGGCCCGACTCCAGAAAAGAAGCGAAGCGCGCCCGTCGGGACCGGAAGGTGCAATCCTACCAGAGCGGAGGAGGGGAGAAATCCGAAGCCTCGGCCACGCCGGACGCGCTTCCTCTCGAAGCCCCGGTCAGGGCTGCCGCCGGATGAAATTGCGGTAGCAAGACAGGAAAATGCAGATTTGGTGGGCCCGGTCACGGATCTCGACCCCTAGCCGGAACCGGATAACGAAAGGAATAAAACCGGGCCGCAGAGGAGAGACACAGAATACCCGGGGAGTCTCTGCCGGCCAGACCAGTGGTGCCCTCTCTCTCTCTCTCTCTCTCTCTCTCTCTCTCTCTCTCTCTCTCTCTCTCTGACTCTACTCGTGCAACCCTCATCAAGAACAGCAACAATCGCCATCTTCGACGCCAAAATCAAGTGAGTAGCCAGCAGAAGGCTGCCTGCCACTCCCAGCCCTTCAGCCATGTCCACCACACACGCATTCTCCCCCCCCCCCATCTCTACCGGGCGTCTACCCCAATCTCGGTCTGCCGTCCCGTAGGGCCAGGCCCTGCCACCACTAGCAGATAGACAGCTGTGGGGTAGGATGATGGGAATCGTGGGATGGCGCCGCACTGCCGGAGTGCGGCAATTGTTCATGTTACAATTGCTTAGTACGAAATTCATAGAAGCTAATACATAAAAGACGATCAATGAGTTGAGCGGAAATCCCAAAAGTATTACGACCTGAATGCCAAGTGCCAAGTTGGTATCGGTTTGGTAAAACCTTGGTATCCGATTGGCATTTCTTTATAAGTATAAAATGTCTCTTCGTGTGAGGCAGTTTGGAACCATTCATGATGGTAATAATGAGCCGCTGTCCTTATTTGTTGCCGGGTGACTATTGGGCCATGTACAAAGATCCCAGCCAGACGATACTCGGGCATCGTCTGGGATCAGGAAGCGGCGAAAGCGGTGCGGGACCTCCTGGTGGCGGTGTCACCCGGAAGGTCCTGGCCAACTCGACACTGACCGGTACGGTCGGAAATGCCTACCAAGATGGCGCCAGAAACACAGGCTCCCGATAAATATTCAGAACTTGTACCTTTTTTACATCGGCAAAGTTATTTCTTGTAACGTGCTCCGTCCAGCGTGTTCGTGTATGGAAACCTTACGCATGAAACTGTTGGCAAAGTTGGTAGGGACTGGAACTCTTCCGTACTAGTCTCAGGCAACAGCTCTTGTCAGTACACGGATGTGGGAAATGAATGCTAAGTGTATCCATGGGTACTGCTCTCAAACGATATAAATATTGCACAGCCTTGGGTTATTTGTAGGTATTCCAAATGCTTGCTTTTAAAACGAGTAGCATTCGGTCATCTAACTCTCTCTCCGACCCCGGCTCAGCGCAGGCACGTGCCTACTGACGCGCCTGATAAAGGAGGTGTAGTATTCCTCTGATCTTTACCTACGAGATTACTTCATATGTGTTTAGTATGCGATATTGGCGTTTTTCTTACGTGATGCGATGTAGAGCATGAACGATAGGACTAAGAGGAGCAGATTATCTCAGTCTCCCTATAAATTGGAAGTCTGCCCGTTGGAGAGAGGTCCGAAAAAAACTATCAGAATGTGCCTGAAACGTCTCGTTAGTGGAATAAAAGTCTCGTTATCGGAAATACCACTATCTGGCAACTATCGCAATGTAAACAGGGCTAATGAGAGTGTGTCCGGAGTGGAAAGTTTACGGAGCGAGAACTTTCAAATTATGACGTGATTTGACCTTGAAAATAGTGACCTTAGGTTATCAAATTTGCATAGTTAAGAGTTCATATACAGTATATAGCCTACCCACCTACGAAACTCCGCACTTCCAGGAGCGGAGATAGGAGGGGGAGGGGGGGGGGGCAGAATCTGCGCGCCTCCCCTTCAGGGCTTATAATCACCCAACCCTCTCCAGGGCGCGAGCTAAAAAGTAATTTCAGTAGTGCGAGATCATGATCCTCGCTCAATTTTGTGTTCACAGGCATGCATGGACCCCGTAACTTTTTACGGGCGTCCATGGCCTCTGCAGGATGCGAGCGTCCAGCTGGTTGCCATCAACGTGTACGCTCAGGTCGGCCAACTGTTGAATTTCCCGAAGAAGGGCAGGCGAGTTCGTTGGGTTCGGGAGAACATCCGTTTGTCAGACGTGGGGTACTTCCAGGATAAAACCCTGGATGAAGTGATTCGTTTGGCGTCGGTGAGGGTGTGTCCGAAGTGGTGGGTGCGGTACACAACGAGGACGGTGATGAACTGCACGACAAGGCAGCAGTGGTCAAAGGGCGGCGCCACCGACGTAAAACCCAGTGGGTGAAGACCGATGCAGGTCTACGAGCTGAAAAATACTGGACCGTGGTGTGTACCTTCTGGTAAAGCTGTACCGACAGCGGCACTGATGTGCAGTATGGCAAGACACAGACTAGGGCATATGTAAATCAGACATATGCATGGCCAAGTTAAGGTTAGCTGGGTAGGAGGGGACTTGTGGCGGCAAAAATTCAGTCTGATGACTGAATCTGTGTGCCGTTTGGCAGCGGCCCTGTTTGCCCGTGTCATTTTGTTTGCTGTCTGACCATAATTTATGTGTACTTACGGACGTTTGTTTCTTTCTTCAGTTGGTCATCAGCTCATCGGCCGCTAAGCATGGACGTGCTCGAGGTCAGCGACCCAGAGGCACACCGATGGCTCTCGCGGCACCTCCGATGCTCGGCGCCCCCGCTGCGCCTCCTAATAGGAGACTCGGTGGTGCGGGATGCCGGCCTGAGATCTAGACTGGGCCGGCACCAGTTCCTCAACCTGGCCAGAGGCGGCGCAACACGGGCTTCGACTGCCGATGAGCTCCACACCATCCTGGACCGCTGGACGTCGGAGGCGGAGAGACCGGGTGGCCGACGCCCTTCAGCTGCCCATCTGGCTGGTCATGACGGCGGCCTTCCCGGACCGCTGAGCAGTGAGTTGTGAGTGAGCGCGCCGGCGGTGCGAGAAGTGGACTTTAGTTATGAAAATGGGGCAAGCCCCATTTTGGTGGGGAGTATGTTAGAACTCAGTTAATTTAGTTATCGTCTTTTCGCCCGCTTGTCAGCTCGGCCGCCCGTTGTAACAAATTAAAATGTTCGCCGTGGAGTCTTCTTTTTCAATTATAGGCCAGCGATGTTGCGTTTCATTGAGTTGATCGATAAATACTGAACAACTCGTTCACCTATTGCACTTTCTTGAACCAAAGCTGCACCAATAGCACAATTTGACGCGTCTGTATATAATTTATACGGCTTGTTGATATCTGGGAAGGCGAGTATTGGGGCATGCGTGAGTGCGGAACGTAAGGTTTCGAATGCAGTTTGACACTGCTCTGTCCAGATAAAAGGTCTATTCTTCTTCGTAAGTTCCGTCAGCGGCTTGGCAATTTTAGCAAAGTTCGAAATGAACTTCCTATAGAATCCACACATTCCCAAAAGAGTTCTGACATCTTTAGCATTTTCGGGCGAAGCTAGCATTTGGATAGCCTTTACTTTCTCAGGGTCTGGCTTGACTCCACTTGCTGAAATGACATGTCCCAAATAATTTACCTCTTGTTTCAAAAACTCACACTTAGTCATTTTAAGCTTAAGCCCTGCATCTCGCAAACGGTCAAAGAAAGCTTGAATGTGTTCCAAATGCTCATCCCAAGTCTTAGAATAAATCAAAATGTCATCCAAGTACGACAACGTAAATTTATGTTGAATGCCTTGCAAGACCTTGTTCATAAGTTGTGAAAAGAAGGCTGGCCCTGAAATGATACCGAACGGTATGCAAACGGGTGAATAAATCCCCAGAAAACATGTGAACGCAAGCTTGTCCCGAGACTCAGTATCAACGGGAATTTCCCAGTACCGCACATCCGGCCCTCCTCCCCGACCTCAAGGCGTTCATCCCAGACAGCACAGTGCTCCTCCCCGGTTCAGGACTGCTCCGCCTCCCCGCTTCCCATCGCAAACACGCCCGCCAACAAACCCACCGAGACCCACGACAGGAACATTCCATACCCACTTCACCGCGAAAACTAAAACGTGCTGGTGAGGGACCCGCCAGACAACACGTTCCTCCTCAGTCAGGTCCCTTCAAGTCTGAAAAGTATGGCCCCAAAGTTGCTAGAGTTTTTGTCAAAAAGGACACTCCTATGCTCTGATTGTATCTAGGGAAAAAGAAAGTTTATTCGTTAGTGGATTCTGGAGCTGACATTTCGCTTATTTCTAGACAGTTATTTGACCAAATCGCGGCGAAAAACAAATTTGAGTTTTCTTCTAAAAACTCTGTGCCCCTACAAACTGCTTCCGGACAAAGGCTCAAGAACTTCGGTACCGTGGTATTGGAAATGAAAATCGCAGGGTTTAGTCACCCATTCAAGTTTCAGATAGTCGAGGGTTTGAAAAATTTGAAGTAGAAAGTACTAGAATTTTATTTGTTAGCATATAAACACACATTAAAGCAAATTCAAAAACTTGACCTTTCCGAAATCACACCTCGGTCAGACTGAGGGACACGATTCGCGCGCCGTCACAGCCCCGTGCACAGAGCACCATCCCAAGCTACCGCAGTCGCTTACACAATTCGCTCGTAGAACAACATGTAAGCTTGCGCCTTGAGCACCTTGTCCAGAGTCACCTCTGTGACGTGCCTGTCACTCACGTAAAACCACCGCCCGGCCTCCGGCTGCGGCTCCGGCTCCGTCTCGGGCTCCGGGGCGGGCTGTTTTTGATCCGTCTGTGACTCCTGTGGCGCGGCGGCGGGGTCCTCGCCCTCCCCGTCATCCCGGCCCTCCTCTGCGGGCCTGACCGGGGACGGTCCGTCCGTGGTCTCCGGTCGGGTCTGCTCGGCGCGCTGCCTTGCCCGCTCACACGCCACGGCGAACGCGTCGGTGACGAGTGTGGTGACTCGCGCAGGGTTGACGGTGAGCTGGTCGTGACGGCGGCGCACGCGCACGTAGGCTGTGTAGTGGCCGCTGGTCAGTCGACCGCTGTGCTCAACGACACCAAAAAGCGAGTAGAGCACCCGCCGCTGGCCGGCCCGCATCTGAGGCAGGTCCTGGCTGATGGAGGAACAGAAGGGGGCCAGATCGAGCCGCTCGCCGAACTGCACGTGCCGGTTTACCTTCCGCAGGCTGAAGCTGCACACCTCGAACCGCTTCAGGTGGATGGTCAGCACCGGCGGCGGACTGTAGATGAGCAGCTGCTTGCTGGCGTTGCTGTATACTGTGCCGAGTTTCTTCTCAGCTGCTTTTTCAGCCGCCTTGAGCCGTTTGTTGCGCAGCTCGGTGCAGTTGTCGCAACCGAACTTGCTGTTGCCGGTGAGCAGCTCGGGCGCCGTGTACTGGTTAAGGCAGGTGAGCAGGCTGCACTCGCCAGCGGCCGCCTGGTAGCGCGGCGCCAGGGTGGTCAGAGCTCGACTGAGCCACTCACAGCGGCTCAGCGGCGGCGGCGGGCCGTCCGAGGGATTGGCCGCCGGTGAGGGGGTCCCCGCCCTTTCGGCCGGGGCAGACTCGGTTGGCGCGCAGGTCCCGCCGTTCGGCGCAGACTGGAGTTCACCGCCGTCCGCCAACCCTGCCGTTGAGCTCTGGCCGTTCGCCACTGCCTCCGTCGGCACACCGCCCGGCACCTCACCGGGTGACGGCGACTGGCCCTCCCGCGGGGCCTCCTCGGCTGCCCTTCCGCAGTGACCGTTCGGAGCGCCCAGACTGTTCTCACGCGCCTCCACTGCCTCTCCGCAGTTCTCCGCCGGCACAGAGCTCTGCTTCTCCCCCACCTGGTCCGCTCCCGCCGTCTCCGGCGCACCGTTCGGGGCTTTGTCAGCACTCTCCCCGACCAGTGGCACCAGCCCGGCCGGCGCCGCGTCCGCCTCCACCGGTGACGACGGCCGGCCGTTCACCGTCAGCGGGCCCGGCTCGTCCCCACACGAGTTCGCAGCGGCAGCGGCGCCGGCGCGGTCCACTATCAGCGCGCTGAGCCGCTCCGAGAGCTCCTCCGCGGCCAGGTCGGCCGGCGCGTCGGGGCTGACCGAGGCAGGCGGCTCGTCAGCCGGCGGGTCGGGGCTGACCGAGGCGGGCGGCTCGTCAGCCGGCGGGTCCGGACTGACTGAGGCCGGCGGTTCGTTCAGCTCGTCTTCCGTCGATTCCCCGCTGACCGAGGCCGGCGGCGGGTCGAGCTCCGACAGCGGGCTGAAGATGATATATTCGGCGGCGGGCAGCGAGAGGTCGAGGAAGGGCTCCATGCTGTGTGTGCAGGCCATGCAGGCCTGACACACCACCAGGCTGACCAGCTGGCCGCTGAAGATGGAGTCGATGGTCGTATGCGATACCTGGCGGCCCAGCGCCTTGGCACGCGCCTTCATGTCGTCGGGTACTTCCTTGGGGTCGGCCTTGGCCGGCAGCCCCAGATCGAGCAGGATCTGCTTCTGGTGCCGCCGGAGATCCTCAAGCCGCGCCTGCTCCATGAGCGCTCGCAGCAGCTCGTGTGCGTCCTGCTGGTCGCAGCCCACAAACTGGGGCACCTTCAGGGCGATCTTTCTGAGCAGATGACTGGGGGAGACGGTGGAGCCGGTGCCCGTGATGTGCATCTTCTTGAGAAAGTCGCACAGCGAGGCGGTGATGGGCCCGCCCTCCGGCAGCACCAGCTTCATTGTCTCCCCGTTAGCGCTGACTGTGACCTTTCGCCCGGAGCGGCTGCTGATGTCTAGGTAGTGCGTCAGGTAGTGGCACTGGCTCAGACACTGCAGCACCGAGTTCAGGTAACACGAGTTGCCCAGGTTGATCAGACCCTTGACCTTCGGAAGTGACTCGTTATCACAGTCCGCTTGAGCCTGTTTCTCCTTAGCGGAGGCGCCCTTGGAAGACTTGGGAGGCGGAGTGTCCTCCTTGGATGGCGTGGTCCCGGGACGTAGAGTTCCCTGCTTTTTCTTGACAAACTGCACAGCTTCGTGAAGTTTCTTATTACTCTTCAGTGACACTTTCTCGTTACATGTGAAACACCAGACGCCCCAGTCGGCGGCGGCGTTGACGGCCAGCGTGTGCGAGTCGGAGCGCGGCGTGTTAAAATGCTGCGTGGCGTGCCTCGCGCAACCCTGGTGGCCGCACTGCATGCACAGCCAGACGCCGTGCGGCAGCTGCGCGCCCGACGGCACCGACTGCTCCTCCCCATCCGCGGGTGCCGTGCACGGGGTCGGCACCTTCTTGTCGCAGGCGCCGATCCACCGGTTCGACTTCAGCTGCCGCTTAATGTCAGCCAGGCTGACGCTCTTGCCCACGTGCTGGCACATGCTTATACCATTGTTGGGAAGTCCCATGTTCAATGGATCCAGTATCTCCTGTTCTGCTGGTCTGGTCTGGTCTGGTCTGGTCTGGTCTGGTCTGGTTTGAAAAATGATTGCTTGCTAGGAAATGATTTCCTGTCAGAGTTTGGTGTCCAGCTTGATTTCGGGCAAAAGACGATGAACATTGACAGTTACGTCATTCCTCTACGGCCCCAGCGTTTGACCTGTCAAACCACAACTTCTTTAGTCAGGTTGACCCAAAAAGTTACCGTTAAAGCTCAGTCGTACGTTGAAATTTCAGGACAAGTGAACAGAGCTCAACTAGTTGACCAGGAATGCATCGTGCAACCTCTTCGCAACGCACCGATTCTCGGAGAGGAACCAGGGTTATGTTAAGTAGAAAGTGTAGGCAAGGTCAATCAAAATCATAGGATTCCGGTAGTCATAGTGAACACTACAGGTAGGGACTACACGTTTTCAGCCCGTTCAGTGGTCGGATTAGCGGAGGTTATTGATGATCCAGACGCGCGCATTGCCACTGTTGAGGAATTTGTTGAGTCAGAAAATGTCAAAGCGGGTCAGACAAATCAAACGACTGAAAGTTCAAACCCAGAGGATGTGCCTGAAACACAAAAAGCCGATCTATCACACATCACTTCACACGGCAGTCAGTGTGGCGCACGCTCGGACCATTGATGGTGACCGCCAACCTCATGTGCACTTTCAGGGAAGTGGGGTGGGCCCGTCTCCTGTCTCTGTGCCCCGGCGAGAGCACAGGGTTTATGACGGCGCTTGAGACCGTGCGAGACCACGGTGCGAGCGTTGTGTACAAGCGTCCTGAGAGCATCGCGCAGGCCCGCTACAAGAGAGTTGCCCTGGCAGCTATATTGGTGGGCCAGGTGGCGTACCCAACACTGCACGACCTTAATGGACGCTTCCGGACAGCGCCCCTGAGCGCTGCGCTCAGGCACTGGATCCGGGACAACAAGGGTCTGGTGTCTCAGGATCACGCCGATGAGCTCTCTGAAGACTTCCTTGAGAAGGTCGGCCGTCTGGTCCAGGAGATCGGGGGTGTGAGCGGCATGGAGTAAGCCTCCGCCGGAACCACTGAGTTAGAGGATCGGCCAGTAAGACAGCGGGGGGCCGCATTCAGCGGCAAGTAGTTTACTCTGGCCCGTTAACCGAGAAGGCAGCGCCAGCTGCTACGAACGTTTTAAAACTCTCGTATCACCTCTACGAACGTTTTAAAACTCAAACTGAACTTTGGTCTCTGATTTCTCGCAAACGGGTTCGAATTTCGGAAAACCGACTTCAGTCTGGGACATAGGTGGCTCAGCTCTAGTGAAAAACGTTTTGTGAATTTTTTTTCTAAGATAGTCCGTTACCCATGATCAGGTAACCAGGAGTGCCCCCTCCCACAGTCCCGGCGACGCACAGAGACCTTACTTTAACACCAGGTAACATAATAAATTGATCAAGTCGCGGCACTCCCTGCTAAGAAGTGGAAAATATAAATAAAATATAACGCATGCAATACTACTAAAAAATGTTAGTAAGTACGCCAAAAAGGAGGAAAGTAGTCATTGCCAAGTGAAGCAAAATGACTGCCCACTATACCAACACAAGCAACTATCATTTATACCAGTGTTAGTAATTAACGCAATACGCATTCATACTCAAGGTGGGGAAAAGCATGCCTGGTCATGTTCTTGCAAGGTTATTTTTATTGCCGAAACCCTTGGCTCCGTCCGGCTAAGCTAGGCTTGTTGCCAGCTTAGCCGGACGGTAGGCTGGCAAAAGTACATTAAAGGTAGACTGCCAAAATGGAGGCAGTCTACCTTTAATGTACTTCAATAGTGACGGAACAACTGCCGTCCTCGTCACATGCGCAGCCACCCATTTCCGGCACATTTGTTTCAGGTGACGCTCTCCCGGGGGTCGTCTACAGCTTTGACCTGTGGCACGCCACCAAGTTGTTCGGAAAAGAGCTCGATAAGGCGTCGGACACTGCAAAAACGAAGGCGCTGAAGCCATGGGTGCGTCACCTAAAAAACCACCTGTGGTGGAGTGCCGAGACCTGCGCTGGGGAGACCGATGTCATGCAGGTACGGAAACGGAATATTGTTTTTTAGAGGGTATTGTTTGAAACACATGTATTATCTGATGGCTACATATTATACATCACACACCCAGTGTTGTGATTTGAAACAGGCTTACTCCGCTTTGCCGAGCAACCCTCGTGACCTGGCAGGAAGCCACGAGCGTTCCGAGCGCTGGCGTGTGGAGATGCTAGATTTCCAATACGCATTTCCAGTGATCCGACCTTTACCTTCCATTGTGGGGCTACCCGACAAAGCGGGGTGAGCCTGACTCAAATCACAACTCTGCACACACCTCCCTGGCCACCCTGAAAGTGAATTATTGAGACTATCCACAACTAATGATTTGGCACATTTGTTTTCTTTCATACAGAAAAGCGTGGAAATGTCCGCCCACCATGTGTGCGGCGTGCACGCAACGCTGCTCAACCGCTGCCACCACGACAGCGAGGAGCCGGCCGAGCACCCACCGTACCTGGAGTACGGCAGCGCCGCCCACACGGCGATGACGAAGGTGTTGCTGGGCGACAAGCTCAAAAAGAAGCTGCCGCACCTTCAGATGGTTATTTTTCGAATATTTACAATTCTTTTATATTTCGACTGCCAATTCCGTTAGTGTGCCTACGTTTAATAAAGAGGGCAATCCTTCTCTTGATCTGGTCGAATCTGAATGACAGGTAAGTTTTTATGACTAAATCCATTTGGGCTTCTTTGTTCTCAGTCCGCTATGGAAGAATCCCAGGTCTCAGGTTCTGCTGCTGGTCAGACGGCCACACCAAGTTCGAGATCAGACGACTGCATAGAGATGCCGTCATCTATGCCATCGACGTCCAGGATGCCTTCGAGACCGACTTTAACGCCAAACCGGGCACCGGCTTCAACAACACCAAGTCTGGCAGCGGCTTCAACGCCAAACCGGGCACCGGCTTCAACAACACCAAGTCTGGCATAAAGAACGCAAACATTCGTATTCTTGGTTATTATACCGCGGGACCGGCGGTCAACGTCCAGTCATCTCGTGATGTTACAGACGGCGGTACTGACCACGTGCCTTGTATCCTTGTGCGCGGGTGGTGGACGGCAGAATACCAGCTCGACGGCTGTCACCTGGAGGTGGATTTTCCACCAGCGGCGGCACGGGATGAAATCCGCGATTATTTTCTCAGATGTTTTTGTTCTTGGTTAACAAAATATACTGAACTGAACTGAACTGAACTGAACTGGCAGTGGCTTCAACGCCAAGACGGGCACCGGCTTCAGCCCCAAGTCTGGCAGAGGCTTCAACGCCAAACCGTGCACGGGCTTCAGCCCCAAGTCTGGCAGCGGCTTCAACGCCAAGCCGGGCACCTTAAGCGTTGGACATCCATGACATGATCGATTGTAACTTTGTATATACGAGGTGTATACAATAATGATGTCTATTGTAGATGATTTGGAAACCGTAACCAAACCAAATACTGATCCGAATCATGGAAAAATAGAAAAGGAATGCCATTTTTACCGAAGTTCAATGGTTTTGTACAATTCAATTTATAATTTATAATTATTTTGTACCAAACCAAATACTGATTCGAATCATGCAAAAATGGAAAAGATTTTCTTTGTCACAGTTCAATGATTTTGTACAATTTGAATTATTATAAAAACAAATAATTTAAAGTGACAAGAATAATCTCATTTATTGTCATGTAGGAAAGGCTATATCCCATTTTTGGTGGCGGCTAAATAGAGTTTGCAGCGGAAGCTTATTACGTATTGATCAATCTTATTATGTAACAGCTGAACGCTGTGACATTTTTTTCAACATCAAAAACTTATCTTTTTCATACATATAAACTGCCTCACATAGTACCCTGTCTGCCAGGACGCCGGGGCCAAGGAGGAGACCGGTCACACGCCTACCGAGCGGCTGTGCCCCATCAAGCCGGCTAATGCCACAAGATCACATGTTCGCCGACGGTAGCGCAAACAAACCCCACCCGACGCCGAGCCAGCTTCAGACACCCTGGCGCCCTCACATCCTTTCGGGGCCTCTGGCCAGGCCAGCTGCGTCCGACGTCACTGGAAGTCAGCATCCGGCGAAACATCTGGTGCTGGCTAGTGCGAAAAGCACCGCGTCCGGCGCAGCCAAGAACCGACACCCGGCGGAAATCGACTGTGAAAAACGTCACGTCCGACCAGGAAACAGCGGAGAGGGGTGATATCCGAAGCCTCGGCCACGCCGGACGCGCTTCCTCTCGAAGCCCCGGTCAGGGCTGCCACCGGATGAAATTGCGGTAGCAAGACAGGAAAATCCGGCTTTGGTGGGCCCGGTCACGGATCTCGACCCCCAGCCGGAACCGGAAAACGAAAGGAATAAAACCGGGCCGCAGAGGAGGAGACACAGAATACCCGGGGAGTCTCTGCCGGCCAGACCAGTGGTGCCCTCTCTCTGACTCTACTCGTGCAACCCTCATCAAGAACAGCAACAATCTCCATCTTCGACGCCAAAATCAAGTGAGTCGCCAGCAGAAGGCTGCCTGCCACTCCCAACCCTTCAGCCATGCCCACCACACACGCATTCTCTCCCCCTCCCCATCTCTACCGGGCGTCTACCCCAATCTCGGTCTGCCGTCCCGTAGGGTCAGGCCCTGCCACCATTAGCAGATAGACAGCTGTGGGGTAGGATGATGGGAATCGTGGGATGGCGCCGCACTGCCGGAGTGCGGCAATGGTGCATGTTACAATTGCTTAGTACGAAATTCATAGAAGCTAATACATAAAAGACGATCAATGAGTTGAGCGGAAATCCCAAAAGTATTACGACCTGAATGCCAAGTGCCAAGTTGGTATCGGTTTGGTAAAACCTTGGTATCCGATTGGCATTTCTTGATTAGTATAAAATGTCCCTTCGTGTGAGGCAGTTTGGAACCATTCATGATGGTAATAATGAGCTGCTGTCCTTATTTGTTGCCAGGTGACTATTGGGCCATGTACAAAGATCCCAGCCAGACGATACTTGGGCATCGTCTGGGATGGGGATGCGGCGAAAGCGGTGCGGGACCTCCTGGTGGCGGTGTTCACCCGGGAGGTCCTGGCCAACTCGACACGCGGCGTTCACCCGGGAGGTCCTGGCCAACTCGACACGCGGCGTTCACCCGGGAGGTCCTGGCCAACTCGACACGCGGCGTTCACCCGGGAGGTCCTGGCCAACTCGACACGCGGCGTTCACCCGGGAGGTCCTGGCCAACTCGACACTGACCGGCACGGTCGGAAATGCCTACCAAGATGGCGCCAGAAACACAAGCTCCCGATAAATATTCAGAACTTGTGCCTTTTTTACCTCGGCAATGTTAGTTCTTGTAACGTGCTCCGTCCAGTGTGTTCGTGTATGGAAACCTTGCGCATGAAACTGTTGGCAAATTGATAGGTACTGGAACTTTTCCGTACTAGTCTCAGTCAACAGCTCTTGTCAGTACACGGATGTGGGTAAATGAATTAATGATTTATCTTCCATTCTTGCTGTTGATGTTGTTCTGGTGATTTTTGTGATTATCGTTCGATATTGTTCCGCTTCTCATTCGCACTAATTGCTCTGTTGAATTGTCGATCTCCTAATCACCTGTGATTTACACGCGCGCTAACGGCGGCGGAGGCGCGGCACCGCGAACACTCAGGTGACTCCACATTGCGCGCTCCGATCAGGTCGATTGGGCCGAGATCGTTGAGCGTCAACACCGACTGGGGGGTTTAGCTTTCCCTGCTTGGCCTCCGGGCGCCCTTCTCGCGCGGAGTCACCTCCCTGTCCCTCTTCTTAGGTATCCCTCCTTGCATAGACGGTCTCCATATTGCGCGCTCCGGTAAAGGCCCCGTGCCAACAACCGTCGCAGCGCCAACACCGACTGGGGGCTGAAGCATTTACTGCTAGGCGACCCCGGGTGTCCCTCCCCGCGCGGAAACGTCTCCCATCTCCCTCTTCGTCACCCTCCTACACATTAGCTTAAACGATACAGGGTTTTTCCCGCGCTATTTTGGCTTCAGCGCGGGGTTTTTCCCTCTGCAATAGGCGCCGGGTTTTTCAGTTCATAGAACTTTTTCCCTGGCTATTACACCCCACAACTGAACACTGACACCTTGCACAAGTATGACTGTGTGTATGAATGTTAATAAATACATGAACCAATGTTGTGTTTTCGGTTCCAGTACCTTCTTTCGGCACTTCGGCAACAAGTAAGTACTCCGTTAGCTTTGCCACACTTAAGATAGGCTCCCACGTTGTTATTTGCGCCCGGGTTAACATAAACCGGTTTAACGTAACTTTTGCATCCCGGCCAAAATTGCCGGGTTAACTGTCCAACCGCTCGAGACTGGCGCGAATGCTAAGTGTATCCATGGTACTGCTCTCTATTTGTAGGTATTCCAAACGCTTGCTTTTAACACGCGCAGTGGAAGGGGGGGGGGGCGGATTTCGCCCACCCCTCCTGTTTTTCGCCAATAACTCGCGCCGCAAGCATAATATCAATGTGAAATTTCGGCTACCTGTCCAGAATTGAACTGCGGATCTTCTCGTGCAAGAAGTAAGAAAATCGGTTCACAACTTTTCTAGTAATAGCGGTGTAAAGTCAAACATCCTGCCGCCGCGGCGGCGCGGCGGCGCGGCGGCCGGCGCTAGCCGTTACGCGCCGCCTGAATTGTAGACTGTGCCGGGGCGGGACGGTTCCGTCTTTACATCGCGCTCCTTACCGCTGATTATATTCGATTTGCGTCAAATTCAGTGAGAAGACTGAGAAATGTACAGGCAATCATATGGTCAAAGAATTTTGAAAATCGGCCGGTAACAACTTGAGTTATGAGTGTGTAAACACACAATTGTGATTGCCGCGTTTCCCGCGTCGGCCGAAGCCGCTTCAGCCGGCGACATCTTACCCTTCGCAGGCTTCTAACTGCCATATTTATTGTTGGATTATCTAGAAATTCACCATACATACTCACAAATGTTTGCCCTTTCGTATAGTGAAAGATTTTAAAAAATCGGCCGGTAACTTTTTGAGTTATCGGCGTGTAAACGCAAAAAAGTCGCTAATATGGCAGATTTGACCACATTTGACCTCATTTGACCTTGAAGATATTAACCTAGGGTCATGAAATTCACACACAACAGAGTTCCCCATGGCCCCCACCTACCCTCCAAATTTCGTCTTTCTAGTTTCAGTGGGAGCTGAGATCTTAGGGGAGGGGCGACATCCGCCCCCCCCCCCCTTCCACTGGGCGTAGTACTCGCAACCCTTCCACTGCGCGTGTTAAGACGCGTATCATTCGGTCATCTACCTCTCTCTCCGACCCCGGCTCAGCGCAGGCACGTACATACCTATTGACGCGCCTGATAAAGGAGGTGCAGTATTCCTCTGATCTTTACCTACGAGATTACTTCATATGTGTTAAGTAAGCGCAAGGTGTATAAAAACACTAGGTGACACCGAGAAATTCCTTCAACATGAAGGCAATGGGTTCAGGTCTTGACAGCTGTTGAAAGCACCATTTGCAAAAAACTTGCTCCGTAACTACATTACAGATTTTCCTAATACTGTGCCTACTATAATATTTTTTGTTTCTATATAGACAGATTTTTTTGGTATTCCTATCTAAATTTGTTCTCGCCAAGAAACTTGTAATTTTATGGCATTCCATCATGCCTTCAGTAATTCTCATATATCTCAGCACCTAGACGTACAAATTATATAATTTTGGGACTTTCTGAAAGGAAATTAATTTTTGCATCCAACGAGTGTGCATTTATTGGGAAACAACAGCATGATATGAAACCAGTAAAACGCCTTTTGGGCGAAGAACGAGCGAGCGAGATAGTGGGCCCTGCACGTGCAGAAGGGCGAGAGGGTACTTCCAACGGGCTTCTGCAAAGCACCCTTCTAACCGGTCGCTAGCGGTGTACCAAATTTGAACGCAATCGGCCCAGCCGTTCCTGAGATCTGGAAGCGGCATTCTGCACGTGCGCACGTGCAAACGGGGTCCAAAATGACTTTTGCACGGCACCCTTCTAACCGGTCCCCAACCGTGTACCAAATTTGAGCGCAGTCGGCCCAGCCGTTCTCGAGATCTGGAAACGCCCCCTGCACGTGCGCACGTGCAGTAGCACCCTAACCGCAACACATGGGAATGCATTGCCTGGTGGGTGCCTACCTGTATGCCAAGTTTCAGCGAAATCGCCCCAGTAATTACCGAGTTACTGAAATGGGAACAAATTTGGCACCTCTTATTGTTGTATTTTGCACGTGCAGTGAGGGTCACTCACATAGATGAAGAGTATCCGACCTTTGGTAGAAGGGATGCAGCTACCCTATAAAAATGACCGCAAGACAATTGCTCAAGCCGCTACTGAGATATGGGCCTCTCAAAATCATTACTTTTGCAAAACTGCTTGAACACCCTTGACTTTTCACGTGGCACGTGCCACGGCGGTCACTGAGATGTATCAAAAGTAGTCAATTACGGGGTAGAAGGGATGGGGCTACCCAGCAAAAAAGACCGCAGGCCATTCGGTCCAGCGGTTGCTGAGATATAAGCCTCTCAAAAGCGTTACAGGCCGGGCCGGGCCGGGCCGGGCCGCTCATACTGAGATTTTTCCGTTATATTGAAAAGACTTCGCTTCGCTCGCTGCGCTCGCTCGCTCGTAATCATAGCTCTTCAAAATGTCATTTTGTGGTGAAATTGGAGAGAGGTGGCTTAGACAAAGCCTTCGCATTAAAAAATCTAGAGGGAGGCGGCCTCTATAAAAATAAAAATTTATATCTTTATTCGATTATCTTTCAGCCGCTGGTCCCAATATAACTCGAGGATTTACGGAAAAAGGCGAATTTCGGCACTTAATGCTTTAATGTCGGAGTGAAAAACAGTAAATGGTAAAGAGGTAGGTGAAAAATGAGAGGGAGGCGGCCTCTATAAACTGTTAAGTTTGATAGACTAGCGCATTTTCTATCGATTGCATTACCTCCCGCAGCTAACTTTTTTACGGAAAATGGCTAAATTCAGTCTTAATCTTTTCGAAAAATCAATAACCCGTGTGTTTCAAAAGTGGTGACGTGCGCCACTTCCGTAAACGTACGAAACGTGCGACGGACGCCATGTTGCCCATGCTTGCCGTCTCCTCGATTATTTTCTCATATTGCCTGTGTTGCTGGGTGTGCTGAGCAGGGTTGTGCTTGACTCATGAGTCGAGTCAAAAATTTGACTCAATTCTGACTCAAATGAGTCAGATTTGAGTCGAGTCGGATAAAATGTTGAGCTGTTGAGTTGAGTCAGAGTTGAGTCGGGCAAAAATATTAAGGCGTTGAGTTGAGTCAGAGTTGAGTCAGGAAAATAACTTTTGACATTGAGTTGAGTCAAACATTAGGAGCATGAGTTAGCTGACTCAACTTTCTAGAAACAAGCTTTTCACTCCCCCCCCCCCGGTTAACAACTTCGCCCTGGCCCTGCTGCCGGATTTTTTTCACCCCCCCCCCCCCGCTCAACAACTTTTTTATCTGAGCCAATTTTGAGTCAACTCACTTGACTCTACAAAAAATTTGAGTCAAGTTTGAGTCGACTCATATTTTCATTGAGCCGCTTGAGTCATGAGTCGAGTCAAGGGAAAAATTAAGCTCCTTGTTTGAGTCAGAGTTGAGTCAGGGCTTTCTGAAGTTGAATGATGAGTCGAGTCGGCAAATTTTTTTGAGTCGAGCACAACCCTGGTGCTGAGTTGTGCTGAGTATAGATAAGTGGTTGCGATTGTTTAAAGGTATTATCAGGGTTTTTTCCGAAATTTCGGAGTTACTCAGTGAAACGTGTAGAAGAAGGTGGCTGAGGCCCCAATCCGAAGTCATTCGTCTCAAAATTGCCTAATTTCCAAATGGTGGGCCTCCAAAGTTGATCCGTCTGCCAGCCAGTACCTGGAGGAGGCAGTACCAAGTACTCGGATACATTTCCCTATAAGTCCATAGGCTTAACACTAGCTAGAGACTTCTAGTGATATTTTTTTATGCCAGATAAGGCCGTCGCATACCAGATAAGGCCGCAATGGCCGTTCAACGTTACGTGGGGAAATGGGAGAAATCTAAAGACTTTTTTTCTCTGACGTCTCCACTCCAATATCTCTAGCGCAACTGGCAAGCGTTGTTAGCATTGGCTCGTGTCGTCGTAAATAAGATTTGTTTGACGGATATTCCGTAAGTTGAGTGTGTTGTTGTAATTTCTGAGGCTGTATGAGTTGGACGGAATGGCGCCATCCCGCCATGTGCGAAATCTGTGCGAAACAAAGCTGTTCCTATTCATATTTGAATGTTCAAGACTTGTGGGCTTTGTAGCCAGTGCAAGTGCGTGTAGCTTCTGGATATCCTGTGGGTTATCAAAATAATTAGAAAATTATGTTGTGTGCTTTCAAACTAAGCTCATCCCGAGTGTAATTCAAGAATGTCTTAGTTCAAGCAATTAAACTTGAAAGTGATATAGCTCCAGCAATGAAGAAGCTTGGATGGAACGTTGAATCAAAGTTACCTATCATTTGTAATGTTAACGCTAAGTGCTGAACGTTACTAATAATTCGAGACATCCGTTGTAAGATGTATGACGCAGATCAACTTTGATCAAGTGAAGAAAATAGATTTCAGATGAAATAATGTCAATGTTCAAGGCTGAGCGACTGGCAGATTTCGGAGTGATCACGAGTGGCCTTGAGACATTCTGTTTCTGTAGGTAGGTACTCAAAATAAATAAATTATCATGTTGTGTGCTTTGAGGTTAAGTGTTATCAGTGGTGCTTCATGGTTGTGCTTTGTGGTTGGTGTATGGGCATATTTTGAGCACATTGCAGCATGATATTGGTGGTGTGTAAAGCAACTGATCTCCGCAGACTTTGCACTTACTTGCAAAGCCTGCGGACTGACTTTGCAGACTGGCTGACAATGAGCAATGCATTGCTGACTGATATCATTTATTCTGTGTTTGTAGCACAAAGTACAGAAGTGGCACATACATTGTTACTTTGAAAACCTGATGTGAATTTGATGTAGAAAATTGGTGGCTGACGTTGAGTCCTTACGTATTGTGAGTAGTGTACAGCTGGTGCATTGAGCACAGACTTGAGACCAGTGACGTTTGTATCAGTAGACTGTGTTTGAGTCTACTTAACTACCCTTATATGGCCTTGGTTTGAGTGTGGTGACCGAGTAAGCTGGTGCGTATAGGGGCATTCCAGGACAGCTCAACCACAGCCGAACACCCTCATATTTTTAAAAATTCTGAAACTTCGTGTATAGGATAATCTGACACGCTGGAGACGGCCCTGCCAATATTAGACCTCTCTGACTAAAGGTCACAGAGTTATAGCCTCCGGCATTTTGGAGAGGTCACCCTAAAGACCAATCTTTGAGGGCATATATCTCAAAGAAAAAATATTTTATATATGAAAAATATATACCGATGGACTCAAAATTTATCAAAAAAGATTTTGGCTATCTCGAATTTTTTTTTTTGAAAATTTTCAAAATTTTTGATTTTGTGACCAATTTTTCAAAGACCTGGCTCGACCTTTTCCTCATCGAAATTGTACTTTTCGTCTATAGACAAAATGTTTTTTGATCAATTTTCTTTCGATAGAAAAAAATAAAAAAAAATGGGTTCTGCCTTTAAAATATATTTTTCGCCACACATAGATGGCGCTGCTGACGCTGTTTTTCCTGAATAATTACTGAATTGAGATAATAAGATGCAGATGATGATCAAAGTGTGTTTCCCAACAACAGCTCAAACGGCGTTCGATAGCCCTGTCAAATTTGTCGAAAGAAACCAAATTTCGTTGACCTAGGGGTCACCGATGACGTCACAGGTCAGGTCAAAAATAAAATGTTTCACCGTTCACGGGGCTTCTAGGGAAAGCGCTATAACACCGAGTAAAACGCATTTTGTCGAAAATCAGCGATAAGGCGTCAGTTGTCTAGTACATATGTTGCTATTAGAGGTCACTGGTCATACCAGGTCAGGTCACAGGTCACAGGTCAGGTCACCAAAGGTCACCACATGAACCCAAGTTTACTAAGGTTGTGCGATGCATGTTTTATGGCCAGTTTTTCATTTCCAACTCAATGGTGTTGGTTATAAGACTATCAGGTACGGAATAGGTCACTTTCTGGTGGAGGTCAGCCGGTCAGGTCAAGGTCAGGTAAAAAAGGTCAAATTTCAAAGTTGATATTTTTGCATAAAATGGGTATTGATTCGATGCAGCTCGTCACGGGGAGTCTAATGGTGGTCTTTGTTTTGCGTTACGAGGTCTAGAATTGCTGAAAATTGAGTTTGAAAATTTAACGTCATCAATTTTGAAGTTTTTTTCGCTATAACTTGGCCAAAAAAGAGGTATCGATCTCAAATTTGGTATGTAGATAGAAAGCGGTAGGGACTATCACATATATTCCGTTTTTTCGAAATTCAAAAAACATTTTGGATTTTTCGGCTATTGTATTCAAAAAATCTATTTTTTTTTATTTTTGGGGGTCAAAATAAAAAAAATCGAAAAACCGAAATAGCAGTTTTGTAGCCCTCTTGATTCCACACCTTTTATTTATTATACATTTTTCTGTATCTCTAAAGCTGTAGGCCTGACAGCTCTTCCCGCGAAACCTTTTTTTGGGTCGAAAATGGCAGAAATGACGTCACTCTGACGTCATTAGCGGCCAACCTATCATAGCCTTTGGAAAAAAATTTTTGGTCACCATGTGCGCTAGCTACTCCCGGGAGGGTACTGAAAGTTTGGTGACGATCGGCGCAGCGGTTCTCGAGATATATCGAAAAAACCAAAGGGGGCAAAAAATGCCCCCCCCCCCACCGCCTCGAAGGTTAAATAGCCACTCAAAAGGGTCACAGTGTCTTATTTGTTGTTAGAAAACACGTATCTGTCATGAACTGTATCTTATCATCTAAATTCCGTAATAATATAGGAAAACAGCATCAGCAGCGCCATCTATGTGTGGCGAAAAATATATTTTAAAGGCAGAACCCATTTTTTTTTATTTTTTCTATCGAAAGAAAACTGATCAAAAAACATTTTGTCTATAGACGAAAAGTACAATTTCGATGAGGAAAAGGTCGAGCCAGGTCTTTGAAAAATTGGTCACAAATCAAAAAATTTGAAAAATTTTTGAAAAAAAAATTCGAGATAGCCAAAATCTTTTTTGATCAATTTTGAGTCCATCGGTATATATTTTTCATACCTAAAATATTTTTTCTTTGAGATATATGCCCTCAAAGATTGGTCTTTAGGGTGACCTCTCCAAAATGCCGGAGGCTATAACTCTGTGACCTTTTGTCGGAGAGGTCTAATATTGGCAGAACCGTCTCCAGCGTGTCAGATTACCCAATACACAAAGTTTCAGAACTTTTAAAAATATAAGGGTGTCATTTTTTAAAAAAATTGGTCGTTTTGTCCTGGAATGCCCCTATAGCCATGCAATAAGTGTTTTGAAATATATTTTTGGGACAGTATTGAAATGGTGTGTTTTGGCAATCTGGCATGGATGATGGAAAGGCACTAACTCAACTTCAGGAACGCTTCTTCATTATGCTCATCTAAGGCACAATCATCTATTTTCTCTTCGCAAGGATTGATTACTAATTCACTGTCAATTATAACCTGGCCCAGAAGGTTTCGCTGGGCCACACGGTTCATACAGATTCATCCACAGTGCTCAGCAGTGCATGTTTTCAGATTTCAACAGACTGTAATTGTTTCTGTATGTACATATGCATCATGCAAGGGTACAACAGATGCGGTATTTGGTAAGCAGTTGGCAGCAAGGTGGTGTTTGTACTTATTGGCAGAACCAGTTGAGCAGGACTAAAACTATCCTAGTTTCTCTCCAATTTACTCAGATCCGTCTCAACACATTGAACATATTGAAAGCGTCCATCCATGAAGATGTCTGCATGTATACTCATTTCCGAGAAGGCACGCTCGTCGCTCATCCATTGCCGAGCAGGCACGTGCGTGCCCATCGCCGGCGCGCATTAGCGCGCGTCCATGGCTGGGGCGCACGCGCGCGGCCATGGCCGGCATGCACGCGCGCGCGCCCATCGTCGGCACGCAAGCGCGCGCGCGTCCATAGCCGGCGCGCGCGCCGCGTCCTTACCCGGCGAGAACGCCGCGTCCGTACCCGGCGCGCACCCGCGCGCGTCCACAGCCGGCACTGACAGACCCTGACCGACGGGCGTGCTGCCGTCGGCGGTCCTGACAGATGGGCGGCGGGCCCGGTTCCCGCAGCTCCGGCAGCGGGCGGCAGCCATGGTCGGCATACACGCGCGCGCGCCCCTCGTCGGTACGCAAGCGCGCGCGCGCGCCCATCGTCGGCACGCAAGCGCGCGCGCGTCCATAGCCGGCGCGCACCCGCGCGCGTCCGTACCCGGCCCGCACCCGCGCGCGTCCACTGCCGGCACTGACAGACGGGCGTGCTGCCGTCGGCGGTCCTGACAGATGGTCGGCGGGCCCGGCTCCCGCAGCTCCGGCAGCGGGCGGCAGCTCCGGTGACTGTTCCGGCAGCTCCGGCAGCGAGCGGCGTCTCCGGCAGCGCTCAGCAGCGGCGCCAAGCAGCAGCAGCGGCTGAGCCAACAGGCGGCCGCGGAGGCACGCCCCCTCCGCCCCCCCCCCCCTTTGCACATTGTTCGTCCATGGAGATGTCTGCAAGCACGACCATTGTTGAGAAGGCACGTGCATCCATGGCTGAGCACTGAGCAGGCACGTGCGACCCCTTTGCACATTGTTCATCCATACATATCAATATAATTTACCTTATTGATTAGTGTGAGTCTTGCAAAATCTTAAACTCAGAAATACCACAAGGCAGGCTGCCTGGGTGAGTTGCTAATATGAACATAATGAACATTATACATTAGTGCAGTACCTATACATAAGTATCCATGCTGTGTGAAGGACTTGCAGTGTTTCATTTTTCAGCCTTTTTGGTGGCAAATCACACCTAATGGGGAAAATATTTTCATCCCTAAAATATGAATGACCAACTTTACTTCATCTCTGAAAAGAGTTTCATGTATTCCCAACAGCCAGTTCACTTGTCACTTGACAGTTGATGCACCCACATCCTTTTGTTCCACACCCTGTCAAGATCCTGACATGAAATTCTGGTTTATCAGCATAAAAATTGGCATTACACAATTTTGCAAAAATACTGCAGTTATTTACTTTCTTTTTTTCATCCTAGGATTTTTTCTTCATCGGCACACCCAACCAATATCCAATTTTAGAACACTGATGACTTGGCCCTCACGTTCATTCGTTTGGTGATTGCACATGGTGGCATGTGTACCAATTGTTCTCCCTAACCCTTCTTACAACTTTGACTAGCAAGTAGAAGCTGGCAAAATGCATGGAGCTTACAAAGCATGCTTATATGTAGATAACTGAGGATGATTCTCTCAATTGAAGCATGATCCGCACTCAGCAGCTTCTTCTGTTCTGTTCCACAAACTAAAACTGAAATGACTCAATTTTCCTCAAAATATATTCATTTATCACTCATAAACAACAAAAATATACACTAAGTAGGTACCAGGGCAATAAAAAACATACAAGTTACATATTTTTTCCATGTACCGTCCTTTCACAGCAACAATATGTAGAAACGCACCAAGACGTTAACGGAGAGCCCACCCATAACAAACTATAGTTGAAGCCGGGGCTCTGCTGCAGCAGCAGGGGTGACGTACAGGGCACAGAGGTCATGTCACATCATGTTGTACAACCTGTTTTTCGAAAGAAAAAAAACAGATCAACATTGATTTTGAAAAACTGTAGCCCTTTCGGTATTAGTATATATTAGGTCCGAGTGGACAATTGTGACGCTGTTGATACAAATATGTAACAGCAAAAATTTTAGGTTTTAGGTTAGGTTAGGTTGTAGGTTTGTAGGTTTTAGGTTTGTAGGTTAGGTTGTAGGTTTGTAGGTTGTAGGTTGGTAGGTTGTAGGTAAGTAGGTAAGGTTAGGTCAGGTTTGATTATGTTTTTCTTTTATTTCCAGGACATATAAGTATCATTTTTGGATTCAGGATGTCAAATAATGTAAGAATATGAAAACTTTATCTTTTAACAGCCACTCGGACTTAATGTATACTTTTACCGCGCTTTCTTCAGTCACTTAGGTAAGCTTTCTCGCAAGACGTTACATTAGATTCAACACTCTTGACAAAATAATCAGATTGAAACTTAGCTCTTGTGCCTGATGCACTTACATTTCAATTTATTGAAATAAAACACTCAAATTTACCCTTGAAAATTGTTCACATTTAAATGATATTAACATCAAGATTTTGATGATCAGCAAACAAGCTATTCAAATCACACCCATATAATAACTTTGGCAATGTTGATAACTCTTGCTGTCTTATTGAAAAGCAAATCTTCAATTTGTTCATATCCAAATCCAATGCCAAGCACTGAAATCTTGTTGCAAGGCCCTAAAAACAACAGACAAAAACAAAACAGTCTTGTGGAAATCGCCAGTGCGGTGCGGCGGCCTTGGCGAAATTTCCCAAGGCTGCTCTTTGTTTACATTTTAGCGATGGGCCAACTTGGCCGCCAAAGTACTTGTTTTGCGTGAGTAAGTACAATTTTGTCAATTTTGAAACGGCTATATCTCGCAAATTTTGGTACCGATTTACATTTTATGCATATCTTTAGAATCGGCAGAGTCTGGGGAGTTCATTGATTGGAAATTTATGCCGATTCCTTTCAATTTTTAAACCCTGATAATCCCTTTAAGATGAATATTGAAGGTACAAGACGGCGTTGTGCCTACGAGGGGCACGCGCGCATTGTAAGTGGTGCCATAGTTGGAGTGCCTAAATTGAAAAAAAAATCGATTCTAAATCTGTTGCTAAGTCTGTGGTTCAGGCGCTTGGCATGGGTGACCATGGAAAGCTGACTGGGCGATATCTCTGCCTGAAGTGCATATCCTTCGGCAGGTCACAGATCAAGCTCATGCAGGTGAGTGTACTTGGCTTGGTGCACCGGGGCTCTGCTGGTGCTGGGTGTGATGCGGGATTTGTAGGTTGAGGTATTGGTCGGTACAGGCTCTTGGGTATCAGTAAGGCAGACATTGCATGAGCGGGCACATGTGTGTATTTCATTACTGCCTACAGTCAATAGGTAGCCTACAGCCTATAACCAACAGAAAGTAGGATGCTTGCATATAACCACCTGTGATGCCTGCCTTACCCAGTCTGCAAAACGTGGCAGGGTTGGGCGAGATCTCATCGGGGCAGACACAGCGGGACAGCTCAGAAATTGGGGCAGCTTTTGAAAAGTCATCAACTTCATGCATCCATACGTACTGAGGAAGTACGCTATGACTAGGACGCAGCTGCGGGTACGTGAGATCCGGCGCCTCATCGGCGACAGTTAACGTCTCCGAAAGGAGCAGCCTACCTGCAGCCGGGAGGCCAAGCGTGCGCGCCTGTACGTGCATCCTGGTGATTAGACTTCAGCGTGGCCCTGCTTTGTGTGCCGCGCTGACTGTGGCGGGAGCCGGCGGCGGCGTGCCGCAAGACTTTAGCGTGGTCTCGCTTTGTGTGCTGCGCCGCTGCGCTGGCTGTGGCGGGAGCCGGCGGCGGCGTGCCGCAAGACTTTTATGGTATTGGTGATCAATGATCATTCACATTCGTGATCGTGGTAACCTCGGTTATTTGCCGTTTGTGAGACTGTTTGGCGCGGTGAGAACTGATATCTGCAGAGCTGAGTTCGGACCGAGCATGTTGGTTCTGCGCTGTTGGTTACTACTCTGTGCTCGTGGTAAATTCACATTATCATTTATACAATTAATGACAGCTCAACTTTCGCCTCAGTTTTGCGTGTGAGTGGTGAAGCTTGTTTCCGTTCTAAAGTCGTTAATGTGTGTTTTGTGCGCATATTTTTAACCCGGACTTCTTGAAGCATTGAGATGAATATACGAATTGCTGGGAGGGATGCAGATTTTTGGCTCCTCATCAAACTTCCGAATGGATGGTCGAGACATATTTTTTTGGTGCATTCTCCATCAGTAGGTCAACAAGTCACGTCGATGTCAGGTTAAGTCTGAGACAAGTCACTGCATTGGGTTTAGAGACCAGCTAACGTCATTCAATATTGGAGCGTCCGAGTTTTTAAATGTATGTGGAAACCACTGAACTCTAATGGTGGAAACCGATTTCGCTGCGTGTGGTGGGAGGGTGCTAGCAGCGGCCGTGAAACGTCGCTCACGACGACGTACAGTACGCCGGGATGTCATATAATTAAAACTTTCAGAAAGCGCGTTCTCTCGGCCTTCATTTACACTGGAGATAATAGGTGGAGAACCAGCAACATTTCAGAGTTATTTTATTTACAGAAGCAGTTATGCATCAAAGTCCCTGCCGTAAGTGTTGTGTCTATGCCTGCCGCTGGATATTCGGCATCAGGGATATACAGTTGCGGATGTAAAATAAGAAGCGATGCCAAAATTAGATCAACCAGGGAAGCGACTCTCTGCTAAATTCAATTCTATCCGTTTTCTCACAAATACGCCTATGCTTTACTACGCGGATAATATGCTATTTCTATTTACTGGCAAAGACTCAATTTATAATTTAAGCCTTTTGATAGCTACTTGATTATACATTGAATAACACATTATAATGATTATATTTTGACACAATGTAATAATGTACAGTGTCAATTTATAATAATAGAATTTGATACATTGGTTAAATTTAATGTGAACGATATGTACCGTACGCAACTGTTCAAAAGCAGCACACGCATCAATCAGCTGACGCCACATTCCCGGTGACGCTGCTCACGGTGCACGCCTGAGTAAGTGATATTGGCGTTTTTCTTTCGTGATGCGATGTAGAGCGTGGACGATAGGACGATAGACGATCGGACGATAGGTCCGAACACAAAACAAACACTATCAGAATGTGCCTGAAACGTCTCGTTAGTGGAATAAAAGTCTCGTTATATCGGAAATTCTACTACCTGGCAACTATCCCTATGTAAACAGGGCTAATGAGAGTGCGTCCGGAGTGGAAAGTTTACGGAGCGAGAACTTTCAAATTATGACGTGATTTGACCTTGAAAATAGTGACCTTAGGTTATCAAATTTGCATAGTTAAGAGTTCATATACAGTGTATAGCCTACCCACCTACGAAACTCCGCACTTCCAGGAGCGGAGATGGGAGGGGAGGGGGGCAGAATCTGCGCGCCTCCCCAGCAGGGCTTATTATCACCCGACCCTCTCCAGGGCGCAAGCTAAAAAGTAATTTCAGTAGTGCGAGATCATGATCCTCGCTCAATTTTGTGTTCACAGGCATGCATGGACCCCGTAACTTTTTACGGGCGTCCACGGTCTCTGCAGGATGCGAGCGTCCAGCTGGTTGCCAACAACGTGTACGCTCAGGTCCGCCAACTGTTGAAGTTCCCGAAGAAGGGCAGACGAGTTCGCTGGGTTCGGGAGAACATCCGTTTGTCAGACGTGGGGTACTTCCAGGATAAAACCCTGGATGAAGTGATTCGTTGGGCGTCGGTGAGGGTGTGTCCAGAGTGGTGGGTTCGGGAGAACATCAGTTTGTCAGACGTGGGCTACTTCCAGGATAAAACCCTGGATGAAGTGATTCGTTGGGCGTCGGTGAGGGTGTGTCCAGAGTGGTGGGTTCGGGAGAACATCAGTTTGTCAGACGTGGGGTACTTCCAGGATAAAACCCTGGATGAAGTGATTCGTTTGGCGTCAGTGAGGGACATGATGTGTCCGGAGTGGTGGGTTCGGTACACCATGAGGACGGTGACGAACTGCACGACAAGGCAGCAGTGGTCAAAGTGCGGCGGCGCCACCGACGTGAAACCCAGTGGGTGAAGACCGATGCAGGTCTACGAGGAGAAATACTGGACCGTGGCGTGTACCTTCTGGTGAAACTGTACCGACAGCGGCACTGATGTGCAGTATGGCAGGGCACAGACTAGGGCACATGTAAATCGGACATATGCATGGCCAAGTTAATGTTAGCTGGGTAGGAGGTGACTTGTGGCGGCAAAAATTCAGTCTGATGACTGAATCTGTGTGGCGTTTGGCAGCGGCCCTGTTTGCCCGCGTCATTTTGTTTGCTGTCTGACCATAATTCATGTGTACTTACGGATGTTTCTTTCTTCCTTCAGTTGGTCATCAGCTCATCGGCCGTTCAGCATGGACGTGCTCGAGGTCAGCGACCCAGAGGCACACCGATGGCTCTCGCGGCACCTCCGACGCTCGGCGCCCCCGCTGCACCTCCTAATAGGAGACTCGGTGGCGCGGGATGCCGGCCTGAGATCCAGACTGGGCCGGCACCAGTTCCTCAACCTGGGCAGAGGCGGCGCAACACGGGCTTCGACTGCCGATGAGCTCCACACCATCCTGGACCGCTGGACGTCGGAGGCGGAGAGACCGGGTGGCCGACGCCCTTCAGCTGCCCATCTGGCCGGCCATGACGGCGGCCTTCCCGGACCGCTGAGCAGTGAGTTGTGAGTGAGCGCGCCGAGTCGTGACACTCCGACACTCGACGAGTGTGTCGGAGAGTGCGGTGTGACGCTCCTGTCTCGCCTTTGAAGCCACGCTGTGAGTTTTTCTGCACCGGTACGGTGCTTTAACCGCTACTTCGTATCAATTCCCGTGATGAGACATCCACAGTCGGTCTTGCGGCCTCTGACCCCGCCAGATACACCTCCCCCTCCGGAACCACCAGAACCACCGTCCCCACCCTCCCCGGTATCGGATCATGTTCAGGATCCAACGTTCAATCCGTATGATTCGGACAGCATGTCGCTTCCTAAAGCTGTAAAATCAACGTCCTTTGTGGACGACTGGTCGGATTCCGACTGGGACATGGAAGGTTAACCTCCGGTCGGAGCCCGAGTAGCAACGCGACGTATGATGCAGGAGGGGCTACCGGGCCGTAGCACGGACGTGTGGGTGGAAGTGGGCACTGCCGCCGCTTCCCGCGCGCCCGCCGCCTCCACCTCAGGCGCGCCAACCGCCGCCGCCGCCTCAGGTGCGCCCGCCGCCGCCTCCGCATTCGCGCCCGCCGCTGCCGCCTCACTCGCGCCAGCCGCCGCCGCCTCAGGCGTGCCCGCCGCCGCCGACGCCGCCTCGCTCGCGCCCGCTGCCGCCACCTCACACGCGCCCGCCGCCGCCACCTCACGCGCGCCCGCTGCCGCCACCTCACACGCGCCCGCCGCCGCCACCTCACGCGCGCCCGCCGCCGCCGCCTCACGTGCGCCTGCAGTGGACAGCTTCCTGCCTGCAGAGGGCTGGACCACGGCAGTGGCACTGTGGTGCCCTGTCGTCGCCCGTGTAGTTCAGCGCGACCACCGGCGGAAACATGTCGCCCAGTGCCCTGGCGGCCAGGACTGCCCACTGGCCGGGGAGATGAGGACTATCAAGGACATCGAAGTGTGGTCCGCGCCGACCTCCAACACGGAACGGACGTGTTCCTGCGGAGAAGTGATTCGAAGCGGAGGGTACGGGCTGAGAAAGTGCCTGAGCCGGCACCTCAAACGCAACAAGGTTCATGAAGGGGATGATCAGGGAGAAGTGCTCATCAAGGTACTCAACACTGGGCACCGACTGGTGGCCAGGACGTGGGCCTGCGCCCAGGCCACTGGCCTCCCTCTGCTAAACGGCCCAGAAGTTCCGAAGCCCCCTGGCCCAACTCAAGACGGTGAGACTGCCGGTTCGTCTGAAGCAGCTCCAACACGCTACGTGACACAGCGGGAAGATCTGCATCGCTTGTCTGTGGAGCGGGTGGGGCCCTTCAGACCCGAATGGAGCGTCATGAACATTCCGTTCAAGAACGTGCACACGAAAAGGCAGTACACGCAGCACCTGACGCGCCTGCTACGTGCATCGAACATCCTGGATCACGACAAGCCTCTGGAGAGCCTCGACTTTCGGGTCTTGATGGCGGACACATCCTCGCAAGAAGCGTTGCGCAGCGCCCTGTCGGATTTTTTGAGAGAAAAGTATCCGACCGGGTATATGATGTGTATGTCGCTCAAGTGGGTGACCAAGATGATCGGGGGCCGGATCATCGTGGTTCCCGATGACCTGGAGCTGCGCTGGCAGGGGTACCTCGAGGCTTTCAACAAGCTCATTGACTATGAGCTGACGATGGCGGCCGACTCCAGAAAAGAAGCGAAGCGCGCCCGTCGGGACCGGAAGGTGCAATCCTACCAGAGCGACCCCGGCAAGGAGGGTCGCGCCAAGGTCCGAGAGCGGGGTCTACACTGGCTCCGAGAGATAAGAGAAAACTGGTTCACGGCGAGCCAAGAAGATCTGGAGCCAGTGGCGCGGCTTTTCGCCCAAGTGCTCTTCATACTATCCAACTTGTTCCAAGGCCAACGGACACAGGTGTTCGCGGAAGTAACAGTGGACGAGTTCCGCCGAGGCGAAGACACGGAGCTAGGACGCTTCGTTGAGCACATGGGCGGGAAGACAAAGGACCAACACGGAAGCGCGGTTGCGTTCTTCCTAAAGGCGGAAGCAGATCTGACGGCGTTCTACCTCAAGTATATGAGGAAGCACCTCCGAGACGCACCAAAACCACAAGTCTTCCCCATCCAACGGTACCCCGCCCAACTGGGCCAGTCGCGCCAGCTGCTGGCCATCATCGGCATCGGCGCATATGAGCTCAAGGCCATTATGGGGGTGGGGAGCCGCCGCTGGCACAACACCCTGTCGGTGGAGAAGATGCGGGCAGGGCAGCTCACGTATCCTGAGTTTGAAAACCTCTGCAGCCTCCGCCGCCACTCGGCCCCGACCGCTCAGCGGGATTATAGCATGGAGTCCCGCCGCGAGCGGGACATCGAGGGCGTGAAGCAGTTCGTGGCCATGGCAGGCGTCGACCGTGACACCCGCTCCAGCGTGGAGCCATTTGTCTTGGCGGACATCGTGGCGGAAGAACCAGTCCCCCACGACTCACCCGAAGACGCCTCTCGCCAAGAAGACGACTCTCCAGGAGCTGAATCCTCGCCTCCCCCACCGAGCCTCGCACCTCCGGCTACAGACGTGGTCCCACCAAACCCCGCTCCTCCGGCTACGGACGTGGCCCCACCGAGGGAGCATTTTGAAGTCATACACGCCCGGCTGACCACGGCGCCCGCTATACCCTCCAGGGGCAGGGGGCGCAGCTCCAACCGCCCGTGGAGCCTTTCTGAGCTCGCATATGCTAAAATGCTACTTGAGAGGGGAGTTCCGTCAACGACAACGGCTATTACTCACTGGATGCAAGAAAACGACTTCCAATGGAGCGAGGTCAGTGGGCGACACATCACTGCCCTCTGCCTCAAGCTCAAGGACCTACAGAAAAAGTGATGAGTGTAGAGGACTGATCAGTGTAGCACTGTAGAGGACTGATGTCCCGTCCTGGGCGCCCTGCCGCAGGTGCCCGGGAACCGGGCCCATGTTTGTCGGGCCTGGTGGGCCTACCCTGGCCCACCAGGCCACCTGGGTGTGTATCTGGGTTGGTGTTTGTGTGCATGAGTGTGTTTGCGTCTGTGATGATGTGTGAACATGTGTTGTTTGAGTGTACGGTATGTATGTTTTCGTTTCGCTCGATCTCGCATGCCGATAGATTATATAATTTCAGCGCGCTAGGTGCAACGGTCTGGCCTGTAGTTCACGCGAAGCGTCACCATGTCGGGACCTCCGTAACAGACAGAATGGGCACCCACCTCAAATAATAGTGCCCATTCTCACTAGAGGCACTGCACCTTACTAGAGGCACTACCGGCCCACACAATGCGCAAGCTCATGCTGGAATTTTGTCGGGTTATTATAGACGGACAAATCAGCACCGCGGGACCGGCGGTCAACCTCAAGTCATCTCGTGATGTTACAGACGGCGGTACTGACCACGTGCCTTGTACTCTTGTGCGTGGGTGGTGGCCGGCAGAAAACCAGCTCGACGGCTGTCACCTGGAGGTGGACTTTCCAGCAGCGGCGGCACGGAATGACATCCCGTAGGTTTGGAGTACCCAGGAGCGTACGGTCACGGCCATCCTCTGTGCAGGAACCCAGCGGCCCCTGTTTCGCATGCGGCAAAAATGGTCGCATTAGGACTACATGCAGCTACGCTACTTGTATGTATGTATGTATGTATGTATGTATGTATGTATGTATGTATGTATGTATGTATGTATGTATGTATGCATGTATGTATGCATGCATACATGTATGTATGTATGTAATGTATGTATGTGTGCATGTATCACCATGATGGACAATCCACATGGGACGTGGCGATTACTTGCCACGCCTGCGGCAAGAAGGGTCACATTATTAAGTTAACCTGCTTGCCGGTCAAAAAACGTGCAGTCCGGAGGAAGAGCCGAGTCTTCTACGGCTCCCGCTTCCTCCGGGGGTCAGATGCAATAAACCCCGTCGCCCAAGGGGGTACCACCGGCGCTGCCTGCGCGCTGGTCTCCGGTGCTGATGCGAGTTCAGGCACCGTTGCCGGCCCTGGTCCGGGCGCCCGCGCTGTTCACGCAGAAGCCGCCACGAGCGCCAGTACTATAAAAAATAGTATAGTACGCCAGTACTATAGTACTATAGTACTATAAAAAGTACTTTAGTACTATAGTGCCCCTTCCGTTGCCGGCGGGACTGTTGATTCATATCCCGACGCTCGTGATTCCCGTGCCGACCTCGCCGCCTCCGGCACCGGCTCGAATGCTGGCGCTGGCCCGGGCGCGCGCTCTCTTGGTGCTGGCGCCGCTCAATGCGCAGGCTCATGCCGGAATTTTGTCGGGTTATTATAGACGGACAAATCAGCACCGCCGGACCGGCGGTCAACCTCAAGTCATCTCGTGATGTGACAGACGGCGGAACTGACCACGTGCCTTGTATCATTGTGGGCGGGTGGTGGCCGGCAGAAGACCAGCTCGACGGCTGTCACCTGGAGGTGGACTTTCCAGCAGCGGCGGCACGGGATGACATCCCGTAGGTTCGAGGTACCCAGGAGCGGACGGTCAAGGCCATCCTCTGTGCAGGAACCCAGCGGCCCCTGTTTCGCATGCGGCAAAAATGGTCGCATTAGGACTACATGCAGCTACGCTACTTGTATGTATGTATGTATGTATGTATGTATGTATGTATGTATGTATGTATGTATGCATGTAATGTATGTCTGTGTGTATGTATCACCATCATGGACAATCCACATGGGACGTGGCGATTACTTAACACGCCTGCGGCAAGAAGGGTCACACTAAGTTAACCTGCTTGCCGGTCAAAAAACGTGCAGTCCGGAGGAAGAGCCGAGTCTTCTACGGCTCCCGCTTCCTCCGGGGGTCAGATGCAATAAACCCCGTCGCCCAAGGGGGTACCACCGGCGCTGCCTGCGCGCTGGTCTCCGGTGCTGATATCAGTTCAGGCACCGTTGCCGGCCCTGGTCCGGGCGCCCGCGCTGTTCACGCTGAAGACGCCACCAGCGCCAGTACTATAGTTCGTTTTTCTTAAGTTCGACACTCACTGTAATCGTCTCTTTGAACATAACACAAGAATTGCTAGCTGAATTATTGAGAAAACTGACTGATGCACATTGATTTCACAGACGATTAGTTTTATTCACAAGTATTTCTTCCTGGCTCTTAGTTTCCAGACTCCTAGCTCGTATTTGCCTATATATACAACCCCACAGGGAAAGAAGACTTGTCAGAAATTATAATTGAACTAGTCAATAAATCGTAAGGCGTTTAACAGAAGGGTATATTATCGGTGTTAAAAACTCATTTGGAAAATATTATTCGTATCTCCAGTACAATGTGCGCTAACCAGTTATTTAAGTAATTCAGCTAGCAATTCTCGTGCTTTGTTCAAAAAGATGTTTACAGTGAGGGTCGAACTTATAAAAAAAACGAACTATAGTGCCCCTTCCGTTGCTGGCGGCACTGTTGATTTATATCCCGACGCTCGTGATTCCCGTGCCGACCTCGCCGCCTTCGGCACCGGCTCCAATGCTGGCGCTGGCCCGGGCGCGCGCTCCTTGGTGCTGGCGAAACTCAATGCGCAAGCTCATGCTGGAATTTTGTCGGGTTATTATAGACGGACAAATCAGCACCGCCGGACCGGCGGTCAACGTCAAGTCATCTCGTGATGTTACAGACGGCGGTACTGACCACGTGCCTTGTATCATTGTGGGCGGGTGGTGGCCGGCAGAAGACCAGCTCGACGGCTGTCACCTGAAGGTGGATTTTCCACCAGCGGCGGCACGGGATGACATCCGTAGCTTCGTGTACCCAGGAGCGTACGGTTTTTTTCCGCTGGTCCGCCAGTCCACTCACAAACAGCAACATGTGTGCTACCTCAACTCAGAGTGTGCCGCCTGGTTCCGGAGGGGCCCGACTCACCTCTCCCGAGGGTCACGGGAGGGTCGACTCCCCGGAGCTTCCCATATGGGGTGTAGACGACAGCCGCCAGACCATAACGAGTGCCGCGGCCAGAAGTGAGGGTTCGCGAGTGGTCTCTGTGTCAGGACTAGTGACATTGCTCTTTTCAATGTGTCAATTTGTAAATTCCTTCATTTTGGCGGAGAGAATGTGACGATTCGATACCGCGTATCGGCCGGCGGGCCGATCGGCTGGCCGCCGCTGCCACAGCGAGCAGCGCGCGCAGCCTACCCGGCGGACGCTGGGCCACCATTGTCTTTCACCTGCTAGGACCCGCTGCATATGAGCTAGACTATCGCCCGCTGTAACAACCGGTGTCCTCTTCAGTCAGAGGATGAAGATCATGTGCCTAATGATGCCAAGGAGGAGTATGGCTGACATTGAGTTGCCCGACAGGTCTGCTATCCCAGAAAGGTTGGTGGGGCCAATATTCCATAGGTGCATCGGATCGCTCCTCCAAAGTAAGCCATAAACAGCGAAGCGGCTGAACCGATGAGGTGCACCCGCATCCTCGTTTGGCATCAAAACGGCCGCATCTCTCACCGGGGTCAGTCCCTTCCTGATCGCTGGGGAAATCCGCACCCTGATTGGGGAGGTGCAGGCTGCGAAGTCCATGTCATCTGGCGCGCTCCTGATCACCGCCTTCAGCCCCGAACAAGCAGATACTCTGCCCCGACTAGATTGCTTCATAGAAGAACCGGTGACCTGCGAACCAGCCCTGAGACAGAATATCATAGAAGCTCTGACACAGGCACATTCCCTGGCATAAGTCCCTGAGGAGGTCTTAACTCCGACCCCAGGACGTGGTCGGGGAACGGAACGCCGACTCCGTTCTAAAGATGGACGGCCACACCCAGGGTTGCGCCTCTCCTTCATTGGAAACGCGATCCCAAAGACCATCCGAGCGGGATTCCAAGATCTCCAGCTCCGACCGTGGATACCCAGCCCGCTGCTGTGCCAGCACTGCTGAAAGTGCGGACACAGTGCTAGGCGGTGCTGGACGGTGGTGGAACCATGCTGCCTCCGATGTTCCGGAAAGCATCCAAAGGCCAACTGCAACAACAGTCACCGTCGCATCCACATCCTGACGTAGCCAACTTCGTGTACTTTTAGTTCAAAGAGAGGGGCATACAACCAGGTAATGGTGCACATGTGAATTTGTGAATTTGGTCGAGTTATAATAGAAGGACAAATCAGCACCGCCGGACCGGCAGTCAAGGTCAAGTCATCTCGTGATGTTACAGACGGCGGTACTGACCACGTGCCCTGCATTCTTGTGCGCGGGTGGTGGCCGGCAGAAAACCAGCTCGACGGCTGTCACCTGGAGGTGGATTTTCCACCAGCGGCGGCACGGGATGACACCCCGTAGGTTCGGGGTACCCAGGAGCGTACAGTTTGTTCCGCTGATCCGCCAATTCACTTGTAATGTACTGAAATCAAAGTTGAATCGGCCAAATAACCCAGCCCTCCAACGGGCCACATATTCTCTACAAGAGTGCCAACACTGAATGTTCCAGCTGAAATACCACCACAACGTCTGGTGACTCGTGTGTCAGATGACATGACGAGAACTTCAGCTCACCGTCCAACACTAAATATGTAAATCCGACGAACCGTAATTACAATGACGGACGGTCGGGGTAAAGACAAGTCAACGTACGAGCCACCTCAAGAGACAGACTCAGCCAAGTCCTCTCAGAGCAGACAATGGCCGAGGGAGCACTCGTACCAAATGATGGAAAAAGAGGCCCTGGTGCCAGCATACAGCCTGGCACGGAAAAGTAGCACCCATTCTGTTGCAAGCATTTCCGGATTTACACTAAGAATGAAACAGTGCTGACTTCCACCGTACTGCGTTAGACGCCAGTTCAGTGGCGCCGATAAAGTTCTTTGAGCGTAAAAAAAGAAGACTGTTGGGTTCACAGGGTACGTCTGTTGGGTTGGTTGCGATTTGCACTCGAGAGCCCTTCCCCCGCTCATGTCCCTCCTTACGGGTCTCTCCTAAGACTGGCGCGGTCGGTAGGACGTCACATCATGCCTGATGGCGCCGGCGGCGAAGCAGCTGCGACGGCAGCGCCGCCGCTGCTACCGTCCCCGAGAGTGCTGGAGCGCCGGAGTCTCCCCCAGACGTCGGCGTGGCCGCCCTGGTGGTAGGAGACTCCATGGTCCGTCGGGCCGGCTTTGAAGCCTGTCCGCCACACCACCTTACCGTAGCGGCGCGGGACGGCCTGGCGTGGACGGGGGACTCGACTGGCTTCGTTAGCAGCTACTGACTTGGGCGGAGGCCGCACGAGCAGAGGCCCAGCGCACCGGGCCCGCCGGCGCCTGGGCCCGGTGTTGGCCTGGGTCGTAGGAAAACGACCAGAGGGTCGGCGCCTAGGTACGGTGGTGGTCTGGGTCGGGGGAAACGACGTCTACCCCCGCCAAGGTGGGATCCCAAGGTCGCCGGACGGCGTGTCATAGAAGATGAGCGCGCCCCTGGCGGAACTGGCACTGAATACAAGAAACCGCTGGTGTTTCATCAAAAGACGTCATGAATAGAATGAGGTACGTACCTATTTGGGGAGCGACTGTTCGGCTACACGCCAAAAGATGGGATTAATTAGCTCACCACTGGTTCAGATAGCTCAAATTAGCTCATCCTCCTTAAATCTCCAATTAGCTCATCCTGAGCTCCGAGCTCCAAATTAGCTCACCAATGGCTTAAAACTACTCAAAGCTAGCCACTGGCTCGTTCCGTTCCGTTTAACTCCAAAGATGTTAGTCCTAAATAAGGTCACCGTTGGCTCATAGCTCCAAAATAGCTCACATGATCACTATCATAGGAATCGCTTCAATTGAGTTCCCAAATTCCACTTTCTAGTCACATTCCACGCGGCACTTCCTATCTCGGCCAATCTGCAGTTCAAGCACATCAGTCACCTAGACGCAAATGGTTAGCGCACATCGCGCTGACTCTGTATGAAAATAGCATCTGTGGTTAATTGTCTAACAGTATGAGCAATGGTGTGCGTGAACACCCTCACCGAACTGATATCCCCATTGTGTGTTTTACCGAATCCCCTGATACCGAATCCCGAAGTGATAGATTAGCTGATCGCCTCAGCTGCGGCGGTGGTGTTTTCCGACGCACTCTGCGCACCACCACTGTCTCCAGCGGTGGCGGGGGCGGGGGCGGTTTTGGCGGTGGCGGGAGACACGCCAGGCTCACCCCCGCCACAGAACGCCGGTCTCTTCACACCGCTCCCCTCCTCTTCACCTAGTGTTTCACTGATCGGCCTTTTCAGGGCTGAGCCCGGCGAACCCACCGTTTCTGGCTCCATATCGATATCAGATGACGAAGAAGGGTTCATCGCCGGTGTAGCCGAGGGTTGCTCCTCAGCAGGTGATGAAGAAGACGTCCCCGGTGCTCCCGATGATGCTCCAGAGGTTGTAATTCGTCTAGGAGGCGTTGGAGGACAGGAGTCGGTGTGCGGGGGAGTGACTGCCGTCTCCGGAGTATCCGTGGAGTTGTTCGGGTGGTCGCCCTCAGCAGTCGGAGACTGGAGAAAGAGAAGGGGCACGGTGTTAGTGCCCTGATGTGCTCCGAGATGATGTGTGGTAACACATCCTAGAATGAATATTGATTACCTATGATGTGCCTTGATGTTTATAAATATAAAATATTTATAGGAAACCTGTAATATTATAAGATGCGAAGCTATTGCTGAGTTGCGACACAATGTGCCGAAAGAAAGCAGTTTTGAAGCAGCTCCGCACTTTGAAGTCGAAATTTGATATCAACGAAAGCAATTAAGGACGCTGATCCATGCAAGTGTAACAATACACAAATAATATGGAAAACCGAAAAATACAATTTCCCGTGGCTGGAATCGAACCCACCCTTTCGCACTAACTCACCTCATCGTCACTGCCGCGGTCCGAGTCCAGCGAGTCTGTCGTGACTGTCCGAGTCGTCAGGATCGACCAGCACCTCTGCTCCGGGGAAAATGTACCGGGACAGCAGCTGGTGCAGGTAGGCGCCTCTGTCGGAGAAAAAGACGGGAACGCCCGTCGGGTGAAGTCTGAGCGTATGGAACACCATGCTACGCAAAAAAGAGGTAGATAATTATGTTGCAGGAGCCAATTACATAATACTTCAGGCATTGAATGTACTGGGAATGAATACTGAGTTCAGGACGAATACGAATACCGCATTCAGTAATATTGAAGGAACAAACTCAAAAGTCCAAGGGAGAGGGCCGCTTTCCTCAGCCGTCTACACGCCTCTGTCGGGCCGCCGCGCCGCCGGTACCTCGACCGCCAGCCGCTGACCCCGCCCCGGGTCACGCGGCAGCGGCGGCGCCAGGCGCGCCCAGCTGGCAGGCGTCATGGGCGGCGCCAGGCATCCCAATACCGGCGGTGTTTCACTGGACGCTGCTACCACGCTGATAGCGCATTTCGCGAGCTGACGTCACAGATTGTGACAGTGTTGGAGATACGAGTTTGTTAATGTCTCCGTGGAAACCCAGTTTGACACGTGTGCTGGCAGCGCGCTAGCGGCGGCCGTGGAACAGGACGGGGGAGGTCGCAGACGCCCGTAGCAAAAACCCCTTTGATTAGTAATTCTCGCCAATCTCATGTAGCTCAAAATGATTCAGCACATTTTATTTACACATCAATGACAATGAACTAGCTATAAATTATCCACACCACTGAAAATTCAAAAGGTCAAGATGAGTCTCTGGAATTCTTGATTTCAAAAACGTCGGTAAAATATTAGCATATTAAAAAGCAAGCAAACAAACATATTTCTACTCTCAGCAACAACCATGGTGTGCCCAGTTCAGTGGACTACAAATATAACTGCCTTTTATACCACCACTAATCACCTGGCCAAACATATGGGTAATCTAGACCGGTGCTGTCTAAATACATAATCTAAAATCGCACCTAAACATTCCACCCCGCTCGGGATTCGAACCCGCACTCACCGGGTAGTCTGGCAACGACGCTCTCCTTCAGTTTCCTCTGCCAGCAGTGCCGGAGGGCGTCTGTGTCGTTCTCGTTGGTCGGGTCGGCCGGCGGTGAGGACGGCGCAGATGGCGCGGGGCGAGGGGGTAGTTCAGTGAGCTCCTTCAGAGGCGGAGAGAAGGACCCTCCTCCGCCACCGGTAAGGATCCCGGAGCATTAGCCGCCGAGCCTGCCAGGGAAGGGGAATCAGCGTCAGTGTTTTTACGGCTATAGGTACTACTTGATAGAGTATCATTATGGGTGAGCACTGAGCTGCAGGTACAAGACCACTACCTGCAAGGACATAGCAGCCACACAGAAGCGTGAAATGACCCTTATTGACTCGCAGACCCGGCACTCTCGGCCCGCCCACGGAAGGAACGTTCGGCTCTCGTTCTACTAAACAAGTGTAATATTTGTTAGTTTGACGTTCCACATCGCTATTAAAGTTATTCAGGAATCAGGATGCATGTGAAGAAAATTCATTGCCCTTCTAGATTTAAAGCAACTCTTTAAAGCAAAAAATACAATTACACCTCAAAGTTCAAAGCCTTTTAGGCATTTTGTCGGTATTAAAGCTAAATGCCACTGCTATCATATTCAAATAACAATTATCATTGCATTCACAGTTTTTAAGTCAAATTGTAAACAAATTATACAACAAATGTCAATGCATGAGGGTGAAAAAGGAATGCATGACACGTCCCTTTCCAGTGCATAAAAATAAGTATGGCAATCAAGGAAGCAGTATTGGGTGCACACTGCACATTGTTCAATACAGTTATAGATGTCATGTTAATCTTTATATTTTCAATTCCCTGTTTCATCAGGACACTTGTGAGTAGGAAAAGCATATTAATAAATGGAAATGCATGTCCACATTAAATTTTGGTAGCCCTAGAGTGGGTTAAGAACTCAACTCAATGAACTATACTGACTACAATCATGATTATAAGTCAACCTGGCATTTCATTTACACTATCATCAGCCCCCTATCACTCTCTAGGACGCCAGGTACATTTCCCATCACCCACCTTGAGCAGTTCCCTGAAGTACGGACTGCAGGCAGACAGCATCATCCTGTGGGCCCGGACACGCTGTCCCTCACAGAAGAGCGTGACATCCAGCAGCTCTCCTCCAGAGCGGAGCTGGTCAAACACGGACGTGACGCTGCCCTGGAACCCGTCCCATTTGAGGCAGAACTTCTGAGAGTCCATTCTGGAGGGCTGTGGAGCAGGGGGAGACAGAAATTGGTTAGTTCGTGAGAGGTGGTGTGGTTTGTTCTGTTCTGGTTTGTTCAGTTTGGTTCTGATTTGGTTCCTTCTGTGATCACTGATCCTGGTATCCACTCTCAACCAGTTCAAGACCAGACTGGATGAGCACTGGAACCGAATCAAATACTCCATCCTAGATTAGCTTCCACGAGAGTCCTCAGTTCCTGACTGGAAAAAATACACCTTATGCGGAATATGTCCGGCATAGTGACGGAATTGCGCCGAAAATTTCAGGGCCCGTCCGGCGTAACTTTGTATGCGCAGAATTCAGCGCATGGCGGCCACTGAACTTTTCGGTGCAGGGCGGCCGCATAATTTTTCGGCGGAAGGCAGTCACCGAATTTTACGACACGCCAGTCGATCTACCATCAGTTTCGCCCTGCGGGCAGTCTGGAGACGGTGCGGAACCAGACATCCCTCGCCCCGGTCGTCGCGTGCTCCGACTCGCAAACCGTTCTGAGTCTATTCAGAGGAGGAGCGTCCGCCCTGCAGGTGATGCTTCCACCCTGGGCGCGGAGATAGGTTAAACATCGCAGACCTTGTTAAACATCGCAGAGCATCGTGAAGTAATCCTGCAGTGGGTTCCAGGCTCCTGCCCACTGAGGGATCGACGGGAATGAGAGCGCGGACGACCTGGCGAGACAAGTGACTGCACTGCCCTCGGACGCCAGCTCTTTGACCCGGGGATTTCATTGTGCGGCCTCGTGTCAATGGTGCAACAAGGTCTGAGTCAGTATTCAAGCCACTCTTTGGGAGCACGCTGCAGCCCCCATCCTCGGAGACGACCGAGAGGATGCCGTTTCGGTGCACCAGATGAGGGCGGGACACTGGGGCCGATCGCTCCAGTACGTGCACCAAATCGACTGTCTCCACTCCGCGGCATGCCAACAGTGGCCGAACAAGTCATGCCCTGCGGCACTGTGCACAATGTGCCAAGAAGAGGCCGGCGTGCCGGAGCATGTGCTTCTCTGCTACCTGGCCCTCGCTGGTGCCTGCCAGTCTAAAACGCACAACTCCGCAGATTTTTGTGGCCCTGGAACTTCCGTCCCGGGCCTTGTTTCACGGTATGACACTATTGGTGCACACTACACGCCAGTGTCCCAAAATTGAGTTTTGTCTGGGGTGTCAGAGGGGAAAATTACCCACCAAAAAGAGGGGAGAGAGTGGAAAACTGCTGATTCGATTAGATCCAAAAAGAGTGAGAAACGCCATAAAACATGGATTTTATTCTAGGATGTAGAATGTTTGATGCTAAACCGGGCATTCACACAACCGCTCTTTCTAGAGGTAAAAAAATCGGTAAAAGTACCTATACATTGAGTCCGAGTGACTGTTAAAAGATAAAGTTTTCATATTCCTACATTATTTGACATCCTGAATCCAAAAATGATACTTATATGTCTTGGAAATAAAAGAAAAAACATAATCAAACCTGACCTAACCTTACCTATTTACCTACAACCCACCAACCTACAACCTAACCTAACCTAACCTAACCTACAAACCTAAAACCTACAAACCTACAACCTAACCTAACCTAAAACCTAAATTTTTTGCTGTTTGATATATGTATCAACAGCGTCACAATTGTCCACTCGGACGTAATATTTACTAATACCAAAAAATCTAGGTTTTCTTGGTTGGGAGTGGAAAATTGTTCTTAAAAATGGTGGTGAGAGTGGAAAATGGATTTCCTTTGGATGTCATTTCCCACCCAAATCGCCAAATTTTGAGACATTGCTACACGCATTGTGGAATTGAGTTTCCATAGTAACATCAACTAATTCAGACGCTTGAGCCCAGAACGCTCTGCCTGGTTGATATAACCTTGGTTGGTAGATGTGCACACATGCTTTACATAGAAGTGGCTTAATTTTGGTGCAAATAGACACCCAACTTTCAGCGAAAATCATGCAGAAATTTCGGCGCAAAATCGCTAACGCCGAATTTCGGCACTCTGCGATTTACAGCCGCCAGTTAAATGTGCACAGAGTGAGTGTAGGCCTTGTGTGGTTAAAAAACATCCTTATGCCTTATTTTGAAGTCTGATTTTATGACCATATATGGTCATCACCCAGCCTACTCCAGCCGTTGATTGGCTGATCCAATTTTTGTTTGGCTCCTCGTAGTTTCCCCAACTGATATGGTCATCAAAGGTATATTTTTTAGGGCTGTTCACGACATCGGTTTATGTGGTTTACATAAACTGCCCTCGGGGCACGTTCCCGGCTGTGACGTCACATGGTGTTTACGTTTACGAAACACAAGTGTTTACTTAAACAGTGACAACTAATAAGCAGTTGGACAATACTGTAAAAGGTGCAAAGAAAAGATAAAATATGTCTCATATCATGACATATTGCGAGACAGTTTTCATCACAAAATACCAACGACGCTGGACGCTGGTTGGCAGAGAATGATGCTCAAAATAGGTCTTAATTACAATGAAATAATAAAACCTACCATTCCAGTCCTCTGCAACCCGTGCAGGGTTATTTTGAAACTCATTCACCCACCTACCAGCCCCTGAACTGTCCGAATTCAAATTTCCTAACTTATACCTAACTCGCTTCACGAGTTTGCCGCACATCGCCATCATTGTCAGATAAACGCGTTTACACACCATGTTGATGCTCTGAGGCATCAACCGCATAAACGGTTTACGGCGGTCTGACGTCATTGACGGGCTGTGACGTCAGGATCAGGTCGACGCTGATTGGTCCTTAAAAAAATAAACATGTTTATGGTTTATTAAACGGGACAAACCGACGTCGTGAACAGCCCGGTATTGACCAATCAATTTTTCGATCTTCGCCTCGTAATTTGGACGACGGTGAAAACAGGGCGCCTGGGGCGATTTGATCAAGGTTCGTGAAATTTACACGTGACGTTTGGAATGTAGAAGGCCCACGAAGGGGGAGCAGTCCCAAATATCAAGTGACTAATATGCCCTGCGGCGCCCTGTTTTCACCGGCGTCCCGTAATTTCCCCAACTGAATTGAGCGGGCATTGCTACCACTTATGACGCACCCGTGACATTTGCAGCGCAAAATGACGGAGGCTCCGAGGGTTACCTTCGACCTTAAACTCGTTAAAATGCGGGTCAGAAATACGAATAGAAATAAAAAGGGACTTACCAATCACAATTAGCATCAAGAAACGCCCCCTACACCAACGTACACCAAAATTCAAAAATCACCACGAACGTTGCCGACGTGCCGCCCCTTTCCAACGTCGGCGTCAAAAGAAATTCTTACAGATAAGCATCAATCAAGCTTGGTATATAAAAACACTGCATAAAGTAAACTTAGCAAGAATTACACTTTCAATTTGTCAAAAGCAAATGACGTCATTTTAGAATATGCAATGCCTTCTTTTTTAAAAGTGTATGCATATTTAAAGTCACCAGAGAACAAGTTATTATAAATTACACTTTGATTAAAGAAATATATACTTTTCTTAAAAATGAATAAGTTATTCATAGAATTGTACAAATTGTCGTAAAGTTCTTTACAAAGAGCGGTATTTTGCCCAAGAGCTTTTTAATAACTCTATTCATGGCAAATTCTATGGCAAACTCACAATTTCCTTGTAATATTCTTTATTATTTTATTACTGCCTATTCTGCATTATTATCTGAAAAAAATATTGACGAATATTACAAAAAGTAATACAAAATGTGAATTGAATTTATTTCAATGAAACCTTGAATGAAACTTCCGGTCTCAAGCAGAAGATGAATGTAAGCGAATGTAAGCAACCAGGGTTACCAAAGCTTGGGATTTGTCCCAAGATCTTGGGATATTGAACCCGACCTTGGGACCTTGGGATTCAACAGCAAACCTTGGGATTTGTCCCGAGCTTACGACTCCCGCTAATTTTTACACATTTTTTTTAATCATTGGAAAAAGCAAAAGTATTAATAAAGACCAAACAAAGGAATCAGGAACACATCTAACACAACTTAATTGTTTTTTTTTTTGTAAACCGTCCTTTTTGGACGAACACAACCGAGCGTTCTTTCGTTTGGTTTCACTGTACCTTACCAAGCAACCAACGAAGCACGAAAGAAGCGCTAGTTCCAAAAAGCGCTAGTTTAAAACTATTGTTATAATTCCTATCGTAAACCATCGGACGCTCAACGATGCATTGGCATTGGTCAACATTCATTCATTTTGATTCATCATTCTGTGATCATCTCGCGGCTCGGTTCGTTATTATATACCTTGTGTTGTACCTATTGTTGATATTTTTGCGAGCTGTCCCAATATTTGTTCGGGTTATCGATGCTAGTCAAGAGCGTACATTTTGGATGGTTTTGCCGCCAGACTGAAACCGCGTGAAACGGGAAATAAACGTAAAACCCAGAAAGGTAACTTGCTGTGTCTCTGTACCTATGCCTGCGTTTGTAACTGTGCCAAATGCAAGTTATGTTAACGATATTGATTTATTTAGTCAACCAAAGATTTGAAAATACGTCAAATACACTTTATTTGCTCTATATTTGGTTTCTATAGACCTTGGGATGCACATTGGGCTTTGATCCTGTCGACCTTGGGATATGGAGCTCGATTTTGGGAAATTCGCGCGGCGATCTTGGGATTTAGAAAAATTCTCGTTGGTAACCCTGTAAGCAACAGGAAATCAACAAGAAGCAAGGAGTTCTATAGCCTTGGAAGCAACACAATTACCTATTGATATTTAAGCTATAAGTTCCTATAATATCGCGATTGTGTTGTTTTCGCACTTGCTGCGACCGTTGATCTAATGTTAAGATGGAAGTCGAAGATCAGAAGTTTAAACACATACGACAGTTCTTTGCCGAGGACGCCTGGGGAGCCCTAAGTGATCTCGAGAAGCAGGTTTATTGTAACATGAAGTCCAACTATGACAAGTTATCTGAACTTGGTAAGTCCAAGCTACCCATTTTTTACGTTTTTATATGTTTAATGAATCACTTATAAGTATATGTCTTGTGGAACCGAAAGACTTAACCCTACAAAACAGAACCAATCGCAAGCATTCCGTCAGTTTCTCGGTAATGTCAAATGTGTATCTCCATCAACGGTATCAGTATGGAGATGTCGTTAATCCACGGAAAAGGTGTGCTGAGGATTACGGAAAAGCAAGCTGCAAACATCTTGCCCAGTAGCGGTGGAGCACCTTCAATTAACCCGCGCCCCCGGCCCCGCTGGGGGGGGGCAGAATCTGCTCCCCCCCTCCCGTTTTTCGCCAATAACGTCTAAACGCGTTACGCTAGCGACGTCAAACTTTCAGTACCTTATCATACATCAATTTGACACATTCCCTGAAAATTTGAGCGAAATCCGTCAGAAATTTTTTGAGAAATTGACGTTTTAGTGACGTCATGTTCGCAATTTTCGCCTCAAAAACTGCAAAATTTCACGCGCCGCTAACATCTTCATTTTTAACGGAATCAAGACGTAACAAAAAAGGTTATACGTGATTCTTCTTTTGTCTATCAAATGGCTATCTCTTTTTTTTGAAAATTTTGGATTTTGGCTCAATTTTTTTTCTTCAAAAAACTGACTTGGGGGAAAATAATTATAAATCCAAAATTTCGAGTGTATCAAAAAACCGGAATATATGTCAGAGAAGTGGTCTATGTGCACCTACATACCAATTTTAGAAGACTCAGTTCAAAAATGTGGGGGTTATTCAAAATTGTATGACGTCAAGACACACAAAAAAATTCGAAAAATGACTTTTTGGAAGTTCTAGACCTCGTACGGAAACAAAAATAGCACCATTCGATTCGCCGTGGTGAAAAACTGCATCAGATAGACACCTTTTTAGGCCTTAACATTCAAGTTCAAAATTTGACCTCACTCGACCTGACCTTGACCTGACCTCGACCTGAAATTCATCCAGATGTGATCCATATCACTTATTGAGTGTGCCTATTGAATTCTATGAGTAAAATGACACAGAAAACATGTGTCGCACATGCTCTTTTCTATAGTTTGTTTTTGGTGACCTGACCTTGACCTTTGACATTTTATGCAACGAATATTGTCTTGGTAGTCTAAGAACACGTTTTGGGCAATCAGTCTCAGTCCATTCTTCGGCAACTACGGTGCAAGGCCGATACTGTAGAAACTTGCATTTTGTACCCTTGACCTGACCTTGACCTGACCTCTGACCTACTAAAGCAAAAAAATTGGGCTCTTAAGATCCGCCTTGTTGAGAGCTTTTGATTGCCGTTTTCCTCGTCTTTCTACGACCATCGGTTCGGAAGTTAGACAGGGGGCAGAATCTGCCCCCCCCCCCCCAGCAGGGCGTGTATGGCTGAATAGCCCAGCGGGGCGCGGGTTAAGGGGGGGGGGGGCACTGCCGACTTTTGGTCCCTTTCTTTCCATGCAACGCCCATAGGGCTAATGTTAAAATGCCAAAATCAAGGGGGGCACGGTACCCCCGTGCCCTACCCTTTCCGCCGCCTATGATCTTGCCGGTATTCAGTATGAATCATAAATTATGGTACCTACTACCTATGAAATAAACGAGCATTATTCGGTAGTTTGTACCTGTTGGTTCGTATCTCTATCGGGAGGATTGACCCCAAGCCCCCTGCCAGTTTCTTTTGGTAAATTTCTGGTAATACCTGGTAATTCCTCGAACTTTGCAGAGTGCACGGAAGTGCTCCACCCCCATGCACGAAAGTGCCCCATACCTGGGGCAGTTTTGTGCAGACGTTCAGAGCTAATAAGTCATTCTTTCTAATAAAGATGATAATTTTAGAGGATTAATTTTAACAAGGTAAATATATGCAATAGTTCCTTTCCATACTACAATCAACAATTTTACCATTGTACCAACCAAAGAGCAAATAGGTATATGGATTTATCCATTTTTTGCACGAATGTGCCCCAGTCTCCCCTAAAGTGTAAAGTGTAATAATCCCTAAGGAACGGCTGTTTGGAGAACCGAAGTTTATGATGCTGGGTGGTGAGGTGTAATTGCCTCATCGAGTTTTCCAGCCTAATTGCAAACGGCGCTGGACGGCTTTCAGAAGGTACCTATCATCTGATGGGTGGATGGATGCAAGGATGGATGAGATAGGGTAGGGTGGCGCGGGCATCGTTCACGGTTCGTCGGAAGGTCATCTCAGGCTCAAAAGAAACGGTATATACCATTCGAAAGCTGACGGTGAGCTGAATCCAAAAATGTACTTTTTATTAAAATCGATCGATGGCCTTTTTTGAAAATTGCGTTTTTGTAAAAAAAAAAAAACTATAATTTTTTATTCAACGGGCTGTCCCAGACATTATTGAAAATATAAACATGTATTTTTGAGTTCCAGTGAAAGCTGAACGCCAAAAGAACAATATTTAGCGGAGCAATATTTCCAAGCATTAATATGCGTCTCCCACAGCCGACAATAAGGCGCAATTACACAGCCCAGTGTCACGATGGACCAAAGTCAGCCACACAGAAGCGTGAAATAACCCTTATCGACTCGCAGACCCGGCGCTGTCGGCCCGCCTGACCGGCCACGGAAAGAACGTTCGGCTCTCGTTCTACTAAATACATGTCATATTTGTCAGTTTAACTGTCCACATCGCTATTAAAGTTATTCAGGATACCTGTGAAGAAAATTCATTGCTCTGTCATCTTCACATCATGCATTAATTTACATTTGTTCATGTCTACTTTGCTCAATTGAGCTTGGTATCATGCCCATATAAGGAAAATTGGCCGCGCTGAAAGGTCAGAGGTTGCACCGGCCTCAGCTCCGGTGGAGTGGGGGGTAGCGCCCGGTGGGGCAGGGAAACCTTTGACCGGTCGCACGGCCGAGCCGCTGTCACCAGTACAGCCTCTGACAGTGAAACCCCGCTCACTTCCCCTGCGCGGGCACTGAGCGCAGCTGGATGGAACAAAACATGTATAAGAAAAATGTAAATTGAAGCATGTTGTAAATCAAGCAGAACAGTGAATTTTCTTTACAAGTATCCTGAATAACTTTTATAGCGATGTGGACAGTTAAACCATGGATGAAAGAATCTCCTTCATCCATGGTTAAACTGACAAATATGACATTTGTTTAGTAGAACGAGAGCCGAACGTTCTTTCCGTGGCCGGTCAGGCGGGCCGAGAACGCCGGGTCTGTGAGTCGATAAGGGTCATTTTATGCTTCTGTGTGACTGACTTTGGTCTATCGTGACATTGAGCTGTGTGATTGCGCCTTATTGTCGGCTGTGGGAGACGCATGTTAATGTTAGGAAATATTGTTTAGCTAAGTATTGTTCTTTTGGCGTTCAGCTTTCACTGGAACTGGAAAAAAAACATGTTTATTTTTTCAAGAATGCCCGGGACAGCCCGTTGATTAAAGAATTATTAAGTCTTTACAAAAATGCAATTTTCAAAAAAGGCCATCGATCGATTTTGATAAAAAATACATTTTTGGATTCAGCTCACCGTCAGCTTTCGAATGGTATATACCGTTTCTTTTGAGCCTGAGGTGACCTTCCGACGAACCGTGTTGGAGCTTCTCCGTGGGGTGCTTGAGCTAGCTCTGGGCAGGTAGTTGGTCTGATTTTACCACGGACGTATAAATAAACTGGACTGACAATCCCAATGGACCTCCTATGGAAGATAGTGAAGCCGACAAGGCGCCATTTTACGTTGCCAAAAAGCCGTGCTCTGGAAGGTCATCGAGCCAATACAATTAGAATTGCTTCCAAACGGATGATCGGATCGAGATGCTGTTGGTACCGTTCGACGGGTAATTCCTTGAGGCAGGTGATGATGGATGTCACATGTCACCCGGTGTCACATGGCGCGTGCCACGTGCCGACAAACTTACAAAGGGCAAAAACCTTTAAGCGACGCTTCAAATCAAACGAAGGGCGGCACAGGTGCCAAACTCACAGGTCACATGTCCCAGTGTTCGACCACTAACTTATGGTATGCTCGGCACCAGGGGGTGCAGAATGCACGCGCTAGTGGCGAAAAACATGTTTTGAGGATGCATCCTCCGATTCCGGAAAACCTTGACCTAGGCACACCAAATTTCGCACACTGACACTACTGGACACGCACTTTAAGGTGCTGTACAAATAGGCGTGCTGGGGTACACGGTGCACGTGCTGTGCACGTGTAAACCTTTTGATGTTGCACTCCAGGTGTCACATATGCGGGTAGGGCGGGTAGCGCTGGCAAGCTCAAAGTCCCAAATTTACACAGGCCACCCAGAATGTATTACAGCATAGTTATTGAGCATATCCATCTCCTGGTGGCCCCCAAAGGTGCGCTCTGCACGTGCAAAAAATTATCCGCGCCGGGCGGTGGGGATGATTGGACACCCTATGTGGATTTATGTAAATATCTCGAAAACGGCGTTGAGTAGCGCCACCGTTTTCGGCACACCTTTTCATACATCTTTTTCACACATGCTGCGTAACTTTCAGACTTAGGTCACTCAAGGTTAGGTCACCAGGTTACGTCCAAGTGGCCTTACCTTAGGAAAAATTATAATGCCCGTCATAGCAACACAGACTATACAATCGGCTTAAAACGTGCAGCAATTGATAAGATCAACAGTATATACGTAGAGTACCTACGTATATACTGTATATACGTATATACGTAGCCTCGAAATTTCAATATCACTGACCTAGGGTTCTGTTGATTTTGCGACCTCAGACCTGCAGCACGACAAATCATTTATTTGGTCAAATTCGGGCTCCTGAACTTTTTTCTACCCAGCAACGCAAATTTACGCCTCAATCGCCGGCCAGCGCAGCATAGGCATCTTTGTTATCTACGTTGTTTGCGCCTCCAGTAATACTGTACCGCAATAACCATTATCTTCATCTTTCATCCATAAATGGCAGTAGCAAAGCGCCTGCATCTATGCTGTGCCGCAGTGCTCTTACAATACGAGCTGAGCAATGAGCATTGAGCAAGCAAGTGATATTGAAATCATAGGCGGCGGAACGAGGGGGCACCGGGGCACCGTGCCCCCCTTTGATTTTGGCATTTTAACATAGCCCTTTCCATGCAACGCCCTATGGGCGTTGCATGGAAAGAATGGGACCAAAAGTCGGCAGTGCCCACCTTTAATTGAAGGTGTTCCGCCGCCACTGATTGAAATTTCGAGGTAGAGGTAGGTACTCTACGTACAGGGTGTCCAGAAAAAACGGATACTATTATTTTTTGCAGTAATTCCGAAAATAAACACCTTACATTTTAAAATGGCACATGCTTGTATTCGCCAAAATATGGCAAAACAGACAGCAGGTGCCACATGGCATGTAAACTCTTTGGTTAGTTGCGGCAGCTCCTCAAAGCAGATACTCAATGTGAGCGGCCTTGCGGCGGATCAGCTCCAGCACTAGCACAGTCTGCAGGTGACTGATGGTCATGTTGACCATCTCGGAGGGCAGGCAGACAACTTTCCAACGACGCATTACAGTGCTCATGAGTTTTGCCAAATCTTGCACTATAAGCACATGAATTTGGAACAAAATCGGCACGTGCGTTAATGAATGCGAATTAATTTCCGTAGTATCTTTTTTTCTGGACACCCTGTATATACTGTTGCTCTTATCAATCGCTGCACGTTTTAAACCGATTGTTCAGTCTGTGTAGCTATGACGTGCACTATAACTTTTCCTAAGGTGAGGTCACTTGGACGTAACCTGATGACTTAACCTTGAGTGACCTAAGTCTGAAAGTTACGCAGCATGTGTGAAAAAGATGTATGAAAAGGTGTGCCGAAAACGGCGGCGCTACACCACGCCGTTTTCGAGATATTTACATAAATCCACATAGGGTGTCCAAGCATCCCCACCGCCCGGCGCGAACAATTTTTTGCACGTGCAGAGCGCACCTTTGGGGGCCACCAGGAAATGGATATGCTCAATAACTATGCTGGAATGCATTCTGGGTGGCCTGTGTAAATTTGGCACTTTGAGCTTGCTAGCGCTACCCGCCCTGCCCCTACCCCTACCCGCATATGTGACATAGAGTGCAACATCAAAAGGTTTGCACGTGCACAGCACGTGCACCGTGTACCCCAGCACGCCTATTTGTACAGCACCTTAAAGCGCGTGTCCAGTAGTGTCAGTGTGCCAAATTTGGTGTGCCTAGGTCAAGGTTTTCCGGAATCGGAGGATGCCTCCTCAAAACATGTTTTTCGCCACTAGCGCGTGCATTCCGCACCCCCTGGTGCCGAGCATACCATATGTTAGTGGTCGAACACTGGGACATGTGACCTGTGAGTTTGGCACCTGTGCCGCCCTTCGTTTGATTTGAAGCGTCGCTTAAAGGTTTTTGCCCTTCCCGACTTTGTCGGCACGTGGCACGCGCCATGTGACACTGGGTGACATGTGACATACCTCATCACCTGCCTCAAGGAATTACCCGTCGAACGGTCCCACCAGCATCTCGATCCGATCATCCGTTTGGACGCAATTCTAATTGTATTGGCTCGATGACCATCCAGAGGACGGTTTTTTGGCAACGTAAAATGGCGCCTTGTCGGCTTCACCTGAATGGAGGTGGTTGCGGGTCCAGTTTATTACGGAGCGAGCGAAGCGAGCGGAGTCTCATACTGAATTAAGGGAAAATCCTGAGTATGAGCGGCCGGCCGGCCGGCCGTGGGGACGCTCTTCAAAAGCTAATATCTTAGGAACGGGACATCCGATTGACAAGCGGTCTTCTTTACTGAATGTCACTTGGACGTAAAAGTTCTGTGGTGTGATGGCCACCATGCGTTCTTGCCAACCACCGCACGTGGCGCGTGGTAAAGTTGGACATTTTTTAAGAACCCCCAAAATTGCAACCTCAATAACGGCACAACGGCTGGGCCGATTGAATTGAAACTCGGTACACAGTTAGGTCTCCATCAGATAATTCATCTGCATGTGTTAAGGTTGGGGTGCTGCTGCACGTGCGTACGTGCAGGGGTCGTTTCCAGATCTCGAGAACGGCTGGACCGATGGCGCTCAAATTTGGTACACGGTTAGGGACCAGTTAGTAGGGTGCCGTGCACAAGTCAGTTGGGACCCATTTTGCACGTGCGCACGTGCAGGGTGCCGCTTCCAGATCTCGAGAACGGCTGGGCCGATTGTGCTCAAATTTGGCACATCGCTAGAGACCGGTTAGTAGGGTGCCGTGCACAAGTCAGTTGGAGGTACCCCCTCGAAATTTCGCACGTGCAAGGCCCACCCTCCCGCTCGCTCCGTTAGTCGCCCCATAAGGCGTTATACTGGTTTATACGTCCGTGGATTTTACCCTTCAGCTTTCCGGATTGTTTTAGGCAGGTAAGGTGGGGGAGGGGAGTAAAGGCCTGGCTACACTATGCGCTTTCTGCGTGCGTTTTTTGCGAGTTTGCGTGATTTGCGTAATACCGTTCAAGAAAAAAAAAAAGTTATTGCTAATATAACTTCTTTAATATTTGTATGAAAATTAATAAAACATTTATATTAAATGAAATTTTATATGAAAAACATACCACAAAAACGTAATGCCGTTTCTTTCTAGAACGATATTACGCGAATCACGCAAACTCGCAAAAAACGCACACAGAAAACGCATAGTGTAGCCAGGTCTTAAAGCTCAGGCTAATCCTTCAGGAAATTACGTGCGTGACCTACGTTTTGTCGGGTTTTGCGGGAAGTCGGAACGCAGATCCAGCTCAGCCAATAGGAAATACACAAGATCAGCTACGCTGGGATACGCTGCGGGACACGCAGCTATTCAGTCAAAGAAATCACGGATGCACAGTACAGGAAATGCCGGATAGTCAGGATTGTCAGGATGGTTCACTTCGTGCCTACCGATATAGAGGCCAAAGCTCCGAACTTTTTTGCAGAATCTGCCTGCTTGCGTGAGATGACAGTTGTTGGCGCACTTGGTGGCGCACCGTATGAGTCCAGTTGAAGTAGGTAGGTAATTGATAATTGTTATTTTATTTTGTATGATTGGTTCGTGATAAAATGGCAAAATAAATATGTTTGGTATTTAAAAAATCATCAACTAGCAAACTTGCACATTCGTTAGGATAGCGCTCAGTATGATTAGTTGTCATGCTTACGTCGGCGTACGATATTTCACGGAAATTCTGGGATACCGCAGAACCTGATATCACGCGAGTCCCGGAAGTATGGATCTGCAGAACACGCACGTACTTTACTGGGTGGTCACGTGTAGCCTGAGCCTGAACATATAGTTTAAACCGCCGGCCTCGGTTTAAATTGCTTTCAGTGAGCATGGGTGCAGGGGCCGATCGATCCCCTATGTGTCAGCGGCTGTGAAAACATCAAAACAAGCGAGAGTAAGATTATGATCGTCTTATTTATGCAGATCTCTGGGTACGGAGCGAGCGAAGCGAGCGGAGTCTTACGTAGAATAACGGAAATTTCTGAGTATGAGCGGCCGGCCGGCCGGCCGGCCGTGGGTCACGATTCTGCGACGCTTATATCTCAGCAACCACTTGACCGATTTACATACGGTAATTTTTGTAGGGTAGCTAGCTTCATTCCTTCTACCAAGTATTGGACTATTCCTGATGCATGTGGGTGACCCCTAATGCACGTGCAACGTGCAAAACGAAGAGGTGTCCATTTTGTAATTGTTGCAATATCTCGGTAACTACTTGGCCGATTGCCCCAAAAGGCGTTATACTGGTATAAGAGTTTGCTGTTGTGTTCGGTCCGGGACTGGCTGTGTAACAGGATTTGGTTTGATTTCCCCGTGCTCTGGTGATCTGATTCGGCCTTCGGTTAGGCAGGGGTGCACCACCAAGATAGGCGTACCTAGTGGTTTACATTTGAGTTGATGCCAATCAATCCCCGTAGTTGTGTACGATTAGCCAAACTGTTCATCGGTCTTGTCACCGGAACAGTGCGGCAGTCGTATGTGGGAAGAAGGTATGTATAGTCGACTACAGAATGATGTTCCACTTTTCACAAGCAATTATTTGCCTGGAGTGGTAGGCTGTGCCGCATCACACGGGCTGAGTTCACAAATTATAACTTTGTCTTAATGCTCAACATCGACACGCTTAATTGCGTGATAAACGGCACAACTTAGCGCTCCGGTCAACTCATAGCTTCTGAGGAGTGGAACATCATTCTGTAGTCGACTATACTTACTTTGTCCGCCACGCCGTAAATGTGTTAGCGTCACCCTCACACACATAAAGGCGCACGAAAACTGCTGTTCGTGGGTCAGAGTACCTATAACTGCCCAGTCCTCCATTTAAGGTTGGTTGAAGGCTCCGCCAGAAATCCAGGAGCAGCAGTTAACCCTATTCCTGGCGGGGGGGGGGGGGCTCAGGAGCCCCCCCCCCCTGAGGTTTTTTGGTTATTTCTCCCAAACGCGTTGAGCTAGGAAGCTCAAATTTTCTGACTTTTCCTAAAAGGCTTCTACGCAACATGTCTGAAAATTTTGAGTTGATCTGACCTCAGGTCAGGTCACCAGAGGCGGTTTGGTGACCCTACCTCAGAAAAGTTTGCAATCACGCCAGAGCTAGAGTTTTTGACCGATCGATTTCTTCTCTTCAGGCTTTAGTTAGGGTACCAGTATGTGCAATTTGTATATCTCGGAATTTTGATATCGGTGACCTAAGGTCAGGTCAGTTTCGCGACCTCCCCATTATAAGTCAATGGGGGAAAAATCAACTCCCTGTTTTTACCACTAAAACGGGTCGGAATGGCCCCATATACCATACATGACTTCATATACGATCAACCTTCACTACCTTGAGGTCTGTTTTGCTGTTGGGCAGCTGTGAGGTCATGTGACGTCATCAAAGGTCACCAAAGGTTTTTGGCCAATAACTCCGTACAGGAACAAGATACAGACGCGTAGATGGTCTCATTGTGTTCAGCTCGTCAAGACGCATCGAATGATATACATGATGACCTCGAGGTCACGTGACCTGAGGTCAACCTTTGACCTTGACCTTGCGAGGTCAACATATATATCATTCGATGCGGATTGACGAGAGGATCACGATGATGCCCTTAGTTTGTTCCTATCTTGTCTAATTCGAAAGTTATTCGAGAAAAACTCTCTCCATATCTAGTGCCGCCATTTTGACTTTTTCGACCCCTGTGACGTCATCTTTGACCTGACCTGAAAATGACCTTAGTAAAAATTGTAGATCTTGACCGTGCGTATCCGATGCCGTTTACCGTTTGTCGCTATCTTGCTTCGTTCTCGAGATCTCAGGGGGGGGGGGGCCGAATCGCCCCCCCCCCCCCCCCCGCCAGTTTCTTGTCCCGGCGGAGCCGCCAGGAATAGGGTTAAGTGTCCCATTGTCGGCTGAGTGCTTGTGTCGGTCCCCACACAGGCATCGCGGGTCACCCGCCATCGTTCATGCGCGCCCCGCCGCCGCCGCCGCCGCCCCGGCCGGCCCGACCGAAGCGTCCTCGACCAGCGAGGTCGGCCGATGATGGCGACGATGACTGGAGCCCGTCGCGATGCGTCCGGCCGGTCCAGCGGCGGTCGCGTTCCACCGTGCGACGTGGCGCCGCCAAGAGCAAGTTTCAGCCGCCGGTGAAGAGGACGGCGACGGTGACATCGGCTGAGGTTGGTGGGGAACTGTTGGGGTGGTGGTGGCTGTCTTCTCTGCAAAACACGGGGCATGTAACATTGTAATCCGGAGAGGTAGAATAGCATTTTACATTTTTACATTTTACACAGCATTTTGCATTTCAGAGTTGTGTTTATTGTAGGACAAGGTAGTAATTACTTGCTGGTATTTAATTAGGTAGTAATTTACACCCATGCTTGCTAGTTATCAAGTCTTTTCCCGTTCAACAATATACCCGAGGCTGGAAGGTCATCGTTTGGCTTTCTTGGAGTATCTTATCAGCACCTGTCACTATATTTCAGACGGCGCCCACTGCTTCCTCGGCCGTGTCCGGTGAGCACGTCCAGTCGGAGGAGCGGCGGCAGGTCACCACAGAAGAGGCAGCAAAGGAGGCGGACCGGTCTCGGCACAGGCCGCCGTCGCCGCCGTACGATTTCATCGGCTTTACGCTCGAGGATCAGTTCAAGTAAGTGATGACAGCGAGTGTTATTGTGAAAATTTCAAGATACCTATCTATATCTAGCGATAGCTATAAAACTAGCGATATTTTGCTGTTATTACGACTGGCACTTTCGGTTTGCATTTTAGCGTATTGTCTGTGGTCGGATATCTACTGTTTGTTTGGGGGCCGATTTACTTTTCGCACACTTTCTGCAAGGCATGATTCAAGGGCCTTTCTTTATCGCCAAATAAATGAGCCTCTAAGACCATTTTATGTATGGTTTGACGCGTCTTTCAGGGCCCGGCACGCTGTGGACACGAAAGCCGAACTGCTGTGGAACCACATCATTGCCGAGTTCAAGGACTTGGGAGAAGGTAAGTGCCATCATCATCATTGTCATTGGTATGAATAGCATGTCCTAGACACCACTTTACGGTCACGATCGGTTTTGGCGTTTATCGTGGTACCAAACGTTTTGCCCGTTACTTTACGCAAAACCAACTGGATGTTATTCCAGCTGGTGCTGTTGTGGCTACGTATGTTACATTGAGTGTGCGGGCATGACGTGGTGTAATGTCAAATTCCACAGAGCCTCCCGAGCGGGAGGTGTTCAAACGCCGCCGGAACACGGTCAACTACCGGGAGGAGGAGGATCTGGACGACGACGACTACATCTGTGAGTAACCAGCTACCGTCTCATAAGCAAACAACACTAAACCTGTCAGCCTCCACATTCTGCTGTGTATTATAAGGTCATATCTGCCGCAAAGCGTGTTCCTTGTTTCCGAGTCTTCGGTCTTTTTACAGGTAGAGATTGTTATGTACGGACTTGTGGGTTTGATTTCGGCCACTCTAATCGCCCGAGACACGGCCGGCCACCGGGGCTGACCGGTCGTCCCCTCCTGAGCCAATACAGTTGACCGACACGAGAGCTAGTGTGTGGACCGGGAGCCGGGGCGAATCGGACAGAGATAACCTCTATTTCGTGTTGTTCCAGTCTGTGACGAGTGTGACCGCGAGTGGGAGGGCGACTGTCCTGTGCACGGACCGCTGGAGGTCGTACCCGACAACAAGGTACGGAACTCTGGAGGGGACCGCTAATTCGCTCGCTCCGTCTGTAAGTCTGATGGCATTGTTTGTGTAGCTTTGAACTCCCGATCACTTCATAAATCATGCGATGTGTTCTTATGTAAGCTACAGCTTGCGCTCCCATTGCTCATTATTTTATATCATCTCGCCGTAAAAAGTGGTTCGAGTGCAAGTGGTAGTTACTCTCTTCGTCATGCTACTATGGCCGTTAAAGGATTTCAGTTGAAAAGTGTTCGTTTTTGGTCTTCTAGCAATCATTTGAGTAATTTTTGCGGTTACCTGGTTATTGTGATCACCGCAACACGCGTGACCACACAGGTCCCGTTCGACACTGGCGATCCTGAGCGAGACATCAAGACCCGTCCCGAGTTCCTCAACCCGGGCCGGTCCAAAATCCCCGGAGCCAACACCGGTATTTAAAAACACCATTATTTATCCTACTCATTTGGATCCCCTGATTTATGCCTTACAATATTTTATGGCTATTTTGATACAGAATACTGCTCTTGGAGCGTCAATAAGTCGCTGTTGTGCAGTGTCCTTAGTTTCTCAGTCAATTCCGTACCACCGTATTGAATTCCTGTTGCTGTCATATTGTATTCCTTATGGCGTTCCGACTGCTTTCATTCGGCCCTCACCAGACTGAGCCGCAGCTGTGTTTAGTCTATGACAGTTCACCAACGTTACCCCTGTATTCCCACGGCCCATACAGGCATTTGGACGGAGAAGGACCTGCCGGCGCGGCTGAGGTTCGGTCCCTACGAGGGCATCGTCACCGCCGACCGACGCCAGGCCACCGACTCGGGCTACAGCTGGGAGGTGAGAGAGCGGCGGGTCTGTGGTGGGATGTATTTTCGAAACTAAATATCGATCGCGCTTATCGGGAAACAACAAAAACGGAACCAGCTAGGGAAATTGAGAGATTACCATTTTTGAACCAACTCAGATATTTGCATTAGTGTGGTTCATGAACAGAATAAAATGAAACACCAAATCCCCACGTCGTATTACTGGTTTGATGTTAGAAAAGCTGGTGCCAGATTGACATTGCTGTCATGGATGAGAAAGTAGAGCCTTCAACATCTCTGTAATGCTGACACCCTCGATAACTAGTGACACTTGTTACGGAGCGAGCGAAGCGAGCGGAGTCTTTCCTTATATTAACGGATTAACGGAAATTTCTGAGTATGAGCGGCCGGCCGGCGGGCCGGCCGTGCGGACGCTTTTGCGAGGCTTAGGTATATCTCAGCAACCACTTGACCGATTTACATGCGGTAATTTTTGTAGGGTAGCTTCATTCCTTCTACCAAGTATTGGTCTATTCTCGATGCACGTGGGTGACCCCTTATGCGCGTGCCACGTGCAAAACGAAGAGGTATCAGTTTTGTAATTGTTGCAATATCTCGGTAACTACTGGGCCGATTGCGCTGAAAGTTGGCATGTAGGTAGGCACCCACTAGGCACTGCATATCCATGTGCCAGAGTTGGGGTGCTGCTGCACGTGCGCACGTGCAGGGGTCGTTTCCAGATCTCGAGAACGGCTGGACCGATGGCGCTCAAATTTGGTACACGGTTAGGGACCAGTTAGTAGGGTGCCGTGCACAAGTCAGTTGCGACCCATTTTGCACGTGCGCACGTGCAGGGTGCCGCTTCCAGATCTCCAGAACGGCTGGGCCGATTGTGCTCAAACTTGGCACATCGCTAGAGACCGGTTAGTAAGGTGCCGTGCACAAGTCAGTTGGAGGTACCCCCTCGAAATTTCGCACGTGCAAGGCCCACCCTCTCGCTCGCTCCGTTAGTCGCCCCAAAAGGCGTTATACTGGTGTTGTAAGTACGTAATTAAACGCTAAACGGTGCTTGAGGTGATGCACACTAACGGTTTTGCAGATCAAAAAGTGTCGCCGCGTGCACCACTACGTGAACGCCGGCGACTCGAGCTCCAGCAACTGGCTGCGGCTGGTCAACTGTGCCCGCTTCGAGCAGGAGCAGAACCTGATCGCCTTCCAGTACAAGGGCCAGATGTACTACAGGTAAGAAGTGCATCTTGTATGGCATATAAACAGATAACCTGGTAGTTGATCAATTTTCTTACTGGGGTATCAATCTTCTTACTGGGGTTATTGAACAGAACGATGGTCTCTGGACTCCATGGACTACAAAGAATATGTTCTTGTGCCAGTAAGACAATTAATGAACACTGAACATATCTTCTCCAGAACGTACAAGCCGATTGTGAAGGGCTCCGAGCTGCTGGTCTACTACGGAGACGCCTACGCCCGGGAGCTCAACATCAACGTGCAGACGTTCAGGAAGGCTCCGGCCGCCGCCCCGCCGCCAGCAGCCTTCGTGTCAGGTGAACAGTCGAATATAAGTTTGATTATGGATTTATCCTTTCGTCGATTTCGACTGCGCACCGCATAAGCTCGAAAGCATTGAAGCAGGGCTGCGGAGTCGGAGTCGGAGTCGGAGTCGGTCGGAGTCGACAGTTGTGACCGGAGTCGGAGTCGGAGTCACCGAAAATCTGTCGGCTCCGCAGCCCTGCTAGGTCTGCGGAGTCGGGAGTTGGAGTCAGTCGGAGTCGACAATTCTGCCCGGAGTCGGAGTCGGAGTCGGAGCTGGTTTTTGAAAGCCGGAGTCTGAGTCGGAGTCGCCGAAAATCCATCGACTCCGCAGCCCTGCATTAAAGCATTGGATGTGTTGGACGTTTCACTGGGATGGTCAAAATGGCGCGTCAGGAATCTGTTTGAAAGCGACATCGAAGTGGTCGTCAGTTGCTGTTGTTGCTGGGTTAGGCTCCTTTGGTGTATTAAGATTTGAGACCATTTATAATATCGCTGAGCCTGGGCCACTTTTACCTACACTACAACGAAATGGGCTGCACTATGGCGAATATCATGCCGCGATTCAATATATGAAATCACTATGCCGTACTGTGGAAATCGCCTGCACTATCACTGAAATGGGTGCACTGCCGCCTAAATTGGGCGTGAAAAGGTGAATGACATATGTTAACATTCATTCCATTCATTCATTACCTTAATTACCTATATTACATTACATTACACACACGTATTCTATGTTTGGCGTAACTTGGATGTTGTATTGTAATGCATTCAATGTCATTCGCCAGGTGGCTGCTCCACGGTCCGCTGCGTCCACTGCGACTACGCCTGTCTGGGACAGGAGCGGCTGGACAAACATGTGAAGACACGGCACGGTCACATCGGCAGGAACGGACGGTTCAAGTGTGAGTGGTGTGAGTACTGTACGAACAATGCGTTTAATTTGAGTAACCATCGCCTCACCCACACGGGAGAGCGGCCCCACCGCTGTGACGAGTGCGGCAGGACGTTTAACCGGCTCAGTCATCTGACCCGTCACCGCCGTACACACACCGGCCAGAGACCGTTCGTGTGTGACGTCTGTGGGAAGGCGTTCATCCGGAACGGTACCCTAACAGATCACAGACGGATCCACACCGGGGAGAAGGTGCGTCAGTGTGAGCAGTGTGGCGCCATGTTTAACGTCCTGTCCCATTACACCGCACACATGCGGTCACACAACGGAGTGAAGCCGCACCGGTGCCAGGTGTGCTCGGCCCGGTTCGTTACACAGGCGAACCTTAACACACACATGCGGACTCACACGGGGGAGCGGCCGTACGGGTGCTCCTTCTGCCCGGCACGGTTCACGGTTCAGTCGCACATGAAGAACCACGTCACCGCCCGGCACACACACGACTACCGACACAGGTGTGAGCGGTGTGGTAAGGGATTTGTGGCGCCCTGTAAACTGAGGAAACACAGTGAGAGGTGTTTGGTGACCAGCTGATGTGTGTGTGACTGTACTGGCGGGATGGTTGTTACGAGCCTGTTGTGATTTTATATTGCATGCTATTGCCTCTGGATCAACTTATTGTAATAATGTCACTGTTGGGTGTGATCGCTGATTTAGGGCGTTGGTGCATGCTGCTTGATCAATTTTGGATGAAATCGCACGCACACGACTCGATGACATTGCGCTACGGTATTAAATAACCTTGTGATTACTGATTAGTTGTATTCATCGTATTACTGAACCCTATGGATAAATGGTTCGACCATACTGCAGTGGTATGCCTCATGGAGTGTTGTGTTGATGTTTTATAGTTTCATCTGTTCAATATATTTGGTGTTAGCACATCTCGGCTGTTTCAAAGCTGTTCACACACCACTGACTGTGCTAACTTAGTCTATCCTATACAGTCTCTATACGGCTGGACAGCCGTGGTGCACAGTGCCGGTGCATTACCGTCCGGCCGTTCATGGTGACCTGTCTCGGTGCACCTTGCCGGCGCCATACCGCCCGCGGCACACCGTCTGTGTGTGTGAGTGGTCATACCGCCAACTCAGAGACGGGTTATATCACGGGAGACCCGGACCCTGACGATCTCGGCTGCGTTTGGTTATTCATATAAAGTCTCATCACTGATCAGTGAAAGTGTCGCCCGCTGATTGTCACTAAGTCGATCAAATGTCACAAGTCATCACAGTATAGGCCGGTATACGAATGAGGAGTCATCGTGACTGGCCAGTCATCGTGATCAGTCGGCTATCGAGTCAGCATGTCCACACTACATCATACGGAAACCTCCAGGGTCAACACTGCTCAGATAAGTCAATTTCATCCTCCGGCGGCAGCTTCATCACCGTGCATCTGGCAGAAATAGACTCTGTGTTGCTGCTCGAGACTGAAACAAATGGGTCTTGATTCGTGTCATGGACCTCGTTTCATAAAGCGAGTCCGTAACTTACGCTGGTTTTTTGTCTTGTTTTGCAAAAGCATGTGAAGCGATAAACGTATTTCCCCTTCTTTCTTCTGTTCTTGCGTGCAAGATAAATAAATTTAACGATCCAAACTATCGTCATCGCTTCACATGCACTTGCAATACAAGACCAAAAACCGGCGTAAGTTACGGACTCACTTTATGAAACGAGGCCATGACGTCATGTCACGTGACTGGAAAGCGTATGTGAGTGAGCCTTCCAGTCTGAGGCACGGGAGGTATGGCCAGGAAACTGGGGGAGGGTGGTATTTGCCGCTATATGTGAAGGTCTCCGTGTTCCTATGGACGGCTATTATCAATGGCAGATAGTGGGATTACGTATTGTTCTCGGGTCGTTTTCTGCACCAGTTGTTCCCCGGATTTCCAGTCTGGAGCTTAGCTGATTATCTACTTCAGTGAGCGCCTTGGCTGAGATTGTCTGCTCACTCGGTGGTCTCGAGTGGTGTTTAGTGGGGTCGGACTCGACCTTGCACTCTCCAAACAAAACAGCCCGGACATTCGAAACACACTGAACGATGACCTTGGTTCTGTTACCGTCGATGTGATTATGTTTTGCTCCTGGCTCAGTTACAAGACGTAGGGCGAGGCGGTATAGGACGGCACGGCACACTGGGGTTAGACGGACCACCAGCCTTCCCGGCTGAACCGCTGCACTATGTTTTAACTCTGGACCAAAACTGGCCAGGGCTCATAACTAAGAAACTATATGAGATACAGACGTGTTTTTGGGCTCAAACGAAACGTTGGAGACTAAGGATCATTTAAAGTGCAAAATGTGTCAGACCAGATGCTTATGTACTTGTTTATGACGTCACACGTGTCACGAAACATATAAAAATATTGTCATGTTCTAGCCACGGTGACTATGTTCTAGCTATGAATGCACGAACATTTACAATTTGTTCGTATTGTTTTTGGATTTGTAGGTATCTATAAATTTAGAATAATCGCAAGTCTTAGCAAGGCTCATCGACGAGGCAAGTCAAGTTTGGGGACATGACCTAGTTAATTAGTGTTGATGACCTCAGGTGACCTTGAATGTTCTTATACTTATAACACTTATTCATATAGGACCTACAATCTTTATATTTATTTCAAAAACATTTTTAAACGTATGTTTTGATATCAACTTGATGTTAACCCGGTCTCCACTTTAGTAAGTCCAGAGTCTTGTATGTTTTACGTCACATGACGTCAGGGGCGGATCCAGCTTATCCGTTTGGAGAGGGCATTGAATGTTTCCGACTAGAGATGTCAATCGGATACCAACTTTTTGGTATACCGATACCAAACCGATACCAACTTGGTATTTGATATTTCAAGGCGAGTGCATTTGGTATTTTGTTGGTATTATGAATCCTCACTAATGTAAAAGAGGCTGAGAATTTGGTAAAAAGTTGGTATTTTCCTCATATTCCCAAGTCGGTTTGGTTTCGGTATTTTTCCATGGATATTGTTGGCATTTGGTTTGGTATCGGTATCACGATTTTCCGTAATTGACATCACTATTTCCGACCCATTCGGCGACCCCGACCCACCGCCGCGCCGGTGACTTTACAACGCTTCACTACGTCTGCAACCTGCATGCGTGTAGTTCAGGGATTTCCATCTGTTATCAGCATACCGACCTAAATAATGAGCAGCGAGCGGTCAGCTCCATCCCTCAGAATGGTTGTGACGGAAAGACCTGCTTTTCGTCCAGATAGGCATAGACGCCGTATTATGTTTATCATCACCAAAAGCTTTGGGAGCGGAAAAGGATAGTCTTGCCCACACGACTCAGCAATGGGGAGGGCAAATACCCTCTATGCCCTTCACCGGATCCGCCATTGCATGACGTGAAATGGTAGAATGTATCCCAAAACTTCTTACCAATTCCTATTGTATGGTGCGTTATGTAACATGCAACGTGCACGTAAAAGCACTTAATTGCCATACTAACTGACGCTTACTGCTGCAAACGGATACTTTTTCATAAAGGTGGACAGCACTAATGACACCATACCACCTACATCGAACGTATTAATACTGACTGAAGAGGCCGATGGTAACCCTGCCGATCATCGTGATCAGCGATGCGTGCTATGGCCGGTCTCATACAGTCACTTTTCAGTTCACAGTCCCATCGCAAACTGGGCACAATGAATATTCTATTGCGCTCCATCAGGTACTAAGATATGTTTATAAACTATCAAGCAAGCATGTGTAGCGACCATACAGCTCCAGAGCCCATCTATGAGTTTCCTGCAATAGCCATGGAGTGGAAAGTTCCTGTTATAGACCTATAGGTACTATTTACACCGATAATGCTGTTGATGTTTAAGAAATGTATATTTCATAGGAATGCTAGCTATTTTTTGAATGAACAACTGTCACTCACCGACACTGTCCGGTCTCCGGTTCCGGATACCCTTTGTTTTCTTCTCGCGACACATGAAAATGCAACTGGCACGTGTCGTGGGGGTCGTGCCGTCAGCTGATTACGCCCCAGGGTACGGCAGGTCGCACACAGGTCGGCGACCTTCCATTGGCCACCAACTCGTCACAATAGACGAGAGAATGAACGAGGAGTACTAGCATTTTCCCTTAACGCACGCTAGAGCCCGTCCCATGGCTCAGCAGGAACAGACATGACTCATTCAAAAAAGTGTTCACCCCCAACACCGGCGCACTCAGGCGCAGCTGAAATTTTGAGGACATGTAGACAACTCCTTGACCTACAGTGTGGTGGTAGTCTGAGACCGTACACTAGCGTACAATTTTTTGTAGCTCTAAAAGAACATTTACATTTTTCAAAAAAGTGTGCCAATGTAAAGGCTGACGAAAATCAATAAATGTAACACCTATATGCATTATAATTATATAAATTTTGACTCATTACAAAGCCAAAAGTTTGCGCTATCGTTTGGTACCCAAATTATATAGTTTTGTCAATCCAAAGCTCGAAGATGTTGACGTGAAGCAAGGCGACTGTTTCTGCGCTTGTTCGCCGAAGTTAGCTTTTGAGAGTTGTCTGACTTTGTTGAACTTTTTCAACCTTTTTAAAAGTAAAGAGAATAAAAGCTTCCGTCGTTAAAGATGCTCTGATCATTTTTGAACACGATAGTGGCCAAATGAAAACGTTTAAAAATAGTCGATATTTCGGGTCCTGGCCAGTTTTTGGCCAGAGTTAAAACACGGTGCGCTGCTGCTACCTGCTGCACTATGCACCGACTACCGTTATTTTCCCGTGCCGAAGGCCGCATTGGGGTCATGGTGCCAGTGCGCATGGGTTTTCATCGACCGTGCTGCCCGTGACGAGAGGAGGCCGATGATTTTAAAGTCCTATGTCATTGGCTTACCTTCCAGGTCAAGTCAATGACCCAAAAGAACTGCTATTCTGGCGCCGCGAACGATCTCCATTCTCCAACTATCCCAAACACATATAATCGTGATTTTATGCACTCCTTGCAATGCGTCACTTTTGCAATGTTGACCTTGCGTGACGTCATTAGGGTCATATTAGTTTTTCGTCTATAACTCCCGCTCAAATTGAGCTAGCGAGTCGGAAAAGTAACCAATGGACTCAAGAAAACCTGCCAAATCAAATAATATGCGACGTGACCTCCTTCGACCGACTTCGTGACCTGGGGGCGCTGACCTGACCGTGACCTGAGGTCAACACCGTAAGTTGACCTCACCCAAACAAAAAGTACCTATATCATTCGACGCGCCTGAGCGAGGCGAACACGATGCTGCCAAAATCGCGGATGAATTTTTTTTAGATGCGCGGAAAAAAACAGGCTTAAAACCCTCGCCGGCCGAGGGGGGGGGGGCGGGTGCCGCCCCGCCCCCATAGTTTTTTTTGCGATAGCTCCAAACACGCTGGCGATAGAGAGCTGAAACTTGGCATAGCTGACCTTTGATTCAAGCCGGATCTTTTGACAACAACCGCATTTTCGGGTCAGGTCAGGTCACTGACCTATGACGTCATAAGTGAACCTCTGCACGGTCTTCAGATGTCGCAACTTCGCAACGCCCTCACTGCCAGAGGAGCTTTCACAGGGAAGTGAAACTTGCAGGATCTAGTATCCATTACGAGTCTCAGAACTTGTACATCTCGGATTTTTCCTAAAGGTCATATGAGGTCAGGTCATTTTCGTGACCTCACCACTATAAGTCAGTGGGGAAAAATGAAAACTGCTATTCTGGCGCCGGGAACGATCTCCAACTATCTCAAGCACACAGAATCGTGATTTGATGCACTCCTTGCAAGGAAAGATGCGTCACTTTTGCAATGCTGACCTTGCGTGACGTCAAAGGTCATTTTAGTTTTTCGTCAATAACTCCCGATCAAATTGAGCTAGCGAGTCGCGAAAGTTACCAATGGGCTCAGGAAGATCTGCCGAATCGAATGATATGCAACATGATCTCCTTCGACCAACTTCGTGACCTGAGGTCACTGACCTGACCGTGACCTGAGATCAACACCCCAAGTTGACCTCACCCAAGCAAAAAGTATAGGTATCATTCGACGCGCCTGAGCAAGCCGAACACGATGTCGCGGTTCTGCGGCCGTTTTTAGCGAAGTTATTCACCAAAAACTGAACCGTACCTTGGGGCACTTGACCTGAACTCAGAGGTCACCGGTTGACCTAGGACCTTAAAATCGGCTATCAATCTCTGCGTCTTGTAACGGCGCACACGCTCGTTTTTTTCCGCGACGCGCTAGCTCCACCAGGGGCGAAACGGCGAGGGGGTGTCGTACGGGCCCCCCCCCCCTCCGTATGTAGAAAACCAAAAGGTCCGGCGAGGGTTAACCCTCGCCCGTGGGGGGTCGAACGGGCCCCCCCTATGGTTTTTCGCGAATAACTCGCGTAAAAAGCGGCCGATCGCGACAAAACTTTCAGTACCCTCGCGTTCATCAATTTCACATCTACCCTGTAAATTTCATGACCCTGACCCAAATGACCTTTGACCTGTGACCTACTTTTCGAGACCATGTTTGGCTGGAATCGCGATTCTGCGCATGTCGGCTCGCATTAGCCGCGTGTTTGCAGTCTTTTCGTGGTTTCAAGCGTTGAAACATGTGATATGATGTTGCCCCCATGCATTAGGGTGGGTGTCAAGGTCACCTGAAGGTCAGGTCAGGTCATTGACCTTTGATGACCTCGGTTCACTTTTTCGAGTTTTACATGTTCTAGGCCAGTTTGTGGAGCTGAATTCGAATTTAGCAACCATATGAACATTTACGAAGAAGTTTTGGTGCCTTCGTAACATGTTACGAAGCTGTCAGAGGCGGTTGCCACCTACTACGAATACCCTTACTGGTTGACCTGACCTGACATGACCCGACCTGGCCTAAATACATGAAGACATCATCTGTGATCAAAACTAACTTGATATTCGTGATCAGCACCCCGAAAAAAACCCATAGCAGCCACACTTTACGACGTTCTAACAGGTCCCGATTTTCTCGCCTTCGGGGTCATTGACCTGACCTGCAAGGTCAACCAATGACCTAGGACCTTAAAATTGGGTATCATCGGCTTCCTCTTGTCACGGGCAACACGCTCGTTTTTTCCGCGAAGCTCTAGCTCGATCAGGGGCGAAACGGCAAGGGGGGGTCCAACGGACCCCCCCCCCCTTATACGTTCGCGGCTGGAAAAACACCAATACGGGCGAGGGTTAAGGCAAGTTTCTGCTTCGGCCTTCGTTTTTTTCAAAGCCAGAGTTGTATCAGTCAAGTGTTTCACACTACATATGTTCATTAGCATATGAAGGCCTAAAAAGACTGCGTGTCGGTGAAGTCTGCAATAATATATCCCCTGCATTTCACGATTCAATTAACAAATCACCAGGAGTTTGCCTTATTAGTTACCTTGGTCGTTCAATAATTCATTTCTTGTCTCAGGTTGAAACATTAAGCCTACAGCTACCGAAAGTTTGCACAACAAACCAGCTACTTAACTTCACCACACTCCGTTGTGGCTTAATAATGAGAGACGACGTTCACTCGGCTTTCACCTTGCTAACGACAACTCTTCCGCTAGATGGCAGGACTGAGCTTCATTCATGGTCGAACAAAATGACATTCAGTCACATGGGTGTCGTTTTGTATAGGCATGGTAGGGCCCGAGCCCTACCAATAATTTTGGAAATTTAACATTATGCCTATGGCGTTGCGTGGAAAAAATCGCTTTGAATTGGCAAAAATTTACATTAGAGCCCTACCAATAATTTTCGGAAAGTGTCGCCCCTGTTCAGTCAGTGTAGTCACTGACACAAGTCAGGGTCGGCCAAGGCCCTATAAGAGGGGTCGGCAGCCGCAGTCCCAGAAATATTGTAACGAGAGTACAATTTTGATTTTCAATATTCGAAACTGAACGAAACTGGTACGAAAACTGGTATGATATTTTATATCGTGGAATTTCATGTACTTACCTACTCTCCATTAACTGGCCAATGTCGGTAAAAAGGGGCTCCATCCACTGAAGCACCGCCCTTCGTAGCTTATCTCAACTAATTATAACTAATAAGCCCCGCAAATGACAGCTGTATGCGTTCCATTTCAATTTAGGAGGATATTAAGGTCGTTTTAGGTTTCCTGTTTAATCTCCTTCGCCGTGATAAATCCTTCTAAACAGCCCGTTTTCAATAAACTCATCAGTTCCGCCCTACGACGACCATACCAATCAGCTCAATACCGACGCCGTCGTAGTGATGACACCGTCGTTTTCCAAGGTAGCCATATAAGGCTCCTGTTGAGCCGCCGTGTTCCAGTGCGGCTCCCAACGTCGTCGTGGTAACAATAGCGCGCTCCTCTATCCAAGCCCCGTGTGGCCAATTCCGTTCGTCATATTTCCTCGCTCATTAAAAAACAGAGCTCTATCCTGCTACCCGAAGGTGATCTCCTGGAGATACATCCATTTTCAGTGTTCTCTGAATCTGAAGAGCCTTGTACCATTTTTAACCGCGAATTCTCTTCATTTGATCTAAATCCTCGCTAAAGTTTTCAACCAAAACCCACTTCACCTGTCGACCGGCGGCCATGTTGGCGTCTGTTCTTTTCGTTATGTTGACGGTGGCTGACGGACAACCGCAGCATAGTCTCGGGAGGATGTGGCTGCTCGGTGTCGGCCGTTACCAGCCTCAGCTAAGCTTCATGTATCTACCACCACCGCAGGAGGACCTGGAGCTCAGAGGTGAGAGTGGGAAGCTCACTGGTGAGCATTTGGGAACTCACAGGCAGGCTGTGAAACCCAGAAGTGAGGAGTGGAAACTAACAAGTGAGCAAGTGGGTACAGGTGAGGATATGGGGCTCTATTTGTGAGAATATGGGGATATGGGTGACAATACAGGTTCTGTAAGCGCAAAATGAAACATAAAACATTGTGTAACATGAGATACAGGCTACGTCATATTAGATTATGGTGTAGCTGGATTTTGTGTTTTGATCTCGTCTCAGACAAACGAAGAAACCGCCAAGAGGTTGTGATTTTTTTTTTTTGTGTATGAGCCCCGCGTTAACTATATCACTAACAAGTAACGACAATTAGAATCGATACACCGGAGCTTGTACTTAAAAGCCTTCTTTGTTTGGCTTTAAGATGCAGATGTACAGGTCTCGCGAGATTAAGCGGTAGGTTTTGCACTATTACATTTCCGGTTATATCTCAGAAACTAATCTATCTACGGTGAAGCCATTTTACACGACCATGTGCGGCTTGTTACCCAACAAGTCGATCGCATCTTCAACACTTAAAAGACGACGAAGATATAGCCTGAAGTACACTAAATTTTATAGGTGCAAAACCTACCGCTAAAACCCGCGAGACCTGTACCTACTGTCGGATTAATGTCTACCTTTAACAAAGTCTATCCTTACCTTTAGCAATGTCTACTTTTAGCAACGCTGTCTGTTCCAGAGGCGTTTAAGAGGCACGAAGTTATTCCGGATGTGATTGACGAGGCGCCCAGGAGCAGACTCACGGTAAGAAAATGTAATACAGCGTACTGCGTAATTTCAATGTAGGTTCCTATTCTACAGGCATGCTTTTCCTTTAAGGTACTATATATAATAAACCTAACAATAGGTAAATACGATGATGCAATATTCGTGAATGACATGCTTATGACTAAATATATATTTTTCTTCTTGACGTTTTAATCGTCTGCTGTGTTTTGATGCTAAAGAATAAAGAATAAAGAAAGCAGGGTTAATTGCGTTGTTATTTGGAACTGCGAACGACGCCGCGCCGCTCTGATTTTTTTTTTAACGGACAATAAGAAAAGACTGACTATTCTTCAGCTGGGTGCTACGGTAAATTATCACGTGACCTGTGCGCGTGTTTCAGGTGGAATATTGTACGGGAGTTTCGGCCCAGCTGGGAAATCAGGTGACCCCGGCAGAAATCAGGTGTCAGCCTCACGTCACCTGGCCGGCCGAGCCGGGAAGTCTCTATACGCTGGCCATGACGGGTGAGAGCGATGGGAAAAGAGAGAGAGAGAGAGAGAGAGAGAGAGAGAGAGAGGGAGAGAGGGAGGGAGAGAGAGAGAGAGAGAGAGAGAGAGAGAGGGAGAGAGAGGGAGGGAGAGAGAGAGAGAGAGAGAGAGAGAGAGAGAGAGAGGGAGGGAGAGAGAGAGAGAGAGAGAGAGAGAGAGAGAGAGAGAGAGAGAGAGAGAGAGAGAGAGAGCCGTAGCATGGGTAGTTGTTTTACGTGTACGACATACTAGATATATTAAATATAACATTGATTTACCGTTTAAATACATCTTTTATGCTGTGATGCACATTTAAGGCCGGCCGGCCGGTTGGTATCGACTGCGGCCTAAGATAGAGATGATACAGATAAGATAGATGGTTACCTCATATAACTTAGGGTACGGACAGACAGACCATAATCGTAGGTACGTCATACATTTTACCCTACCTACATGCATGACTAATGACAAATGAGAAACGAAGGTGTATTCAGCTTACGAAATAAAGTTTTACTTCAGAAAACAGGTCCCTACACATACATGTAGGGACCTGTAGACAAACATTTGTCTTTCATAATGAATGTTATTTTTGAAATAGCCGTAGCTCAGGTGATATACATCACAAAGTTATTGTCAATACCCGAATGAAATAACAAATCATGGGAAATTATGTACACATGACTCGCATTTAGGTACCTTTCATCGATTATTGACTGTGTCGCCTCGCTTTCGGACACAGATTTCGGCCCGCTGACGCAAATAGTGCACCACGCGCTTCACATCCTCCGCGCACAGCATTGCAGCAAACCTCTCCACTGTGACCTGTAGCTCTATGAGGGTCACTGGAAGGGTCTCTGCTTGGGGCCTCCAAGACGACTGTCCAAAATCAGAAGTACATCGGCGAGAGATCAGGGCTCCAAGCTGGCCATGGCCGCTCAGTGAGACGGCTGATCACTCGTCTGTCAAAGTTGCCATCCAACCACTGGCGCCCAGCCGCCGTTGTCACTTCAGCGCCGTCCTGCTGAAACCAGAGGCCTTGTCTTTGAACCCCGCCAGGCACATGAGGCCAGAATTTTTCCTTGAGCACTGAGCAGCCTCAGATAAGCTGGCCCGGTCACTGATGAGCCAGAAGCGAACCAGTGGACGAAGACACGCCCGTCGACCACGGCAGCCCAAAACATGACCTTTCGTGCGTTTTGTTTCTTGCAATCAACCGTGAGTCGTGACATTCTGGAATATGTTCACAAGCCTGTGATCATTTTAGAGCGGACATTGTGCTTCTTTTAAAAGTGTCCCCGAATCTTACGGTGGACAGCCGTGCGCTTCAGTGAGCCGTTTCCCACGACCACCCAAAACGCCTACGTGAAAAAAAGAGCTGACCCGTGTTATAGGGGGAGGCATTTCATGTCCGCACAAAAGGGAAGTTTGGTGAAGTGTGGCAGTTTTAATTACATCAACAGAAATTCCAAAAAAAAAAAATGCAATAAGGTAAATACAAAATTCATGGTTTAATTATTTACGAACACCTTCAACTTCGCGTTTTAAAAATAGCATTCATTATGAAAGACCCTGTAGACAAACATTTGTTAAAAATTCCAGCGTATTTTATCAGTTATAATCACTACGTTTCCATGACACGTGTAAATCGATTTAGCGAAATTTCACGTGCGTTTTTCTCGGAAACTATTAACCTCATGCAAAAAAATGAGGGTATATATGGTTTTAGCTAGCACCTAATCTATGTTTACATTTTTAAATTAGGTACGCCTAAATGCTATGATGGAGCAAATCCATTTTTCAAAATCGGCTTAGCTTGTGCCATGGAAACGTAGCCATTGATAATTAAAATTCAAACTTTTCCAGACCCGGATGTGCCGAATAGAAATAACCGATCTGAGGGTGAGGTACGCCATTGGTTGGTGGTAAACATTCCGACCAATCAGGTGAAGGCAGGTGACGTCATCAGCGACTACATCGGCTCCGGAGCGCCCGAAGGTTCCGGTGAGTTGCGCGGACGGACGATAGGTGGCAGCACGCGCACTTTGTTTTGTCAATTATGCACAAATTATCTGTGTCAGCTATTTTATATAGGAATAGGTATTATTAGAGCGGTTATTTTATATTTTTTTTTTTTCAGAGGTTACATTCTGTACCGACCGATGCATGCATGCGAGTATATTGTGAATATCAGTGCACTCCGTGAAATACCTACAGGGGTGCTGTTCGGTGCTTGTAGGCGGCGGAGATTACCCATTATGCGCCGGCTCAAGCGGAATTCTCCCTTTGTTCGAGCAATGTGTTGGTAAATGCAGTCTTTGCTCTATAATGAAGATTCTTAAAGAGATTATTTTCACCTTAAAAAAGTTAACGGATTGGCATAAAAGTGATGCATCGTGGTTCAGAAACAGCTAAAATGAAACCAGAGTTCACAAAAAGTAGTAACAGCAAAGTTCATTGAAAAATATTCACCATTTTCTTTTTAGATATTAACTTTTATTTTGGGGGCTCCGCTGTCCCTATGGCGTCATTTCCTTTAACTATTTCCAACCTTAACCCGCGCCCCGTAGGGGGGGGGGCAAAACAGCTCCCTGTCCTTTTCTGTCAATATCTCCTAAACGGCTGGAGATGTCGCCACCAAACTTTCAGGATCCCTCCGGGCATCAATTTTACACATTGTGACTAACATTTTTCCAGAGGCTATGATAGGTTGGCCACAAATGACGTCAGAATGACGTCATGTTCTGTCATTTTCGACCGAAAAAAAGACCTTTGCGAGAAGACCTGTCAGGCCTACAGCTTTGAAGATACAGAAAAATGATCAAACATAAAAGGTGTAGAATTGACAGGGTTACAAAACTGTTATCTCGGATTTTTAATTTTTTTAGTTTTGACCCCCCAAAATCAAAACAGTTTGTTTGGACATATTAGCCAAAAAATCCAAAATGTTTTTTGAGTTTCGAAAAAACGGAATATTTTTGATAGTACAGTCCACAGCAGAAGCAATATGTGGTTTCAGTCATGGGTATGTTCTGCTTCTGAAGCCTAGAAACGATTAGCAAGACTGCAACGAGACTTTAAATGTAGCTTACATGTATCTTCACCCTTGCAGCTACAACTTTATCTATTGACGTCTTCTTTTCAATCAGTCCGCATTTAAAAATCGTCGGTCAAAGCCATCCGTTGAGATTGGTAAAACCACACATTACTTTAGCGGTGGGCTGTACCTACCGTCTTCTATCTACATACCAAATTTCAGATCGATGCCTCGTTTTTTGGCCAAGTTATAGCGAAAAAAAAACTGTTCAAAAATGATGACGTCAAATTTTCAAACTCAATTATTTGTGGCAATTCTAGACCTTGTAGGGCAACACAAAGACCACCGTTAGACTCCCCGTGACGAGCTGCATCGAATCGATACCCATTTTATGCAAAAATATCAACTTTAAAATTTGACCTAATTTGACCTGACCTTGACCTGACCTTCACCAAAATGTGACCTAGGCTGGCCCCAAGGGCCGCTTTACCCACATAATCGCATTTGTCATGTAAAATGGACCATAAAACATGTATCACACGACACTTTCATATTGTGACCCCGGTGACCTGACCTCGCTGTGACCTGACCTAGTATCAGTGACCTCAGATAGCAAAGTATGTGTTTGACGAACAATGTACCATCGATGGTTTTCAATAAATTACCAATTTACTCGATTTCACAACACATTTCTTGAAATGCCTGTGAACGGCGAGAATCCGACCTTTGACCTGACCTGTGACGTCATCGGTTTGACCTAGGTCAATGAAATTTTGTCACAAGGTAGTTCCCTGGTGGGGCTATCGAACAACGCTTGAATTTTGAAAATCGGCCGGTAAATTTCCGAGATCTCAGGGGGGGGGGGGGCGAAACGGCCCCCCCCCCCCCTACGGGTGGTAGGGTCCGCCGATAGCAGGTTAACATTACTTTTGAGCTGAGATAGCCAAAATGGGGTCCCTGGCTTCTGGCCTGCACTTACCGGTTTGAGCACTCACAACATCGGAAATGGAATAGCAGCGTGGTAGCAGCGTCCAGTAAACCACCTCGGCCCTGGTGCTGCTCTGCCCCGACCACTACCGGCCACTTCATGAACTAACAGTTCCCTCTCTCGCCGCCAGGTGTGCACCGCTACATCTTCCTGCTGTACCGCCAGCCGGGCCTGATCTCGGCCGACCCAGAGCTCCGCCAAACCTTCCGTCAGGCCCGAGGGCGCTTTGGGTGGAAGGTCAGCCAGTTTGCACGTGAGAATGGTCTCGGTAGACCGGTGGCCGGTAATTTCTTCAGGGCCGAGTTTGACGACTACGTGCCTGTGCTTTATGCCCAGCTTAATGACTTTCCTTGATTCCTTGATGTTTTATGACACTTTCGCACATGTTTTCTTATGCTCGAGAGTGTTGATCGCCAGGGACACTCGAGTCACTGTATCAATGTGAGTTTATGTTCTTGTTCTTGTGAGTCCACCTTTCTTTACACATCCCTCAAGCTGCATGTAGTTTCGCAGCATACACCCACCTACTTTTGATGGTATCTATCGTGTTCCACCCGGGTGTTCGTGTTTTACCAGTTTCCCGTACTAACTCACTTTTCGTGTTATCTGGATGATGGTAGAGCATTATTTTTAGATTAGTGTTTATACTTGTTTAGAATTTGATTCCGATCCATCATCACAAAAATGAAAATAAAACAAGTTAAACAAAGTGACTAGGAGGTGATATATGTTGGTACTAGGCAGAAACTAAGCTGTACGTTTCTTTTTTGCATTATTGTCAACTGTGTTTTATTGTTTGCGTTACAAAAAGCAAATGTTCTAAAAATATAACGGCATGATTCACGGTAAAATTTCCACAAAAAGTTGGAGCAATGTGTCGTTTCCGTGCTTATTACGCCATAAGCAGAACGTACATACATACAACTAGGAAGCCATGCCTAGTTGAGAAATAAATGAAACTTATACAATCAAAGGTGCTTTTGAAAGATAGTGATGTATGGCCGAGATCACGTAGGTGGTCCCCTGAAAACTTAAGTTGCATTCTCGTTGCGGTTTTTATTGTTTGGTCCATGCGTTTCACATCATACTCTGCCGGTGCTGCTTTGCAATAAACGATATGTTTAACCCGCGCCCGGCTGGGGGTCCTGGATTTCCACGCCCTGCTGGGGGGGGGGGGGGTGTTTGAACACCTCCCCTTGTAACTCGGCTCCTGGGCCACGTAGCGATACGCGGAAGGCGGCGTTCGAAAGAGCGTCAAAAATGATGACGAAATCACTTCGGTCAATTTTTGGTCAGGTCAAAGGTCAGGTCACCAGAGGTCATTGAAGGCAAAATTTCGCCGATTTCCAGGTCAAATGTCGAAAATTTCCAAGAAGCCAACGCATAACTCGGGAACCAATAGAGCTACAGCGCCGCGGAAAAGCGCATTCGATAGCCCTATTAACGCCCTTTCTGAGTAATTCTCTCAGATTTGACCTAACGTCAACGGTTTTGACTGCAGGGGGCAAAAACTGCAAAAATAGCCGATTTTTTTCGGAAACAGTTTTTCTGCAATACCCTTTGACCCAAGCCTTGTACGAGCTTACTTTTACCGGCATCGTGTTCCTCTCGTCAAGACGCATCGAATGAACTATAATTTGACCTTTAAAGGTCAACTTGAAAATTTGACCTCAGGTCAAGGTCATGACCTGACCGGAAAGGGTCATGTTGCATATCAGTCGATCCGTATCGTCGAGCTGAACACATCTAAGGCGTTTTCATCGCTCTAGCATGCCTCTATCAAAAGTTATTTGCGAAAAACTGTTAGATACCATTCGTGACCTAAGATGACCTCAGGGCATAAACAAGGGTCACGGACACCATTTTCATGTTCAGTGTGTCTAAACCACTTGTAATTCGGTGTTTGGGAGTGTTTATAATGTCTTGCATCCAAAAGAGGCGCATTTCAATTTTCTCCCATTGACTTATAATGGCGAGGTCGCAAAATTGACCTGACCTTAGGTCATTGATATCAAAATTCTGAGATATACATTTTGTACATGCTATTGCCCTTAGCAATCGCTGAAAGTTTCAAAGCGATCGGTCACTCGGTGTAGCTATGACAGACATTGAAAGTTTTTATGAGGTGAGGTCACTTCAAGTGACCTGGTGACCTGACCTTGAATGACCTTGGTCTGAAATTTTCACAACATGTGTAGAATGGATGTATGATAAGGTGTACCAAAAACGGCGGCGCTCCGCGCCGCCGTTTTTGAGATATTCGCGAAAAACCACAAGGGGGGGTGTTCAAACACCCCCCAGCAGGGCGCGGGTTAATTGTGCGTAGTTACGTTATTTTGCATTGTGTATTGGTTCTCCTCATGATACCACAAAGGAACATCTAATTTAATCAACGCAAGCTCAAGTCATAAGGGTCTCACCCCAGCACTTAGCATGAGTTCTGAACGAAGTCGATAGTCCAGCTTTCGAAACGTATTCATGGCTATCGATTCACTAAAATACAAATAGAAAATGTTTGGACAGATACTATTGCATACTTATGTACAGTTGAGATGGAGATGTTTCTCTCATAACAACGATGAGTACGTAGTTGAAATACGTACATTGCCTCATTTACCTAACTTAAATGGAGTAATAACTCTAAGTCTCATCTGAAACGTTTTTTTTTTTACCTGTGTCCTTGATCACTGCTTTTGGAGGCTTACTTTGCTCGACATAGGTGTTTCTTTCGTATTACAATCTTATTTATGTGGCCCTGAGCCCCAGCCCAAGAGCATAATTATCAGACCACATCATGTATTGGCTACTGCATGTGAACATTCATTAATCACTTAAAATACTCCACATCATTGATTGGTTGATGACACCCACTTTTGCCGTTAAGTTTGATTACGTCGTTCACGCCTAAATGAACAGCAATTAATGTCGCCTTTTACCATACAATCTTACAATTGAAAATGAACAAACGCGAAACCATCTCCTTGGCATAATGTGCTTCGTTATGCCTATGCACGTGATTATGAACTTGGAAGGCACATTTACGCCTCCATTTTCTTTGCTGAGATCAGCGGATGACGACACTAGAGGCACACGTTGCTATGGCAACGCGCTGACGCGCAGTGCGCATCCCTCGAACACGCGGCTCCAGCCTCCATAGCAGGCAGACATACGGATTCCTGTGAATTTGGACAAATACAGGCCGGGTTAGAACATGTGCAGAACAGAATTGGGTGGTCGGAGCACTCAGCACGCGCAAACACTGGCACCATATTTATTTACGCATAGAAAAACGAGTTTAGTAACAATAATAGGAAAAGCTTGAGCGTGAAAGCAGACATGTCGTACAGCTGCAGCAGGCAACAAACAAGCAAACAATGTTTGTTATGTTATGTTTGTACTATACAGGCCCATCCCTTTCTAAGCCGATAAAATCCCCGTAACGCATCGATATGACCTCACTAGGCATAATACGGATTACGGTCTGTGGTGTGAAGGGTTTTCCGTTCAAAGTCAATAAAGTGAAAATGAAAGCATTCGCTAGGTATTCTTGAGCGTGAAAAGATGTCAAATAAGTTCAATAGTACTGACAACGCATGGTGAGACGTTGTCCAGACCAATCATATTGGTCAGTGGCATATTTTGACATTTTAATTATCGTAAGGATTATTTTAAGTTCCAGTCACAGAGTGTCCAGATTTCCGCTCCACGTCACCTTACCTGTGACTGCGCCGCTCCTGAGCACGGAGCTGCCGCCGAGAAGCAGGCCAGATTTACTCCACAGTCGGCATCCGTGCTGCACGGTCGCAAAAACCGCAGCTCTAGACGGATCGCGCCCGGGTCGGCACTGCATTCTGCCGGTTCGGCCGCAGGCTGCGGCTTTGGTATCGGCGCCTCCACAGGCGGCAAAGCCAGGCCGTCGAACAGGGAAGACTGCGGCCGGTCGAAGCTGTCTGGTTCGGGGAGATAGGGCGGTTTTTCAGAGCGAGGTGGCAGGTTTGAGGTGGGCAGGTAGGAGTTCTCCTGAAGCGAGGGTTTCACCTGGGGCTCTGGCAGATAGGCGTTGGGATTTGAGGCGCCAGCCGGACGTGAAAGAGACTGAGATCCGGGCCGCGGGAGATATGACCTCCCCCCGCGACCACCAATGAGCTCGTCCGGGAGGTGCGCCGGCAACGCTATGGCAATGTCGTCGGCGAGTCCATTCGGATGGGAAGGGGAGGTATCTTCACCCTCACCATACGGAGCCAAATTTGTGAAAGCTGCCAGCAATGCAGGGACCTTCATGCTTGTCTCGACATTGGCAACATTTTCGGGTACCCGCGGCTTTTCCAAGCCTTCTTCAACAGAAACCACAGGGTTCCTGATAGCGGGCCTCACCCTGACCCGCTTCCGACTTCCCCGTCGCCCGAGGGCATTCCGCGTGCCACTTCTGAAACGTCCTCGCCTGACTGGTGCCTCCTCCTCCTCATCTGCCTCCTCGATCAGAGAAGAATCCCTCGAAACAACCGCCTGTTCTTGCGGGGTCTCACCAACGAAAGGGGGAGATGTAGGAACGGGTCGGCGACGTCTAGGTGGCTGGCGTGGCACAGCAATCTGGGTGGTCGCCGTGCGGGAGAAACCACCATCACGACGTCGTCCTGGCTGTACAACATCCTGATCCTGAACAGAGGACGAAATCGAGGAAGGAGCTGTGGAAGGGGCTGATGTCCCAGCCGGTCCCGATGTGAGCGTTGAATGTCCCGGGAGGCCGTCGATCCCGATATCCGCGATGGGAAGACGACCTGTCTCCTTTATGTAGGCGTCGAGGTTGAAGCGAGAGCCGGCACGTCCTCGCTGTCCTCGCTGTCGCGTGCTATCGGTTCCGGAAGGTGACGGAGCTGAGAATGAAGACGTTGCTTGCTGACGCCCGGCGAACTGCGAGCGACCTGGTTGACTTAGAGACTCAGAGGTCGGAGAGGTCGGTATCTCGGTGGTAGTTCCACCTCGCTGGCGAGATCCCCGGCGTCCCGTGTTGAATCGTCGACCCGAACCTCGAGCTCTACTTCCACGTCTTGACGGTGGCGCTTCAGCAGTCGGAGCGACATCTATCGGATCAACAGCAGCGCCGCCACGTGACCGATGCTGGAACTGCTCATCATCGTCGTTGTCGCTGTCGGTGTCGTCCTCGTCGTCTTCTACGGGACGCGGACCGATGGGGAAGCGGGCACGGTAGCGGGAGAAGCGACGGCGACTGGTGGCTGCATCGTCGGTGGCCGCATCATCGGCAGTGACGCGTCGGGACAGACGTTGCGTCTTGTCGGCAGTGGTGCCATCTATAATTGCAGCTGCTGCCACCAGCTGAAAACAGAACAGGAACGGCGAGCTGTTAGTAAAGGCAGGTCTTTGCAGAAGGCTTACTAATAGGAGGCGGCTAACGGCTGCCACAGCCAATTTTTTTTGTGTCCTGTGTTCAACCTATGTCCGCACTTCGCAATTACACTGATGATAACGTGTGTATAATGCATAAGATGGAATAACTCCTGGCATAGGTAGACTACCGCGCTATCTAGATAATGTTGGCTTGCTGGATTATAAATGGGCTGTTCTCCCCGAAACCTCTGTAGTCTGTTAAATTGGTGACTGTCCTCGAAAGATTCAGAAGGAGCATTCCTAACACACTGAAAATGTAGGTAAAATAACTCAGTCAAAAACATATGGACACGTTTTTCTGACCATGGAAATCGAACGTGCGTCGTACATACAAACAATTTTGTCTGCTTTTTGTTGAAGCGTCGTAACAATATCGCAATAAAGAATAATTTAGGTATTAGAATAGGAAAAAGAGCGCCTAGGGATGCTTTTGCACAAACAGAACAGAACAAACAGGACAAACAGAGCACAAACAGGCGCTGGAGCTCTGAAAACCGGATACCACATCTTTCTTTGGCTTCCTCCTTCTACGAATTTCCCACATCATTCCTCTCGGGAGAAGTCGGTGACCTAGACATAAATCTATCAGCTGTCCGACAACAAAAAACCTTCCCTCTCTCATCCCCCGCCACTCAGAAAGAGCGAGAGCGACCTTGAAATCTGCCCGACTCTTCCGGAAGTCGCCGACTGGGGAGAGTGGGGGAGGCTGGAGAGAGGGTGGGAGAGGGTGGGGCGTTGGCAGGTGTCCGGCCGATTTATCAGAGACTGACCTTGGCGAGAGATCCGTGAGGCCACGCCTATAGGAAACTGAGAGAGCAGTGGAGGGCGGGCTACTCGGTACTTGGTAGGGCCTGGTTGGTGCTGGGGTCTCTCTCTCTCTCTCCCTCTCTCTCTCTCTCTCTCTCTCTCTCTCTCTCTCTCTCTCTCTCCCCTCTCCGTCCCTCCCTCTTTCTCTCTCTCTCTCGCTCTCATTCTCTCTCTGTCTCTCCCTCTCTCTCTCTGTCTCTCTCTTTGTCCCTCTCTTTCTCTTCCCCCTCTCTCTCCCATTCACCCCTTCTCTCTTTTTGCCTCGGTAAAAAAGGCGGCTCAAGCGTATGAAATAAACATATTGAACCGCGTAAAAGCATTACAAGTGTATCACGACCACATTGGTGTTTGTGATCGGTGTTATTAATATATCAATACCAAGCAAATAACTCTATTCTCAATCACGCGTTATCGCCGTTATGACGCAATAAGGCATGGCCACACTGACCGTGACATTTCATCACGCTATGACGCGGCAATATCGGTATGAACAGACACTGCGTGACTTTTCGGTACGGCCGGGCCGTGAGCTGGTCAAGGTTGAACGGTGGGAACCGCCCCTTAGCTCGACACTGGCCGTTTTCATGACGGCCATCTGGTACACATTTGGTGCATATTTGGTTCAGATTAGGTGCAGATTTGGTCAAATTAGGTTCAGTGTGTCTCTTAGTAGCTATCACCTAGGTTTGCACTAATTGCTCATATGCCTGCTTTGTCATATTATCAGAGAGTAGCATCGATTAATACACTGAAATAAATGCATAAAATAAATACATTTGCTGTAAAAGAGATTAGGTGCAGATTTGGTCAAATTAGGTGCACTCGCCGGATAGCCCGTCGTGAAAACGGCTACTGCGAACGCAGGCGGGGCCCGGAAGGGATGGAAGTGGTGTTTGATGTGATGATCATATCGTAGGTAAATATGAAATGGGGAGGGGATATGATGGGTAGCATTGATTTGATGCTAGTGACTGCATGGACTTGATACTAGTGATACTAAATTAACCGGCATGGTATAAATCGATAGAATGGACAATAGCGTAAATAGATGGTAAACGGTAGCAAAAATAGGCAGTAAACATAGATTGCAGCTTATCTACATAGACGTTTTACGTGGCACGGGTCACGATGCTCACCTAGATGGATCACAAGTAGTCGGTTACCTAGAGAAAGAATGGGGCTGACCATAAAAAGACCGCAGGTCGATCGGCCCAGCGGTTGCTGAGACATAAGCCTTATGTCTCATAAGCTTTTGACCAGCATAAGCTTTTGACCAGTTACAGGCCGGGTCAGGCCAGGCCGCCCCCACCGACATTTTTCCGTTTCATTGAAAAGACCTCGCTTCGATTGCCGGCAATGAGGCATGGAAGAAAGCATCATTAAACATAATTTCCTAATCGAAAACTATGCGAGCATTGCAGCGATGTTACACAATATCTGCGTTATCTGCTGCACAGTCAATTCTTTGAGCGGTAATTGTATCGTAACTTCAGAATGCTTTTGTGCCATTTAGTGAAGTGACGGTTTTCTTAATCGGAAATTGCTCCCGGTTGGGAAATATGAAACAATGGAAATATGAGTCATATGCCATCCAGCCTCCTCTGGTGTGCCTGTACGCAGGTTCGCCTAGGTAAGGACGCGGTTACCCCTCTTCAGAATGTCAGTTAAAATGATGATAATTAGCATCAAATTAACAACTCCAAAACAACAACAAAAGTATCTGCCTGGTTCTGGCCCTGGATACCAGTGTAAGGACGAGAAAGACGTGCAACAGAGTGGGAGAGGTGACGAGAGAGAGAGAGAGAGAGAGAGAGAGAGAGAGAGAGAGAGAGAGAGAGAGAGAGAGAGAGAGAGAGAGAGAGAGAGAGAGAGAGAGAGAGAGAGAGAGAGAGAGAGAGAGAGAGAGAGAGAGAGAGGGAAACTTCACCACCGCCTTTCACGATTATGCTTCACAAAAGCTAGGAAATTTGGCAGTGATCTTCGGAACATGCAGTGCGCCACTTAATAACATTTTTTTTTACCACGATCCTAAACTACACCCGCATGTTTTCCGGAAACATGGCCATGCCAGCACTGCAACAGGAAAGTCACCGCAGCAAATCCATGATCGTCGACTCATGCAATCGATACCGTGCCAGTATTGCTTCGAGCGCGAGCTGGCATTTAGCATTGACATGTTGCACCAGCACCAACTTTGTCGATAGAAAACCTTTGACGTAATCATGCGGCATTTATCGTAACCAGACGTGCTAGTCGAGTTATGACATGTGGATGCGAGTTTTTGTGAAGGTTTTTGTTTTGGCACTGGTTGTCTAAAGGCGTGTTTGAGCGGTCAACATTTTTGGTTCAGAAATGATGGGAGAGCGTGACCTTCTGGACAATAAAATCTTGGAGTATTACTGATGTCTATCACGTTTTCGGTGTCAATCACGTGACCTAGAGACATCATTGATAAGGCTGCTGTGTTTCACGGCTGTGAATATTGACACAATTCACCCAAATATGGAACACAAAATCAATCAAATTACATTTGGTGTTGAATTGGAGGCTTCACGAAAGAGAATCGCCTTATGGATTTCTTATCTAACCAGTAAAACGCCTTTGGGGGCGACAAACGAACGAGCGAGAGGGTGAGCCCTGCACAAGCTGGGTCCAAACTGGCTTTTGCACGGCGCGCCCCACTAACCGGTCCCTAAATGTGTACTAAATTTGAGCACAATCGATTCAGCCGTTCTCGAGATCTGGAATCGACCCCTGCACATGCGCACGTGCAGCAACACGCCAAATGTGGTACATGGAAATGCATTACCTATATTGGGTGCCTACCTACATGCCAACTTTCAGCGCATCGACCCAGTTACCGAGATATTGCAATTGTTATAAGGCATATGGGGCGCGTGCATAAGGGGTCACCCACATGACTCGGTATAGTTCAATGCTTGGTAGAAGGAATGAAGCCACCCTACAAAAATTATCGCAAGTAAATCGGTCAAGTGGTTGCTGAGATATAAGCTTGCAAATGGGTGACCACGGCCGGCCGGCCGGCCGCTCGTACTAAGAAATTTCTGCTATTTTACGTAAGATCTCGCTCGCTCCGACATAGGCCCAGATTAGGTATGATGCGTGGAACGGTTAGACACAGCCTTAATGGAACTACATATCGCATTAAATTCAGCATTCTGATGATCATATTATACCGGGTGGCCCAGAAAAAACGTTCCCAACTTTAAATCAAGATTTCTTAGAAAGTGATAAAGATACAACATTGAAACTTCAAATAGTCAATGCGGCACACATTTTCAGTAAATGGTGTGATTTTCATGGTGTTCGGTAAATTACTTTTTAAACGGTTCGTGTTTCAAGCATGCCATGTAAAAATTACTTTTTTGCTCCGATGTTTACTACAAAATGTGAGTGAACGGGTCACTTTCACCCAGCGGCACCGCGGCCTAGAGCCATGACTTCTACTGGCAGCTAGTCTCATTGATGGTTCGGGTCTCAGGATGACACATTCCCTCAGGCAACCACGATGGCTCTGTGCCAGCGGCATCGGAAGAAGTTTCCAGTTTTCTAACCATCTTGTGGCTCAAATGCTTTCCTGGCTGACATTCCTGGGAAAGGGTAGCTTTTCAACCAGTTTTTTTTGTCATCTGCTGGCAATGTTGTTTTTCTTAAGCTTCCTATTCTGTGGCCTTCTGGCACAGGAACCAGCCTGCTTTAGTTTGCTTTCCTTCTCCGGTCGATTTACTGTTTGATCTACTGAAAGGAAAGTAATCAGCAGTAATCCATGCACCGTGCCACTCCTGCTCGAAACATGATTTGGTGTTGAAACGAATGGCATCCATGAGCACCATTTTGGATCAGTATTTGAATATTTGGCACATAAGTGAGACAAAAATATTTAAAATAAGAACATACGTGTTGGTTTCATTCACGTGCTCTATTTTTTATTCTTTTTTTTTATAACATGAGACGGTCTAACCCAATTATCACTATCGTTTGACATCGGCAAAAAAAGCAAAAACGTCTTGCTTAATTCAACTCAAGATTGCCAGCTTGAAAATAATGGTATAGTGTTATAATTTGGCATATCAATGCGCAAAGAAATGACACAAACTTGATGAAAATTTTGGCTCGTTATTTGTACTCGAATTTGATACATAGGCCTCCAAAGTTCGGAACGTTTTTTCTGGGCCACCCGGTAAATAACTGGTTAGAGTATGGCGCACATATGCTTGCGTTGGAAAAGCGCAAACAAGACCACATGCTCATTGTTCATAACGCCACTAACATTCCACTTAGGTAGGTACATGTCTGATAATCGAGTAGCAAGTAGCTGAGTGAAGTAATAAAGATGGGTCATGAGATAGTCCAACGCAACAAGTTTGCTGTGATATCGTCTATGCAAAACAGGCGACCGGCGTGTTTCGCGAACTGGGGCATCAGTAAATCACTCACCCAGCGAAATGGGGCATCCATATCACGTGGATGGTATCATTGCGGAGAGACTGACAGACTGACACTGTGTATCAGAAAATCACACGGAGTTCGAGGTCGAATTTAGAGGCTGCATTCCTGACGATATTATCGACCCACGGCTCGGTCTGAAGGGTGCCCACCGCTAAACATAGCCATGATCTGAGAGCGAGGCCTTGACTTGGTTTGAACGTAGAAGCGAATGGTTCAGGCTTGAATAACGTGTGCAATGGCAGGATGAGACAAAAAAAAAAAAACGATAGCAGAAAGTTTGGTTTGTAGATAAAGAAAATTATTACTCTTTTTTAATTTTGCACGATGAAGAAGCGGTTCACCTCGAAATGTTTCTTTAGAGCTAACGTAAAACATTTTTTTTTTGACAAGGGTCCGCTGTAAATCTGAAATTTCAGTTAAATCCTAGGACCTAGGGTTCTAGTTAGCCTACTTCCGATTCAAACATTTTTATGGATATGGTTTTGGCAAGAAGCTCACTTTGAGCTAAAAATATACCATGATATGCAGTTCTTGTTTATAAACATACAACAATATTGCACTCTTATTCGTTAGAAATAGCCCAAAAAAGTTCAATTCACAGTTCAAACAAACAACTTACCAGCAACAAAATATTCATCGCCCGCATTTGGCCGTCAAAATATCTTCAAAAGCAGATTTCTATCACAATATCTCAGAGATCCCGGAAAATCTTCCTCCACCTCTCTCCTCTTCTCCCCGTCTGGCGCTCTCCAATGCTGCCAGATCCGGTTTTCTCGCCTCTGGGGGACTATTCTCTCCGCTGTGCTGACCGTCACTGCACTCCACTACGTTCACGTGACGACTGAAACACCTCACCGGCGTCCGGTGGAGGTCGAGCGGGCACCGGTTGTCGGAATGGGTACCGGGTGACCCTGCCCCACCCGTCTGAGCCCCGCCCAGCTGTACTACATGAAGTAGTCGTGCCATTCGGTGTCTGTCCATACACTTATCCCTTCAACACAGCTAAACTCTTGCCCCTTGGTAGTCGAAATGGCCACAGTGGACCGTCAAATCGAATAGATAAAAAAGAAAATTGTCCGCTCGTATGACGAAAACATGGATAAATAGCCTCCTTTATAAGAGTGATGTGTTTGATGTGTTCAATAAATAAATAAATAAATAAATAAATAAATAAATAAACAAATAAATACGCAATTGCACGTGTTATACCGCGTCCAATGGTTGATTGCGGCAACATGAAAAATAAATCGTTTTTGAAGTGAAACATTTCATATAGAAAACGCCCCTGCACGGCTCTTTTTGCTGGGGATATCGTGAATTTTTTTCTTGAAGAAGACGCAGTAATGTATAAACATAAATGGAATGAATATTAAGATTATAAATCTATTAGATAAAAAAGCAGCATGAAATACAAGCACAGACATCTTGGAAATAATAGCCGCCAATGTCATGAAAAACATGTAACGTCTCAATACTTGCCATTCTCATGATGCGGAAGAGAAGACGTCCGTATTTATCAACAATGTATCCCGTCGCTACCGGTCGCAGGGACGGGATGTAAAGCCGACTGGCTGACCTGATGTTCGGCCCCACCCGTCCCAGCCCCGTCCGTCCGGTACAGCATCGTATGACAGCCAGTAACTGGTACCGGTATGGTAACTGGCACCTTACCGTTACTGGTAGCATATGGTAGCGGTCTCATCCCAATGAAAAGTGATAGTGGAACGGGAAGTGGTGTGATTGGTTTGTACAAAACTAGTGCGCGTTTAATGAGGTGACATGTTTGGCAGTGACGAGAAGTGGCAGCTCACATCTACACTCTCCTTTTTATGGTGGTAGGTGGAAGCTGGTGATGAGATCGGGAGCCACTAGAACAGGTCACAGGCTCTGACTTCCGGGTGGAATGGCGATCAAAACCGGGCCCTGCTACTCATCACCAGGGCTGTCATATGATGAACGATTGCTTCAGCTAGAACACTTGAGACAGAAAACAGAAATTCAACGATTCGTCACAACGCTTGCAAAACCAGATAAAACGCTGAACTGCACTGAGTGCACAGTGCACAATGCACATCACTGGTGATAAGTTTCTATGCGAATCTGCAGTCTCTCGCGGGCTTCCGCCTATCTCAGTCGGGCTATTGTCTTATGCTTCCGTGCAGTCTCTTCGCTCATCTCGGTTTTGCGGTGGTGCTACTCTCTTATATCACGTGCAGTCTCCACCCGCTGCCCTCTCATTTCTGTAGTGGTGCTACTCTCTTTTGCTCACGTGCAGTCTCTTGCCGCTCGTAGTGTTATTGTCAATAATGGTCATGTCACACGCTCCCGTGCAGTCTCCGTTCGCTAATTGTTTTCCCGATGTGGTGTTAGTTTTATATGAGCACGTGCAGTCTCTCGCCGAATACCCGCTCTCGCCCCGCCGGCTCGTACACTGTTGTCATACTTACGCTTGCCTGCAGTCTTCAGGTCTACGCAGACTCGGGGACATGCTATCGTAAGATTTCAATTCCTTTGCCGGTGATAGTTTGAAGAGCAGCTGTGTGATGTTATGACTAGTGTAACTACGTTTTTATAACTACGTTTTTTATCTGAGCTAACAGTACCAGTAGTTGAGTACTTATGAGAAGCGTTAGGTTAGTCCGTGGTTGCATATCGACTTCAGCATATCAATGCGCTGGTTCACCCGACCGGTTCCCCCCCAAAAATACTGAAATTTCATCCGTGACCCGTGTGGTACTTGGAAGGAGATATCACGAATAAATACATTTAATGTCCGTCTGCAAGTGCGTTTGAGTATGCTTAGATAGCTAGATAGATAGATAGATAGAATAACTTTATTTCGTTTAGCAAGACACGTACAAAAGCAATGATCGCCAATAGGTGCAAAAGCATTTTGCCTAAATCGCAGCACCTTTCGGCTCTTAATGCTATCGCCCGAGTCGGATCACCTCACCGCACGCACGCCCGCGCCGCACCCGCAGCGACCGCCGCCCCGCCCGCCCGCTCCGGCCGACCCGAGCTTTTGTAGCGTAAACTTACGAAACTCCTTCGTGCGTGTGAAACCGCCACATAATCACAAAATAAAAAGGTATTTGGCTTGTTTGTACATATATTCACAATATCGAATATATATTCGCAATGTTTTCAGACAGGTCGATCATCCATTCACACTATGAGAAAGGCCAATATCTGGGATCAGATAGGCAAAGAACACAACACGTCCAAATCACCTTTTTTAAAGAAAACAAAACACTGCTTCGGATATCGATACAATTCACACAAATCTGCCAAGTGTTTGACAATTTGTCAAATTGTAGTACATTAATGACTGAATAGAAACCAGTTCCATCGACACATCTGAAAGACGCGTGAATGAAAAAAGACAAACCAGTGATGTCTATATAAGAAAACCGGTAACGTTTTCATGAAAACCGGCTTATTTTCCAGCAATCGTTTATCAGGCACGACCCCCTTCCCCCCCCCAAACGAAACCGCAAGATACCTACACCAACAATATCGCCAAACATTTGCCACTTCGCCCAACACCGCGCCAAAAAACGAACAAATCCGCTCACACCGCCAAAATTCCGCCAAATATCAGCCAAACAGTTGCAAATTGACAAGAAAATCGCCTAAATAATCGTTAAACATTCATCAGGAACCACTTATGACCGCCAAGAACACGCTCAACATTCACATGACAAACCGAAAATCGCCAAAATACACACGTGTACAATATTCTGCGACCAACCCCACCTCTCATTGTACAGCAGGTCGGTGTGTGCACATCAGCGCTCCAGCGGACGGCTGAGTAACCTCAGCTTGTGCCGTCGGCCGGCAGATGGCAGGCGACTCGCCGGCTCGGCGGAGGCGGGCGGGCGTTCAGCCATAGAGGTGCTTATCTTTGGCCACCTCTTGTGTGCGGCGCACAATGGCGGCGTTTCTGGCGCGAATTTTGCGCAGGTGGCTTTCGAGCGGATCTGGCGCAGTGGCGGCAGTGACGGCGCGGCCTAACGCGACAAAGACAAACATGGCACGGTCAAATGGGGTCGATACAGATTACAGAACGAACTCCGGGTAGGGGAATCGAGACTGCTTCCAAAATCCAAATGCACCGTCTGTAAAATGTCGTGTAAAAATGCATGCCAAATATTGGCGAGGTCAGCCTTCAAACAATCACACCTGTAGAGAAAAGGCAAATACATCTGACAGAGCTAGCTACATCAGCCGCCTCCAATGGACACATAGTCGACCTGTGAAAGACAGAATACTAGGGAGGGAATTTGAACAAAGTAATACAAAGACCTTATGTGGATTCTTTGCTGGCAGAAAATATTGAATCCCTGAGGGTTCGATAAGTCATCAGAAGCTGTAAAACGACGAGCAGTTTCATGAAGGAAAACATATCACTAATCGCACAGCACTTCATATCGTAGTGCATTACCACAAAATCCACTACATTGAGGTTACCATCGTAGTGCATTTGTCGGAATGCACTACGGCGTAGTGCAGAGTTACCGTGCCGGGATTTCCGAGTCGGCTCCGTCACCATGACAACCGATGAAATATCCAATGGCCGGTCGGGCGTGATCGTCCGACTGCCATCGACTCTTTCCTGTGGTAAATACCCTACACGGGAAGTATACATATTATAACAGCAAAGTAACGGCCATCAGGATGCATGCGGGATTTGAGTGCTAGAGGGACTATAGCCCGGCAAACGCCAGAAAGAACAGAACTGAAGCGCCTTAAAACACTTCATACGTGCATGGATCTTTGGAGAACGCACATATGCTTGAGAGTAGATTTGATATTTAGACTAAAGAATATTTGAGATTTGAAACTACAATATTGAGGATAATCCTCTCGGGCGTATAGGAAGTGATATAGAGACACGTGCATCAGTAACCGTTGCACTTTAAATCCGTCCTGTCTTATGTTTGCCAGACTATAGTAAGCAGGCCAGCGATACACAGTAAAGGATACAATAGACAGAAAAACACAGTACAGTTTCAGAGGCGGGCGGAGCATGCCAAACGGCACAGAGGTAGAATGGCTTCGATCTACGACACAACGCGCATATACGAACAGCGCAACGACCATCACAGCCTCGAACACGCTCATTATCAATAACATAACAGTGTATCACATGTGACATTGGAATCACATTGAAAGGCACATATTCAGTATGTGGAGTGGGCGCGGATTCAGATTTCAGAGATACAACTATATGCAAGATATGGACGGTAGTCAGTGTGTACGATACACATATTCCTTCCATGATACTGATAACAACATATCTATGATTATAGTGCTTTCGATGATAGATTGCTGATGGGAAATCAGTCATTTTATGGCACACATTGAATAAAAAATTGCACGAAAATCAGATACACATCAATAAGTTCAGATAGACAATACATTCTACAATCATGCAAAAAACAACAGCAACAAAAGACAACAACACTATTGTTATATTATGGTGATAACGTTATATTATGGTCAGTTCCATCAAAACATGCGATGTCTTTCAGACACATTTGATGTGTTTCGACAAATCGAACATAAAACCGCCTATTTCATAAACGTGGAACAAGATCTGAAATGCTGTCTAGAGCAAGAGATCCTTGACATGGCACGCTGATTAGCTGATAAGAGATCAGCGGCAGCTTCATAATCGACAGCCACAGGCGGAACTTAGCTCAAGACTAGACGAATATGGCGCCGATGGCACATAACTTGTAAAGCCCGACATCCAGACGTTTCCATAGCATGTGGCATAAAGGAACGTATAAAACACACCACAATTTTTTAAACATTATACGTGTTCTGTACAGCGCTTAGGTTATTTTGATATTTGATACTGGATAACAATGCACTGTTAGTATTTTTTAGGTGTTAACTGCATAGCTTTTGACCAGCTTTTTGAACTCTGTTTATGGTATAAGCGGTAGGCCTCCCAAAGCGGAAGAGTACGATGTACGAAATACGACACGCGATTATACGATAAGATACGATAACACGATATAGCATCACTTTGTACACTGGTAAAATGACCAGATTATGCAGTTATAAGAGATAAAACAAGAAACAGAACAGTAACATAAGCCCCAAAAGCAAGGAATATGCCTGATAAAGCAGATCTTATAACCAGATCCGAATGAATAAGAGATCAAACGCATCCATTTATAACGCTGGATGAATGCTCATTATTTGGGAACTACGATATCAAGCAAAACGGCTGCTAAAAATGGCGTAACCTTCGCCATCGCGATATGGAATCTTAGAATGACATAATTCCATGTCTTATATAGAATGGCAAGGGAGTAAAATGGTAAAAAATCTACCTTATCCACCTCTACTGCTCTGAGAGACCAGAGCTGCTTAATAAATATTTGCAGCTCTTCACACACTTAAAAAAAAAAACAATCACAGGCATTTTACAAACATCACAGAATACCCATCACATTCAAAGTTCTCCCCCGTTTCTTCCCAAGCCGTGCCTTCATAGTCGTAGCTCCGACGGTAGCGACGCCTTCCGTCGAGTCTCCACACTCTGAAAACAGAGGCGTGCGTTGTGGCTCACCTCCGGTGTCGGTGGCGCCATCTCTTGTGCCCCGTTTCAACTTGAGCTTGCGTCGCCCGCCGCCGGAGTCGGATGTTGAAGGTTTGTTCTGAGATTTTCCGGCGCCCAGACGCGAGAAGACGGACGACGTCGGACGGACGGCAGAGACATCTACCGGGGAACATAGGAAACAGTGTTAGTTTGAGGTAGGTGCACTGCAGGGCAAGGCTAAACACGATTGAAAAAAAAAAACGTGACGGCCATTATATACCGTGAGCCAATCACGAAAGGCGAAAGCTATGAATTTCACCTGCCCTGTTCCGTCGTTTAATCTATCCTCAGGACAGTCAAATCCTTCTCCTCCACGCCGTAACCCCTGATCCGGGCTGGACAGGTAACTTTATCTCATGCGGGCTGCTCCCTTGGAGCCGCGGCACTGCTGCTTCCAAGAAAGCACACCAGTAGTCGGGTGCAAAGAGTGCTTGGGGGGCTGGGCGGCCTATCCACTGGATGGGATCAGTCCCGGTGACTCACTAGTGACTAGGATGACAATTCCTATCACCCTTCCGGCTCTGAAATGGTCTTGTCAGACCCATAGGACCTAACCCAACAAAACAGAAAACAAATAAAACAACGTCACCTGAATATAGTCACTTCTGAGGCAGAATACCTAAACGACGGACGTCCCAAGGTTCATGACAAAATGACGTGGCCAAGCCCTCCGCTCATTTCTCTCTCTCTGGGCCCAAATCATCGACCACGTTTCCCCCATTCGACAGCTTTTTCGCCGGAACAAGCAGCTATGAGTTGAACTTCTCCCCGAAAGCAAAACACTAGACTGGATCCCCCTAAATAATTCTCTTCCTTTCATGCTTGAATAATGTTGCTGAATGCTGAATGCTTGTATGATGATGCCCTGTGGGCAAAAATTCACTGACTAGAATATAATACCTCACATCCCCCTTTTAATATTTCTTTATCCGAGGAAAAGTTCACCAATTATTCTACACTTTCATCTGCTTATTTGGCTCACCGGTCGTTTCGCTGGACTCCTTGCTCTTCTCCTGCTGGCCGGTCTCCGTTACTCTGCCGACGACCACCACCCGCCTGCCGCCGTCTCCTCCTCCCTCTGCTCTCCTCCTCCCTCTCTCCCTGCTCCGTGCTCTCTCCCGGGGTCGGCCGGCCGGCCGGCGGTCAGACGAACTACCGCCAGCATCGGCTGAGGGGGGGGGGGGGGGCAGGGTCAGTGTTATGTCAGATGAGATGATATTCGATGTGAGTTTTATTCTCAAGAGCCTGGCTCAGCGAAATAATGACTGAAGGGATAGGGGAGACCCGGGAGGTAGGTATGGGCCGGTTTTGTGAAAAGGCAATTTTCTTCCAGTGGGCAGTGGCTGCACCCGGTTTTTCACTCTGTGCACGTGAAATTGCCTTTCGCCTGCAAAGTGTGCCTGTTATTAGGCATCTGGGATCAACTATTTTGTCTCGAGATAACTTTTAATAAATCATGCGCTTTTTCGATCCATTAAAATGCACCGGGAGGTATGGGCCATGGCCCGGGAGGCATGGGCCGGTGCCATGTTTCATATCCTTTTCTAGACAATGAGAACAATACTCGTAGCTGGTGTCTACCTTGATCTCTCTTAAAGCCCAGGAACCGCATAAGCGGCGAACAGCTTACTTCATGGAGGTCACTTGGGCACATATGTATTTTGGTAAACTCAATCATGCATCATGAAATAAAATATATAATATTTTTCTGTTGGAATGAAATTTGAAGCTAAATTTTCAACCTTGCGCGACAAAAATAAAACTTATTGAAGATGACACTCCATGAAAGCATCTTTTTATTGATTTATGATCAACGGGGGTGGGTGGCCCGAACCTCCCGGTAAGGACGCCAGAATTTGCGTAGCATCTCAGCTCATAATCTTGCAAGAAAGCTTCAAATTGTCTATCCAGCCTTAAGCTGCATGCTTTAATTTTAATGTTAGCATTGGTCTGGCATCATAAAACGAGCCTGGTTCAAAATTATCACAGATTTCCTGTATGTACAGTATTTTACTCGAAGAGGGCAAAAACGCTTTATCACCGCTCATTGCCAAAGAAGACTGAGGAAGATTTTGAAAATCACGTGGGTTGTATAACGGAATGGCTGCTACCAGTTTACGCGGTCAAATGTGTAAAAACACGCAACACTTCTTCAAAACTGCGATGGCCCATACCTCCAGGGGGCCCATACCTCCCGGGTCTCCCCTACGTAAGATTATGAGACCAGCTGCAGGCGAGATTCTATCACCAGCTTTTCACGATCTTAACATGAGTTTTACTTTTCATCGATAACAGCAGGATAAATTAACGCATTATCTTGTGCAGTACAACAAAAAAGACGACAAGAAGAAAAGCTGCAAGCAATGGAACCAACAACTTGACACAAGACTGAACCATGAGCACATTCACGGAAAATCACCGTCACTTTAGAGTAACTGATGAGCTACCAAAGACCAACAAGATGATGATGATGATGAATTGCGGTTTTTGGGCGCCCGGACTACAGTGGTCATCGGCGCCCAAAAGACCAACAAGAGCAGCACACCGTAGCTGCTACGGCCTTCAACACGCTGAACAGCCTTCAGACGCAGACCCACCTTTGGTCCCGGCTGTGCTGGCCGCTCCACTAAAGGCCGGGCCGGCGGTGGGGGGCGAGTCCAGATCATCCAGCTCCCTCTCCATCTCCAGCAAGTCGTCATCCAGCCCCAGATCCAGTGCGTCGCCGGCCGACTCTCGGCGACTCAGCTGACGCTGCGGGGCGTATGGATTATGACGTCATTTACGGAAAATCGGGATACCTATACCAAAACAAATACCAGCAATACCAATGGAAAAATACCGAAACCAACTTGGGATTATCAGCGAAATACCAACGTTTTACCAAATTTACAGTCTCTTGTACGAAGTGAGGAGTCATAATACCAACAAAATACCAAGTGCAAAAGCCTTGATGTACCAAACACCAGGTTGGTATCGGTTTGGTATCGGTATACAAAAAAGTTGGTATCCGATTGGTATCTCTAGTACGGATAGTGACGCCATGACTAGTACTGCAGGCTTTAGTGGGAATGTGGTATCAGAGCTGAAGGGAAAATTATTCACCGAAGGTGCAGTTTTGCATGAAAAGGATTGCAAGGTGGATTTTAGAAAGAGTTCATGGTCTTTGCTGGGACCGCATACAAGTTGACCAAGTTTCAACGAAGTATCATTGTAGTCATGCATTGTCGGTTTATATACGAACTGCCTTATAATGCTCCACAATAAACAAAGCCGGGAAGTCAAATATGAACCCCACACACTGCCATCATACCGAGCTTAGCTTAAAACCGCAGGCTTCCTACTAAAACCAAAACCCAAGATCACTCCCACACTACACTGACACAAACACATATGACAGCATATTCAGACATATCCAAAGGACTTTCTCAACATCAACTGGGCAAATTACCGTTAAGCAAACCCAAAAAGTTGGCTAACGCCTAACACACTGCCGTTTCTTCACATTTTTAAGATATCACAGTGTAACCGACTGGCCATTGCTCCCCCCGATATTGCTCGATAGACGATAAGGCACATAGTCAACAAACCTTTGCGTTGAGCATGGCTTCCTTCTTTCTCTTCCTCTTTCCCGCCCTCCCAACTGTCGCCGTCGTTGTCGTTTCGTCAGCCGCCGCTGTAGGGTCCGGAGCTGCCGCTGCCGCGGGGGCAGGCGCGGCGGCGTTGTCTCGGAGTCGAATCTTCTGCGGTTTGACCACTACCGGGTTGTTGCGTTCAAACTTCTGTCGCCGTCTCATCACGCGCTCACGGTCCTCGCTGGATAACCTGGACAGGGAGGAGGGGAGGTAAAATTAGAGATATATCAACATTTTTACGTGAGTGCAGTTACAGTTCGTCTCGTCTAGGTAAAATAAAAGGATTTCAGTTTTGAGCTCATTAATATAGTGAACTCGGTTCATTTCATTGACTTTACTACCAATCGAATAGCAAAAATTTCCTTAACCCTCGCCCATGTAGGGGGGGGGGGGGTTGGTGCAACCCCCCCCTGAGGTTTTTCGGAAATAGTGCAAAAACGGCGGCGCGCAGCGCCACCAAATTTTGGGTACCTTATGGGGCAAACCTTGCGCATCTTTTGATAAAAAAATTTGACCGGGTCATGTCAGGTCACGGAGTTATGACGTCACAAAGGGAACAGCCTCCGGCCGGATTTTCACAAACTGAGTGCTAACGCCCGAGGTTTCCTGCCGGTGGTACGGACATCGGTTGATGGATCGTGATGAAACTTCCCATGCATGTTGGGGCAAGTATTGGCTATCATATGGTATAAGAAACTTGACCGGGTCAGGTCAGGTCACGGAGCTATGACGTCACAAGAGGAACAGCGTCCGGTACTATTTTTGAAAAGCGCCCGAACCACTATTTTGCTAATTCTTGTCACCTCAATGGGAATATGCAGCAATATTAGCTTCTATAGGGAGCAAATGGACCTTCCAAATCCAAAAATACAATCAGATTTCAAAAATTTAAATTTTGATTTTTCGAATTTCTGCCGCCGACTGTGACCTTGCCGACTTCCGGCGCTCCCAACGCGCCATTTTTAGAGCTAGGGAAACGAAATACATACCAAACGATAGAGAATTGATCAAGGAACACGATAGTGAAGGTTTCAAGTCGATATCTCCCACCGTTTTGCCGCAATCGCCGCGGAAAGTTGAAAAAAGTCTATATTTCAGAAAATTTGACCTTTGACCGGTCAAAAGTAGGTCAAATGTTGACCTAGGACCAAAAAATATACCACCAATCGCGAGATCTCGGCGAGAGCAATCCGTTGGTCTTTTCCGCTAAGCTCTACGACGCTCCGTTTTCAAACGCCAGGGGGGGGGGGGTCGCACCAACCCCCCCCCTGCATGGGCGAAGGTGGCAGATCGCCGTTTACGGGCGAGGGTTAAACGACTTCAGTCTCAAAACATCATATATACATTGGAAGCTATCTTGCTATGAGTACCTTGCTCTATACACACTATCTTGGCTCCTAAGCCACTAAACAGCTGAACCAGTATCTCATTTAGCGAAGGCTGAAAGGTGCTGGACACCAAGTTTTACCCACCCTTTGAGTCGCTCTTCGAACTCTGCCTGTCTCCGGGCCTCCTCCTCTTCCTCCTTCTTCCTCTTCTCCTCCTCTTTCCTTCTCTTTTCATCCTCCTTCCTCTTATCCTCCTCTTCCTTTTTCCTCCTCTCTTCCTCCTGTTTTCTTCTCTCCTCCGACCGCCTCCTATCATCCTCCCTACGGTTCCTATCCTCATCAACTCTCCTATCTTCCGTCCTCTTATCGCCTCCTCTTCTGTCGTCATTCCTCCTGTCCTCCAGCCTCCTCCTAGCGTCCTCCAATGGTCTCCTGTCCTCATCAGTCCTCCTCCTGTCCTCATCAGTCCTCCTCCTGTCCTCATCGGGCTTCCTCCGCTCATCTAACCTTTTCCTCGCGTCGTCCACCCTCCTGTCGTTAAACCGGCGCGTGTCCTCATTCCTCCTAGTGTTGTCCTCAGTCCTCCTCGTATCCTCATTCCTCCGTGCATCTTCATTCCTTCTTGTATCGTCATTCCTCCGTGTATCTTCACTCCTTCTTGTATTGTCATTTCTACGTGAATCTTCACCTCTTCTCGTATCTTCATTCCTCCTGCTATCCTCATTCCACCTCCTGCCACCGTCCTGCATCCTTTGTTGACCCTGCTCCCCCTCCAATCTCCTCCTCTCCTGATCAAGCATCCGGCGCTCCTGATCCAGCCTCCTGGCCTCCTCCAGGGTCTGCCGCATATCCTCGCCTCCTGCTCCTGTGTCTCCTGCCTCCTGACGTCTTCTGGCTCTCCACTGCTCCATCTGGAGCTCCTCCCATTGCCGTCGGGACAGACCGCCGCGGGCGGCTCGACGGCCGACGGTGGCGCCGGGGGGCGAGACGCTGCGGCGAGCGGGACGAGCGGCGGCGCCGGCACCCTGGGGGAGGCGGCGGGGGGGGGGGGGGGGGGGGTGAGTGGTCTACTCTAGTGACTTACAGTGGTGGTGTGAGCTAGAGGTGGCAAAAGGTGAAAATTTAGGTAATCAGACTCAAACCAGACCCGACTGGATGTTTCTGGAACCAGTTGGACCCGGTCTACGTTGGAATCGGAACCAGTTGAACCCGTTCCCCAAAAGTCAATTAATATAAACTATTTGTAGGTATCATTAGTTGCATCATGATACACAGCATTTTTCCCACTGGGAAATATTCATGAGCAGTACAGTGTGCAAAGAAACGTACATGAGCAAATGTTTTTTTTCCATTCACTTCATATTTTGCAATCATATGTAGTGTCCACTATGTATGGTTTATGGAAGGACCCGGTTGGACCCGTCAGAAAATTCCCAGGAACCGGTCTGGACCCATATGGGTCCAGACTGGTTCTTTGGACCGGGTCCTCGGGTCCACATTTTGCACCTCTAGTGTGAGCAGAAAAGTGTGGTGGTGTGACACATTCGGCGGGCCAGTTTGTCGTAAACAAATCACGTTACTTCACACTGACCAATACCATTGTGTACTGAGCTGAAACCGTAGCCTTCCCCTTACTAACACAGTGTGATCAAGCCCTTTCCCTTCCAATTCCATGTCTTTCCCTTTCCCTTCCTCCCTGCCTCTCTCCATCCCCTTCCCTCTCACCCATCTAAGCCCTCCTCTCTGCTACTGTATTGCCTCTCACAGTTTTTTTCTCCCGTTTCGTCCTTCCTAATTCTCACACATCTATGCCTCCCTCTCTCTTTCCTTCCTTCCTTCCTTCCTTCCTTCCCTCCCTCTCTCTTTCTCACACATCTGTCTCCCTCCTCCTCCCTTTCTCTACCTGTCTCCATTCTCTCCCCATCCCCTCTCACCCGTCTGAAGCCTCCTCTCTGCTGTATGGGCTGTCTAAGCGGCGCCGCCGCGCCAGGCCTCCGCCTCTCCGGACTGAGACTCGGTGTACGAATTCTCCGTCCGCCCTGAGGAGGGGGTGACAGACTGCGCCGGCGGCGGAGTGGAGAGCGAGACCTGTGGGTGGGGGGGGAGAGAGAGAGAGAGAGAGAGAGAGAGAGAGAGAGAGAGAGAGAGAGAGAGAGAGAGAGAGAGAGAGAGAGAGAGAGAGAGAGAGAGAGAGAGAGAGAGAGAGAGAGAGAGAGAGAGAGAGAGAGAGAGAGAGGGAGAGAGAGAGAGAGAGAGAGAGAGAGAGAGAGAGAGAGAGAGAGAGAGAGAGAGAGAGAGAGAGAGAGAGAGAGAGAGAGAGAGAGAGAGAGAGAGGGGGTTAGGTGAGCGAGCGAGAGTTGGTGCAAGTGAATGAAGTCCAGCAGTGTGGCCAAAAGATTCAACAATACCGTGTTTATTACTGAATAGGGAATCATGTAATAGGCAAGAGATGTACAAAAATAATACAACCTGTACTCCTCCCGTATTGATTGCGCGAGTTAGTGTACGGCAGCCCACCGACCCCGCACGCCATTAAAACACACCCTCGCTCCCTCACCTGGACCTGGAGCCCCGCCTCCCGGCAGTCGGCGGCGGTGACGGGGAGCCGTCCCTCAGGGGCAGGCCCAGTCTCATCCTCCTGATAAACTCCTCCTGGGTGAGGGGCAGCGGCCGCGGCGGCGGCGCTGGTGATCTGTGGCGACAGAATGAGGGTTAGAACGGAGGACAGAGGTGGCGACCTGTGGGTATCAGTTGTAAAACGAATCGCTGTGAACCTGACGCAAGTAGAGAGGTCAAATCAAATAAAGAGGTAAAAATTGAGACAGAAAATGTCTCAGCTCATCATCACATCATTGCATGTCGACATCACATCATCATACATAAGTCCCATCATCACTCGTCTATTCCTATCAGACCCAATACGCTCACAACAAATACCGAGACAATTCTACCGATCTCACATAACACCACGAACTCACCTGTCCCGGAGAGCAGTTTTCACAGGCGATGGTGACCTCCTCAGAGGCGATCCATAGCCTCTGCCCGGACTCCGACGAACCGGTGAGCTCCCGTAACCTCGAACCGGGCTCCTCCTTGCCGGCGAATTCCCGTAGCCTCTTGGCGGACTCCTGCGTGCCGGTGATCCATAGCCTCTAGCCGGGCTTCTCCGCGCGGGCGAGCCTCCGTAGCCTCTGAGCGGGCTGCGGCGAGCCGGGGAGCTGAGGGCCGGTCGTTTCGGTGACCCTGCGCTGCGGCTAAGAGGCGGACTGGCGGGTCTCTTGGCGGGAGGTGGAGAAATGGCGCGACGGCGAGACGGCATGGGAGAGGGATGACGACCGGAAATAGGTGACTTCCGGTCTCTCTGGGAACCGGAAATGGGTGACTTCCGGTCCCTCTGGGAGCCGGAAATAGGTGACTTCCGGTCCCTCTGAGAACCAGAGGCCTTTCGTTCCCTCTGAGAACCAGACACAGGTGATTTCCGGTCTCTTTGGGAGCCGGAAGCCTTTCGTTCTCTCTGTGAACCGGAACCCGATGACTTCCGGTCTCTCTGTAAACCGGAAGTAGGCGACTTCCGCCCAGCCTCTGTTGCGCCGGTCCTCCCATTGCTCCTATCCTCGTTCCCTCTCAGTTGTGTAGAACTCCCACCCACCCCATCCCCTTTAGCCCCACCAGGCGCCTCCGATCGCGACTTCCTCCGCTCTTTTCTCTTCTTCCTCTTCCCCTCTGCCTTATCCGCGGGATTCTCCACGAAGTCCTCAAACTCTGCCAGCATCTTATCAAAATCGTCCTCGCCCAGACCCATATCAATGACGTCAGCGTCCGATTCGTCTCCTGATTGGTCAGCCGAGTCGTCACACGGGGATTCCCCGGACGCGGAGGGTCGCGCTGCTGATTCGTCACGTGTAGGAGTGGAGGCGGATGAAGCGACATCAGCGGGGGATGTCTCGTCTCGGGTAGGGGTAGCGGAAAGATCTTCGGCATCTTTGTCAGCATAGTCATCAACATTGCCGGCGGTGTCAACAGCAGCTTCGGCGCCAGCGTCGGCATGAGTGGAGGAGCCGGATGATTTTCTTCTCACGGTTGGTTCATTCAGATCGGTTTCAGCCGTGGTGACGTCATCAGCAGTTGTAGTGACGTCATCATTCGTCCCCTGCCGAAAGGGATGGGCGAAGGAGTTAACATGCGTTCCGAGGAAAAAAGAAAGATGGTAGGCATGCACATAGACGTGCTAGCAATTTAAGAGGCAAACACGCAAATAAGTGTAATAAGTGTTAGTTCGATTCGATACCTACTAACCGAACAACTGAACAACTGTACATACCTTCTAAGATACTAATTTTCCTGTTAGTTAGACCTATACCTACCTATACACAGTTAAACCACTGTTCAGACACTCGGTCGCACACGACATTAAAAAACAACACAAACAAACAAACAAACAAACACACAAACACACCTGATCGCCGGCTGAGTCGACCTCTTGTGACGTCACCCTGACGTCATCATTGGTCATCTCTTCCTCCTCCTCTTCCTCTTCGGAGTTGGAGTTGTCGATACGGGCGAACTTAGCGCTCTCTGGGAACAGCGGGCAGCGAGGCACAGTTAGAGACTAGAGTGGCAGGTTTTACACATCAAACGACTGCAGAAACGGGGCACAGCTGTTACAGTGGCAGTTTTACACAACGAATGATAGGGAAAAATCCGACTTCGAAAGACGAGGAAGAGAGCCGAGGGACAAACTGTTCGAGTGGAAGGTTTTACACTTCGAACGACGGGGAAGGGATCTGAAGGGCACCGTTAGAATGGCAAATTCTACACATCAAACGACTGCAACGACGAGAGACATAGTTAGAGTGGCAGGCTTTACACAACGAACGACAGGGAAGGGAGCTGTTGGTGACAGAGTGGCAAGGTTTCTTTGACATTAAACTGGGGAAGAGTCTAGAAACATCTTGAGTGGCAGGATTTCACAAGAAAACTCGACCACTTAAGACACATTTGTACACAATAAATTAAAAAAATGCATTCAAAATCCACATGACGTTTAAGCAATGAAACTTTTGCTTTTTCTTACGTTCTTTTAGACAAGTTCGTTATTCTAATTTAGAACATACGGCAACACATAGCGCACAAAAAAAAAACGGGAACAAGAGGAGCAAGACCCCACGACGGTAGTAGCCCCCCCCCCCCCCGACGCCGTGATGGTGACACAACTCATAACTGCCACGGCCCGACCTGGGCCTCGTTTCATAAAGCGAGTCCGCAACTTTCACTGTTTTTTGGGCTTGTATTGCAAGCGCCTGTGAAGCGATAAATTTACTTCCTCTTCTCCCTCCTGTTCTTGCTTGCAAGATAAATAAATTCAACGATTCAAACTATCGTCATCGCTTCACATGCACTTGCAATACAAGACCAAAAACCGGCGTAAGTTACGGACTCGCTTTATGAAACGAGGCCCAGGTTGCTGTAGGCCAGCCGCGACCAAAGACTGGATAATTCCCCTGTTCTTACCTTTCTTGTTTGCACTCTTCTCAGGTACTTGATTTGGTCTGAAACGTGTGCAAAACAAGGTTAAAATCGCGAATGAGAGCCAAACAAATACAATAACGAGGACATTTCTCCTGTGTTATTCCACGAACTGCCTTGTGATTTTATTCTGACGTTGTGAGCCCGTGAAAAATGATCCGCAAACCGTATTGAGCACTTTCTAAATGAACCAGAATCTGAATGTGACAAAATCAAGACTGAGACGTTTATGAGCTTTCGCGATATTCAGGAAAACTTTGTACGGAGTCCACTTCCTGTTCACCTAAAAAAACACGAATGAAATATTTAGGCCCTCCATTGAACAATCAACAAAGCAACACTCCAACTATAACAACAGCCGTAATTACGCATTACACTAAAGGATGCGAGGTACACACTACTCTACACATCTAAAGCTACTTTATAAGTCCCTCTAAACATGAACTGACCTATGGCGAGCCTGGTAACGGATGAAATATCTGGGATTCAGGAGACGAAAGGCTGAGGTTCGCCAGGGAAAGAAGCTGCAATGTAAGACATCGGTCAGGATATTGTAAGGGAAAAGCTGCAGTGTAAGACATTGGTCAGGATATTGTAAGGGAAAAGCTGCAATGTAAGACATCGGTCAGGATATTGTAAGGGAAAAGCTGCAATGTAAGACATCGGTCAGGACATGAGAAGGCTAGCTATGAAAGAAAAGGGTAGTAACATCAGAGTCGATATTCCATCAATATATAATAAAGCTCATCAAGGAAAAGTCGATATTCCATCAATATATAATAAAGCTCATCAAGGAAAAGGCTGATATGTAAGACTACATTTCAGGCGTTGGAAATAACAATGACACAAGTGACAATAGAAAATGGAAGCTTGGCGCTGCTCGGTCGCAGCAGGCTGCGAGCATGCTGCTATTATTTCTTGGCTGCTCATTGGTCAAATTCACGTGGTCTATGCATTTGACCATTGAGAGGCAAAGAAACGCCAGTAATAACTTCCTCATATGGGAGAATTATCGACAGCATGCTGATAAAAACAGCGACCGAACAGAGCTCTGGGGTGGACAATAGAAGCGATGGAAGCAATGAAAGCTATGTGCTCACCCGTCTGATCGCCGCCGTCGCCGCCCCCTGTGTGCGGGTCGGTCCCCGGGGTCCTCTGTGCCATCCTCTCCACCCAATGGTACGATGGAGATCAGCGTGGATGTCGAGCCGGCCGGACGACGTACCGGAGGCGCCGGCAGCTGTGGACGAGAGAGAGGGAGCTTAGCGAGCATAGCGTACAGTCTGTCTTAAAAGTACCGCGCGAAGTAACGGTGGATCCATCAACCCTGACCGAGGAAGAACTGCTAAATTTGAGTCACCGAAGCAATGGACATCCTCGTCCATTCCCCAGGTCAATTGGTTAGGTGACTTGTTTATAAATGTTTGTTTATAAATGTTTGTTATAAAATGTTTATAAATGTTTCCTGTACACACTTGTACAGGACTTCTCCACTCCTACTCTAGTACCGGTACTGCGTGAATACAGCTGTTTCAGGCTGCACTGATATAGTTTGATTTTTTTTTTTAAAGCCAGTCTGATCGCTTACAGTGCACAAATAAGTAAGGAACGAGTCGAGCTATGTATTACAATGAATAGAGAGCCGAAAGAAAGATCAAGATTAAGATGAAATTTTTAGCTCGCCAGTGTTGAAGGTATGGAGGTTTCGCGAGGGCTTTTCATTACAGCACTTTGAACGATTACACAGGCTTAGAAATCGGACTATAACACCACTCTCCTCTAATTTACCAAACAACTCTCCTGATCTCCCCTCATCTATGCTCTCCCTCCCTCCCTCCTCCCAGTCCCCTCTAAGCTCTCTCCCTTTCCCTTCCTGCTCTCACCGACCGCCCCTCTGCTCTCTTACTCCCCGAGCTCTCTCTCTCTCTCTCTCTCTCTCTCTCTCTCTCTCTCTCTCTCACTCACCCTCTCTATCCTGGGGTGCTGCGCTCCTCTGCCTGCTCTCGCTCCGTGCCGCCCCCTCCTCCACCTATCCCCCTGCCTCTGTCCCAGTCGAGACCCAGGCGGGAGGGAGGGACGGATCGGCGCCAGACCCGGGGGAAGGTACGGGGGAAACCCGCCCGGCTGGGGAAGAGCCTGTGGTAGACCTTGGGGAAGAGCCTGTGGTAGGCCGTGTGGGTGAGGATGTGGGATGTGTTGCGGAGGGTGATGTGGAGGGTGATGCGCGGGCCACTGGTGCGGCTGCACCATCACAGGCACTGCCGGAGGCAGCGGCAGGGGAGGTGGACGAGAGAGATCCACCCCCATAGGTAGACCAACAGGCGCCGCAGGAGCCGCCGGAGGCTGGACGACAGCCGCGGCCGCAGGAGCCGCGCGGGACGTAGACTTCTTGGAGCGTAGAGCCGCCAGGCGCAGCGCCTCCAGGTCATCTTCGGAGTCCGAGTCAGACGCCATCTCTTGGCGGAAAATGGAAACTGAGCTTACTTAGAGCACCAGCAGAGTGTGGCACTGTGTATTGTAGAGTTCAATGAACCTGAAATAATAGGTCACATGTAAGTGGGCATTTTATTAGTGTTTACTGCATCCAAGTATAAAGCATGGGAGAGGAGCAATGGTTTCGCTTTCAATTATCATCCATTGGATAGCAGCTATGTGCTACATTTATACTAAATACTCACCTTTCCTCACCACACACACAGAAAAAATGTTGGGGCAATTGCGATAATAGCCTTAAATCCCATCTGCAAAATAGGTACACCTGAAAACCAGGTGGGCCCATAGGAGATCTCGCCCCTGTGGAAATTTGGTTGCTTTAGGTCAATATTTAGGGGGGTTTGGGGGGTATAAATGTAAAAATATCGTTAAAACAGGTCAAACGTTAACGCGGTTTACATAGGGTTTGTTGCAAGCTTATATCTCCGTCCGTGATGTTGCAAAAGATGCCAATGGTGCTTAACAATTTACAAAATGATCCCCTCTAAATATCTGAAGACCACTACAACGAACTTATCGCCAAATTAACGAGCTAGAGCCTCGTCAAATATGCTATGTAAACCGGGTTGTTGTTCGCTTATAACTTTTGATCTAATAGAGCAAAAATAAAAGAACCAGTAAACTCAGCACGTCCGTGCCGCGTTCGCATCGAACGGTTAACTTTGTTACAAGTTTAAGTAAGCTTACAATTTTCCTAATTTTCAAGTGAACTTAAATTAATTAATCAAGTTGAAGTTAATCTAATTGCATCAAATCGTATATCATTCGATTGGGCTGATCACAAGGAATACAATGACACCATTTTTGAAGCTCTAGCCTCATTGTGTGCGAAGTTATTAGCAAAAACGTAGTTTGACCTAATTTTGACCTCAGATGACCTGGCCTAAGTGCTTTTTTCAGCAAGCAAACACCGAATTCATCTCTAATGAAGCTAAAACAACACAAAAATGTTGGAATTGAGCATATTTTTACGATTGGAGCAATTCAGACAATTTTTTTAATTTGTCATGACCTTTAGATGACCTCAGGTCACCCGAACTATGAAAACCTGGATGGAGGTTAAACAACTCGGTGAGATTAGCATATCCTGACAGTTTGAATCGAATCGATGGACAACTCTAGATTTCATCGACAAAATAGCGTATTTTGAGTGCCATTTTGACCACGTACCGGTTTTTGTGACCTTGTGACCTGACCTGAGGTCACTGGAACACAAAACTCCTAGGTTACGTGTCAAATGGCTGCCCCAAGTTGTGTCTGAAAGTTGGTGGCCCTAAGTCTTACGGTTGTTACGCTATTAACGATAAGCCCAGCGATTCCGTTGCCGCTATTATAGTCCAATTTTACTCTGACATTGTACCAGCCAGGGTTTCGGAGTCGTGGTAGTGCTCTTCCGACTCCGACTCCGACTCCGACTCCGGGCTCCTGATCGACTCCGACTCCGACTCCGACTCCGACTCCGGGTCTGATACAAAGGGCAATGGTGCCTGCCAAAATTCCGCGTGATATGACGCGCCATGTTAGGTCTATGTACGCGCACCGGGAGATCGTTCCGGTTTCGTTCATGCGGGTCACCATTTCTCCCACGTGGACGCAGCTGAATCCTTAGAGACTAGCGGCCGGCGGCCAGCTTGAAAACCCGCCGAGAAGCACGAAGGTGGCCGTGTCATGACCACGGGCATCGCCATCATGTCGGTCTGTGTTTGTGTTAGGCACTTTTTGGAGCGATAAAAGAAGAAAGTAAATATACAGTTGTCATTAAGTCTTTGACCCTTGATAGTAGAAGTTATAACGCGAATATAAAATGCTTGCCTACTAAATTATGACAAAACTTGAAATTTGTAAGATGCAATGTTAGTTTTTGAAAACAAAAACAAGATGTGTGAAAAAAATAACTTGTTTGTGATCGCCGGAAGCAAATTTTGCCATGGGGCCACTGGTTAAAAACAACTGAAAAGTGATAGCACGGATTTAAACTTCAGTTAACTTTCCGGAGTCGGAGTCGAGGCAGCTGGACCGACTCCGACTCCGACTCCGACTCCTGGCTGCTTGCCACGACTCCGGGCGACTCCGACTCCGACTCCGACTCCGAAACCCTGGTACCAGCTTTGGTGACCTGGTGACCTGACCTGAAATGACAGAGACCTGATATTTTCAGGGAATGTGACAAAAGGTTGCCCAAGAGGGTATGACAAATTTGGCGGCGCACGCTATTTGCAAAAACCTTAGGAAGGTTGCATCAACCGCCTGGCCCGGCGAGGATTAAAGCCTGGGCAGAGTCAGGGCAGAGTCACGAAGATCCTCAAGAAGTGGGAGGGCGCCAGCGACGAACACCGACCCGGACAGGCGATGACTGAAGGAGACCGCCTCCTGGTCACAGACAGCGAGAAAGCGGAAGCGTTCAACGCCACCTACGCCCACGTCTCGCGCCAAGTGAGGTCGGCCAAGGTGGACAGAGCGGCCAAGAGGAGACTGCGCGAACTCCAGTCCCCGCAATGCAAGGAGTGCGGTAACCACCGCACGGGCTGCTGCGCGCCATTCTCCGAATCGGAACTCTCCCACCAACTTCAACGCCTTCATCGAAGAAAAGCTCCGGGTCCAGACGGCGTCTGCAACGAGCACCTCACTCACCTGGGTCCGGTCGCTCGCCGAGCGCTGCTCAGAGCCATCAACGCGTCCTGGCTGGAGAGCTCGGTGCCGAGGGAGTGGAGGCAGGCCCGGATTATCCCCATCCCGAAGGCGGGGAAGGACAAGCAACGAATCGCCAGCTACCGCCCCATCGCGCTGACGAGCCATCTCAGCAAGCTCGTCGAGAGGCTGATTCTAGCCAGTCTTCGGTACCTCGTCGACCGTGACAGCCTGGTCCCCCCAGAACAGGTGGGATTTCGAGAGAGGCGGTCGGTGGAAGACAGCATCGGCCGCCTCGTACAACAGGTCCAAGACGGATGGAACGCACCGAAGTCTCGCGGCAAGAGCCCCCCTGACGGTACCTGCGCTCAGAAGTATGTCCTCCTGGCCTTCGACTTTGCCCGAGCCTACGACACGGTCGACCACCGACTCCTCAGGGTCCGCCTGATGGAACTGGGGATCCCGCGCTGCTTCCACGCCTGGACCTGGCAGTATCTAAGAGACCGGCGAGCGCGAGTGGAGTTCCAGAGCGCAACTAGCGGCGAGCGGGTGTACAGGGCGGGCCTGCCTCAGGGCAGCGTCCTGTCCCCGGCCCTGTTCTTGTTATGGGCCGCCCCACTCGCCGCGGAACTCCAGAAGACCCCTGGCACCACGGCGTTCCTCTATGCCGACGACACTGCGGCCCTGTGCTCGGGCAACAACATCGAGGTCGCCAAACTACGCGCACAACAGGCAGCGGACGCGCTCGTCAAGTGGGCCCGCGCTTCCAAGATGGTGGTTGCCGGCCAGAAGACTCAGGCGCTGGTCCTGTCGCAGTGGGCCCGGGACGCCGTCAACTGCTCCGTCCAAGTGGCAGGGGAGACGGTCGTCGCGGGCGACCAGCTGAAGCTGCTTGGAATCACACTGGACCGACTGCTCCACTTCGGAGCCCACTGTCGCAGCCTCCGCCAGCGCGTGCGACCTCGAACCAACCAACTCAGACTGCTGACCGGGCGTGAGTGGGGGCTGGAAGAGCGCCAGCTGCGCATCGTCGCCTCCGGCTACATCCGCGGCGCACTGGAACACGCCGCCGCCGCCTGGCTCCCAGCTGCGTCACCGTCCCATATCATGCTGCTGGAGAGGGAGATGCGCGAGGCCGCCAGAGTGGTAACCGGCTGCCCCCGGTCCACTCCAGCACACGCCGTAATGGCGGAGGCGGGCCTCGCCCCGGTGGCCGAGCGACGCACGGCCCTGGCGGCGCGCCTACTGGCCAAGGCGCGCGCCCTCCCGGCTGGAGACCCGCTGCGGAAGGTGGCGGAGAGCCAGGTCCCTACCCGCCTCAGCACCGTGACAGGGTGGAGAGGAGTGGGCGAGGAGACATGGAGAGCGGCGGGCATCTGCCCTCCGATCGAGCCCATCCTCCCCCTGCCGGATCCACCATGGGAACCGTCACCAACGGTTTCCTTCGGCCTCGACATAGGAGCCGCCATCCCAACCGCGGCCAGCGACACCTGGAAGAGAAATGCGGCATCCCAGCACCTGGCGGCGCTCCCGCAGTGCGCCACCTGGGTGTGGACCGACGGCTCGGCCACCGACGGCGTCCTGAACGGTGGCGCCGGAGCCCTGATCGTGTGGCCGGACGGAGAGGAACGATCGGTCCGCGCCCCGGCGGGCCGCCTGTGTTCAAGCTTCCGGGCTGAAATGGTCGCCCTCCTGACCGCCCTCTCGTTTCTTCTGGAGAATCCGCTTCACGCAGACGACCCCGTAGTAATCTGCACAGACTCACAGTCCGCCCTTGCCGCACTCCGAGAGGGCCCGGCCGCCCAGCACTCCCCGCTGGGAGGGGCCATCTGGAGAGCCCTCCGGGGCCTGACGGCGGGAGGCCGGCAGGTCCACCTGCAATGGGTTCCCTCGCACTGCGGACTGGAGGGGAATGAGAGAGCGGACTCGATCGCCAAGGAGGCCAGCAATCTCGCCCAGGACCAAGCCCCCATCGACGTCCAGACGGCCCACCGGGCCGCCGCCAGAGTGGCGAGGGCCCGGACCATCCAAGCCTGGCCGGCCGGCTGGTTCCGCCGACTGACCGGGGACCGCCTCCCGCCGGCCGTGGCCGGCGGAGACCGGTCGGCGGCGGTGGACGTACACCAGCTCCGCGCCGGCCACTGGACCAGCTCTACACAGTGGCGCCACAGAGTCGGGCTGGCGCCCTCCCAGCTGGCGGGGTGCGAGCAGTGTGACGATCAACACTGCAGGGCTGCGCTCTGCCCCGTCTGCCGGGAGGAGGCGGACACCCCTCAGCATGTCCTCCTGCGCTGCCCGGCCCTGATGGCCACCCGACACCGACTGCTGGGATCCATCAACCCCGACCTTGAAGAGGTGCGGAGCGGCGCCATCGTGGCGGCCCTGGGGGCCGCCCACAGGTCCCTACAGAGCCGGACGGCTACGTCTCAGCTGTGAGACAGAGGGACCAACAACAACAACAAGGATTAAAGCCTCGTACTGGGCGTCTCTTGTCATAAACTCGGTCAGAACTGTGTACAATCCTTCATAGAAATGCCACACAAATATAAGATTCATGCAGGGGTCAGTCAAGCATAGGTCAGGGCAATGTTGGAATTGTGAATGTTGGTCCTGGTCCTGGAGAATAAAATCTGTCCAGAGAACCGGCCAGTTTTTAGAGCACTCAACAGGAAATTCATATATTTGGCATACTAAATGTGACAGTGGATAAAATGTGTACTCTAAATGCTATAACTGCATGTTTTAGATGTAATATTAGCAGTTTTCATCACAGAAGCTGGAAATTTAAGAGATTTCAGGTGCCAGAGCATAAATTTGTAAAGAATAAAATCGTTTGGACCCAGCTGGGACCAGCAATGGGCCTTGTTTCCAAAATTGGGTCACTGTTGAGGTTAGGTCAATCAGGTCTTCAAATAATTTCAAAATCGCCAAATATATCACTGAAAATCAAAACTGGTATATACAGCAGATAAAGCATGTTTGATAGGAAGTTTTAGGTGTAGAACACAATGGTTACATTCATTTTCTCATATGAGTGTGTGTTACTGTTGTGTCAAAAAAGATCAATAAAAAATGCATGCCCATGCCTCATGGTCATGAAGTTGTCATAACAAATTACCACGATTCAGTTTAAGATGTTAGAAAATGTAGAACAATAATAGGAAAACGATGCAAGCCATTTGATTGTTCATTGTATTGGCAGTCTAATGCCATGTACAGTATGTCTCTACGTTTGTTCTGTAATTTTGTTTTTTAACATACACCATTTTTGGCCAAAATTTGAGAACTCAGCGACGTCACTAAAACCTTGATACCTATCTAACAATTCTGACCAATTTTTTATAATTTGTTAAAATGAACTACCTTCAATTAAGGGATGGGGGCACTGACGACTTTTGGTCCCATTCTTTCCATGCAACACCCATAGGCCATAGGGCTAATGTTAAAATACCAAATTCAAAGGGGGGCATGGTGCCCAGCCCCGGTGCCCTCCCCATTCCGCCGCCTATGTAACCTCCTTGTCTGTTTGCACCCTCAAGATCTAATAAACAAACAAAATTACAATTAGAAAGAACTCCAAGCTTGTGAGTTGTGAGTGTGACTAAAAAACTTTCTCCTTCAGCTTGCTTTCCACCCTGTCTCCCTGTTATTTGTCATGAAACCTTCAAAATTTTGGATCATGAGAGTCCCTGGGGTATTTGGCACTGTGTATGGAATTTTTCAAGTCTGGCAATAAACTCACACCACAAAACACACCATGTAGTGCATCCGCACTGACAGCACCAACAAGAGCTCTGTTCACACCCCGTTTATATATCAGCAGGCTGCAACCATGCTGCTGCTTCTTGGCTCCTCATTGGTCGAATTCAATTGGTCTATTCGTTAGACCAATGAGAGCCGAGAGGCCAAGCCGTGCCAGCAATAACTTCCTAATATGGGGAAAACCGAGAGCACACTGCTATAAAAACAGCGAGCGAACAGGGCCCAGATGAAAACACCATCGAGATTGCCATGCTTCACTTTGAAATCTGGGGCAACTGCATGGCTGACTCAAAGTTCAATAAGTTCATTTTGATTTAAAAAAGCATGATGAATGATCTTCTTTGTCTCATTCACCCATATTACCCCATTCGACCATGGCCATTTACTATTTTCCATGCAAAAAGTTCAAATAAAAATGACATGCCAACTATGACGCAGCTGTGACATTTGTAGGACAGAGGTAAATGTGCTGTAACGCGATACCGAATTAAGTAAATAGCTTGATAACCGCCTTAAACTACCATAAGCCTATCATAATCTTGAAAATACCTTAACAAACATGAAAACAACCTACGACCTCACCGTGGGACAACACAGAGCCGTTTGAAAACAAGTCGTTTCCTGTCAACTGAAACCGGTTTCCTTTAGTTGTTTTTAGTGATGCTACCAAACAAATATGGTATCAATATTCCTCTCTCATGATCGGCCCACCATAAAGTAATCTTGGTCCGCCCGAGCCGAAGTGATTCAGATTCTCAGTGTTGAATCGTGAAATACTTTCAATCGGGATAGAATTCCGACAACTTTGACTTCTCCATTTACAGTCATTGTCACATAACTTTTTGGCGATGGCTTCACGTCTCAGAACACTTTCATTTTTCTTAACAAAACGAATGGCATACTTACACCTGGCCCTGCCTCTGCTGTAGGCATCAAACACTGGGCCATGCTTAGGTTTCCCTGCTTCTTGCCAAAGTCGATACAGGTCTTTCGATTCTTTGTACAGGTCAGAAACATAGTAATTCCATCCAGGGACACATTTGAAAGACTTTCTGGCCCTAGCATCGTTTACAAAATTTTCTGCCTGCAAAAGGGCGCGACATATTTGTTCGTACAGCGCTATGCACTCTGCCCTGTGTTCCTCTGAAGTGCAGTTCGGGTCAGAACATGTTATGCCTGGTGCATCAGTTGCAACACTAGTTAACAAATCCTTACATTTATCAGAGTATATCTTAAGAGATTCAGGAGATAACTGGTCCCACTTAGTGCTACCTTGCACATCGTTTTGAACCGCAGTCATCTCTGGTAGCTGTGTGATATCCATTTTGAGCAATAGCGGCAAATGATCACTTAATGAGGGCTGATCGCCAATTTCCATATCAGAAATAGCAGCATGTGCATCGCTACTGGCAACAACATGATCCAACCATGATTGAGTACCCCAAGCGTCGCTTACATACGTAAAACTGTCGCCAGGTAACATCGCCTGTGATGATAAATGAAGGCTGTTAGAATCACAAAATTGCACTAAGGCAGGGCCAAATAAGCTATTGGGGCAATCCTTCATATCAGCATTCCAGTCACCCAAAATTAGAAAGCATGTGGTGTTAAGGTCGCTGATGATACTTTCTAAAACTCCTAACTGTTCAGCATACTTATCGGTATTCTCACGACACTGAAATGGCATATATACATTAAGCACGATGAGACGTTTTGTGGGCAGAGAAATCTCAAGGGCACAGCACCAGTCTAATTCTAAGTCAATAGGTTTCGCAAATGCTGCCATAGACTTCCGAAACAGGATAGCTACACCACCAGACGGATGACCAGTGCATATACCATCTCTAAAATCTACTGTTGCACAACCAAAACCATAAAATTCTTCATGAAGACTATTCAGGTGACCTAGCTCCTGCTTTGAATACCACGTTTCTTGAACACATGCTATGTCCGCGCACTCTAATACATCAACAACATCAGGGCGTAACGATAGGCTTTTACTAGTTTTGGGGAGACCTCGAACATTGAAACTAGCCAATCTCATGCGGATGAGGAGCTTGGGCTGATGGTGGCCCGGTTTTGAGCGTTTGTGATCGGCCCACGCCACCTTCTCACATAGGTGTTCTCGGGCCATAAGTCTGGCTGTATTAGCGTGTTTGGCTCTTCGCATCTGCAGCTGACACGAAATGACCTGTAAGTGTCATATCGAGTTTGAACGCTCTCAACTCTAACATCACTATCTGCGCCCAGCTTTCCTATCAGGAAAGTTTTGACCATCTCAGGGGACACAGACGTGTGGAATCTAGACACAAAAATGTGCGCTCTCCTATGGGACCTACTGTCCACTGTTAACAGTCCAGTGTTTTTCGCCGCGCCAGTTACGCTCCCAGAGGATTCGTTGGTTGCCCTCCCCACAGCTGTGGAAGGACTAGCGCTGGGTGACGCTGCAGTCTCGTTTTTAGTCACAGGAACCGGTTTTAGCTTACCGTTTACACGTCTCATCGTCAACCAGTCCTCCTCCTCCTCCCGCTTAGCTGTAGATGACACGACATCTGCATATGAAGTAGCTCCCCTTCTCAGTTCAGCTTTATCACTAGGAGAACTGTCGTTGGAGCTGTTCGAAGCGTTGCGCGAGTCATGGGCAGCGACCGTTGCTAGCTGACTCCCGGAAACAGCAGCAGCAGCTCTTGCAGTAGCTGTATGCGCTGAAGTGTTGTCAGTCGCAGCAGTCGAGGTCGAAGAAGTCGAGGTCGAAGTCGTAGCTTCTGAAGTAGAGGCTACTGTGACGACAGGAGCAGACATTGCACCAGCAACGTCATGGTCAGTCACAGCAGTCTTACTCTGGTTGCTCACGATCTGATCAGTCTGGAGCTTGACCTGGCCGACCACTTCCGCGAGCGACTGCACGGCACACTGTTGGGCGGTCATACTGTCCTTCAGGAAATCAAGCTCTGACTGCGTTTTCTTGATCTGGCTTAGCAGACAGGAGACATCAAGACTGTCAAAAGAAACCGGAGGCAGCTTTTGTAGATCACGGGCTACAAACAAGGGGACGTCTGTTCCCTTCTCTTGCATCAGTTTGATTATGTCTTCTAAGTTTTGTTGAGTTTTTTTCCTCCCAAGTCTTTTCTTAAATCTGGAAGTATCAGCTCCAGCACACAGATCATATAGGAGCCTTTTTGATGCTTCTACATCCGCTTCATTAAATGTGGACTCACATAGCTGAACAATGGTATCCGGTGGTAAAGTATCAAGCTTGTTCTGAACGAAGCAAAGAAGTTCGTCAATCGTGATGTTCTGAGGACCAGCTGAGTTGCTCATTTCTTCAGTATTTTATCTGTCGAGGTTTGCTTCATACGGGCTCTGTCGTGCAAAACACGAGAATTGCAACGAAAAATCAAGAGCCAATCACGACTTTCGCAAGGCTAGGAAAATCAACGCCAAGCGTATTAAGTCAAAATTTTTAACGAGTTAAACCGCTGATTAAGCAGCTTAAAATCCACTAAATCGGTATGATTCTAGTACAATCGCGTACTACAATTAATGTTCTTTCAGAGCATACCAATTTGATATTACACCGATTGCCATATCCGCATTAAATAACCAAAAAACAGGAGCGCTGCAAAACACGTCCGACCAATCCGACCAGGGATCTAGCATCTTTTACAGTCATGACTGTAAATCTTTTTGGAAAGAAATAAGATCGCTGAGTAACAGTAGTACTCCCCTACCATCAGTGATTGACGGTGTGTGTGGTGAGGGTGAGATTGCTGACTTTTGGGGGAAACATTTCTCCAGCCTTCTCAATTCGATGCCGTCATCAGATGGTACGCTCTGGGAAGAGGACAGGGAATCGTCTGTAGGTGATATCAGAGTGTCCGAAGGCGAGATTCAGGATGCTGTCCAAAAAATGAAGTGTGGGAAAGCTAGTGGGATTGATGGTTTACAGGCCGAAAACTTGAAATATGCGGGGAAAAGTTTATCGTCAAAGTTATCCGCTTGCTTCACAGCACTACTTATGCATGGCATTCTCCCAGAATCAATGATGGCGGTGGTCCTGGTGCCGATTATCAAGGATAAAGCTGGTAAGGTCACTGCAAAAGATAACTACCGACCTGTTGCGCTAGCTAGCGTAATGAGTAAAGCGCTAGAACTAATCCTTTTGGAACGGATGGAGGACCACCTGTTGACAGCCTCCAATCAGTTTGGCTTCAAAAAGGGAATGGGAACTGACCAGTGCATATACCTCCTGAAACAGTCTATTGATCTGTACAAGTCCATGAATGGCAGTGTATTTATGTGTTTCTTGGATTCAAGCAAGGCATTCGATCGTGTACAGCATAAAAGGCTTTTCGACATTCTTCGAGACAGAGCAGTCCCAGTATACATTGTTCGTGTACTCGTGTACTGGTACGCCCGTCAGGAAATGTGTGTCCGGTGGGGTGGTGCCATTTCCTTTAAATTTAGGGTATCGAACGGTGTTAGGCAGGGTGGCATATTGTCCCCATATCTGTTTAATGTGTATATGGACGGTCTGAGTTCTTTGTTAAATAGACAGAATGTAGGTTGCTGGGTAGGGGATGCGAAAATCAATCATCTGATGTACGCAGATCATGTGGTATTGTTATCACCGTCGGTTGCAGGGTTGAGCAAACTGATTTCATTGTGTGGAGAATTCGGAAAAACTTGCAATATTTTGTACAATGCAAAGAAAAGTGTTGTACTGGCTTGTCGCTCTAAACACATGAAAGATTTGATATTGCCAAGGCTGTTCATTGAAGGTGTTCCTCTAAAGGAGGTTGATCATGTAAAGTACTTAGGGCATATCATCAGTAATCATGCTTACTCAGATGACCTTGACATCGATCGGCAGTGTAAGCAAATGTACAAACAGGGGAATGTGCTGATTCGTCGTTTTCACATGTGCTCGGTAGCAGCAAAGGCGCGTCTCTTTACAGCGTTTTGTTCATCTATGTACACTGCACACTTGTGGTCAAATTATCGCCAGTGTATGTTGCGCCGGCTGATGGTGGCTTACCATACGGTATTGAAAACTATGCTAGGCATTTCTAGGTACGAGAGTTCTTCTCACACATGTGTCGTGCACCGTGTTCCTCATTGTGCCGTTCTTATCAGACAGCGCATCTATAACTTCATGTGCAGGCTGAGTACATGTGATAGTGAGCTGGTAAAAAAGACTGAAAATTGTAGTGTAAAATACCGTTCTCGCCTGAGGCGCCACTGGCAACAGCAACTGTACGTTCATTTTAGCACATAGCTCTGCGCGAGTGCTGAAACAGGCCCGAATGATTGTTTGTGTGACATTTGGTTGTCTTGCCACTGCACTGACTGAAATCATCAGTATTTAAGAGTATGGACCCAGAGTCTGAAATAAAGCTTATCTATCTATCTATCTATCTATCTTCTCCCATTCCAAATTCAGGCCGGACAGACGCCTACAGGTTTGCAGTGCAGATTGAGAAAAATGTTGAACATTAGAAAGGCGTAAATTTAGAAGTAGAACCCTCGCCCGTAGGTATTGGTGTTTTTCCAGCCGCGAAGGTAGGTATAAGGGGTGATAGGTGGGGAGGGGGGGGGGAGGGGGGAGGGTGTTGGACCCCCTTGCCCTTTGGCCCCTGATCGAGCAAGAGCTTCGCAGAACAAACGAGCGTGTTGCCCGTGACGAGAGGAAGCCGATGATACCTACCCAATTTTAAGGTCCCACTCCGGTCATTGGTTGACCTTCCAGGTCAGGTCAATGACCCAAAAGTCGAGAAAATCGGGACCTGCTAGAACGTCGTTAAAGGGATTATTACGGTTTGAAAATTGCCCACCACTTGAAAATTAGGCAATTTTGGGACGAATGACTTTGGATTGAGGCTTCAGCCACCTTCTTCTACACGTTTCACTGAGTAAGTCCGACATTTTGGAAAAAACCTGATAATACCTTTAAGTGTGGCTGCTATGTTTTTTTCTTGGGGGGTGCTGATCACGAATATCATGGTAGTTTTCATTACAGATGATGTCTTCATGCATTTAGGCCAGGTCGGGTCAGGTCAGGTCAGGTCAGGTCAACTAGTAGGGGTCCTTCCGGGCATTTGTAGTAGGTGTCAACCGCCTCTGACAGCTTCATAACATCAAGGTACGGGGACCCGCAGTTGCTTCTGTACACGAACCCCAACTCTAGCCGTCTGTCCTGTCCCGTAACAACCGATAACATTGATATCGACTGCCGGTCCCTGTACAAGAGCAGCTGAGGTTTCATGTGCGTGCCCTCTGACAGCTTATCGTTGTTCCCTGTGAGGTTGCTGGGACAATTTACTCAGGGTCGCTGTACAGTAGCAACTGCGGGTCCCCGTACGAAGGCACCAAAACTACTTCGTAAATGTTCAAATGATTGCTAAATTTGAATTCAGCTAAAAACTAGCCTAGAAACATGTGAAACTCGAAAAAGTGAAACGAAGTCATCAAAGGTCCGATGACCTGACTTCAGGTGACCTTGATACCCACCCTAATGCATGGGAACACCATCATATCACATGTTTGAAGTTTGAACGCTTTAAACCACGAAAAGACTGCAAACGCGCGGCTAATGCGAGCCGAACGCCGAATCGCGATTCCGGCCAAACATGGTCTCGAAAAGTAGGTCACAGGTCAAAGGTCATTTGAGTCATGGTCATGAATTTTCAGGATAAGTGTAAAATTGATTATCGGGACGGTACTGAAGGTCAGGGGCGGATCCAGGAAAACTCCAAGGGGAGGGTCATGAATCGAAGTGGTGCCCCTACCTATACCCAAAATTAAAAACTCAACGGATTTCGTCCACTTCATTTTGGTGGTGCCCCCATTTTCAGTTTTTTTTCTTTTTCTTTTTTTTTAGTCAGTATCTTAACTCTTAGCCACAACCACATTTACCAATTGTAAGCAAGTATATATGAATGTGCTATGTGTATATATGTTGTGGACGCTGAGTAATGAGTACTTACCAGGAACGTTATCAGGTAAGCAAATCGTTGTCAGTCCGACGAACTTGACCCTGGCGTCTAAAGGATCTGTCCTTGACACTTCAGGCTTGTCAGGGGCACTAAAGTCCTTCCAGGGACACCACAAACCTGCCAGGGGCACCTACGGCCTTGTAGGGGCGCCACAGGCCCGCCAGGGGCACCACAGGCCTGCCAGGAAGCAGGGGCACCGCAGGTCTAGCAAGTATACACGACAGGCCTGTCAGGGGCACAACGGGCCTGTTGGGCCCATGAGCACCCCTAGGGGCAGGGGCACCACAGTCCTTCCAGGGGCACCGCAGGCCTGTGAGGGGCACCAGCGGCCTAGCAGGGGCACCAGTCAACACAGGCCTGCCAGGGGCACCACAGGCCTGCCAGGGGGCACCACAGGCCTGCCAGGGGGCACCACAGGCCTGCCAGGGGCACCAGAGGCCTGCCAGGGGCACCACAGGCCTGCCAGGGGCACCAGAGGCCTGCCAGGAGCACCACCGACCTCGCAGGGGTAACTTGGGCCTGTCAAGGCACAGGGGCACCACGGGCCTGTCGAGAGGCACTTCAGGCTTTTCAGGGGCACCATAGTCCTCTCCGGGCGCAGGGGTAGCAGGGGCACCAGAGGCCTGCCAGGGGCACTGCAGGCCTAGCAAGGGCACCACTGGTCTATCAGGGGCACCACGAGCCGCCTGTCATAGCCAGGCATCTCAAGCTTATCAAGGCCCAGGGGCACCACAGGTCTGTGAGGGGCACCAGCGACCTAGCAGGGGCACCAGTCAACACAGGTCTGCCAGGGGCGCCACAGACCTGCCAGGGGCACCACAGACCTGACAGGGGCACCAGAGGTCTGCTAGGGGCACCACCGGCCTCGCAGGGGCACCTTGGGCCTGTCAGGGTCACCACGGGTCTGCCGAGGGGCACTTCAGACTTTTCAGGGGCACCAGTCCTCTCCGGGCGTAGGGGTACCAGCGGCCTAGCAAGGGCACCAGAGGTATGCCAGGGGCACCAGCGGCCTAGCAAGGGCACCAGAGGCCTGCCAGGGGCACCACAGGCCTAACAAGGGCACCACGGGCCTGTCAGGGGCACCTCAGGCTTGTCAGGGCCCAGGGACACCACAGTCCTTCCAAGGACACCGCAAGCCTGTCAGGGGCACCAGAGGCCTGCCAGGGGCACCACTGGCCTGTCAGGGGCACCTCAGGCTTGTCAGGGCCCAGGGGCACCACAGTCCTTCCAGGGGCATTACAAGCCTGTCAGGGGCACCAGAGGCCTAGCAAGGGCACCACAGGCCTGCCATGGACACCACAGGCCTGCCAGGGGCACCACCGGCCTTGCAGGGGCGCCTCAGGCCTGTCAGGGGCACCACGTGCCTGCCGGGGACACTTCAGGCTTGTCAGGGGCGTTACAGTCCTGTCAGGGCCCAGGGGCACCAGGCCCGTTTTGTCCCTGCTAGGCCTGTGGTGCCCCTGGCGGTCCTGTGGTGCCCCTGTCAGGACTGTGATACCCCTGATAGGCCGATGGTGCCCCTGGCAGGTCTTTGGGCCCCCGGGCCTCAAGGGGGGGCATGACCCATGTGACCTCCCCCTTGGATCCGCCCCTGCTGAAGGTTTCGTCAAGATCGGCCTCTTTTTACGTGAGATATTCGCGAAAAACCGTTGGGGGTCCGTTCACCCCCTCTAACTACGGGAGAGGGCTAACAGCGCTACTAAATTGCTATTTCTGATCTTTGAAATTTTGGATTTTGACCCCAAAATTATATATAAGTTTTTTAAATATATTACCATAAAATACCAGCAATGTCAAAAGTTTAAAAAAAGGCAGATGACAGCACCATTCGTCTGCTATCGACATGTCAAATTTCAGCTCGATAGCTCCTTTTTTGGGCAAAGTTATGGCGAAAAACTACTCAAAGTTGATTACGTCATTTTTTAAACTAATTTGTTAGCCTTTGCAAACAAGGTAGCGTAAAACGAAGAACACCATTGGATTTCCCGTGAGGAGCTGCATCGAATTAATGCCCTTTTTATATGCAAAAATATGAATTTTGAAATTTAAGCTTTTTTTGCCTGACCTTGACCTGACCTCCAACAGAACCGCATCAGTATCAAATTACGATGCGATAAGATATCAAATAGTTACCTACCACCGCTACTATCCTGTCGTGTAAACGGCCAAGGAAGTCTGCACCTCCTACCAAGGAAGTCTGCACCTCCTACCATTCAAGGTCAGGTCACCAGGTAATTTCGAATGACCCGACATCAAATCACTTATTTGCAACTTTGTTGCCGTGTCAGATCCACAGTAGATGAGCAAACCCTTTCAAGTTCCAGGACATACCTAATAAGGTCACATGTAGCTACAGTTTGTGTACCTCGATATTCCTTTATCAATGGCCTAGGGTCAGGTTAATTTCTTGGCCACCTTAGCTTTTTCTTCTTCTACGGCACTTCTCGCAACTGCGCTCTCATTTCCCCAGCGCGCAATCTTCCTCTCCCCTCCCCTCTCCCTGGATACCAGCCTCCCCCTCCTCCCCTCTCCCTGGATACCAGCCTCCCCTCCTCCCCTCTCCCTGGATACCAGCCTCCCATCCTCCCCTCTCCCTGGATACCAGCCTCCCCCTCCCCTCTCCCTGGGTACCAGCCTCCCCTCCTCCCCTCTCTCCCCTCTACCAGCCTCCCCCTCCCCTCTCCCCCTCTACCCACCTCAGTCAGCGGTGAGGTGCCCGCAATGTCGCCATTATCCGGTGATGTCGTCACGGCTCAATTACCAGTCTGTTGGGTGTGAATTTACGACCTTACCGACACCAATCCTGCTCACCACAACCACGTGCTGTGGTCATTGTGTGAGGCATTTGGTCACGTGACTGCAGATGAACATCAGTTTAGAGAACTGAGTAATTTCGCGCCAAATTTTGGACGATTTTATTTTATAAAGAAAATAGGTGACATACCTACTTAACCCTCGCTCGTATTGGTGTTCTGTCAGCCGCGAACGTAAGGGGGGTGGGGGGAGGTCCGTTGGACCCCCGAGGGGAAGCCGATGATATTCAATTTTAAGGTCCTAGGTCATTGGTTGACCTTTCAGGTCAGGTCAATGACCCAATAGTCGGGAAAGTCGGGGCATGTTAGAGCGTCGTAAAGTGTGGCTGCTATGGTTTTTTTCGGGTGCTGATCACGAATATCCTGTTAGTTTTGATCACAGATGTTGCATTCATGCATTTAGGCTAGGTCGAGTCAGGTCAGGTCAGGTCAACCAGTAGAGGTCCTGGTCCTACCGGGTATTTGTAGTAGGTGTCATTCGCCTCTGATAGCTTCGTAACATATTACGAAGGCACCAAAACTATTTCGTAAATATTCAAATGGTTGCTAAATTCGAGTTCAGCTAAAAAAACAGCCTTGAAACATGTAAACTCGAAAAAGTGAATCAAGGTCATCAAAGGTCAATGACCTGACCTGACCTGACCTGACCTTCAGGTGATCCTAATGGCTAACACCCACCCTAATGCATGGGACCAACATCAAATAACATTTTTGAACGCTTGAAACCACGAAAAGACTGTAAAAGCGCCGCTAATGAGCCGACATGTGCCGAGTCGCGATTCAGGCCAAACATGGTCAGTCGAGAAGTAGATCACAGGTCAAAGGTCATTTGGGTCAGGGTCATAACATTTTCAGGGTAAGTGTAAAATTGAATAAAGCGAGTGCACTGAAAGTTTCGTCGCGATATCGGCCGCTTTTTACGCGAGTTTTTCGCGAAAAACCTTGGGGGTCCGTTCGACCCCCCCCTGTGCGGGCGAGGGTTAAAAGGCCTTTACACCCTACTGTGTCTGCACAAGAATCACTGTAACTGTTACACGACGCGCCTTCAATGGGGAGGGGGGAGGGAGGGGGACATTGGTCAATGATATCGGTTTTTATTTTGATTCATTTGTTTATTTTTTATTTTTATCACAGTACTACATGTCACGTCATTGGTATTAATTATCATATTTGTAAGGTCAAGTCATTACGTCATTATTTGTATTTTATTTGGTACTCTAACAGTCACATTACACAACGATAGACAAAGTTATATAAAGTAAAAACAAATGACACATAGATATGAAAAATGCCGCATTTAGATACATGGCTCACGGAGAGCTGACAAACGCCGACACGCACATACGTGAAAGATGATCGATAAGTACGAGAGCTCACCGATTTTGAAGGATGATAGTTATATGTAGGTATATCAGTGCAACCAACGATTCCCTGAGAAGTCAGAGGCCTTTAGGTATGTCACTGATGACGTCAAAAGTTAGGTGAAAGTAGAAAGATGAACTCTTCAGTCTTCAGTCTTCGGTAAGAGCATGCGGATTATAGTTTGTTATGATTACGGAAGAACACGCAGCATTCAGGTTTCTTAGAACGTTGCAAATAGGCGCGGCGTGTTAAAGTAGTCTCATCAGAAGGAGAGGAGAGGGGGGGGGGGGAGAGGGGGAGGGACAGCGGCGTCTCTCAAACCATCACCTGTCTCTGAGGCGCCCGGGGGCATACAGTCACCTCCCCTCCAACACCTCGCCAGGACAATTAGCCGCCGAGCGACACGCTTCTCGCCGTGTGGTGACAGCTGCTGAATTTAGTAGCCGACACTTTGGCCCGCGGCGCATTGGGTAATGGTGCGCCGAGATTGAGTCGGGCTTCGCGGAGGGGCAGTTAAAGGAAATAGTTCACTTTTTAACATGGGTTTTGAACTGGAATAGCAGTTCCGTAGCTTGGGCTGAGACGAGCATAAATCAGGAGCTTTTACAGCCCAACGATCACCCTAGGCAAAGATATTCTATTTCTCGTCCCGAAAAAGGTGTCTTGCGTTGAGGATGTGTGCCTTGCATATATTTCCATCCAGTATGAAAAGAGCATGGGTCCCGAAAATTATTCAGAAACTAGAGAAATTATCTACGAGAACTCTAGAGAAATTCTCGTACTGATCAATTAGGACATTCAGGGGAACATTATCAGATCGAGCAGATCGCCCAAATGCCGGTGGCTGCGATAATTTCTCTGTTTCTGAAGAATTTTCGGGACCCATGCTCTTTTCATACTGGATCGCGTGTGCCTTACAGAAACTGAAAAGTTCTTCCTATATCAAAATATAGAAAAAAATCTTTTGTTATAAAAAGGTTTTATTTTCTTTGCTGATTATTTTAAACATAAAAAATCATAAAACGTTGCAAAAAAAAAAAAAATAATTTCGTGAAAGTGAACTATTTCCTTTAAAGGTGACCGGCGTGGTTCGCGGGAACCACATCGGCACTAGCTCATCCGCATGCTGGCTCCTATTCTCATCTCGTAGCCCTTTAGATGTGTTCAGCTCGACGATACGGATCGACTGATATGCAACATATGACCATTTTCGGTCAGGTAATGACCTTGACCTGACGTCAAATTTTCAAGTTGACCCTTTCAAGATCAAGTTGTAGTTCATTCGATGCGTCTTGACGAGAGGAACACGATGCCGGTAAAAGTAGCCTCGTGTAAGGCTTGGGTTGACCCTTTTTGCAGAAAAAAACCTTCCGAAAAAATCGGCTATTTTGGCAGTTTTTCCCTGCAGACAATTTCCGCGGCGCTGTATAGCTCTATTGGTTCCCGAGGTATGCGTTGGCTTCTTGGAAATTGTCGACATTCGACCTGAAAATCGGCGAAATTTTGCCTTCAATGACCTGTGGTGACCTGACTTTTGACCTGACCAAAAAGTGACCGAAATAATTTCGTCATTATTTTCGGCGCTCTTTCGAACGCCGCCTTCCGCGTATCGCTACGTGGCCCAGGAGCCGAGTTGGCAGGTGTTCAAAGTCAAACACCCCCCCCCCCCAGCAGGGCGCGGAGACCCCCAGCGGGGGCGCGGGTTAAAGGGACACTCCCACCTTAACATTAGTTTTGAGTTGAGATAGCCAAATTGGTGGCCATGGCCTGCAAATACCGGTTTGGGCACTCACAACATCGAAAAATGCTTTAATTCGAAGATATGGAATTTCAAACTTGCAGTTTTCGGATTCTAAGGGGCTAATGCATTGGAATGCCCCCTTAGAATTTGTGACGTCAGCGGAGATCTAACGATTTTTAAATCTTAGACTAAAACCATCGTTAACACGTGGTGGTATACGCTGCTTCGCGCGCAACGTCTGCCGCACTTTAAGGCTGCCAAATTATTGCTTCCAAATAAAGTCGCTAGTAACAGGGGAGATCCCAAAAATTAAACAAAAGTAAAAGCCTAATATCTTGAAAACCAGTGAATATTTTTCGGTGAAATTTGGTAGATATTCGTTTTCGCTCTTTCTGAACCAAGGGACATCACTTTCATGCCAATTCATTAACTTTTTTGAAGGTGGGAGGGTCCCTTTAAGTTACGATGCATGATAGGCAACGTTGGAGAAATTTGAGCGAGTAATTTTAGCCGGAAGTGTTGTTAGTTTAGAGCAGCCACATCCATTTGTCACGTCATTTCATAATTACTATTCATTTTCGCACGTGCTGCTCCCCTGCGCTCCACGTGCAATTTTCGATAAAACGTCCCATTATGGATATAAATCAGTCCAATAGACTGCGCAAGTATTGTAGGTATTTTAGCTGGCTCTGTGGTCTTGGGATAGATTTATGAGGCGAAGTGTTCAATTACTGTAAGATCTGCAGTTACTACCTTATTCAGCCATTTGTCTAAATTCAAGACCAACTTTTCCTCATTAATTACATCAGTTCATCGCTATTTGGCAGCTTCATTGACAGAATTTCCTGCCTTTCGTGGACCAACTACTGCGACGGCACTTCAGCACACATCAATTCTCAAATATCTGGCAACTTTTTTCGATAGTCTGACAACAACCTACGACAATCTGGTAATCATATTCGATAATCTGGCAGGAATCTACGATCAGCTAGCAACTATGTCTCTGAAAACAATCTACGATGATCTAGCAATATACGTTATGCGTCATTCTGGCAACAATGCACGATATTCTGGAAAGTATCTATGCCTATCTGGCACCAATTTACGGCAATCTGGCAGCAATCTGCGACGATCTGGCAACAACGCACGGCCGTACCTTCGCGGCACTGATTTTATCTCGGAGGTGACCGCTTTAGGGCAGTTTACGCTGATAAGCAGCAGGTGTTTTATCACTATGAATGATTGCACCATAATTCACTATGAAACACAGTAATTCTGCGAGATTTCCTGCTCGCTGTACCTACACACCTTGTTGAAATGGTTATAATCGCTGACCAGGGATCAACCAGCCACATCGCTGCTCAATATTTGCAATGAGCGTTTGTGGAAGGCTTTAATTCAAATAAAAACCTGTTTAATGCATGTTTCCTACATTTTGTTTTGGAATCAATTCACAATGTACCACCTGGACTGGGCATGACTAAATAAAACTTAGCATACCTATACCTAAGATTGCTCATCAAATGAATATTATATTAAGTTAGTTATCAGCATTTTTAAATCCGTCTGGAAATTTAAAAAAAAGTTTCCATGTTTTAAAGGTAGTGTGCCAGCTTTCTTGGACCGTATGGAGTTAATGGCCCAGCTAAGGAGAACCGGATTTTTAGAACTTATCCATACCTTCAAAACTCATGGAAACGTCTTAAATTCTTCAAATTTTGAGTACCCCAGTGCGAAATTCGCCCCGACGGGTTGTCGGTCGTACCCCAACCACATTTCACACCACTATGAACAATAAATGCACACACTGAAATCGCTATTACCGATATGCTCATCCAATCAAGTTTCGATAAACCCGTTCATCATCATCTCCTGCGGTTTCGAACACGCCTGTTAGGTGGCTTCTGATGCTCGTCGAGGTCGGAATTTCCAAATACGCGTGGTGCGTCGGGCCGCGCGCTCTGACTTCGGCTAAGAAAAATGCGTCAGCTGATCATTGTCATTTCTGCCACTTGCGTGTGGTGAATTGGGGTCATAACTTATAAGACGGCTTTTTCATATCAATTATTTTACATAAAATCATATTTCAAACCATAAATAATGTTCGACAGCCAAATAAAAGAAACAATACCAATACGGGCTTACAGTTTAAGGCTCGACATTGTGTTGTCTACGATTAGACAGCTGATAACTCATTCCCGTACGTCGTATGGTCGTAACACTATAATGACCTTTGCTTATTGTCACAAGTGCGCCGCATTCGCGATTGTTGCCCGACGCCTGTTTGCAGGTGAGCCCACTACAGTTGTTATACATATCTAAAAACCGAAAAACTTTTAGGCGAAAAAGGCACTATTCCAGGCCCATTTTTGATTTTTTTTTTGCGATATTAGGTAAAAACAGAAGCTTCTTATCCTAGGAAAAATAAAATGGGAAATCTTTCAAAGGTGGCACACTACCTTTAACGCATTCCGAACGCAACTGCGGGCAACAACTGCGGGCGGTCCTTACCACCCAAATGGCTGGATATGAGTCATTCGAACGTTATTCACCAGTAATAACATGAATTATCGCACCACCATGGGCGTTCAGCTTAAATGTACTTACCTAAACCAGCTCGTGCAGCATCAGCAAAGCGTCATATATGAATGATGCCTCTTTCTTTCGACACACGCTGGACACCGGATACATGAGCAAGTAATTAAACACACTGATGGATTTTCCTATTCACGCGGCGTTATAATCCAGCGCGGATTTACTCTGCCGAAGCGACCCCGGTAATTGAAGAATGAGCGGTAGGAGGTATGATTGGTAGGATATATGAACCGTTTGGGGGACGCAGGATGCGCTGGATGCTAATTGCTGACCCGAGAGCGTGTAATTGTCGGCTGTGAACACATTACAGTGAGGTGTGAGCGTGCAATTGCGTACTGGGAGCGTGCAATTGCGTGCTGTGATCGTGTAATTGCGTGCTGGGAGTGTGTTATTGGTGAGTTCAGCACTGTTTTCGGTGTGCCGATAACCATCAAAGGTGAGGGGGGTAAGACGAGTCAAGTTGTCGACCGACCTGCGCACTGCGCAGTGTCGTTGCATGTAAAAATAGCGCGTGCGGTATGTTTAACATAGCTGCCGGGGTTACACTACTAATCACTCAAGTGGAGTGGAGCAGTGCTTCGCTCTAATCCTCGCACTTATATGGGGGGGGGGGGGGCTCGGGAAATCCCACTTTTTTGCAAATGCCTTGCGATTTACGCAGCCAACTGCGAGGAAACTGTCAGTACCCTTGAGCCAAACAATTGTTCACATATCCTAGAAATACAATGACCCTGTCCCTGACTCAATTAACTTTTGACCTACCTATTAGTTATTACTTATAAGTCTCCAGACAACGTCAGGCCGAAATGGCGATTCGGCGCATACCGTACAGCGCACATTTTTCGTGCGTTTCCATAGGGGAGAGTGGGGCAAAGCGGCCACCCGGGGCAAAGCGGCCATCCATCGTTTTAGCCCTTCATAGCTGGGGTCAGTTCCAATTTATGGTTTCCAATTATACTTCTCTTCACGGTCGTTCGAATGAGCCAGACCGGGGTTTCAGGCCCATCACCATTGTTCTGCGAAACACGGAAAAGCATTTCTTGCCAGGTTACCAACTATGTTTACAGTTTCTAAATGTTATGTTATTCCATAACCGTTCGGAATTTTTATAAGCGTTCTTGTCCATGCATTGCATGGTTATCGTACATGTATTCTACCAATTTTAATGTTTTTTACCCCACTAATAGCTAAGCTGGAATATTTTTGTCTCGGGCGGTATGCGCGGGGCAAAGTGGCCGGGGCAAAGTGGCCACCCCCCAATTTGCAATAAGTTGCTTCCATCTGGATAAAAAACATTGAACATTCATTATTTATATTCAAATGTGTCGTCATCCATTCATCTTGGCCACTTTTCGGTTGCATGAGTTACCAAATAATGCAATTAAATGTTTATTTTCATGAAAATCCTTTCTTTGTTTACCTACAGGTGGAAGATGATAAAGTAAACATCCATCCTCGCTTAATCTTGTCACCATCAAATACCCTAGTCGTACACGAAGCAACTATTTTGTTTCTCATATCGGGACTTGAGAAGACGCCGGTGGCCGCTTTGCCCCAGGGTATGGGGCAAAGTGGCCAATATGCATAGGTTTAAAGTTTTGTCAAGATCTTTCATATGTGAACGCCTTTGGAAATAAAACGCAGTTGAAATAAAAGGCAACTTAATAGGGATCACATTGGTAAAGAAAGAATCTTTCCAAGTTTAAAAATCAAGCGTTGGCATCGTGAGAAGTGTTAGGGTGGCCGCTTTGCCCCACTCTCCCCTACTTTATTGTGACTAGAGACGTGTCAACATGAAGGTAAAGTATTGCTTTTCTTGTGTATTAACCCTCGGCCACACATGGGGGGGGGGGGGGTTGCCACCCCCCAGGTAGCCTTTCTGCTCTGCACTCGACAATTTTTAGAGCTAAAAGCTTGATTTTTCGTATAGCTGCTCCTCTATCTTTTCTTGATGTCCACTGAAGATTTCAGGTTTCTGTGGTTTTTGGTTTTGGAGATATGACCTTGTTTTTCAGGTCATGTCATGACCCAAATGACCAATTCTCAACATCTTGCGTTGGCTATGGGCAGGGATGCGGAGCCGGAGCCGGAGCCGCCGGAGCCGGCATATTTTGCCCGGAGCCGGAGCCGGAGCCGGAGCCGTGAAACAATATAGCCCGGAGCCGGAGCCGGAGCCGGAGCCGTCAAAAAAGGGGGCGACTCCGGCTCCTTTTCTTAAGACGAAACAATTATTTACCTAGTTCGGTTTGACAGTACAAGGCGTAAAACAATGTGGTATATTCAAAATAGCCTTTTTATACAAATACAGAAGCAACGTGTACATACCAATCTCATCGCCTTTTTTCTTCCACCCGTATTTAATTGATCGCATAGGGGATGTACTGAGTAGAAGCCGGAGCCGGAGCCGCCGGAGCCGGAGCCGCCGGAGCCGGATCATTTTACTGGGAGCCGGAGCCGGAGCCGGAGCCGCCATGACATTTCACCCGGAGCCGGAGCCGGAGCCGGAGCCGATTTTTTTTCTCCGGAGCCGGAGCCGGAGCCGGAGCCGTCTGAAATTTCCACGGCTCCGCATCCCTGGCTATGGGTCTTGTGAGCTTTTGACACCTTGATTTCGGCCTTTTTTGCCAGTCTTACCTCCCACAGAGATACACACAGACATACAAAAACATATAATTGACCTTGACCTAACTTGACCTGAAATGACCTCAGCAGCAAAAATCTGGTCGGGTTGTGTGACAAAGAGGTTCTAGCTGGCTTGGCACCAGAAAACGGCATCGTCATCGGTATATGATAAGCAGCGCACTTGATATTCAACGGTGACCCAAAACAGCAACATTTTTTTGTTTGACCTGACCTGGAAGGTCAATGACTGACATGAGAAGGTAAAACTGGGTTTCATTGGATTTGTCTCTTCCCAAAGAATCTTTTTGGTCCTTACCGCGAAGCTCTATCTCCAACAGGAACGAAATGGCGCGGGGGGGGGGGTTTGCAACCCCCCCCCAATATGTGCGTTCTAGGATGGGAAAATGGCATGCGCGGGCGAGGGTTATGGTGGATGTCAAAGTCATTTGAAGGACAAGTGACAACCCAAGGTCATTGACCTTTGGTGACCACATGTGACTTTTTACGACTTATTAGGAGCACAACCTTCGCCATACACGAGCACAGGGTCCCACCTGATTACAAACCGAGTGGAATATTTTAGCCGCCTCAACTCGAATATTTTAGCCGTCCTGTTGCCACGGCCTCGTGAAGTGCCCGAAAGACTGTGAAGGCTATGTTAGACACAGGCCACTGCGGCGAAAATGACTTTCTGAGCTACATGAGAGACTTGGTTTCTCACGGCTTTCACACGGTTTTTACACGGAAATCATCTTATTGCTATTGCTACAGTGTCTATGAATTGTTTGTATCACCCATAGACCACTATATACCTATAGTGGTCTATGTATATAGTGGTCTATGTATCACCTATCACCGAGACATTTCTCTATATACCTATAGTGGTCTATGTATATAGTGGTCTATGTATATAGTGGTCTATGTATCACCTATCACCGAGACATTTCTCTATATACCTATAGTGGTCTATGTATATAGTGGTCTATGTATATAGTGGTCTATGTATACCGGGTGGCCCAGAAAAAACGTTCCCAACTTTAAATCAATATTTCTCAGAAAGTGATAAAGATACAACATTGAAACTTCGAATAGTCAATGCGGCACACATTTTCAGTAAATGGTGTGATTTTTATGTTATTCGGTCAATTACTTTTTAAACGGTTCGTGTTTCTAGCATGCCATGTAAAAATCACTTTTTTGCTCTGATGTTTACCAAAAAGTGAGTGAACGGGCCACTTCCATCTCGGCACCACGGCCTACAGCCATGACTGCTACTGGCAACTAGTCTCATTGGTGGTTCAGGCCTCAGGCAAAAAAAAAAAAAACATTCCCTCTAGCTTTTTTCCTTATTCGGTCGATTTACTATTTGATCTTCTTGAAGGGAGGGCGATCAGCAGAAACCCATGCACCGTGCCACTCCTTCGCCTTGAAACAGAACTTGTGTTGAAACGAATGGCATCCAGTAACACAACTTTGGCTTAGTATTTGAATATTTAGCACATAAGTGTGACAAAAAAAAAATAAAATAGCAACACACGTGCTGGTATCATTCAAGCCGTTCTATTTTTTGTATTTTTTCTAACATTGTACGTCTAAGCCAATCATTACTTCCGTTCAACAACGGCAAAAAAAGCAAAAACGTCTTACTTCATTCAACATAAGATTGCTGGCTTTAAAATGATGGTACAGTGTTATAATTTGGCATACCAATGCGCAAAGAAGTGACGCAAACTTGATGAAAATTTTGGCTCGTTATTTGCACTCGAATTAGAGATATAGGCCTCCAAAGTTCGGAACGTTTTTTTTGGGCCACCCGGTATAGTGGTCTATGTATATAGTGGTCTATGTATATAGTGGTCTATGTATATAGTGGTCTATGTATATAGCGGTCTATGTATATAGTGGTCTTCTATGTATATAGTGGTCTATGTATATGGTGGTCTATGTATATAGTGGTCTATGTATATAGTGGTCTATGTATATAGTGGTCTGTGTATATAGCGGTCTATGTATATAGTGGTCTATGTATATAGTGGTCTATGTATATAGTGGTCTATGTATATAGTGGTCTATGTATATAGTGGTCTATGTATATAGTGGTCTATGTATCACCTATCACCGAGACATATTATGTAACCTCTTTTTTACATTCCTCAGGCAAATTGGACGTTTTTGGTATTCATTCAATACGAGTGTGTTGCCAGTGTTATCTACGGTTTAATCCAAATCCTATCGACTAAAATCGTACATATATACTTGGCTCAGATAAAGGCGTCTGAACCCATGCACATACATACTACAGCATCAGGGACATAGTGTCACAGATGACGACACTGGATCATAAATTACGTCACTAATGCTCGTGATCTGATGGGTCTTTGCCGCTTGTTAACCCGCGCCCGGCTGGGGGTCCTGGATTTCCACGCCCTGCTGGGGGGGGGGGGGTGTTTGAACACCCCCCCTTGTAACTCGGCTCCTGGGCCACGTAGAGATATGCGGAAGGCGGCGTTCGAAAGAGCGTAAAAAATAATGACGAAATCACTTCGGTCAATTTTTTGGTCAGGTCAAAGGTCAGGTCACCAGAGGTCATTGAAGGCAAAATTTCGCCGATTTCCAGGTCGAATGTCGAAAATTTCCAAGAAGCCAACGCATAACTCGGGAACCAATAGAGCTACAGCGCCGCGGAAAAGTGCATTCGATAGCCCTATTAACGCCCTTTCTGAGTAATTCCCTCAGATTTGACCTAGCGTCAACGGTTTTGCCTGCAGGGGGCAAAAACTGCAAAAATAGCCGATTTTTTCGGAAACAGTTTTTCTGCAATCGACTTTGATCCAAGCCTTGTACGAGCTTACTTTCAACGGCATCGTGTTCCGCTCGTCAAGACGCATCGAATGCACTATAACTTGACCTTGAAAGGTCAACTTGAAAATTTGACCTCAGGTCAAGGTCATGACCTGACCGGAAAGGGTCATGTTGCATATCAGTCGATCCGTATCGTCGAGCTGAACACATATGAGGCGTTTTCATCGCTCTAGCATGCCTCTATCAAAAGTTATTTGCGAAAAACTGTTAGATACCATTCGTGACCTAAGATGACCTCAGGGCACAAACAAGGGTCACGGACACCATTTTCATGTTCAGTGTGTCTAAACCACTTGTAATTCGGTGTTTGGGAGTGTTTATAATGTCTTTCGTCCAAAAGAGGCGCATTTCAATTTTCTCCCATTGACTTATAATGGGGAGGTCGCAAAATTGACCTGACCTTAGGTCATCGATATCAAAATTCTGAGATATACATTTTGTACATGCTATTGCTCTTAGCAATCGCTGAAAGTTTCAAAGCGATCGGTCACTCGGTGTAGCTATGACAGACATTGAAACTTTTTATGAGGTGAGGTCACTTCAAGTGACCTGGTGACCTGACCTTGAATGACCTTGGTCTGAAATTTTCACAACATGTGTAGAATTGATGTATGATAAGGTGTACCAAAAACGGCGGCGCTCCGCGCCGCCGTTTTTTAGATATTCGCGAAAAACCACGAGGGGGGTGTTCAAACACCCCCCCCCAGCAGGGCGCGGGTTAAGTGACTACCTCACCCTATAGTGTACGACTTTGTGTGGAGTTTATCATATAACTGTGTTACAGATAAAATATTGCAAGGATTGCTGGATTGTTGGTCGCGCATCACCACCAAGAGCATACTCTTTCGCTAGGTGCATGTTTTCTTTTTATCAAATCGGCGCAATGGCATGCGCGCTTCACTACATATAAGCAACAGTAGTCCATTCTTCTCTCTCTCTCTCTCTCTCTCTCTCTCTCTCTCTCTCTCTCTCTCTCTCTCTCTCTCTCTCTCTCTCTCTCTCTCTCTCTCTCTCTCTCTCTCTCTCTCTCTCTCTCTCTCTCTCTCCCTCTCTCTCTCACTTTCTCTCTTCATGCTCATTTAGGAACCATCCCGACTTTTCATTAGACAAACCATCTGCCTCACATATGGCGGCACCTGCGCGACCCTCTCAGCCTGGCATCCGCGCCCCAGGCGACTCGGTTTATTGAGCCCGGACCGGAATTTAGCCAATCATAGCGCTGCAAATCCATCACGTGACCACCATTATCGCAACGTTTCGGCATACGGTAGTCGTCACGTGACCAATCTATGCAAATTGATGTGTCCCTTGCACAGCCTCTCAGTACGTCTTTGGCACGTGCGCTGGCAGGAGTGGAAGAAAACGTGTTGCAGAAGCTTCTTGGCACCATATTGAAGATATTTGATCATTTATCTATCATTGATAGCCTATCAATGATATTATGAAAACTGAGAATCATCACATACATATCATGTGATTAAAAGTAAATGAAAAAAAAATTCGCACAAGACATTACGATTGAATATACGGGCAAGTCCTCCTCCACTTAATCAATGTTGCTCCTTTGTGCGGCCTTCAAGTGACTCAGATTTGTCTCAAAGTGACTCAGAATTGACCTTCGGTGACCTACAGGCGACTCAAAGTCACTCTTTAGTGTTTGGCGCCGATTCGTTGCTGGGAGACAAAACGCACACTAAATCAGCAGCCCATCAAATAACAAACAAAAATTCCTGCAATGTAACTGTCAAAACGAACAAACGAGGTCAGTGTGGCGCGGCTGTGGCGCTCATGAAGCCTCATAAAATACTACTACGCATGTCTCGTTTTGAACACGAGTTTTATCAAGCTCTGGATGTCCACTTATCAGGTACGATAGTTTTTATGTTGTTTTAGTTTGTTTCACTGCATATTTAAGAGAGTTTAGCGTAGTGAGGAAAATCATCGTGATGATTATGAGCATATTTAATTGACCGAATCCTCAATGTAATCTGAATAAAATGACAAATAGCAAAAATTAGGGTATATTCGATCACAGATCTTTGTCAACACAAAGTTGACAAAGATCTGTGATCGAATATACCCTAATTTTTGCTATTTGTCATTTTATTCAGATTACATTGAGGATTCGGTCAATTAAATATGCTCATGTTTCACTGCATGTTTTTTCTTTAAATATATGTTGTGTTTTGTATGTCAATTTTATGTTTTGATGCCTATTTGTATGTCATTACACTGCTTGTTCGACTGCATAATTCTCAAAATGACATTTAAGGTCAAATTATGATTCATCCGACACGTCTTGACGAGAGGAACACGATGCCGGCAAAATAATTGGAACGCTGGGGATGGTCTCATTGTGTTTGTCTTGTTGAGACGCATCGACTGATATGCAACATGACCTTTTCCGGTAAGGTCATGACCTTGACCTGAGGTCAAATTTTCAAGTTGACCTTTCAAGGTCAAATTATAGTTCATTCGACGCGTCTCGGCGAGGGGAACACGATTCTGGCAATAGAAATGTCGTGGCTTTTTGTAGTCGAAAGTAATTGTCGAAAAACACTTTTCGTAAAAACAGCTATTTTTGGAGTTTTTGCCCTCTGGAGGCTAAACCGTTGACCTGAGGTCAATATTGATTTTTCAAAAAGAAGAGTTCATTTTCAAAAGAAGAGTTCAAAAGCTATCGATTGCTCTTCCGTGCGTTTTTCTAGCTACCATAGTTCCTGAGATAGCGGCATGTTTTCTGAAAAATATAATGACAATTGGCAAATTTTAACCTTTGATGACCTCTGGTGACCCCAATATTGCTCTAAGGTGAAAAATGACCGAAACACTTTCAAACGTACGCATTGAGAGCTATCGACTGCTTTTTACCGCGTCTTTCTAGCCCTCTTAGTTTTTGAGTTAGAGGTGGGTGGTAACATATGCCCCCCCCCCCCCCCCCACTAGGGCGAAGTTGGCTGAGACCGCCACTGGGGCGCGGGTTAAGCTGTATTTCGTATCGCTTTTGTTATCGCTGTTCAAAACAATTATCGTTGTATCGTTTATCGTTTCGTTACCGCTGTTAAAAACAGTTATCGTTATCGTTTTATCGTTTCGTTATCGCTGTATAATAAACAATTATCTTTATCGTTTTACCGTTTTATCGCTATCGCTGTTAATTTTTTTGATTTTTTTTATCGTTTATCGTTTATCGTTATCACAAACCTGCCTTATCATTTTATCGTTATCGCAGGTCCGAAAATTAGTTATCGCGGAAAGCACTGGTGTTGACCTCAGGTCACGGTCAGTTCAGCGCCCCCAGGTCACGCAGTTGGTCGAAAGACGTGATGTCGCATATCATTCGATTTGGTAGGTCTTCCTGAGTGAGTCCATTGGTGGCTTTCCCGACTCGTTAGCTCAATTTGATCGAGAGTTATTGACGAACAACTAATATGACCTTGATGACGTCATAAATGACGTCACGTAAGGTCAACATTGCAAAAGTTACGCTTCTTACCTTGCAAGGAGTGCATCAAATCACGATTCTGTGTGCTTGAGATAGTTGGAGATCGTTCCCGGCGCCAGAATAGCAGTTTTTATTTTCCCCGTTGACTTATAATGGTGAGTTTATCACGAAAATGACCTGACCTCATATGACCTTTAAGAAAAATCCGGGATATACAAGTTGTGAGACTCGTAATGGATACTCGATACTGCAAGTTTCATTTCCCTGTGAAAGCTCCTCTGGCAGTGAGGGCGTTGCGAAGTTGCGACATCTGAAGACCGTGCAGAGGTTAACTTATGACGTCATAGGTCAGTGACCTGACCTGACCCGAAAATAATGTTGGTGTCAAAAGATCCGGCTTGAATCAGAGGTCAGATATGCAAAGTTTCAGCTCTCTATCGCCAGCCTGTTCAGAGCTATCGCGAAAAAAACCCTATGGGGGGGGGGGGGCGGCACCCGCCCCCCCCCCCTCGGCCGGCGAGGGTTAACTATCGGGCTCAATCTGACCATTTTACTCATTTTCAGATGACAATCATCGAAGGTGGGACTCAACCAACATAATCCACGCCCGTGAGCGCAACATAGGGAGATCGACACCGTCCTGCAATAGCCAAGATACAATAATCGCTGCTTGTGACACATATGTGCCAAACACATCCCATGGGCTTTGCGTTGAACACTGCGAGAATTTCGCGCACGCTGCGCGAAATATTCGCGCGGACAGTCAAACGTCGAACACAAGTGTCGCCGGAACTGAGAGAAGCGAGTCTAGCGACTCCTGCGGCCGTGACGACTGCAGTGTCGATAAGAGTATGACGGTGGAAACCAGCACTGATATTACGGACGATAAATCCCAGGGCTTCCCGGCCCCAACTATATACGGCGACAGTCGCGCTCATATAATCGCCGCACAGGTGCGTCACAAACGCCGCCAGAGCGCCAACCACCGCGAACGGCGGCGGATGCGCCGGCTGAACGACGCTTTTGATTTGCTGCGCCATAAACTGCCTCACAGTGTTGCCTTTCCTCTGTCGAAACATGAGACTCTCCAAATGGCAGTGGAGTATATCATGGCGCTGGAACGTCTGCTGGCGAAATAAATATCTACATACGGATGGGGTATTCGTCTATCGGAAAAAAAATATTTGGATAAGCCGTAGGTTGTTGGTTGACCTTCCAGGTCAGGTCAGTGAGTAGTGAGTAGTGACGGTAAGATCAGGGAAATCGGAACCTGCTAGAACTTCTTGAGGTGAGCTTTTTTATACGTTTCTTTCCGTGTTCCTGATTTCGATCTTTGCATTTTTTTTTTATCAACGACGTAGATACTCATGCATTTCAGGGGGTCAGGTCAGGCTACAGCAGGTCAACCGGTATGCGTCCCGTCGGCTATATGTATTTAACCCGGCGGCCGCTGGGCCTCCGTGCCACCCGCCTGCCAGACCGGATATTACACCAAACGTAAAGGGGGACAACTTTATGCCCCCCCCCGCGGCTCGTGGGATAGCCGGCCGAAGGTATGGTGACACAAGTTTCGCGTAACCAGGATCCGTATTTGGTCACATCAGGTTATCTCGAAAAGTAAGAAATCTAGGAGACGCAGTCCGCAGACAAAGGCATTAGATAGCTTGCACTAAGATCTTTCAGATTTTAAAAATCATTTTTCGATCAGGTCATCGTTGAGGTCACCACAGGTCGTCAAAGAAAAGGATATAACGAAATCCCCCCTCCGATTTTGCAGTTTTCACAAATTGACGCTGATAAATGACAGTTAATGGTAAAGCCGCATCCTTGCTCAAACGCGTATCCACGGTTGGCTTGTTATTTGCGTATTCAGTTATTTTATGTAGCCATTTATTTGCCGATTTGAGTTTCATAATCTGCACAGAGATAGCTACAGCACCATATAATGCGTATGTAATATTTCATTTAAGGACCCTCCCACCTTCAAAAAAGTTAATGAATAGGCAAAAAAGTGATGTTGATTATGGTTCAAAAATAGCAAAAATGAATATCTACCAAATTTCACGAAAAAATATCTGCACCGGTTTTTGAAATATTGGACTTTTACTTTTGTTTATTTTTTGAAGCCTTCACTGTTCCTATGACGCCATTTGGAAGCAACAATTTGGTGTCCTTATTAGTTGAAATGCGGCAGATGTTGCGCGCAAAGCAGCATATCCGCACTGAGCTCTATAATGATATACCGTCATGCAGTTTCACAAAGGTTTAAGTATAATATTTTAAATAGCTAAATCTGCAGTGACGTCACAAATTCAGAGGGGCTATCAAATACATTAGCCTCTCTAAATCCAGGTGCTGCAATGCAACTTAGTAATTAAATATTTTCGATTAAACCCTATTCGGGGCGGGGGGGGCCTTTAAGGCCCCCCTTCAGGTTTTTCTTGTGCCATTGCCAAACGCCGCAAGACGGAAAGCTCATACTCGGTGACTTTTTCTAAACATTCATTGCGCACATTTTGACAAAAAAAGTTGCCGGGTCAGGTCAGGTCAGGTCACCAGAGGCGGTTCGGTGACCCCACCTCAGAGAAGTTTGCAATCACGCCAGAGCTAGAGTTTTTGACGGATCAATTTCTTCTCTTCAGGTTTTAGTAAGGGTACCAGTATGTGCAATTTTTTATCTCAGAATTTTTATATCTGTGACCTGAGGTCAGGCCAGACTCGTGACCTTTACATTGCAAGCCTAAGGGAAAATATTGAAACGCCTCCTGCTTCGTGTAAACGAGTCAAAACCACCCAATTCTTTCAGTTTTATGGAAGATTATCTCATCGGTGATGATCCTGGTGCCGCTAATTGACAGGGGCACCGGGAAAGGTCATCTGAGGTCATGTAACGTCATAAATCGTTTTTCTGTCAATAAATCACGACACGATGGTGCTAAAGGCTTGTAAGTGGTACCAAACTGCTCGCCTGGTCAAGGCGCGTCGTTTGGAATGCAGCATGACCATACCCCACAACCTCATTGATGAATGACCTGACCTTGACCTCGGGTCAAATTTCAAATTGACCTGTAAAGGTCATCGCATACTTATTTCGCATCGCCTTGACGAGAGTAACAAAATTTATTAATTTTATGTCTCTATGTTTCTTAGTTTAAAAGTTATATAGGTAACTAATTCCAAAACATTTTACCGTTGATGACCTAGTCTGGTGACCTCAATATTGACCTGACCTGAAAATGTTTTTTGTAAAAGTTGTAGATCTTTAAACGACCTATCAAACGCCGTTTGTCGTTTGTCGCTGCGATGTGTAGTTTTTTAGATCTGAAGGGGGGGCCGAAAAGGCCCCCGCCCAGAATCGAACATTTCAGAGCCCGCCCGGAATAGGGTTAATTCTCGCCGGCCGCGAAGGGGGGAGGGGCGGATGCCGACCACTCATAGGGGTTTTCACGACAGCTCCGAACACACTGGCGATAGAGAGCTGAAACTTGGCTGAAACCCTTTTGATCCAAGCCGCATTTTGTGACACCAACCGCATTTTCAGGTTACTGGTCAGGTCACTGACCTATAACGTCACAAGTGAACCTCGGCACGGTCCTCAAATGTCGCAACTTCGCAACGCCGTCAGTGCCAGACGAACTTCCAAAGGGAGATGACACGTACAGGATGTAGTGTCCTCCAGAGGTCTCACAACTTGCATATCTCGGATTTTTCCTTAAAGTCACATCAGGTCAGGTCGATCATGTGAACTTACCATTATAACTCAATGGGAAAAAAATTTGAACTGATATTTTAGCGCCGGGAACGATCTCAAACTGTCTCCAGTACACGGAATCAGGATTTCTTGCACTCTTTGCAAGTTCCGATGCTTTACTTTTGCATTGTTGACCTTGCGTGACGTCATTTATGACGTCACTTGGTTTGTAAGAGTTTTTCGTCAATAACTCCCGATCAAATTGAGCTAGCGAGTCGGGAAAGCCACCAATGGACTCAGGAAGACCTGCCTGCCGAATCGAATGATATGCGAGATGATCTCCTTCGACCTACTTCGTGACCTGAAGGGCGCTGACCTGACTTTGACCCGAGGTCAACACCTGAAATTGACCTCACACAAACAAAAAGTATACCATTCGACGCGCCTGAGCGAGTCAAACACGATGGTGGCAAAATCGCGGCTCTAGGACCGTTTTTAGCGAAGCTATTTATGAAAAACTGAACCCGTGCTCAGGGTCACTTGACCTGACCTCAGAAGTCACCGGTTGACCTGAGACCTTACAGTCGGGTACCAGTCGCTGCGCCTCTTAACGGCGTACACGCTCCTTTTTTCCGCGACTCTCTAGCTCCATCAGGGGCGAAACCGCGAGGGGGGGGGGATCGTACCAACCAACCCCACAGAGGCTCTCTTGTATGCAGAAAACCAATAGGTCCGGCGAGGGTTAAGGCATTTCTCGACGTTGTGAGTGCTGGAACCGGCAAGGTACCTCAGTTTGGCTATCTCAACTCAAATCTAATGTGAAGGTGGGATGTTCACTTTAAAGCTCTTTCTAAAAAAAATAACTTACAGGTTTTGACCTAGGATCAACGATTTAGCCTCCAGAAGGCAAACACTTTCATACTTTGACATTTATGCTGAACACACTTCTCTACAATGCAGGGTGTCTGGAAAGTCTTGGCGCCTCTTTTGGACGCCGTCTAACGCGCGCTGTGATTATTTGACATTCAGCCAATCACCACAGACATGACTTCTCGTTGACCGCTCAGATAGGGCCTAGGGGATGTGTAAATGTGACCTTGAAATCGTTTTCGGTGATGGGAAGATGCGCCTTGTCGCTGAATGCCTGCGCGCGCCGGCCGGGTGCGGCTTGAACGAGGCGCGAGTTGCAGCGCGATGCGGCGTTTTTCGGCGATTGAGCAGATAAAGGCTTATTTCGACTCGAGAATTCTTCAGAAAATATCTTCAGACCAATACGACCGCGGTATGTCAAAACTACCGAAAACGTAGCAGCATTTCAGCGGCATTCAAAGAAAATCCAGGGGTCTGATGGACAAAAATGTTCCATCATCTTCGTCAATGTCAAATAAATGAATAACAGGCTGGTCCATGAGGCGTTTCTAGTTACGCAGGCACATTAACCCGAGGGTCACGGCTACTTGCCCCAAGGGTCATTTCGCATTTCAACAACACGGAGCGCCTTCAAACGACCCCGCTGCCGTCCAAGCCAAGCTAACAGAAGTTCCGCGGGCCAGATTGACGTGGCGAAATGAAATTAGGCCACCTTATTCTCCTAACTTTAACCCGCTCGACGGCGTGCTACGCGTTTTGTACAATAAGAGCTAGTCTAGGGCGCCTCTCATCCCAACCTGGAGCCGCTGAAGACTCGCAACATTACAGCATAGGAGGACCTGGAAATGTCCCACATCGTCAAAACCCGCAGGCGCTTCCGCCCCCTCGTCGCGGCCGTCGTCGGCGCAGGCGGTGATTACATTGAACGAGTAATTAGCGGAAGTATGGGGCTTGGTGTCCCTGTTCATTGTTTTGATCTATTGTTGAGTATCTACGAACCAAAAGGCATTTGTTAAAAAAAAAAAAAAATGTTGAAAAGCGCCAGGACTTTCCGGATACCCTGTAACTTTTGACACCAATCGTTTACTACGTTGATTTTACCGGCATCGTGTTCCTCTCATATACATAAATGCGTTGAATGAAGTATAATTTGACCTGAAAAGGTCAAATGTAAAACTTGACCCGCAGTCAAGGGCACGAAAAAAGTCATCTTGCTGATATCCGCCGTTGTGCTGAACGCATCTAAGGTTATCTCGGCCACTCTTGTCGAACCTGGATCATCATCTTGCTTCGGCCACGCTTGAACAGTCTGGTATATATATATATATATATATATATATATATATATATATATATATAAATATAAATATATATATATATATATATATATATATATATATATATATATATATATATATATATATATATATATATATACATATGTACATACACTTGCGTACTAACCTGGTCACAGGGAGCTCGAATTCGTTCCGTGGTGCAATTCAGGCCTCGTTCTGGTGTCGTGGTGTCTTAGTTGGTGATCTTCCTTTCGATGGGTAGGCCTCGACGCCGGTGCTGGTGCCGTGCATGTTACGATAAGTACGATAGCTACAATAACTAAGATAGTAGCAATAGGTACGACAGGTACAATAGTTACAATGTAGCTACAGGTAGTTATTGGAGTTACGAGAATTATGAGAGCAAAGATAGGTACATACCTATGGTTAAGAAGCTTGCGATCGTTATGATGGCTACGATAGTTACGATTAGGGTTTCGGAGTCGTGGTAGCACTGTTCCGACTCCGACTCCGACTCCGACTCCGGGCTCCTGACCGACTCCGACTCCGACTCCGACTCCGAAACCCTGGTTACCATAATTATTAGTAACTACAAATTACGATAGTTACGATAAGTACAAAATTTACGCGATAGTTACGCTGTATATGATATTTTTGATATTCACGTTCTTACGATCGTAACGGTAAATACGAAAATAACGGTAATTACGATAGCTATGGTGAGCAGAAATCGCCATGCTGTGTGGATCGCTCATGATCGTAAATGCTAGCTATAAAATACATGAAAATACAATACATTCCATTACATTACAAATACACGACGTTTTAGTGGATGTTAAAACGTGGTATGTACCTGCCTATGTACAGGTCATCGTAAGATTCACTGCTAGCCTCTATCCCATCTTTATCCTCAGACCCTTGCATCCTCCACTGTCATCTGTTCTCCTAACCTCCGCTATGATCCCATCCTCGGATATCCTATCCTCCTTCGCTATATAGGCTCTGTCGGCTATCCTCCTTTCCTGTGTACTACATCCTCTATCATCTATCTCTTATTTTCAATCTTCGATATTCTGTCGTTTATCTTCTATGCTCCTATTCTTCACGATCCTCTGTGCTCTATCATTCAGTATCTTCTACTGTCGATCATACCAGTGCAATTTATTTCAGCAAAAATTGATCACTAATGGCCATTTCTTGCCTCCGAATTATACAATGAAAAAGGATTAAACGACATTTATGCTATTCACATACACACCGACTAAAAGGGGAAAAAATAAAATTTAACTAAAACAACAATTACGATCCTCTATATTCTAACGCCTATCTTCCTATTTAAGTCTAATATTTATTATTTGTCCTCATATCTTGCCTCCCTTACTCTACCGTATCTATCCTGTATAGTCTATCATCCTGCTAATCCCCTACCCTCTACCATTGAGCCCTATAGGTATTCCTGTCATAGTAAGTATGTAGGGGAGACCCGGGAGGTATGGGCCGGTTTTGCGAAAAGGCAATTTTCTTCCAGTGGGCAGTGGCTAGACCCGGTTTTTTACTCTGAGTACGTGAAATTGCCTTTCGCCTGCAACGTGTGCCTGATATTAGGCATCTGGGATCAACTATTTTGTCTCGAGATAATTTTCAATAAATCATGTGCTTTTTCGATCCATCAAAATACACCGGGAGGTATGGGCCATGGCCCGGGAGGTATGGGCCGGTGCCATGTTTCATATTCTTTTCTCGACAACGAGAATAATACTCGTAGCTGATATCTACCTTGATCTCTCTTTGAGCCCAGGAACCGCATTAGCGGCCAACAGCTTACTTCATGGAGGTGACTTGGGCCCAATATGTATTTTGGTAAACTCAAGCATGCACCATAAAATAAGGTCAATAATATTTTTCTGTTTGAATGAAATTTGAAGTTAAATTTTCGACCTTGCGCGACAAAAATTAAACTTACTGACGGGGACATTCAATGAAAGCATCTTTTTATTTATTTAGGATCAACGGCCGGTGGGTGGCCCGAACCTCCCGGTTAGGACGCCAAAATGTGCGTAGCATCTCAGCTCATAATCTTGCAAGAATGCTTCAAATGGTCTATCCAGTCTTAATTTGCATGCTTTAAACTTTATGTTAGCGATGATCTGACATCCTAAAACGAGCCTGGCTCAAATTTATCACGAATTTTCTGTATGTACCGTATTTTACTCGAAGAGGGCAAAAACGCTTTATTACCGCTCATTGCCAAAGAAGACTGAGGAAGGTTTTGAAAATCACGTGGGATGTATAACGGAATGGCTGCTACCAGTTAATGCCGTCAAATGTGTAAAAATACGCAACACTTCTTCAAAACTGCGATGGCCCATACCTCCAGGGGGCCCATACCTCCCGGGTCTCCCCTACCTCATAACATTCCTCTCATTACATACCGACTCGTGAGTGGTCATATTAACAAGCATCGACATTCTTTTAGCAGGCTAGTTGACATATTTATTGCCGGAAATCAAATTATCAGGTGATCTCTCTCCTTTTCCCAAGCAAACAAAAGAGCGGCTCTTAAGGTATTTCGAGTAAAAGAGTAACGAGCCTTACGGCTTTCCACCAGGAACACGTCGTCAAAAGGCCTGGCAGCACACGTCATTTTATTGACAAAAAGCACTAGTAGCAATTGACGTAAAGCGGTCAGACGCCGTGAGATATATTGGCTGCAACAGATAGGGTGCAATAGATAGGTACGAGAGCAAGCGCAGAAATACATTCAAAACACGACATCCATCGACAGAAGATTGCTCTGTCAGCTCAGGCCAATAGCGAAGCAGTGCTACTATAAATGATACCACTAGATGACTCAGTGACATCACTGCTTCACTGACTGTGACATCACAGTGACACTGACTGTGACATTACAGTGTCACTGTGACATCACAGTGACACTGTGACATCACAGTGTCATGGACAGTGATACCAAGTGACACTGACTGTGACATCACAGTGACACTGTGACATCACAGTGACACTGGCTGACACCAGAGACACACCAGAGTATGTGATACAGATGCTAAATCAGGCCGTATTGCGGTTTTGATTACAATTTCTCTACAATTGCTTAATTTCTACCGAACTGACGATGTAGCCGAGTTTCGACGCGTACTGTCGATTTTGCGGTGCCTTTGTTGAGAAAATCAGCAGTCCATTTGAATTATTTCTCTGTTTGCGTGATGTCTCTAGCTCATGGATCATCTTAGTGCCATGTGTAAGACCTTGAAAATTGAAAAGCCATGATAACGTCATTGGTGCGTAGTAAGTTCTAGTCGAATAGAGCACCTATCGGCTAGTTGTAGTAGCAGCAGCCAGACGCTGCTGCTTAGTTTTTCTCTTCCTTGATGCGCTTTCTCCGCACTGCGCGTCCTGGTTCCTCTTTGTCGTCACTCGTCCGCATCGCGCTTCCGTTTCCGTTTCGGTGCAGCCTCACTTTCTTCCTCAGCAGTCTCCCTTTCTTCCTCAGCATTCTCCCTTTCTTCCTCAGCAGTCTCCCTTTCTTCCTCAGCAGTCTCCCTTTCCCCGTTCGCCTCCTTGTACCATTTCTCCAACTCATGTTGTCTCTGTATCAGCAAGGGGTTGGGCAACTCACACAGTTTAGGGATGAGCACCATGTTTGTGATGCCGCTGTTTATTCTGCCGCCATCAAATGTTTTAAGACGACCATTTTTGGCCACAACCACGAACGGAATAATAGATCTCAGATTCTGGACCTCCTTAGGAGGACCATCCGGATTAACGCGGATTTCGCGGCCACACGTCCGGCCACATACAGCCAGGGTAATTCCGTCCTCTAACCCGGTGCTTTCGTCAACCAGCGTTAGCTTGCTGACCCAGGCATTCATGGGTTCAAAAGCTGGTTCTTCAATTTTTGTGCACATGCCTATGGCGTCATACATGCCAAGATCTCTTTCACATGGATTTTGGCTGATCCGTTCTTTCAGCTCCTTGATCTGGGTAAAGTTGTACGTTCTGTGCGGCGTCTCTGGCTGTTTCCAGATCTCTGACTCCGAAGTAATCACCAGGTCATAGTCAGGTCGAATATGATGCCGGTAACGATCTCGGCCTTGTTCGTTTACTGTTTCGGCCTCCAGCTTCGTGAATGTGTAAATACCGTTAATGACGACCTCTTTCATTTTGTCACCGAAGTCGCTGCATACTATCCTGATGGCTCCGGTGTGATCGCGGCACTCTAGAAACGAAAATTTACCAAAGTCACCGACGAGAGTGCTCATGTTCATAACTCTTGCAGTGACGGTGATGTCGGTATCACCACTGGCAACACTAGCTATATGCGTTATTTTCATGGCTTCGTGTTCCTACACTCCTTTTCCTTTCCCAGTCTTCTTGTTAACGTACGGCTGCTTTGTCCAGACTCGGCACCTGGTGGTAAAGTGGAAAATTCACGATCAAACGGAACATTTGTCCGCCTGCAGCAGAGTGCCAAATATAAACAGGCAGCACTCAGGGGCGATGTGCTGCCCGTACATCTAGCGATGTCAATAGGATACCAACCTTTTGGTATACCGATACCCAACAGATGCCAACTTGGTATTTGGTATTTCAATCACAATATTTTTGGTATTTTGTTGGTATTATGAGTCCTCACTAATGTATAAGAGTCTGTGAATTTGTCAAAAAGTTGGTATTTCCCTCGTATTGGTTCCCCGAAACCGAACTCAACTTGGTTCGGTTTCGGTATTTTCCCATCACTTTGGTGGGTATTTGGTTTGGTATCGGTATCCTGGTTGTGCGTAATTGACACCACTAAGGGGGGGGGGGGGCAAAGGGTCCCCCTGTCATATCTCCGACACCAATAGCCGGATCAAAAACATTTAACCGGCATTAGAAAGAGCTTATCAAGGTGCACAAGATAGGATATCGATGACCTTAATATTTGACCAGCACAACGAATGAAGCATACTAAAACTATCTACGCTCTACTATGCATAAAACACGTCTTTGGTCTTAACGGATTGATCTTACTTTACCTGCATCATGACATTTATATGGATCACGATTCAGCATTGCCAACAGGCTGGGCCGCAACAGCAGGCATCTGGAGTTTTGGTGATTGGAATTGGTTATATTCAACACTGTATGCAGCTGTGATAAGAAGGCCATGAGGGATGGTCTGAGGTAATTTGGATGAGAATCCCGAGGAGGCTAATCGATCTCATGAGGAGCAGTCCTGTTATGGTTTATCTTTCTGTTGCTGCCGACTTCTCGTTGTCCGCTTGTGTTTAGGCATCTCGCGCTCCGGTATCAATTCGATACGGTGATCTGGCGTAGCCACCGCCAATAAACTTTTCTACATCGTCACCCATGGGCGACGCTTCGTATACACATAATGTAATAAATGTTATTTATGACACTCTGGTATACAGTTTGTGTGGCAGCGGTTAGGATGTTTTTACACCTTCAAATTGGGTAAAAGAGCGAGAAGAGCTTTAAACAGTGAGCACATTAAAGATGTGCCCCCCCCCAAAAAAAAACGTAGGAAAGGGTTTTCAAAATTTTCGCGTGTCTTCGGCGCAGCATTTCAATAACACTTTTTTAATAGAAACTTAATACCTACGCCAATCACTTGCAACCTTTTTGTCACGTGTAAGATTAACCCTCGCCCGTATAGGGGGGGGGGGGTCGAACGGACCCTCTCGTTTTTTTCGCGAATAACTCGCATAAAGAGCGGCCGATCGCGACGAAACTTTCAGTACCCTCGAGTTAATCAATTTTACACCTAACCTTAAAATTCCATGACTCTGACCCAAATGACCTTTGACATGTGACCTACTTTTCGAGACCATGTTTGGCTGGAATCCTTGTAGCGGAGGGCGAGTGCTACGGCTTTCTTGGCGCGATGCCAGCTCGAAAAGTACTCGAGTCTCTGGGACAGGCTCGCGAACTTGGATTTCAGCTGCGTTCCTGTGGAAAACGCAGTCGGTGAGAATTTCTCTTTCTTCACCTCTGGGTCCTCTGGGTCGATGTCAGTGTTCATGTCTTGTTCTGGAAGTCCTCGAGGCTCGTTCAAGAATTCTGGGCCGTTCCACCAGATGCTGCAGCCGATCAAATCTTCGGCCTTCATACCACGGGATGCCAGGTCAGCTGGGTTTGACTTGCTGTCCACATACAACCACCGGCCCGGGTCAGTGTGCTCTCTGATCTGCTGGATACGATTTGCGAAGAATACGTGGAACCTCTTGGTGTCGTTCTTAATGTACCCGAGCACGACCCTGCTGTCCGTCCAGAAGATCTCTGGGACGGCCTCCATGTTCATTTCTCTTTTCAGGAAACTACTGATCTTGACTGCCGTGACGGCTGCTGTCAGTTCGAGTCTCGGGACTGTGACTTGTTTGGTTGGGGTGACTCTGGCCTTACTCATGACCAGTGTAGTGCTGATCTGCCCGTTTTCATCGACTTGTCGGAGGTAGCTACATTGGCCATATCCGCTGGTACTTGCATCATAAAAATGGTGCAGCTCTCTGGTCTTCACGGCACAGAGATGCTTCGGTATGAGACAGCGGGGAATGCGCAGTGACTCCAGATGGCGCAGATCTGACTGGAATCGATGCCATTGCGCCAGCAGAGTCTCTGACACGTCTTGATCCCATCCGAACCCTTCTTGGCATAGCTCTTTCAGGATCAGTTTTCCGGTCAGGATGAACGGAGAGATGTATCCCAAGAGATCGAAGATCGACCTCACTTAGGACAGAATTGTCCTCCTTGTCACAGCTCTGCCACTGACCTTGGTATGGTATCGAAACTCGTCGGTTGTAGGGTCCCATTCGATGCCAAGCGTCCGTTGCACCGGCAGGTCTCTCGTTCCGATGTCCAAGCTCTGAAGTCCAGCACATCTGGACTCGGGCGGCACTGACTTCACCACTTCAACGCTGTTGGACATGATCTTGTGGAGCTTGAACCCACCTCTTTGGCAGAGCTCACGAGTGACATTGATCAGGCAAATCGCTTCACCGATCCCTTCCACTGACGTCAGGCCATCGTCCACATAGAAGTCCCTTCTCAGGAATTCGGCTGCTTCTCCCCCGTACTGTTTTTCATAGTCGTCGGCAGTTGCACGCAGCGCAAACATTGCGCATGCAGGAGAAGACGTAGCGCCGAAAAGATAGGTCTTCATCCTGTACTCTTCAGGTTCCTGACTCAGCTTGCCGTCTCTCCACCACAGGAACCGCAACCAGTTCCGATCCTCGACGTTCACTCCGACCTGATTAAACATTCCTTCTATGTCACAGGTAATGGCTACTGGGTGCATGCGGAATCTGCACAAGATCCCTGTTAGGCTGTTTGTCACGTCTGGGCCTTGTAAGAGGAGGTTGTTGAGGGTGTTGCCTCCGAATTCAGCGCTGCAGTCATAAACAATGCGCATCTTCTACTTCGTTCGGTGAATCATGCTGTGATGGGGAATGTACCAGACTCTCCCGTTCTGCAGGTTCAACTCTTCTGCAGGCACCGGTTCTGCATACCCTTTGTCTAGAGTAGCCTGCAGGCTGCATGCACTGTGTCTACTCTTTTCTGAAAGCATCGTTGCGCACTAGTCTTCTTCGCAGGCCTTGTAGGCGCTGCGTCGCCATGCTCTTATTGTTAGGTAGCTTTGCGACTTGCTTCTTCATGGGCAGGGCATTTCGTAGTGTCCCTCTTCGGTTCTGTGAATGCCGTCTGACATCTTCTGTAGGAACAGCTGATCTTCGAATGAGACCTCTTTGTCGGGTGTTGTCTCCTTGAAGTCGCGTTCGAACATTCGGCTCACTTCTGATGGACTGACTTCCTGCACCTTCGTTTTAAACGCCACGTGGCATCTCCTTTGTTGGCTTTCTGACATTTGAACGAGCCTGCAGGAGCTGTTGCTGTTGCATGCCGTCCCGATCGGCCCGATAACTCCCCAGCCCAGAACAGTCTTCACTGCCCACGGATCGTCATCGTTTCCAGGACGCACTTCTCTCGGCTTGATAGCCCTGCCACAGCTTGTCCCGATCAGGAGGCCGATCTCGACGTCATCTATGTATGATGGAATCGCTGCTGCGATGTCGGCGAGGTGTGACCACTTGCGTGCCGTCTCCGCTCGAGGTATCAGGGAGCGCTCGGCGGGAATCTCGAAGCGTGAGTACGCAGGCGGCATGTTGATTGGCGCGTCATCATTCAGAGGCCTGACGATCAGGTTCTTCATGACACGGCAAGCCATCGTCGATCTTCCGGCCATCGTGCTCAGCTCGAGCTGGACATCATCTCCCTCTGCTTGTATCCTTTGAGCCGTCGATTCTGTAATGAAACAGGCATCAGACTGAGGATCGAGGAGGGCATAGACAACCGTTCGGTGTTCTGACTTGCCAGCTTCCTCCAGTCTCGCCGGCACGATCATTGCATGCGAGCACCCTTGTGGCTCTTGGTTGTTCGTGTTGACTTGCAGTGTCGTCGCTGCTTCAGTTGAAGCCTTCACGCCCGTTTCTGCACCTGTTCGAATGAAGGCGTCATCGTGAAGCAGGGTTGGGTGCCATCGATTGCACGTCTCACACTTCTCGCGCTTCTTACAGCTTTTCCAGATGTGTCCCGGTTTCAGACAACCGCGACACAGTCCATGCATTTTCACAAGTTCGTGTCTTCTTTTGATTGGCATGGCTTTGAAAGAACTGCAGTCCTTGGTTGTGTGGTGTCCTTTGCACACATGGCAAAACTGAACAACTTGGCTTGTTGTCTCTGTTCCTGTGGTAAATGCTCTCACCTTGCCACTTCTGAACTGCTTCGCCACCTGACTGCTCTTCTCTGCGTTGTGTCCTTCTTGAACTGAGACAGGGCCACATGCGATCCTTGCTTCCTTGCTGAGGAATGAGACAAACTCTGAGAAGGTAGGATAGCCTGAGGGATGGCCTTCACTTGACTCGTAGACACTTGTGTTTACAACGCGCTTCCATCGATCAACAATGTACTTGGGAAGCTTTCTTAGGAGAAGGTTGTTCTCGTGCGCATCCTCCAACACCTTCAGTCCAGACACTTCTCCTGGTGCTGCCTCACATCTTTCCAAGAAGTCGGCTAGCTGGCGAAGCGCCTTCCCATCTCCAGGTTTGATGACTGGCCAGTTTCTGAGACGCTGCTCGTATGTCATAGCTGTGATGAAGTTGTTGCCATAACGCTCCATCAGCTTGCCCTTGGCCTTGTCGTATGCCTCGTTGGTCCTTAGAAGAAGGAAACCCTGGATAGCTTCTCGAGCTTCACCGGCTGTGTAGTGCGCTAGGTAATGCAGCCTTTCCACTGGAGATGAAGTCCGTCCCTCAATGTATGTTTCGAACGACTTCATCCATAGAGCAAACTGCTCCACATTCCCTCCGAACTTCTCTGGTTCCAGGGCTGGCAGAAGATTCAGTCTCAGTTGTTCAGCTCTCACCGATGGAACCTCGTTGGGACTTGTGTGTTGCTGCTCTTCTGCTGTCACTTCGGCTTGGTTGAGGCTTGGGCTTTGACGTCTCTGTGTCTCTCCACTTGCAGCAGCCTCAGCTGGAGGTACAGCCTGGTTGCCAGTGACTTGGGCAGCAGTTCTCATTGAAGGAGGAAGAGGAGGTTGTGTCGACAGAACACCCTCCAGTTCTTGTTCAATTTTCCTTCTTACTTTTTCTTGAGCCTCCTGTATAGATATCTGTGTCTGAAGCTCAAATTCCTCTTCTTGCCATCTCAGTTCTTGATTCTGTCTTTCCAGTTCTTGTTTCTTCAGTTCAATCTCTCTTCTTTTCTTGAGTGATGACAATTTTGCCATTGTTTCTGCCTTTTCTTGTTCCACTTTCAGGCGACTCAGCTGTATCTTGCCTCTGACAGCACTTGATGAGCTTGTAGAAACACTTACAGAATCAGTATCTTGCACTTTATCTTTTGTTTCATCTTGTGAGTGGTGCAACTCTTGCTGTAGTGTCTCTAGATCTGCCTTCAACCTGTTCATCTCTGTCAGAAGCTTTGAGTGGTTGGCTCTGTGCGACTTCATCTCCTCTTCTGGAACAAGTAGTTGCAGCTCTTCTGTTTGCACAAACTGAACATAGTTGTGCATCCATTGTCCAATATCACTTAGTGTCACCTTCCGTGAAGCAGAATCATCAGGTTTCTGATGACCTTCCAACAACAATCTGGCATATTTCTGCAGTCTCTGTGCCAGTCGTTTGTAGTTCTTCTGTGTGACATCCATACTTAAAGGTAGTGTGCCAGCTTTCCTGGACCGTATGGAGTTAATGGCCCAGATAAGAAGAACCGGATTTTTAGAACTTATCCATACCTTCAAAACTCATGGAAACGTCTTAAATTCTTCAAATTTTGAGTACCCCAGTGCGAAATTCGCCCCGACGGGTTGTCGGTCGTACCCCAACCACATTTCACACCACTATGAACAATAAATGCACACACTGAAATCGCTATTACCGATATGCTCATCCAATCAAGTTTCGATAAACCCGTTCATCATCAGCTCCTGCGGTTTCGAACACGCCTGTTAGGTGGTGCGGTAGACCGCGCCCAAAGCCAGGGCCCCGGTAACGTGAGGTAGCCGAGTCAGGGCAGCGTGCGCTGACCCAAGCCGGAGCCGCGCGTCCTCCCGGTGTCATGTGATAGCCCGGGGCTGCCCGCGGGGATGCGGTAGACCGCGCCCAAAGCTGCGGCCCCGGCTTGGGTCAGCGCACGCTGCCCCGACTCGGCTACCTCACGTTACCGGGGCCCTGGCTTTGGGCGCGGCTTCTGCTCATACTTTGTGGTGCGGTGGTGGTGCGTCGGGCTGCGCGCTCTGACTTCGGCCAAGAAAAATGCGTCAGCTGATCATTGTCATTTCTGCCACTTGCGTGTGGTGAAATGGGGTCATAACTTATGAGACGGCCTTTTCATATCAATTTTTTTACATAAAATCATATTTCAAACCATAAATAATGTTCGACAGCCAAATAAAAGAAACAATACCAATACAGGCTTACAGTTTAAGGCTCGACATTATGTTGTCTACGATTAGACAGCTGATAACTCATTCCCGTACGTCGTTTGGTCGTAACACTATAATGACCTTTGCTTATTGTCACATGTGCGCCGCATTCGCGATTGTTGCCGACGCCTGGGACGCCTGTTTGCAGGTGAGCCCACTACAGTTGTTATACATATCGAAAAACCGATAAACTTTTAGGCGAAAAAGGCACTATTCCAGGCCCATTTTTGATTTTTTTGCGATATTAGGTAAAAACAGAAGCTTCTTATCCTAGGAAAAATAAAATGGGAAATCTTTCAAAGGTGGCACACTACCTTTAATTCTCTACCCTCCTCAGTCAGTTTCACCAATCGTCCAGATCTGGTGACTGTCAAATGCTCAGCCGCACGTTCAGTCATATAGCCTTAACCCAGGAATTAAGGTTCAGGGTGGGTTGGAAAATAGTTAGTACTTAGTAGTAAAATCAAAAGGCCCATACAAGAAAAAAACACTCAACAGAAGCTAATTCTAAGCAGTAAGACACGGGGTGGTCAATACACACATAGATGCAGCTCAAGTTCTACTTGGATATCACACAAATCAATACAGATTTGCAACTCTGGCTGCAGATTACGTTCAGCTCATTCTATATGCTCTAACAGAGGAAGTCGTAAAAACTAAACCAGCCATTACAGCGAAGCTGGTGAGAAATAAAATGAAAGAGAAAAGACATGATAAATGAGCTACATATATATCCGGAAACGAAACAATAAATGATAATACACAACAAATACAGAAGTGGGAGATTGGAATGGAAATTAGGAATGGTATTTCAGTGGGTACCAACTGTAAGGTACAGTGGTACACTACTTGGAAGTACTTTGAGGTACGTTTTTACCTGCAAGAAACAGGAAAAACCATATCGATACATTTGTGGCGCAGCCACCCACGTTGCTCGTTGGTATACAACTGGTATACAAATGTGGTCTTCCAGTTGGCTACGAAGATGAGGGAGTGGAATGTGACCTTTGTCATCGTTGGTTCCACGCAGCATGTCAGGAGATACATACGGAAGCAAACAAAGCACTCCAGGAACACCCTGACACACTGGCATGGATGTGCAAAGCCTGCTGAAACGAGTTAAAGAACAGGAAGTATCAACACTCAGAAACTGAGTACAGCAAGTTGGAAGCCAAGATCCATCAGTTGGCAGAGGCGCTAAAAGACCAAACGAGAATAATAAGGAAGTCAGCAATCGAAAATGAACAAGCCATTAGAGAAATAGGAGAGTTTCAAGGGCGCAATATTTCCACATTGCAAGAGCAGAATGAAGCAATGATACAGTGTGTAGAGGAAATGAAGAGCAGGGAAACAAAGGAGAAGACGGAGATCAGGAAGACGTATGCAGATGTCACAAAAGTGGTAGAAGAAATAAAAGAACAACAAGAAGTCATCAAGGGTAACTCTGAAGGTATCAAAAGAGTGATACAGAACAAAGAGTTAGAAGAAAGGGCAACAAATGTGCTGATACACAATCCCTCAGAGAGCAAAGCAGAGAAAGGAGAAGACAAAAAAAAACAGGAAAACAGTGAAGTTCAAAGAAATAGCAGATGCTCTGGGAGTGCGAGACTTTGAAATTCAGAAGATTGTCAGATTGAGGCAAAAACCTACAACGGAGAAAGGAGATGGAAGAAATGCAAATCAGAACCAGAAAACGAAACCAAGAATACTCCTGCTGAAGCTGGGATCAAAGGAGCACGTGGAGCTTTTGTACAAAAGGAGGTTTGATATCAAGAGCAAAGGCATAGAAAATACCTACATTACAAGGGACCTACCTCCCGAAGAAAGGGAGAAGCAGAGAAGACTGAGAGAGGAGTGGCCACAGGGGAGCAATGCCGCTTCAACCCTATTGGCCGTAGTGTCTAACGGTGGCGGCCATATTGCGCAGACCAGAAACCGGCTGCCGCCTGTGTTGAGGAATAGGGAATTCGGGACCTCGATTTACGTTTGCGGCCGCCGTATCCGTTACGTTCAAGTTACGTAGATACGGAACCCGGTATCTTACGCAGAATTGAGTGGGGAACACGATCGTATCTTCAGAATTCCTCAAATTCACTCGCCTGACCTACATTTGCCCCGGCCGAGGGGGTTGATTGAACCCACCTCGCTAATGCACCGCTAATTAAACTAGAATTAAGCGGTAAAGTGGTCGTATGCGGCAAAGTTTAATGCAGAGTGACTGGTAGGAACCCGCTGTAAGGGTCTCAGGTCAACCGGTGACCTCTGAGGTCAGGTCAAGTGATCTAAGGCACGGGTTCGGTTTTTGATAAATAACTTCGCCAAAAATGGCCGTAGAGCCGCGATTTTGGCATCATCGTGTTCAGCTAGCTCAGGCGCATCGAGTGATATACTTTTTGTTCGGGTCAGGTCAACTTAGGGTGTTGACCTCAGGTCAAGGTCAGGTCAGCACCCCCAGGTCACGAAGTTGGTCGAAAGAGGTCATGTCGCATATCATTCGATTCGGCAGGTCTTCCTGAGTCCATTGGTGGCTTTCCCGACTCGCTAGCTCAATTTGATCGGGAGTTATTGAAGAAAAATGGTGACCCTTGTGACGTCACAAATGACGTCACGCAAGGGCAACAATGCAAATATGAAGCATAGAACCTTGCAAAGAGTGCATGAAATCATGATTTTATATGCTTGAGATAGTTTCAGATCATTCTCGGCGCCAAAATAACAATTTTCATATTTCCCCATTGACTTATAAGGGTTTAACGTATTGGTTCCTTATAGCTGATGATTTTTTAGGATTTCATCTTGTTCTCCACTCAATTCTGCGTAAGATGCCGGGTTTCGTGTCCACATAGCTTGAGCGTAACGGATGCAGCGACCGCAAACGTAAATCGAGGTCCCGAATTCCCTATTCCCCAGCACAGGCGGCGGCCGCTTTCTGGTCTGCGCAACATGGCGGCACCGTTGGACACCATTTGGCGGCCGATGCGCATTCCACATTATAGAGTTCAGTGGGAGTGGCTCAAGAAAGAGCGAGAAACCCATGTCATTTCTCGGGGGAGGGTTGTCGAAAGGAAGGGAAACAAAGTAACACAGTAAGAAGGAAAGAAAGCAGGGATGGATGGTACAGGAAACAAGCAACAAACAAGGGGTCGAAGACCGACAACCAAGAAAGTAGAAAGGTTTACAAATTTAATCTCATTAACATACAAGGATTAACAAAGCAAAAGCTGGCAGAACTAGAAGAATTGTTAGCCTACAGTTGTGACATCTTATGTATTACCGAGACCCACCAGAGATATGATTAACTTGAGATTGACAAGAACTTGATCAAGATAGAGAGCATGAGAAAACAAAAAGACAAGAAAGGAGGAGGGCTCATGTTTTTGTATAGGTAAACAAAACAATGGTGTTGCTTTAATTAAAGCCCCTTCAGAGAACGAAGATGTTTTGGAAGTGAGGGGAAGTATATTGAACAAACAGGTAAGGATAATACTTGTTTACATGTCAGTTGAAACAAAACCAGAAGACAAAACACGAAATGAGAAAATCAAACAAGAGCTTGAAGAGAAGCTAGAAGAAAGTCCAGACATGGCAACAATGTTGTTGGGGGACTTTAATGGACATGTAGGGTTCCTAGGAAGCCAAAAAGAGAATAGGAACGGAAAATTTGTCATTGATGTGATAAACAAAAACAATATGATTTTACTGAATGGTGATGACATATGTGAAGGCTTGTATACATGGGGAAGTAAAGAATACATAAGTGTTATTGACTATGTGCTGGTCAACAGTAAGATGCATCAGTCTATTCTTAAGATGAAAATTGATGAAAGTCAAGAACTACTAGATCTATCAGATCACAACATGATCACAGTGTTTTTCAAAGATGAAAAGTCACTGAGTCTCAACAAAGCCAAATGGAAAGATGAATACTTCTTTAACCCGCGCCGTGCTGGGGGGGGGGGCGTTTTTACGCCCCCCCCCCTCAGGTTTTTCGCGAATATCTCAAAAACGGCGGCGCGCAGCGCCGCCGTTTTTGGTACACGTGTTCCTACATCATTTCCGCACATGTTGTGAAAATTTCAGACCTAGGCCGTTCAAGGTCAGGTCACCAGGTCACGTCAAGTGACCTTACCTCAGAAAAAGTTCAAAGGCTCGCTATAGCTACACCGACTGAACGATCACTTTGAAACTTTCAGCGATTGATATGAGTAACAGTATGTATAAAATGTATATCTCGGATTTTTGATATCTGTGACCTAAGGTCAGGTCAATTTTGCGACCTCTCCATTATAAGTCAATGGGAGAAAATTGAAATGCGCCTCTTTTGGACGAATATCGTTCAAAACGCTCTCAAACATCGGTTCATAGGTAAACATGACACACTGAATAGGAAAAATGCACCTGTGACCCCTCTGTGTGCCCCTGAGGTCATCTCAGGTCATGAACGGTCGCCAGCAGTTTTTTGGCTATAACTTTTGATAGAGACGTGCTAGAGCGGTGAAAACACGTCAGATGTGTTCAGCTCGACGATACGGATCGACTGATATGCAACATGACCCTTTTCGGTCAGGTCATGACCTTGACCTGAGGTCAAATTTTCAAAATGACCTTTCAAGGTCAACGAATAGTTCATTCGACGCGTCTCGACGAGAGGAACACGATGCTGGCAAAAGTAATGTCATGGCGCTTATGAGTCAAAAGTTATTGACGAAAAAACGTTTTTCGTAAAAACGGCTATTTTTGGAGTTTTTGCCCTCTGGAGGCTAAACCGTTGACCTGAGGTCAAATCTGAGAACATTACTCAGAAAGGTCTGTAAAAGGGCTATCGAATGCGCTTTTCCGCGGCGCTGTAGCTCTATCGGTTCCCGAGATAGCCGTTGGCAGTTTCCAAAATGTTGAAATAGTCAACATTTTACCTTTGGTGACCTCTGGTGACCTGACCTTTGACCTGACCCAAAAAATGACCGAAGTGTTTTCGTCCTTATTTTTGACGCTCTTTCGATTGCCGCTTACCGCGTGTCGCTACGTGGCCCAGGAGCCGAGTTAGACGGGGGGGCGTGAAAACGCCCCCCCCCAGCACTCGGCGGAAAGTTCAGGCCACCAGCACGGCGCGGGTTAAGACAGACCAAGAATCATTGTCGGGCTTCGTGCAAGAGGTACTACATAAAATAGAAGCTGATAACATATGCCTAATGGAAGATCTCAATGTGATAATGAAGGATGTGGCAGAGAAATTGCTTACAAGAAGGTACCAGGGGGAGGCACTCGCCTTGGCCGTATATGGGCCAGAATGTCTAACGATTTCCGCCATGTTGTGTATACCAAAGTCTTGAAAAGTTGATCACTGCAATCAAACTGCAAGCATGAAGCAGCAGCACTTTTGAGTAGTGTACCTCTCACTAAACTGCACCTCTGCTACCGTACATGCAATTTATATGTCTGGTATACACAACATGGCGGAAATCGATAGACAAAAACAAGTCACCAATGCTCCTTCCAGTATATATTAGAGTTCAGTGGAAGGTACAGAAGAAAAACTGACAGAAAGAATGAAAAAATCAAAGAAAAACCATGGATGACCGAAGAAATACGGAAACAAATCAAGCAAAGGAAAGCCTTCAACAGACTCAGGAGAAATGCAAAGTCAGAAGAAGAAAAGAGCAGATTATATGAAAAATATTATGAGCAGAAACGACTGACGAAGCTACTCATCAAGGAAGAAATAGCAAAGCATGAAAAGAAAGTGACTGACGAAATACGTTATAGTAGCTACAAAAGCAAGGCACTTTGGGAGAATATCAACAAACTCAAAGGAAAACAAAAGGATAACAGTCCAGTTCGCCTATTCACAGAAGCTGGACAAATGCTGCAAGAAGAAGAAGAAAAGGAAAACTTAGCAAGTGTCTGGAAGAAAATCTATCAAAGACATGAAAACAAGTTAGAAGAAGTGTGGAACGATAGGGCGAAGCTAACCTATACTGCAGATCTGGAGAAAGAGAAACAGGACCAGATACAAATAAAAGGATATAGTTTCCCAATCACACTGAGAGAACATATGGATATGGCCATGAACAGTAGGAAGAGGATGAAGAAGATGGAAGATATACAAATAACTGAGGAAGAAGTCACCAAATGTATAGGCAGGCTTAAGAACAAGTCAGCGGCAGGACCAGATGAACTCAAGCCAGAATTATACAAAGCTTTGATAAAAAATGAAAAATGCTTGAAGATACTGACAGGCTGATACCAAGAAGTCCTCGAGAGAAGTGACACGCCATCAGAATGGAAGATATCAAGGACGAAAATGATACCAAAGACGTCTAAGCCAACTGCCAAAAACTTGAGACCAATTGCTTTAACGAATGTGTCATGTAAGATCTACATGTCAATTCTAAAACAGTGACTAGAAGATCATCTAGAAAGTGCAGAGCAAAAGTTAGAGACACAAGCAGGGTTTACGAGAGGAGGAAGGATAGAGGACAACCTTTTCCTATTACAGTACTGTGTGGAAGAAAGCTTTAAAATGAAGGCACCTCTGATTGTTACTTCAATTGATTACAGCAAGGCGTTTGATTCCATCGATAGAGCCAGGATGGTAGAGGTGCTCATGAAATACAAGATTCACCCCAAAATGATTGATGCTGTGGCAGCCACATACCAAGGAGACAGAACTTGGATTGAACTAAATGAGAACATAAAGTTAGAGATTTTAGTAACAAGTGGTATACGGCAAGGGTGTACAGGATCAACTGCCTTCTTCAAGCTCATGACTTATATCATCACAAAAGTTATGGAGGCAACAGAAGCAGGGTTCAGAAGCTGCAAATTTACGCTGCCAATCCTATTCTTTGCTGACGACGGGCTCCTACTGAACCATTCTATTGAAGAAACAGAGACTAGCATCAGAAGACTGACAGCAATTAGCGAGGAGTGTGGACTGGACATAAACAAGAATAAGAGCAACAGTATCACATTTAATCTGAAAGAACAGCACAGAAGCATAGAAGATATTGAAGTAAAAGAAAACATAAAATACTTAGGTCTGAAAGTAACAAATACAAGGGATGTGTTCAGAGGGCAGAAAAGAATCATGATTGAAAAGGCACAGAAAAATGGCAAACATGACCTATTCAGTAATTGCAAAATCATGCAACAAACTGCTGATTGGTAAGACCTACTGGAAATCCTTAGCGCTACCATCAATACTGTACGGCTCCAGTGTCATGACAGTCACAGAGGAAGAGACCAAGAAGCTGCAAGTAATCGAAAATGGTGTCTACAGACAGATCTTGGGGGCTCCAAAGTATGCACCAAATGCTGCATTGAGAGGAGAAATTGGAGCATCTCTGATGACAACAAGGATTAAAACTGGAAGACTTCAGTACATGAGAAGCATATTGCAAGGAAAAAATCAACTACTCAAAGAGGTGTTAACAGAAATGATGGACGAGGGCAAGAACAAATGGATGAAGGTAACCTATTCCATTATTAAGAAAGGCGGACTCAAAGTAAAGGATTTGTACCAGATAAGCAAAAAAGACCTTAAAACACACATACAATAATGGGATGGAAAGAAATGGAAGGAGGAATTGTTAACTAAAACTACTCTGTCCCTGTATATTGTCTGGAAAAAGGAGATGAAGGAAGTAACGTTTATTGACAACCAGCAAGCATCAACAATATTTTTCCAGGCAAGAGCTAACTGTCTTCCTTTAAATGAGCGCAAGAGATACAAGAAAGAAGACACAAGATGTATGATGTGCAATGCAGAAAATGAAGACCTCGCCCACTTTATATTGAATTGCCCAGCTTACGAAGAAGAAAGAAAAGAATCAATGCATCTTCAGAAACCCCATGCAAAGGATATTTTAGGGATGTTTCTGTTTGAGGAGGAAGATATCGAGGAAAAGAAAGAAGTATTGCTTAAGCTGTGGAGGAAAAGAAGACTGCTGAAAATAAAACAAATTTTTCCATCCTACTTGACCTTCATCCTCCCAACACCCAATCCTGTCCCCTAGTGAGAATCCTAGCCACACAAACCAACCATAACAATGCAACCCATCGATCAAAGTAAAAGTTAAAGTTTAAGAACTCAAGGAGGTGCCGATACAAAGGCTAAACCTCCGATAACCATCGCATCGCATCGCATACATCGGTGAATTCACGTCTTTCACTGAACATGACAACAAACGAGGCTAAATAAGGCGACAAGTAATAAATATCAGGCCAGTCGTAATCATTACAAATAAGAATAAGTTAAATAATATCAATCTTACGGTGCTTCCTCGTGGGCGTGTCACAATGGTCTGTATCAAGGCTAGCGAATTAACTATCAACAGACAGACGAAACGGAGGCGGGCGCGAGCGGAAATGACGCAGTAAATAAAGACAATGCGCAGCTAAATCATAATACCCTTTCAGCGGTCACACTTACCTTACGTCTTCCAGCATCACACATTTCGTCCTAGGCCTCCAGTCTCTGTCTGGGGTCACAGAGTTTAAATTAAGCTGCTCAGTGCCTCCACCTGTGTCCCTTTGTCATGAGGCTGAACTCAGGGCGGAACATATAGCCTTGGGTGGAACTAACCCATTGATCCGATGGGACGGTGCAATTATTTGATGACGTCAGCAGAGTGACCATGGTAACGTGACAACACGAGCCGAGCGGTGTGCAGGCACCCGGCACCCAAATCCCAGTACCCTCCCCGGCACTGGCGGATCCAGGCTTGCGTTTTTTTTTTTTTTGGGGGGGGGGGGGGGGGCAACTCATGCAGGAGCCAAACCTAGGGTACCCCCAAATCCTGTTTTCTCATCGGATTTAGGCCACTTATTTTTCGTCACAGCCCTGACACTATGAATATTTTTTTTTTTTAACTAAAAAGAAAAATATATAAATGGTAGCCCCCCGACCCATGCCTTTATATTACTTTGTAAACACTTACCATTGCTTTTGTCGACCAGTTAACCCGTTTCGAGCCAGTGCTTGGGTTCCTCTGCGGGCCGGGAGGTGGTAAAACACCCCCTGTCTAACTCGGCTCCTGGGCCATGCACTGACTGAACTAGTTATGTTGGGGCATCCCACGTCAAATCGAACAAAAATCGGCTGTTTTGCACCTTACCATCAGCGATTTCAGTATAAATTTGTGAGCGAGTTCCTGTGTGGCCCCGGACATTACATTGATGTTTTTTGCACATTCTAACCACAGGTCTTCTAAATATAGGGCATCAAATTTTTACAAAATGTTGCATCTTTATATTTTTGAACGACCATAACTTTGGCTGTACTTGTTTGATTTGAATGAAATAAACCTTACTGTTTAGGTAATTTCTTAAGCATTTGTTTAGAATTGCACCTACTTAAATATATGACCTTGAAAATTGCTTAACTCTGTTCTTAAGCACAAATATTGAAATAGCAAAAAACACGTCACCTTCGATTTGGCTCATTTTCATATATTTTATTGCCTACCATATTCTTAACAACCTGTGAAAAAATTAGAGTGGGCCATTCATAAGTTTTGAAGAAAATTGCACATATGCAAACGTATGTTAGCACGCGCAGTGGAGGGGAAAGAGCGAATTTCGCCCACCCCTCCTGTTTTTCGCCAATATCTCATAAGATTAATGTGAAATTAATTATGGCTACCTGTCAAGAATTGAATTGGACATCTCATCGTGCAAGCAATAAGAAAATCGGTTCACAACTGTTCTAGTAATAGCGGTGTAAAGTGAACATCCTGTCGCCGCAGCGACGCGGCGACTCGGCACTTCGGCAGCCGGCGCCGACCGCTACGCGCCGCCTGAATTGTAGACTGTGCCGGGACGGAACGGAACGGTTCCGTCTTTACATCGCGCTCACCACCGCTGATTGCGTTCGATTCGCGTCAAATTTTGTGAGAAGACTAAAAAATGTACAGGCAATCTTATGGTGAAATAATTTTTAAAATCGGTTGGTAAACAATTGAAATATGAACGTGTAAACACAAAATTGTGATTGCTGCGTTTCCCGCATCGGCCGAGCCCGCCTCAGCCGGAGGCATGTTATTCTTAGCAGGCCTCTAACTGCCATATTTATTATTGGATTAACTAGAAATTCCCCATACATACTAAAAAATGTATGTTCTTTCGGATAGTGAAGATCAACAGACGTGAAGATATCGTTGCGTGATAATGTTTTCGTTGAATTTACTTCATGATGCATTTCCACACGGCTCAAAATTCACCGCAAAATACCGTTTGCCTGAGACACTTTTACTATGGAACGTGAATGCTTGACTACGATGACTATGCATTTCCATTCTCGCAGAGTTTGGGATATCACTAATCAGCAATCATTCATTTCAGAAAGTGTACACAAGCAAGCATGTCTTGACTCTGTCTTTCAAGGTCACGCGCGGTTGCGTGATGTTGATGCATGAAAACGGCGTTTGCCGCGAAAGTTATGAATGGCCCACTCCAATTTTTTTCACAGATGGTTAGGAACATTGTGACGGACATAATATGTAAAAATTACCCAAATCGAAGGTGACGTGTTTTTTGCTATTAAAATTTTTCTGTTTTAATTCAAGGTCAAATGCATTTCAAGGTCACTTCAATTTAATTTCATAACTAAAAATCAGAGCCTTATCAATTGCCTATAAGACCCTGTTAATATCATTTTGATACCAGAAAAGGAACCAGAGTTATAGCCATTTAAAAAATTGATGTGTGGCATTTTTCGCTATATTCGATGACCTATATCTCAGCGATACGTTATCAAATTTCGAAAATATTATACGTAACTCAGTTTTGAACCATGCCCAGTCTGCCTACAAATTTTCAGAAAAATCGAAGGGGATGACGGATTTCGGTCTTTGATTTGACGTGGAATGCCCCTGTTTCATTATCGTTTGGGGGAGGGGGCAAACGGGCCACTTTATGTAGGCCTCTGGGAAGGGGGCATGGCCCTAAATGCCCCCTCCCTGGATCCGCCAGTGTAAGAGACCATTGGAGCTGCAGTTGGGTACCTCAGACGTCAGGGTACGCCCTCAGATGTATAGGACTCGCATGGAGACCTCTTATTACGAGCGAGCGAGCGCAGCGAGCGAAGTGAGTCTTTTCAATATAACGGAAAAATCTCAGTATGAGCGGCCCAGCCCGGCCCGGCCCGGCCCGGCCTGTAACGCTTTTGTGAGGCTTATATCTCAGCAACCGCTGGACCGATTGGCCTGCGGTCTTTTTTTGTTGCGTAGCCCCATCCCTTCTACCCCGTCATTGACCAGTGGCGCAGCCAGGATTTCGTTTCGGGGGGGTCATCGCCTCCAAAGCGGGCCCCCTAGTGTGCGGGCCCCCCACCCATTTTTCAGAATCTTTCCATATTTCATACGCATTCTGCTGAGCTTCCCTTTACCTGCATGATAACCCTGAGCAAGTTTGAATCGGAAAATTTTGATAGAACAATAGCTCGGTAATCACCCGGTGTTCAATTTCCACGTGAATTGACCATGACAGAAATATGTTACTATGACGTATGAATTCGTATCTTTCGAGGCCGAAATGTGCCCCTTCCGCAATATGCATAGCATATATGCAAACGGAACTGTTGTCTGCTTCTGTCGGACAAGATTTAAGCAGTCTCACGTGCCTGTCCTAAATCAGTCATCTATTGGCTGCTGTAGTAGATTGTGCTTTATTCTTCTTCATTACGTGAATTCGCTCACAAGCAGTTTTAACCCTCGCCGGCACAGGGGGAGGGGATGATGCAACCTCCCCCCCTAAGGTTTTTCGCGAATAACTCGGATAAAAATCGGCCGAGCGCGACCAAACTTTCAGTACCCTCGCGTTGATCAGTTTTACACCTACCCTAGAAATTTCATGACCCTGACCCAAATGGCCTTTGACCTGTGACCTACTTTCCGAGACCATGTTTGGCCAGAATCGCGATTCGGCGTATGCCGGCTCGCATTAGCCGCGCGTTTGCAGTCTTTTCGTGGTTTCAAGCATTCAAACATGTGAGTTGATGCTGCTCCCATGCATTAGGGACTAGGGTGGATGTCAAGGTCACCTGAAGGTCAGGTCAGGTCATTGACCTATGATGACCTCGGTACTTTTTTCGAATTATACATGTTTCCAGGCTAGTTTTTGGAGCTGAATCCGAATTTAGCAACCATTTGAACATTTACGAAGTAGTTTTGGTGCCTTCGAAACATGTTACGAAGCTGCCAGAGGCGGCTGGCACGTAGGTACTACGAATACCCGGCAGGACCCCTACTGGTTGACCTGACCTGACCTGACCCGACCTGGCTTAAATGCATAAAGACATCATCTGTGATCAAAACTAACATGATAACTATTCATGATCAGTACCCCGAAAAACCCTATAGCAGCCACAATTAACGACGTTCTAACAGGTCCCGATTTTCCCGATTTTTCGGTCATTGACCTGACCTGGAAGGTCAACCAATGACCAAGAACCTTAAAATTGGGTATCGTCGGCTTCTTCTCGTCACGGGGAACACGCTCGTATTTCCCGCGAAGCTCTAGCTCGATCATGGGCCAAACACGAAGGGGTCGTACCATCCCCCCCTCTTGTGCCGTCGAAGGACGCAAAATGGCCGGAATGGCCTGTGCCGGTGAGGGTTAACGCGCTCATATGGGACATGTATTGCCATGGGCCGGGTTTGTTGTGGCGTGGTGATGTGGTGACGTAGATTCTGTCTGCTATCGAGGTCCCGGCATGGTGTTACTTAGCGCGGGGTACGGGCCCGACCGTTGCGCCAAGTGCGCTGAAATTTGCGCAACTTATACGTGCCTTTGGGCAACGTGCCTTTGAGGGTCTCAGCTCGATCGGATTGATAGCGAGCACATGACGCGTGCTCAAAAAGTGCAAATTCGCGTTATGGACTTTACATGTATGTATAAATCGGCTTGCAAAATCGGGCGAAAATGACTAAATTTGCCAGACACTGGTCCGGTCCCCGTGCAGTATCTCGGTAACCGTGGGCCCAATCGCCACGGGGTATCGTGTAGAAAATCGAAAGGGCTATCGAATGGTGTGCGGTGCAGGGATGGCACGCGCCACGTGCACCCGTGAGGGATCTTATGCTGGGAAATTTACGTTTCGGACAGATTTGGGACTTAATGCTATTTTCGGGTGACTGTTTGACGGAGCGGGTTCAAACAACGCCTGTTGGCAAAAGAAATGTACCGCCTCTCATGGAAAAATTGTGAAAAGCTAATTGATCAAAAACAAGGTGAAACAAATCGCTGGAGAGAATGGCATTTGTTAATGACTTACTTAATTACACGGGTTTTACTGCATAACCTGGTACGTTTGACAGTTGAAAATGGCATAGTTGGAAAGAGCATTCAATTTTGTCCAAAATCCAATCATCGCTTTTGCATGACGAGCAACAGTACCTATTCTTAAAAATATAAATGTTGGCAACCTCTACATAGTAATTCATCGATGGCTGTCATTTTTCAATAACCTACGTCAACCGTTGTTATAAACTACACATGACATGTTCTATAGTAGAACGCATGCTTATCAGACACGAGCACCTCGATGCAATGGATATTTTTTCCCAATCCAAAATGCTTAGCCGTCAAAAAGCAATCAACCGAAATGGATACATCACCCACGGACACAAGACCAACCAAACGCCCAACGATCGAAAATACCCCTTATTCGCTTTGCGGAGCAAGTGGGTCATCCTAGCGGGCCCCATTCAACCAGGGGCCCGGGCCCTATCTTGGTCTTGGTCGTGGATTAGGGCGCATAGCCTCATCGGGCTCAGAGCGACCCGGGCCCTATCCACACGGGGGCCCGGGCCACGTCCACCTGGGGCTCCGGGCCCCGTCCACCCGGGGCTCCGGGGCCCGTCCACCAGGGGGCCCGGGCCCCATCCATCCGGGGGCCGGGCCCCATTCACCCGGGGGTCCGGCGTCCACCCGGGGCCCGTTCTACCGGGGGCCCGGACCTATCCACAGGGGTCCCGGGCCCCATCCACCCAGGGGGCCCGGGCACATTCTCCCAGGGGCCCGGGTCAATTCTCCCGGGGCCCGGGCCCGTTCTCCGGGAGGCCCGGGTCCGTTCTCCAATCTCCCGGGGCCCGGGGCCCGTTCTCCCGGGGGCCCGGACCCAGCAACGGGGGGCCCGGGCCCCATCCACCCAGGAGGCCCTGGCCCCATCCACCCAGGAGGCCCGGGCCCGTTAACCCAGGGGCCCGGGTCAATTCTCCGGGAGGCCCGGGTCCGTTCTCCAATCTCCCGGGGCCCCAGGCCCGTTCTCCCGGGGGCCCGGGCCCCATCCACCCAGGAGGCCCGGGCCCGTTCTCCCAGGGGCCCGGATCAATTCTCCCGGGGGCCCGGGCCCGTTCTCCGGGAGGCCCGGGTCCGTTCTCCAATCTCCCGGGGCCCGTTCTCCCGGGGGCCCGGACCCATCAACGGGGGGGGGGGGGGCGGGCCCCATCCACCCAGGAGGCCCGGGCCCGTTCTCCCAGGGGCCCGGGTCAATTCTCCCGGGGGCCCGGGCCCCCGGTCTCCGGGAGGCCCGGGTCCGTTCTCCAATCTCCCGGGGCCCGGACCCATCAACGGGGGGGGGGGGGCAGGCCCCATCCACCCAGGAGGCCCGGGCCCGTTCTCCCAGGGGCCGGGCCCGTTCTCCCGGGGGCCCGGGCCCCGTCCACCTGGGGCCCCAGGCCGACCCCTCACCCGTGGTGTCCCAGTAGGCATTTCTCGAAGCGGGCTCGTCCGATTAGATTAGGGCCTCTTTCCTCCCTCCCTCTCTCTCTCTCTCCCTCTCTCTCTCTCTCTCTCTCTCTCTCTCTCGAGCGGGCCCTTGGCAGAAATTTCGGGGGGGTCAGCTGACCCTCTGACCCCCCCCTGGCTGCGCCACTGTCATTGACTACTTTTGATACATCTCAGTGACCGTCGTGGCACGTGCCACGTGAAAAGTCAAGGGTGTTCAAGCTGTTTTGCAAAAGTAGTGATTTTGAGAGGCTCATATCTCAGCAGCCGCTTGGGCGATTGACTTGCGGTATATTTTGTAGGGTAGCAGCATCCTTTCTACCAAAATAGGATACTCTCGATGTATGTGGGTCACCCCCAGTGCACGTGCAAAATACAACAACAAGAGGTGCCAAATTTGTTCCCATTTCAGTAACTCGGTAATTACTGGGGCGATTTCGCTGAAACTTGGCATACAGGTAGGCACCCACCAGACAATGCATTCCCATGTGTTGCGGTTAGGGTGCTACTGCACGTGCGCACGTGCAGGGGGCGTTTCCAGATCTCGAGAACGGCTGGGCCGATTGCGCTCAAATTTGGCACACGGTTGGGGACCAGTTAGTAGGGAGCCGCGCAAAAGTCATTTTGGACCCCGTTTGCACGTGCGCACGTGCAGCATGCCGCTTCCAGATCTCAGGAACGGCTGGGCCGATTGCGTTCAAATTTGGCACACCGCTAGCGACCGGTTAAAAGGGTGCTTTGCACAAGCCCGTTGGAAGCACCCTCTCGCCCTTCCGCACGTGCATGGCTCACTATCTCGCTCGCTCGTTCTTCGCCCGAAAGGCGTTTTACTGGTGCTATAGTGGACTGAAAGGACCCAAAGGAGCCTGTCTAGGGCTCCCGGAGATAGACGTGGGCCCTCAGGAGCCCGCCAGAGCCCCCAATGAGGGATAGGTGAGGGATACCAAGTGCCTGCAATTGCATATTGCATAAGCCATGACGCCTTTACAAATCAATATATATTGGCCGTTTTCACGACGGAATAGCAGGCATCTATTTGATACCTGTTTGATCCTTTGGTTCCTCAGGAATTTTAGTAGTTCTTTTTAGTAGGTTTCCCAGCTTTCGAATGAATGGTGCGTTAGTTTGCTATTTTTCTATTAAATATCACATCGATTTACTTTATCTAAGGATTTATCACTAATATCAACATAAAGCGTAAGCACAATTATAAAATTATGAAATTATTACGGAGCGAGCGAAGCGAGCGGAGTCTTACGTAGAATAACGGAAATTTCTGAGTATGAGCGGCCGGCCGGCCGGCCGGCCGTGCGGACGCTTTTGCGAGGCTTATATCTCAGCAACCACTTGACCGATTTACATGCGGTAATTTTTGTAGGGTAGCTTCATTCCTTCTACCAAGTATTGGACTATTCCCGATGCATGTGGGTGACCCCTTATGCACGTGCCACGTGCAAAACGAAGAGGTGTCAGTTTTGCAATTGTTGCAATATCTCGGTAACTACTTGGCCGATTGCGCTCAAAGTTGGCATGTAGGTAGGCACCCACTAGGCACTGCATATCCATGTGCCAGAGTTGGGGTGCTGCTGCACGTGCGCACGTGCAGGGGTCGTTTCCAGATCTCGAGAACGGCTCGACCGATTGCGCTCAAATTTGGTACACGGTTTGGGACCGGTTAGTAGGGTGCCGTGCACAAGTCAGTTGGGACTCATTTTGCACGTGCGCACGTGCAGGGTGCCGCTTCCAGATCTCGAGAACGGCTGGGCCGATTGTGCCCAAATTTGGCACATCGCTAGAGACCGGTTAGTAGGGTGCCGTGTACAAGTCAGTTGGAGGTACCCCCTCGAAATTCCGCACGTGCAAGACTCACCCTCTCGCTCGCTCCGTTAGTCGCCCCAAAAGGCGCTATACTGGTTAAATACTAGTACAATAGTTAAACAAAGATACTGAGTTGCCAGGCTACAAAGAATATATTTATTTATGGCGCACGACAGACATTTAGAAAGCAGCGCCCTGTTTTATTGCACGCTGCTAGCCGCTTCCATTGGGTTTTGCAGGCCGACGTCACTGGTTGTTACACGTATGATGTCACGCGACTTGTGAACTATCACGGCTCTTTAACCCGCGCCCTGCTGGGGGGGGGGGTGTTTGAACACCCCCCTTGTGTTTTTTTGCAAATATCTCAAAAACGGCGGCGCGGAGCGCCGCCGTTTTCGGTACACCTTATCACACATCAATTCCACACATGTTGTCAAAATTTCAGACCAAGGTCATTCAAGGTCAGGTCACCAGGTCACTTGAAGTGACCTCACCTCATAAAAAGTTTCAATGTCTGTCATAGCTACACCGAGTGACCGATCGCTTTGAAACTTTCAGCGATTGCTAAGAGCAATAGCATGTACAAAATGTATATCTCAGAATTTTGATATCGATGACCTAAGGTCAGGTCAATTTTGCGACCTCCTCATTATAAGTCAATGGGAGAAAATTGAAATGCGCCTCTTTTGGACGAAAGACATTATAAACACTCCTAAACACTAAATTACAAGTGGTTTAGGCACACTGAACATGAAAATGGTGTCCGTGACCCCTGTTTATGCCCTGAGGTCATCTTAGGTCACGAATGGTATCTAACAGTTTTTCGCAAATAACTTTTGATAGAGGCATGCTAGAGCGATGAAAACGCCTTAGATGTGTTCAGCTCGACGATACGGATCGACTGATATGCAACATGACCCTTTCCGGTCAGGTCATGACCTTGACCTGAGGTCAAATTTTCAAGTTGACCTTTCAAGGTCAAGTTATAGTTCATTCGATGCGTCTTGACGAGAGGAACACGATGCCGGTAAAAGTGGGCTCGTACAAGGCTTGGGTCAAAAGTTATTGCAGAAAAACTGTTTCCGAAAAAATCGGCTATTTTTGCAGTTTTTGCCCCCTGCTGGCAAAACCGTTGACGTTAGGTCAAATCTGAGAGAATTACTCAGAAAGGGCGTTAATAGGGCTATCGAATGCGCTTTTCCGCGGCGCTGTAGCTCTATTGGTTCCCGAGTTATGCGTTGGCTTCTTGGAAATTGTCGACATTCGACCTGGAAATCGGCGAAATTTTGCCTTCAATGACCTCTGGTGACCTGACCTTTGACCTGACCAAAAAATTGACTGAAGTGATTTCCTCATTATTTTTGACGCTCTTTCGAACGCCGCCTTCTGCGTATCGCTACGTGGCCCAGGAGCCGAGTTAGAAGGGGGTGTTCAAACACCCCCCCCCCCCAGCGGGGCGTGGAAATCCAGGACCCCCAGCCGGGCGCGGGTTAACACGCGCAGTGGAAGGGGGGGGGGGCGGATTTCGCCCACCCCTCCTGTTTTTCGCCAATATCTCGCGCCGCAAACATAATATCAATGTGAAATTTCGGCTACCTGTCCAGAATTGAATTTCGGATCTTCTCGTGCAAGAAATAAGAAAATCGGTTCACAACTTTTCTAGTAATAGCGGTGTAAAGTCAAACATTCTGCCGCCGCGGCGGCGCGGCGGCGCGGCGGCCGGCGCTAGCCGTTACGTGCCGCCTGAATTGTAGACTGTGCCGGGGCGGGACGGTTCCGTCTTTACATCGCGCTCCTTACCGCTGATTATATTAGATTCGCGTCAAATTCGGTGAGAAGACTGAGAAATGTACAGGCAATCATATGGTCAAAGAATTTTGAAAATCGGCCGGTAACAACTTGAGTTATGAGTGTGTAAACACAAAATTGTGATTGCCGCGTTTCCCGCGTCGGCCGATCCCGCTTCAGCCGGCGACATCTTACCCTTAGCAGGCTTCTAACTGCCATATTTATTGTTGGATTATCTAGAAATTCACCATACATACTCACAAATGTTTGTTCTTTTGTATAGGGAAAGATTAAAGAAAATCGGCGGGTAACTTTTTGAGTTATCGGCGTGTAAACGCAAAAAAGTCGCTAATATGGCAGATTTGACCACATTTGACCTCATTTCACCTTGAAGATATTGACCTAGGGTCATGAAATTCACACACAACAGAGTTCCCCATGGCCCCCACCTACCCCCCAAATTTCGTTTTTCTAGCTCCAGTGGGAGCTGAGATCTTAGGGGGGGGGGGCGACATCCGCCCCCCCTTCCACTGGGCGTAGTACTCGCAACCCTTCCACTGCGCGTGTTAATGATCTCCACTAAATGAATGCAACAATGGCCTTTTAAGTTGATCTCTGTGGCCAATTTTCAAGTTGACCTTTCAAGGTCAAATTATAGTTCATTCGACGCGTCTCGGCGAGAGGAACACGATTCGGGCAATAGAAAAGTCGTGGCTTTTTGTAGTCGAAAGTTATTGTCGAAAAACACTTTTCGAAAAAACAGCTATTTTTGCCTTGGAGTTTTTGTCCTCTGGAGGCTAAACCGTTGACCTGAGGTCAATTTTGATAAGACCTTATCAAAAGAAGAGTTCAAAAGCTATCGATTGCTGTTCCATGCGTTTTTCTAGCTACCATAGTTCCTGAGATAACGGCATGTTTTCTGAAAAATATAATGACAATTTGCAAATTTTGACCTTTGATGAACTCTGGTGACCCCAATATTGCTCTACGATGAAAAATGACTGAAATACTTTCAAACGTACGTATTAAGAGCTATCGACTGCTTTTTACCGCGTCTTTCTAGCCCTCTTAGTTTTTGAGTTAGAAGTGGGTGGTAACATATGCCCCCTCCCCCCCCCCACTAGGGCGAAGTTGGCTGAGACCGCCACTAGGGCGCGGGTTAATGTTTTTGTGGGTTTGGGTGCCGGTCACTCTAGCTTGGTGGAATGGTGATGGATCATAGATAAAATTTACAGCGTGGAGTCCCGGTTCGAGCTTCATCAGGGCTCCGGCCATGCTTTTCCGAGTTAGGATGGTTTGATTGCTACTAGTGGTTGCGAGCCATTTATACGGTTTTATACATGTCGATTGATTGTTTGATTGATTGATGATTGATTCATTCATTCATTTAATACGTGCCGACATTTAGCATACGAATTGACATCCAGCATCAATCTACCGTTTTCATAAACGTATATCTAAATATCATGCATAGGCACAAGACCTATGGTTGCCTCAATACCGTGCCAAATCACGTTTTGCACAATGCACAAGTAAAGTAAATTACATATATTCGCTGGGTCTTCCGTGCATTGTGCTTATCAAAAACAGGAATGCAATTGTTAAGCGACGCAAAATGTGCAATGCAAGAAGTGACCACACACACCCGACCAGCCCCCATGGTCCACCAACACGCCCCACACCACTCGCCAGCCCACGCCAACCACTGAGACGAGCCCCTCCCCCCCGCACTGGTCTGACGCAACAGTTGGTCTACAAAGCGCTCCACCCGGCGACCCGAGCCGATGTCAAACGGCGTGGGTAGACTGTGCCGCATAACTTTCGGGTCATGCGGCACAGCCTACCGGTACCAGGCGGCTGCCGCCAATGCTGAGCCATAGGAACCCGGTGGATAAAGAGTAGCGGACCATCAACCTGTACACGACTGTACAAGGGTCGTTCAAAACGCTGCTACTCTCGCATGGTTTTGCCCTTCAAAAAATTTAGCCATTGTTTTTATTAGATGATCATCATGTTGTACTCATCCTCGCCGACACTTTGCCATGTGTCACTTCCGACCTAACCATTCCCATTACTCCTGAAGCAGAGAGTTTCTCAGCCGACCGGATTTTGCGACCTTCATTTTCATGCCTGATCTATGGTCACAGGTGAACCCTTTTTGTGAGCTCATGAAGGGTCGAATGCGCTTGAAAACAACGAAACTGCTAAAGGAATGTCACTTTTGCCGTGTTCTGCCACTGTTCTGGTGCCGTGGTGTCTTTGTTGCCGTGATCTTTCTTTCGATGGGTAGGCCTCGACGCCGGTGATGGTGCCGTGCATGTTACGATAAGTACGATAGTTACAATAACTGAGATAGTAGCAATAGGTACAAACTTTTGAGACACCCTGCAAATGCTTTGAATGAAATATAGTTTGACCTGAAAGGGTCAAATGTAAAACTTGACCCGCAGTCAAGGTCACGAAAAAAAATCATCTTGCTGATATCCGTCGTTGTGCTGAACGCATCTAAGGTTATCTCGGCCACTCTTGTCGAGCCTGGATCATCATCTTGTTTCGGCCACGCTTGAGCAGTCTGGTGCATAGGCATACATACATACATACATACATACATACATACATACATACATACATACATACATACATACATACATACATACATACATACATACATACATACATACATACATACATACATACATACATATATACAATTACGTAAAGTAAAGAAGACCGTAAAGAAGTAAACAAACATGCATATTGCATATACAAACATGCATATACAATAGGGTTGTTCAAAAAAACCGAATTTCGGAAAAGTATATGGGCTCATGGCTCATGTGGTGCGGTATTCTTTTCTGAGTCCAATGATACCCTTTTTTCCGAAAAGTATTACTGCTAGGCGCTGCTCAAACGGCTTAAAGAGGACCATGTTACGCCCGCCGACCGGCCGGTGTCAATAAGGGCGAGAATTCGACGCCGCACGGTGGCGGCAGCGCCTTATCGGCACCGCGCGCCACGACATCTGCCGGGCGGCCGGCTGGACGGTGGGAAGTTATAAGTGCGTGGTCTTATTGCACGCGATCGGGGTGAGCTATCCCATGTTTTCGGGGCGGAAAGTTTCAGTGCAGCATCGGTGCGTCTGCCACGGTGGTCTGTGTCGATGGTATAGAAAATAACTCGAGCAGAGCTCAGAAAAGACTGAATGATTCCGGGTAGTTGCCTCGAAACAATCCGTTTCAAGAATACAGCTGCCTTCTTAACGTACTGTATCACTTTTTAGTTCTTCAAAAAGCAAGCTCTGAGCAATAACAGACTTCTTTGCATTGCTGTTGACAATCTAAGTTGCTTTTGGACGGTGGCTCGCACCCCCAATATGCTACCGCGTAACTCTATTCCAACGACGAAACGGCAACTTAGCGAGAATCGAAAATTTAACGAAGTAGGTACAACAGGAGCTGGCAAGGCTCCTGCATTGGTCTATCCTTCATGAGTGACACACCGGGGTAATGTGTCACGTCAAGGCAGAGCTGTGTTCTATGCCGGGTCTGGATTCGGGTCTTGATCGGCATCGGTGGGCACGGCCGCCCCGGCCGGACTGCCGGCGTCGCTTATGCTCGGATTGGATAAACGGCGCTTGATTTATATGAGTAGGTACTCCGGCTAATGTCTCTACTCATGTCTCACTTCGTCACACTGTCAGGGTGGCCACCCTGTCATTCCCAGACATGTTATGTTTTCTTTCGACCCGCTAATCTAAGTTAAACCTGGCGTCGATTCTGTTGCCCCAGCATCTGACATCAACGTATCTGAATAATGACATTGGTGACGCCTCTGCTCGTCAAAGCCACCCCCAAACTTGGGCCGATGACTGTCAGGTCTCCTCCATATTCTGTCCTTGTGCATACTGCATTGCCAGCCCCTGCTGTACGTATATCGTGAATTTTCGATTCTCGCGAAGTTGCCGTTTCGCCGTTGGAATAAAGTTGCGCGGCAGCATATTGGGGGTGCGAGCCACCGTCAAAAACTAACGTAAATTGTCAACAGCAATGCAAAGAGGTGTGTTATTGCTCAGAGTTTGCTTTTTGAAGAATTAACAAGTCATACGGTACGTTAAGAAGGCAGCTGTATTCTTAAAACGGATTGCTTCGAGGCAACTACCCGGAATCATTCAGTCTTTTCTGAGCTCTGCTCGAGTTATTTTCTATACCATCGACACAGACCACCGTGGCAGACGCACCGATGCTGCACTGAAACTTTCCGCCCCGAAAACATGGGATAGCTCACCCCGATCGCGTGCAATAAGACCACGCACTTATAACTTCCCACCGCCCAGCCGGCCGCCCGGCAGATGTCGTGGCGCGCGGTGCCGATAAGGCGCTGCCGCCGGCGCGCGGCGTCGAGTTCTCGCCCTTATTGACACCGGCCGGTCGGCGGGCGTGACATGGTCCTCTTTAAGCCGTTTGAGGAGCCCCTAACAGTTCATACTTTTCAGAAAAAAGGGCATCATTGGACTCAGAAAAGAATACCGCACCACATGAGCCATGAGCCCATATACTTTTCCAAAATTCGTTTTTTTTGAACAACCCTAATATACAATTAGGGGCATTCCACGATAGATCGACTAAAAATGAATAAAATTTACACCCTCATATTTTATTTTTTGCTTAAAATTGGTCTAATGGGTTGTGATGGGCGGGGAACCCAGCTGTGGCAAGGATTTTTTTCTTCGAACAACGGTTTCCGAGATATAGCCTCGAGCAGTTCCTGGAGGTCACACTGCAACCCTATGTTTGGCGGCGTATAACTACGAAACTATTGGTTTTTTATCGTAAAAACTTTATATGGTTCAACTCGCAATTAACCAACAAACGTTTTGGCTATCTCGGATTTTCGATTTTTGAAAATCTTGATCACGTGACATCTTGACCTTTTTTTCGAAGAGTGACCTTGATATTATCTCAACTGAAAGTCGCAATTTTGTCTGATGACGATTAAAGCCTTATCAATTGTCATTCATATGCGATAATAAAAAAGTGGCTTTCGGCCTGCGTTGACCTCAGGTCAGGTCATTTTTATGACCTTCCCATTATTACGAGCGGGAGCGACAGCGAGATCTCGAGAACAAAGCAAGCTAGCGACAAGTGGTAAACGGCACAAAGTACACATGGATAAGGTCTACAATTTTTACTCAGGTCATTTTCAGGGCAGGTCAAAGATGACGTCACAGGGGTAAAAAGAATGTCTAAATGGCGGCACTACATATGTATGAAGTTTTTCTCGAATAACTTTCAAAGTATCCCAGCTATGAACAAACTAATAGCACCATCGTGATCCTCTCGTCGATCCGCATCGAAACATGTGTATGTTGACCTCGAAAGGTCAAGGTCAAAAGTTGACCTTAGGTCACGTGACCTTAAGGTCACCATATATATCATTCGATGGGCCTTGACGAGCTGAACACAATGAGCCTATCCGCGCGGCTGTATCTCAAACCTGTAAGGAGTTATTAGCAAAACAAACATTTGGTGACCTTTAATGACGTCACATGACCCAAGAGCAACGTCACAGTTGACCAAGAGCAAAAAACGTCTCAAGGTAGTCAAAGTTAGTCGTATATGAAGTCACTCATGGTATATTAGGCAATTCCGACGCGTTTTAGTGTAAAAACAAGGGAGCTGATTTTTCCCCAACTGACTTATAATGGGGTGGTCAAGAAATTGACCTGATCTTAGGTCATCGGTATTGAAATTCAAAACGAGCTGGCGCTAGGCGAAAGCAAACACAATGGTGCCTGTTCCACGTCTCTCTCTTTATTAGATCAAATGGTACAGCCAAAACTATTTTGACTTCCTTTTTACCCCTGTGACGTCATCTTTGACCTGACCTGAAAATGACCTCAGTAAAAATTGTAGACCTTATCCGTGTGAATCCTGTACCGTTTACCGCTTGTGGCTATCTTGCTTTATTCTCGAGATCTCGCGTCGCTCCCGCTCGTAATAATGGACAGGTCATAAAAATGACCTGACCTGAGGTCAACGCAGGCCGAAAGCCACTTTTTTATTTGCGCATATGAATGACAATTGATAAGGCTTTAATCGTCATCAGACATAATTGCGACTTTCAGTTGGGAAAATATCAAGGTCACTCGTCGAAAAAAAGGTCAAGATGTCAGGTGATCAAGATTTTCAAAAATCGAAAATCCGAGATAGCCAAAACGTTTGTTGGTTGATTGCGAGTTGAGCCATATAAAGTTTTTACCATAGAAAACCAATAGTTTCTGAGTTATAAGCCGCCAAACATAGGGTTGCAGCGTGACCTCCAGGAATTGCCTGAGGCTATATCTCGGAAACCGTTGTTCGAAGGAAAAAAACCTTGGCACAGCTGGCTTCCCCGCCCATCACAACCCATTAGACCAATTTTAAGCAAAAAATAAAATATGAGGGTGTACGGCTTTGGTCGATCTATCGTGGAATGCCCCATATACATACATACATACATACATACATACATACATACATACATACATACATATATAAATACATACATACATACATACTAGAGTTCTGCACGGCTGCAATTTTCCACAGCCTAGCCACCCCGCAGCCGTGGCTCCACAGCCACAGCCGCCCACAGCCGTGGCAAACTGTGGGCAGCCAGCCGTCAGCCGGCCGTGGATACTTTCAATGAAATGCATCCAAATAGTATATAATAAGTTGTTTTTAGTTGAAACATATAGCCAAAAGCACATTGCAATGGGCTATAGATTCTCAGGCTCATGAAGCATCATAGGTTAAGTGGTTGTGTATATGGCTTTAGGCCGAAGGCCTGAAGCCTGATGCGCATCGCATGCCTTCACAAGCCCTTGCAAGGGGTTAAGAAAGATGGGTAGGTAGGTACCTACATCAACAGAAAACATAAACAACGAACCAGAATAGAAGCACTAGCAGTGTAGACATCTAATGCCAAATCCTGAAGCATGGTTGTGGGACAGAACGACAGACCCTGATACTTTCCATTATCAATGTTAGGTATGGAAAATGAAACTGAAGTTGATGGACTGTCAAACAGTGATTGTCTAGTCAAAACTCTTGCTTCTTTCTTACCTTGCATATTTTCTGGGGTGTGATATGCCAGGCTTGAAGCAGCCTTCTGAGCAAGTCTCTAACTAATTTGATATGCAAGGCATCAAAACACTAGTGAGCATCCAAGAAAGAAAAACATTCATCTATTTTGATTTTTCCAAATAATGATCTTCGCTCAAATCCCCAAGGACGTGCGAGCCACAATTGCCTCTTTTAATCAAAAATTTCTTTGAGTTTTTAATGACGTCAATAGCAAAGAAGTGGCAATAAATTGTTTTGTGTCACTATAAACAGCCATAAAAATTAAAATCAATAAATAATAATGCTAAACAGTAGAAAACTTGCTCTCAAACAAAGATGAATTATCAAATTTTTACGTTTTCAAAAGAAGACGTCATTTTATTAGTAAAGTCAACAGCTCGCGTAAGAAATATTGTGTTCAGGGTTTTCACCATCATGTGAATTACGTGTTCAGGGTTTTCACCATCATGTGAATTAACCGTAAGTAAGGTTCATGCTCACTTATAATCTAATTCCATTGGCTTCGTTGATCAGCATTTTCTGTTAGCGGTCACTCACACACCAGTTAGAACATAAAGCGCCAGTTTTATATTATGTAATTGGACTTGCCGAAAATCAAGAAATACATCTAAGAGTTATTTTAGATAATATTTTATGAAGCCTTTACCTGCCTTTACCTAGACGTGATTTCTTTTTCTTTTACCTGAAAGAATTATTGAACGCTCGTCTTCAATAGCTGTAAGGTGCTCTCCTAATGACCAGGTGAGATTGATTTGAGAGGGATGTGACAATGCAACATATTGCATTTTCTGAAACTGTCAAGCTCTTAAGATGATGAAGGAACAATCGGTACCTATAATTAGTATTCTGTACCAGAGTGCAAACTCCCCTACAGCAAATGGTAAAACCATTACAGGTTTTTAAAGGCTTCACCACTTTCAATGTTGCTGGGCATCCTTTGCATGATTTTTACAGGCTAGACTGCTTATCAGAATGTAAGATTGAGGATTTAAAATTTTATATTTGAGTACTTAAGATTGAGCTTGAAATCTCACAGCCGTGGCCACAGCCGTAGCCGTGTTCTTGGAGATATTTGCAGCCGCCCCGGCCCACAGCCGTGGGGCTGCAGCCAGCCGCGGCTGCAGCCGGCCGGTGCAGACCTCTAATACATACATACATACATACATACATACATACATACATACATACATACATACATACATACATACATACATACATATATACATACATACATACACTTGCGTACTAACCCGGTAACGGGGAGCGACTTTGTTCCGTGGTGCAATTCAGGCCTCGTTCTGGTGCCGTGGTGTCTTTGTTGGTGATCTTCCTTTCGATGGGTAGGCCTCGACGCCGGTGCTGGTGTCGTGCAGGTTACGATAAGCACGATAGTTACCTACAATAAATAAGATAGTAGCAATAGGTACGATAACTACAATAGTTACAATAGCTAATGTAGCTACAGGTAGTTATTGGAGTTACGAGAACTATGAGAGCAAAGATAGGTACCTATGGTTAAGAAGCTTGCGATTGTTACTTATGATGGCTACGATAGTTACGATTAGGGTATCGGAGTCGTAGTAGCGCTGTTCCGACTCCGACTCCGACTCCGACTCCGAAACCCTGGTTACGATAATTATGATAACTACAAATTACGATAGTTACGATAGATACAAAATCTACGATAGTTCCGATAGTTACACTGCATATGATATTTTTGATATTCTAGTTTTTACGATCGTAACGATAAATACGAAAATAACGATAGTTACGATAGCTATGGTGAGCAGAAATCGCCATGCTGTGTGGATCGCTCATGATCGTAAAAACTATCTATAAAAAACATTATAATACAATACATTCCATTACATTACAAAACACGACGTTTCAGTGGATATTAAAACCTAGTACCTGCCTATGTACAGTTCATCGTAAGATTCACTGCTAGCCTCTATCCCATCCTTTCCTCAGATCCTTGCATCCTCCACTATCATCTTTCCACCTAACCTCCGCTATGATCCCATCCTCGGATATCCTATCCTCCTTCGCTATCTCGGCTCTGTCCTGCTATCCCCCTTCCCTGTGTACTCTATCCTCTATCTCTTATCTTCTATCTTCGATATGGTATCGTTTATCTTCTATGCTCCAATTCTCCACGATCTTCTGTGCTCTATCATTCAGTATCTTGCACTGTCGATCATATCAGTGCAATTTATTTCAGCAAAATTCGCTCATTAATCGCCATTTCCTGCCATCGAATTATACAACGCAAATGGATTAAATGACATTTATACTTTTCACATACACACCGACTAAAAGGGGCAAAATAAAAATAAAGTTAAACTAAAACGACAATGACGATCCTCTATCTTCTAACGCCTATCTTCCTATTTAAGTATAATATTTAACATTATTTGTCTTCATACCTATATTGCATCCCTTACCCTACCGTAGGTATCTTATCCCGCATTGTCTATCATCCTGATTAAAGATGTTAATCAGATACCAACTTTTTGGTATACCGATACCTAACCGATACCAACTTGGTATTTGGTAATTTAAAACAGGTTAGGTTAGGTTAGGTTAGGTTAGGTTAGGTTAGGTTAGGTTAGGTTAGGTTAGGTATGTTTTTGGTATTTTGTTGGTATTATGAATCCTCGCTGATGTATATGGAGCTGTGAATTTGGTAAAAAGTTGGTATTTTCCTTGCATTCCCTAGTTAGTTTGGTTTCGGTATTTTCCCATGGTTTTGGCTGGTAGTTGGTTTGGCATCGGTATCCTGATTTTCTGCAACTGACATAACTAATCTTAATCCTCTGCCCTCTACCTTTAAGCCCTATATTCCTGTCATAGTACCTCAGAACATTCCATCCGTTACATCCTGCCTCGTGAGTGGTCATAGTAACAATTACTCGACATCCTTTGAGCGGGCTAGTTGACATTTTCATTGCCCGAAATCAAATTATTAGGTTATGCACACAAACAAAATAAGGGTGCCTGAAGCATTTAGGATAAGAGAGGAACAAGTTCTCCGGAAACGGATTTCCTCCGGAGACACGTTGTCAAAGGCTTTGCAGCACGCGTCATTTTATTTCACATCAAGCACTTAAGTGATTGACGTAAAGTAGTGAGGCCGTTAGATATATTGGCTGCAACAGATAGGGTGCAATAGATACAACCAAATGCAGGAGCATATCCAACACGACATACAACGACAGAAGATTGCTCTGTCAGCTCAGGTTATAGCGAAGCAGTGCTACTATAAATGATACCACTAGGTGACTCAATGACATCACTGCTTCACTGACTGTGACATCACAGTGACACTGTCTGTGACATCACAGTGACACTGACTGTGACATCACAGTGACACTGACTGTGACATCACAGTGACACTAACGAGAGACACCAGAGTATGTGATACAGATGCTAAATCAGGTCATATTGCGGTTTTGATTACACTTACTCTACAATTGCTTAATTTCTACCCAACAGACGATGTAGCCAAGTTCCGACACGTACCGTCGATTTTGCGGTGCCTTTGTTGAGGAAAATCAACAAGCCAATTAAATAACTTCTGTGTTTGCTTAATGTCTCTAGCTCATGGATCATCTTAGTGCCATGTGCGAGACCTTGAAAATTGCAAAGCTATGATACTTAGGTGTTGTTTTTATCCGCTGGGACTGAGAGCGTGAGATGATGTTTTTCGTACACCAGCGTAGATGGGTAGCCATACGGCTTCCACGGTTGACAGTGATGACATCAGTCATCTTTTGCAAGCTCGTTAAGCTCTCAGTCCCAGCGGATAAAAACAACACCTAAGAATGATCCGCATAAAACTTGGCAGAAAGCTCGTCAAAGTACTTGGTCTGTATAGCTCAGAGGTAGAGCATTGGAGCGCTAATCCAAAGGACCGGGGTTCGAGTCCCCGTACAGCCCAAAGCTTTAACGAGTTTGCAAAAGATGACTGATGTCATCACTGTCAACCGTGGAAGCCGTATGGCTACCCATCTACGCTGGAGTACGAAATACATCATCTCACAAAGCTATGATAGCATCATTAGTGCGTAGTAAATTTCAGTCGGATCGGCTAGTTGTTAGCGACTAGCAGCAGCCAGACGCTGCTGCTTAGTTTTTCTCTTCCTTGATGCGCTTTAGTGCGCCTCCTGGTTCCTTGCTGTCGTCCGCGTCACGTTCCCGTTTCGGTGCAGCCTCATTCCTTTTATCCTCAGCATTCTTTTGCTCCTTGGCCGTTTTGTACCATGTCTTCAAATATCGCTCCCTCTGTGACAGCCAGGGGTTGGGCAGTTCACACAGGCTAGGGATCAGCACCATGTTTGTGACGCCGCTTTCGATCCTGTTGTTCCGTGGCTGAAGACGACCGTTTTTGGCTACAACCACAAACGGGCTGGGAAACTTTCCTGTCTTCCGCATATGACGGAATTCGGCAGCCGGTTGCCCGACTAGAGCCAGGGTGAAGCCTTTCTTTAGCCCGGTCGTCTCGTCCACCAGCTTTAGTTCAATTTCATTAGTGTCATGGTCGTTTTTATGTATTTCTACGACTTTTTTGCACATACCGATGACGTCATACATGGCACGGTCCTTTTTCGTACCATCACCGATCTGTTTTCTCAGCTCGTCGATTTTTGTGAAGTTGTACATTCTGTGCGGCAGCTCTTGCATTTCTGGCTTCTCGATGCTTTTTGACTTCTCAGTAAACACCAGCTGGTGATCGGCTTCAATAGGAATTCGATATCGCTCTCGATCTTCTTGACTTATTTTTTCTGCTACCAGGTGAGTAAATGTATAAACACCGTTGATGACGACCTCTTTCATTTTGTCACCGAACTTATCGCACCTTATCCTGATTTCTCCAGTGTGGTCGCAGCACTCCAGGAACGAATGTTGAAAGTTGGCGGTGAGAGTGCTCCTGTTCATAACTCTTGCAGTGACGTTGAAGCGTATGTCACCACTGACAAAACACTCTATGGGTGTTATATGCATAATGCACAGCTTTGTGTTCCTCCCTTGTTCTGTTTATCCCCAGTCTTCTTCTATGCACACCGATTCTTTTTCCAGCCTTGACAGACGACACCTGATGGTAAAGAGCAAAATTAGCGATCTAACGGCATATTTTTTTTTGTTTCAAGCAGCAGAGTGTCAAACAAAAGCAAACGGCAGTCGATGTAGGCATACACTTATTTGCAATGGTTGATTGCAACGTTCGCCAACAAACTCAGCAGTAGCTGCGTTTAACCTTCGCCCCAGTGGGGGGAGGGGGGCATATGTTACCACCCTGTCGCGTTTTTTTTTGCGTGTGAATAAAAAACCGCGGCGCGTAGCGCCGCGCCGCTCGGATTAGCTTTTTGCACATCAATTTTGGACAATGTGTGAAATTTTTGACCCCAGGTCATGTCAGGTCAGGTCCTACATTTCAAGGTCAGTTCACCAGATCATTTCGAATGACCCAACCTCAAATCACTTTTTTGCAACTTTGTCATCGTGTCAGAGCTACAGTAGATGACTGAGGCATTTGAAAGTCGTAGGATATGATGATGTTATTAATAGCTACATGTTGTATATTTCGGAATTTCGATATCGCTGATCTAAGGTCAGGTTGCAATTTCTTGACCAACCCATCATAAGTCAACGTTTCCACTAAAACGCGTCGGAATGGCCCAATATACCATGAATGACTTCATATACGATCAACCTTGACTACCTTGAGGCCTTTTTTGCTCTTGGGGAAACTGTAAGCTCATGTGACGTCATCAAGGGTCACCGAAGGTTTTTTTTTGCTAATAACTCCTTACAAGAACGGGATACAGCCGCGCGGGTGGTCTCATTCAGGTGACCTTGACACCCACCCTAATGCATGGGGGCAACATCATATCACATGTTTGAACGCTTGAACCACGAAAAGACTGCAAACGCGCGGCTAATGCGAGCCGACATACGCCGAATCGCGATATCGGCCAAACATGGTCTCGAAAAGTAAGTCACAGGTCAAAGGTCATTAGGGTCAGGGTCATGAAATTTTCAGGGTAGGTGTGAAATTGATCAATGCGAGTGTACTGAAAGTTTCGTTGCGATTGGCCGCTTTTTGCGCGAGTTATTCGCGAAAAACAGAGGGCGTCTGTTCGACCTCCCCTATACGGGCGAGGGGGGAATGACCCAATGACCCCTATAGCCCTCAGATGTAGCCCTGTTTATAGCGGTTTACATGTATGCTAGGGTGAACCCACCCACCAGCATACGGCTGGACCCTAAAACAGATGATCTTGACATAACGAAGCCTGACCGATGGCTTGTATGCTGATCTATTTATTTGTGATGTCTTACGTTTCTAATTGCTACTTTAAGTCAGTTACCGCAATCTATAAAATATGATGGGCTTTGCTTTTTCGGCAAAACAAAGCAACTTATCTACTTAGTTGCCACATGCAAATTTTGCACTCAATACACATGGTTTTGGACTATCTATTCCTCATTTCACAAGCATACCATAATTACGCGATACGATTAACCAAAGCAACTATGACCAACCACCTCAGCCCTGGACCTAACCCTGACTCTTCCAATTAAATTAGCTGCCCCGTATCCCCATCGCTCCGCCTCAAATCTTACCGTGCGCTCTGAGCCGGCGCTGCGCTGCTCGATGGCATCAAATGGCGTCTGAGAGCTGTGGGGAGGAGGTTCGGTGAGAGGAGGTGCCCCACCCAGATAGTAACTATCACAGTATCATCAATATCACTATCACTGTCACACTGCAATGCGTCACCCCGTCCTCAACACGGCTCGGATAATCCTATAAGTCCATGTGTAACCCCACTTCAGATAAGCAGCTCGGTGTTCGAGGTGATATGTCTGTGTCTCAATATACACTCAAAATCATGATGCTATAACTCTGTTCCGTTTCAAGTTTGCAGCCGAAGTGCCCTGCTGAAAGCAGTGCGTGATTTCTGTATATATCAATCAATCAATCAATTTTATTTAACATCCCATCATATAGGGACAAAGCATATTGGCATGATACAATACAAGGTGTCTCACACAGTTACACAATACACATCATATTCATGTGACACAAAGACGTACAAACAGCTGTTCCATGCAGCCTGTTCAGCGCAAACCAGTAATCCCGCAAACTTTAACAGGAGTGCTACGATGACACTCGTTGGGGTAAGACAAGCATATGGATCATGGCCCAGGCGTCGCCATTGTTCTGGGCCAGTAGCCAGCGCAGTGAGTCGGCAATACCATCCACTCGTCTGGGAGCGCTAATCAGGTCTCGTGACACATGCCCCCCAGCAACTCTCAATAGTGTTTCATAGTTCATCCCACACAGTGAGAGCATGTGACATCTCTTACATTTTAAGACGCAAATTCTTGAGCGGAGCAAGGCCGTATAAAGCTCAGGCTACACTATCAGCGTTTTTTTTCGGTTTCTGCGTGATTTCGGTTTCCGCGTTTTTACGGTTTCTGCGTTTTTCCGTTCCGGGCGGCCGCCGCGTGGATGGTGTTGTTTATAGCATAGTGATGGATAAGTGATCAAATTAATTTATTATTCATGTTAAATATTATCGTGTTTTAACAAAATTATAATTAAATAATTGTTTTAAAGATTTTACAACTAACAAGAACATATTTTGGATCCTTATCATTTGTCAGCTTAATTACAATTATCATATTTGAAGTACAATGATGAGTTTTGAAACACATTTTGTCTTCTTTAATCATGAATTACACCATTTTCATTATTTACATTTGAAACAGTTCCATCGTCACAATATTATTAGCAACAATCACTTCTAATCATTCATCACTAAAACGAAATCCCGCAGAAACCGAAAAAAGTTCACAGCTCTGAACTTTTTTTCGGTTCCAACTCGTCGGTTTTTGCGGGTTTTCGTTCCACGGGACGCCAGACTGGCAGTGTAGCTTGCGCAATGCATTCGCTATGAGGCGAACTTGACGACGCGAACCGAAATCCCGCAGAAACCGAAAAAACGTCGGAATTCATGCTAGTGTAGCTTAGGCTTAAGAGAGGTAGAATCATCCCGCGATTTCCAATGGACCGGTCGTTAAGCATCAGCATGACGTCACTGGTGGAGACCGGGCGGCGCCCGGCTCCAAGCTGTACGTCGGGTACATTTGGCACCGTATAGTTGTTATTACTGAACGACAAACGTAACGACAACTAATGACTCTTAATAACTTTTTTACTCACCTAAAGCTGATTTCCTTGCCGGTACATTGACGACCCGAGCCCCAGGGTTGACAATCATGGGATATGGGTCGGATGGGCGACCTCGCGACGGGAGGAGGAACGATTGCAATTGTGTCCCGCACCGCCGATTGCATTCTCTATCTGCACCCGGGGGAGGGGATGCAGGGGGCACGTGCCCCCATCGGATCAGGGGGCCTCTCGGGCCAGAGGGGCCTTGCGACGCCAATTGGCGGCTGAGGGTCCACACTCCACGCTGGCATCTTTCGACTCAGAAGGGCCCCACAGGGCTCGGAAGAACACCTTATGTGCTCCGAAGAGCCACACTTCTCTCCATAAGAGCCCCACGCCGGCTTTTTAGTGTCCCTTGTCGGCCTTTGAGGGCCCCTTGCCGGCTTCTCAGGGCCTATTGGCGACCTCTGAGGGCTACTTGCCGGCCTCTGAGGGCCCTTACCGGCCTATCAGGGACCAGCAGCTCTAAGGGTTCCACACACGCCTGCGATGACCCCCTAAACCAATGGTTGAAGGCCCCCACAACGGCGCCTGCGAGGGCCCTCACCGGCGGCTGTGAATGCCCCACACCGGTGCCTAGCTGAGGGTCCAACACTGCCACCTCTGAGTGCAACCAGCACTCCTGAATGAGGTCCCGAAACCAGTGCTTCTTAAGGCCATATATCGGCCGCTCTTGGGGCTCAACGCCGGAGCCGCATCGAACGGCCACTCACCGGTGACTTTTGAGGGCCCCACACCGACGACTCTGAGGGCCCCACTGGCGTCTGAGTGTACCTTGCTGGTCTCTAAGGACTCCACAGGGCTCCCGAAGGCACCGCAGACCTCTTGAGAGCCCCTTGTCGGTCTCTGAGAGCCCCTGTCGGCCTGTTAAGGGTTCGAGCCAGCAGCTCTAAGGGTCGGTTCCACACCCGACTGTGACAACCCCACACTGCAGTGTCTGAGGCCCACAACGGCAACTGTGAGGACCCTCACCGGCGCCTCTGAGGGCCCGCAGCGGCACCTCTGGGGGCCCCGCACCAATGCCTCTGAGAGCATCACACCGGTACATACCTACCTGTGAGGGCCCACACCAGTGCCTCCAAAGAGTTCATAACCGGCGGCCCTGAGGGCCCTACACGGGTGATTTTGAGGGGCGTACTGAAGGCACCACACAATCCCTTAGTCTCGCTTAGCTTCTATCCCAATCCCATACCGGCTTCTATCCCAATTCCGGCTCAACTGATTATATCAGCCCCCCCCCCCCTCCATGGGTCAGCAGCGCCGCGCCGGCGCCGGGGGCCAGCGCCATCGGGGCGGCAGTCGGCCACGCGCACTCAATGGTTAGCGCTTAGCACCGACGGCTAGCGCACGCCCGGTGTGTTACCGGCCGTGAGCCGCTCCAAAACGGCTGCAGTAACTGGTCGATATAGGTAGTAAGCAGATGCAGAGATGCAGGTGGATTGATGACCGGCAAGCTTTTGTGTTTTACGAGGGTGAAGGGTCGAAGTCGGCTGCTAAGTGGTGAGAGGATTTTATCAGATGCCGGTTCACTATGACCTTTGTCCGGGTCCTGGTATCCTGACGCACTCTTGGAGATCCGAATCACAGCAAAACTCCATCCACGACTGTATCTATACGGCTTACGGTTTTCTGAAAACCTATACGGCTTACGCTTTTCTGAAAACGTCTGCGTTTGGCCTTCTACGGGCCCGGCCGGCCGGCCGGCCCCGATTGGCGGTCCACCAGTGACGTCACCGGTAGTGTTAAGCTGATTGGCGAATAATACATGGGAAGAACCGGGACGACATCCCCCTGGAGCGGAGGAGCGTCGAGCGATCTGCCGAAGAAACTCCAACTGCAAGCTTATATGGAACAGACTATGGCTTAATTATAACTAATTATAACTTAATATAACTAATTATAACTTAATATAACTAATTATAACTTAATTATTATAACTACTATGGCTAGTAGCAATGGTTAGGCACGGTCATGGCCGTTATGAGCAATAGCAACAGCCAACATAACTCGAAAATTTTTTACGGCAAACATTGGTCTAACAAGTGAGTCACTCAGGCTCTTCAACACAGCTAGGATGATAATCCTACAAGTCCCCTTGTAATCCTGATAAGGGTATCGGCGTGTGGTCCGATCACATGACACTGATAGGGGAGCAATGTCCGGTTAGTCCAAGATTACTTTACTACTCAGGGTTAGTCAGCAGTCTTTTAAAGGTGAGATAGTGTCTGAATATACATATAGCCGGGGCGTGATAAAGCGATAACCAGAAGCGGTGTGTGTATCCACTTGGCTGCAAACGACATACGTACCTCGCACAGAAAATAGGCCGTATGATAATCATATGCATGGCAATGACAATCATATGTACATTTGATGTCAGCAGGCTTTATGGGCGCCGCAGGCCGGTTTTCGCCCGATCTTCGATTTGACCGTTTCCCGTGTTAACCCCATGGCGCACGCGAGCGCGTGCTGACGGCGCATTAGTGTATGACATACACTAATCGTTTGATTTATAGGGTAACTGAATGACCTCCGCTGAAGCCTGTCGCGATTTAGGTAAATATCTCATCATTCGTTTATATCAATTCGCCATTCACCAGAATATCCCTATGTTAATTCCGGCATACCTTGCTAACATTTCGTCAAAAATAAAAACATATACGCTGCTTTATAACGGATAAATTTGAGCGCGTACAGTGCGAGTCATAACTCGTAGGATATTTATTTAGGTAGGTACTTAAAAGCGGCACCTGTTCATGAGCGTCATAATTGGACGTAGTTAGCTGATATGCCATCAGTTAGTTTAACCCGCGCCCCACTGGGGGGGGGGCTATTTATAGCCCCCCTCCCGTTTTTCTGCAATAACTTCCAAACCGCTTAACGGATCGACGCCAAACTTACAGTACCTTCGGCTGAATCAATTTGACACCTTGTGTAAAAATTTGAACTTCGTAGCTACCATAGGTCGGCCGGAAATGACGTCAGAGTGACGTCACGTTCGTCCGATTTCGACGCAAAACATTGAACCACGGCAATCGCTCCCAAGAGCTCAGTTTTTAAGCTAGATCCAATTTCTTTGCATGAAAGGACTCAGAATTCACCGCGCTATCACACTGCTATCTCGGATTTTCAAAATTTTGAAAATTTCGAAAATTTGATATAATAATATTCAAAATTTGTATTTTTATATTTTTTTCAAAAAGTTTTTGACTTTTCGAAAAAACCGGAATATATGTGACAGAACGCATGATTATGACTAACTCTAGCAAGTTTCAGCTAAATATCTTCAAAAATGGCCAAGTTATACGCATTATTGCAAAAAATTCACAATAATCAATTTTTCAAATCAATTTTTCAGTACGTATTTGGCATCGTACACCAATATAAATGACACCATCGTGTTCCTGAGCTCAAACTGCATCCAATAGACACCTTTTTTGTTGAAAAATTTCAACTTCAAAATTTGACCTTTTTTGACCTGAAAGTGACCTGACCTAAGCTAATTTCAACTCAAAATGACCTTGAATGACACAGACGACATCAAATTCGAAATCTATGGCCTAAATGGACCATAAAACATGTGTCACCTGACCGACGCATGATATAATATTTTCGTGACCTGTGATGACCTGACCCTGACCTGAAAATCAAAGTACAAGTTTGGTACCCTCAAGGTATCTAGAGCATCTGTTCACGAGTGTGGAAACCAAAAATGAGCCTGATCTGACTTATAAGACGGCGGCCAGAGCCCAAAATGTGAACAAGCCAAAGTGCTAATAATTTTTACTTTGACCTGACCTGTGACGTCATCGGTGACCTCGAGGTCAATGAAATTAGGTTTCGCTCGACAGTTTTTCCGGGGCTATCAGACGCCGTTTGAATTTTGACGATCGGCCCAGTAGTTTCGGAGTTAGGAGGGGGGGCTATGAATAGCCCCCCCCCAGTAGGGCGTGTTATACACAGACCCCAGTGGGGCGCGGGTTAACAATGAATATGCAACAGTGTTTGAGAAGCCCAAATCCAAATACAACCCCAAACACCAAACACCAAGGGCGACCAGCTCCAGTCCACTCGAGCGTCTAAAAGCCTATTCTGTTTAGCGCCGGCAGTCTCCTCGTATCTCGCAGCGTTATGACAATAGCCGTCTTCATGACGGTTAGCTTGTGCATTTGGTCACATTGCGGTACGATTTGATCAAATTTAGGTTATAGGTATGTGATTGTTAGTGGTTAATTCTTAGCTTGGGTTGCAATAGTTGTTGAATGTCCATATACCTCATTTAGGAAATTATCAGACAATATTAAAAAAAACAACATCGAAATAAATTTATTGTACGAAAATATTAGCTGTGATAAAAGTCTGGTTAGATTTTGCCAAGTTTGGTGGTGCGGCTGCCAGATAGGTTCGTCCCGCCACCTAGCGTTAGTATCATCAAACTACCATGAAGCGCTGAACGGCTCCGGTCATAGGTGGCAGCACCAGCGTGTCGTGTTCGTCTAGCCAATCGGCCCTGCACGAACCAGCAGAGGCTTGGCCGGCTTCCAGGAACTGAGGAAATACGAGTGTGATGCACTGATGCGTGTAGGGGATGCCAGCGATGGTGGTGGACGTACGAGTATGCTGGACATTTGTGAACATAATATAGTCCGATTGGGAGTGTTTATAGGCTGAGCAGCCTTCTTGTTTTGTCCCATAATTTGTCTTGTAATTTGTCTGGTTTCATGGTTCGCATCGAAACGCTCAGAGTCCGATGCTCGACTGCCTAAAAGCCTGTTCTGTTTATTTTCTATTATTTTCTATTATTTTAAATGAGAAAGTGCGTATGAGACAATGTCATATTCGAAACCTGAAATTGAAACGAATGTCAGCAACACCGAATGACGAATCTGATATTGATTTGTGTCGATAGTTTATTCATATATTGCATTATGATTATAAATCCGCAGTTATCATGTTACTTATGAGTTATTTTATCCTTGATTTATTGTTACATATCCTCCTACCAAATAACTTTATAAAGAAGAAAAGGTTGTTGACATACTGTTTTTTAGTTACTAAAGACAATTGGAAAGCTTGACCGTTGATAGTTGATAGGTACTCCAGAGTGATTTGTCTGAAAAATTGAGAACAAAATAAACGAAAGCACCGTTCCGTGCTTCTATCCTCAGGATACTGAAATCCTTCTCCTCCACACCGCCACCCCCCTCCGGGCTGGACAGGCAACTTTATCTCATGCGGGCTGCTCCCTTGGAGCGGCACCGCTGCTCCCGAGGGAGCGCATCCCGTAGCCGGGTGCAGTGAGTGCATTGGGGCTGGGTGGCCTGTCTTCGGACGGGCTCAGCCCCGGCGACTCACTATAATGCCTGCCCAGACCAATGTCTCCCCCTATATCCTATCATCCTCCCGGCTCTGAAATGGTCTTACTGGACCGAACCGAAAGAGCCTAACCCAACAAAACAAACAAACAATAGACGAAAGCACCGTGACTAATCATTCGGAGACATTTCCAACATCATTTACCGGTAGGCGTGTTAGTTTGTACAAAAGACGAATGAGAGACCGCTGAATTGATACAAGTTGTTAAGAAAGACCGTCTGGTCATTACAAGCCCTGGGCCCAATCTTATAAAATGCCGTACTATTCTATTTACGGCATTTGGTAACATTCACAGTAGAGATGTCAATCGGATACCAACTTTTTGGTATACCGATACCAAACCGATACCAACTTGGTATTTGGTATTTAAACCCTAATGTGTTTGGTATTTTGTTGGTATCATGAACCCTCACAAGTGTATAAGAGGCTGAGAATTTGATAAAAAGTTGGCATTTCCCTCATGTTTCCACACACAAAAAAATATTAACACCGTTAGCGGTGTAATTGCACAGTACATATCTGAGCACTTGAGGAAAGTTAATTTAGTCCCTTCACCGCTTAAATTACTCGCGCTTCTAAATGAACACCAGGAAGAAGGTAATAGAACACTGTTAGGAGGGTTGGGTGTTTTACTACACACACAGAAAAATATTGACACCGTTAGCGGTGTAATTGCACAGTACATATCTGAGCACTTGAGGAAAGTTAATTTAGTCCCTTCCCCGCTTAAATTACTCGCGCTTCTAAATGAACACCAGGAAGAAGGTAATAGAACACTGTTAGGAGGGTTGGGTGTTTTACTACGTGTAGCAAAACACCCAACCCTCCTAACAGTGTTCTATTACCTTCTTCCTGGTGTTCATTTAGAAGCGCGAGTAATTTAAGCGGGGAAGGGACTAAATTAACTTTCCTCAAGTGCTCAGATATGTACTGTGCAATTACACCGCGGCGCTAACGGTGTTAATATTTTTCTGTGTGCATGTAGTAAAACACCCAACCCTCCTAACAGTGTTCTATTACCTTCTTCCTGCTGTTCATTTAGAAGCGCGAGTAATTTAACCCTCGCCGGACCTATTGGTTTTCTACATACGCGCCGGCCGAGGGGGGGGGGGGGGGCGGGTACGACCCCCCCCTCGCCGTTTCGCCCCTGGTGGAGCTAGCGCGTCGCGGAAAAAACGAGCGTGTGCGTCGTTACGAGACGCAGAGATTGGTACCCGATTTTAAGGTCCTAGGTCAACCGATGACCTCTGAGGTCAGGTCAAGTGCCCCAAGGTACGGTTCAGTTTTTGGTGAATAACTTCGCAAAAAACGGCCGCAGAGCGCCGATTTTGGCAGCATCGTGTTCGTCGCGCTCAGGCGCGTCGAATGATATACTTTTTGTCCGGGTCAGGTCAATTTGGGGTGTTGACCTCAGGTCAAGGTCAGGTCAGCACCCCCAGGTCACGAAGTTGGTCGAAATGGGTCATGTTGCATATCATTCGATTCGGCAGGTCTTCCTGAGTCCAGTGGTGGCTTTCCCGACTCGCTAGCTCAATTTGATCAAGAGTTATTGACGAAAAACTAATATGACCTTGATGACGTCATAAATGACGTCACGCAAGGTCAACATTGCAAAAGTGACGCATCTAACCTTGCAAGGAGTGCATAAAATCACGATTCTGTGTGCTTGAGATAGTTGGAGATCGTTCCCGGCGCCAGAATAGCAGTTTTCATTTTTCCCCATTGACTTATAATGGTGAGGTCACGAAAATGACCTGACCTCATATGACCTTTAGGAAAAATCCGAGATATACAAGTTGTGGGACTCATAATGGATACTAGATCCTGCAAGTTTCATTTCCCTGTGACATCTCCTCTGGCAGTGAGGGCGTTGCGAAGTTGCGACATCTGAAGACCGTGCAGAGGTTCACTTATGACGTCATAGGTCAGTGACCTGACCTGACCCAAAAATGCGGTTGGTGTCAAAAGATCCGGCTTGGATCAAAGGTCAGGTATGCCAAGTTTCAGCTCTCTATCGCCAGCGTGTTCGGAGCTATCGCGAAAAAACCCTATGGGGGGGGGGGGCGGCACCCGCCCCCCCTCGGCCGGCGAGGGTTAACCCTCGCCCGTAAACGGCGATCTGCCACCTTCGCCCATGCAGGGGGGGGGGTTGGTGCGACCCCCCCCTTGGCGTTTGAAAACGGAGCGTCGTAGAGCTTAGCGGAAAAGACCAACGGATTGCTCTCGCCGAGATCTCGCGATTGGTGGTATATTTTTTGGTCCTAGGTCAACATTTGACCTACTTTTGACCGGTCAAAGGTCAAATTTTCGGAAAAATAGACTTTTTCAAATTTTCCGCGGCGATTGCGGCAAAACGGTGGGAGATATCGACTTGAAACCTTCACTATCGTGTTCCTTGATCAATTCTCTATCGTTTGGTATGTATTTCGTTTCCCTAGCTCTAAAAATGGCGCGTTGGGAGCGCCGGAAGTCGGCAAGGTCACAGTCGGCGGCAGAAATTCGAAAAATCAAAATTTAAGTTTTTGAAATCTGATTGTATTTTTGGATTTGGGATGTCCATTTGCTCCCTATAGAAGCTAATATTGCTGCATATTCCCATTGAGGTGACAAGAATTAGCAAAATAGTGGTTCGGGCGCTTTTCAAAAATAGTACCGGACGCTGTTCCTCTTGTGACGTCATAGCTCCGTGACCTAACCTGACCCGGTCAAGTTTCTTATACCATATGATAGCCAATACTTGCCCCAACATGCATGGGAAGTTTCATCACGATCCATCAACCGATGTCCGTACCACCGGCAGGAAACCTCGGGCGTTGGCACTCAGTTTGTGAAAATCCGGCCGGAGGCTGTTCCCTTTGTGACGTCATAACTCCGTGACCTGACATGACCCGGTCAATTTTTTTTTATCAAAAGATGCGCAAGGCTTGCCCCATAAGGTACCCAAAATTTGGCGGCGCTGCGCGCCGCCGTTTTTGCACTATTTCCGAAAAACCTCAGGGGGGGGGGTTGCACCAACCCCCCCCCCCTACATGGGCGAGGGTTAAGCGGTGAAGGGGCTAAATTAACTTTCCTCAAGCGCTCAGATATGTACTGTGCAATTACACCGCTAACGGTGTTAATATTTTTTTGTGTGCAAGTTGGTTGACAAAGGTTTATCTGAGTCTACGAAATGGTTCTTTAGACCGTCAAATTACGATGGACTGAAATGCGTGAAAACCATTTTGCTAGATGCCGTGCACCGAGAATGGTGCTGGGTCATCGCGCTGGACTGCACAGCTCGCCGTCGGCTTTAATAATTAATGAAAGTATTTTAATGGTAGTCGTTGATAAAATAAAACTCATTAGTTCTAGTACTGACTAAAATACTAAAATTTTGCATTTGATAGTCGTTTTCTGTAGCTGAACTTCAGCCAGTGCTGCCATATCCATTTCACGGCGTTTTTAACCCGCGAGTTGCTGGGGGGGGGGCGTTAAACGCCCCCACTTTTTTCGCCGGGCCATAGCATAAAAACGGCGCGCCGCAGGCGCGCCAAATTTTGGGTACCTGTAGGGAATTGATTGAAGTTTATTGTGACAAAGTTTCAAAAAAATCAGTCGGAATTTTTTTGAGATATCGAGGTTTTAGTGACGTCATGATTTCTGAGTTTTCGACCAAAAACGGCATATGTTCAAAAATTCATATAAAATCACAGAACAGACATACAGACATGCCGTAAACGCCATTAGACTGCCAATACCATGATCAATCAAATGGCTATCTTCGATTATTGATTATTGTTCCGCATTTTCCATAATCTTGAACTGAATCTTGGCAATTTTTCGTGACTACTTCACGACCATGATACATGCATTTCTTAAATTGAACTTTTTGAGCCAAACACGTACACGTATGGTAAAATGAATGTCACCATCGTGTTCTACGCCCCAAATTACCTATAAAACATGTGTCACAGGCTGCGAATATCAGTTTTGATTTTCGGGGATATGTGCCTACCCGGTTGACCTGACCTTGACCCTGACCTATGCTTGACTGACCCCTACATGGAGCTGACACTCTTGTAGGCCTTATATGATGGATTGTGCACCGTTTGGACAGAGTTTATGACGAGAGGCGCCCATTGCGAAGTCCTGAAGTCCATGCTACTGAAAGCCCGATTTCAGGTGTTTGACCTGACCTTGACCCGACCTGTGACCTCAAAATTCAACTTTAAAGTACTCATCTGAAGCGTCTCGTCGCGCTCTTTCGTTTGCCGCCTCGTGCGTTTCGCTGCGCCTATTGGTTCTCGAGTTATCGGCTGGGGGCGTTTAAAGGGACCATCCCACCTTAACATTAGTTTTGAGTTGAGATAGCCAAGTTTGCGGCCAGGCTCAGAAATCACCATTTATCCTGGTCGCAACCCCCGCAGCTTTATGGTGTTCAAGAAATTTCTTCCCTTTACTTGCAGGGTGGGACCAGCTTAGTCCCTATCTCTTAACCATTAGCGGTTTCTTTGATGACGTCAGCAGTCATTTCAACGCCCGCCATTCCTTGTACCCGAATTTTACTGACCTTGAGCTCCCTTTTTTATCAACGTGTCAGTGTCCGTCGTCGGCGCTGAGAAAGCCTATTGATTTTCATTTTAATTTGAATATTAGAAGATACCCACCACTGGAACTTGGACTGATATTATACCAAGGCCGAAGATGATCAAGCTGCCTGCTATATCTGGAGCTTTGTGTTCAACTTCAACATGGAATAAAAAACAAAATATCAAAGCAAACTGGATATGGTAGTGCAAGTTAAAGTCCAAAGAAATTTGAAGAGCTGACAATTGACATTAATTTTTTTCCTGCAAGGTTTCCATATGGAGATCACACCATGAAGAAATATTTTTGATGTTAACAGTTGAAAGGGGATTGATCTTCTGGTTTTGACGAAAGACGCTGCTGTCTTTGGAAAAGAATGTCGGCATGAGGTGCAATTGTGCTTGTGAAGTGGTTATAACTGGTCTTTTCACAGTATTAAATTAAATGTGCCATTGCAGCCAAGTGTGTTATCATGTAAGGTAAAATCAAAACTACAATGTTGGTTTTATGAGCATTGAGAAGGCTGGTAGGTAACACCTGCCCGTGCTCGTAAATCATGCTGCCAAAGTATTCTAAATTAATTTAATCATACGCTTTTGTTGTCCAGAATGGTTGCACTATTGTTTGGTATCATATTATTCCATGTAAATATGGTAGTGTAAAGTCCGACCAACATGCTACCAGATTTGAAGCTGTTAGTTACCTAAGTACCTGTTTTTTACTGGCGTGGTGAATGTCACCTGGATTTTGTTTTGAGGTGCAGACCTAGTAACTCTGACTACATGGGTTTGAAGCTATTACCTATTCTGTTTTTACTGGCCTGGTGAATGGCGACTGATGTGTCTGTGGATGGCACTGAAACAAATTTTGAGTGTCATGTACAGTGTTTTAATACAATGCTGAGGGCTGAAAGTTGTCTTGTTTAGAGTGGTGAAAGTTCAGGATATGCCAGCCCCCATGGTGGGTCAGAGTTAATGTGTTGCAGTCAGTTCGGCTTCAGCAAGCACACGGATGGGCATACGCATCAAGACCTGCTCTGCCATACTTTCAGCCAATTTTACCTAGGTAAGTCTTTTCTTTTTTTCTGCCAAAAGCTATGACATTGTGAATTTCAGTGCTGTGGCCTGTGTGTAGCTTTCAGGAAAGCAATTCTAAATAAAGCTCTGATAAAGTGCAAAATCAGCAATGCAGCCCTCTATTACATTTTCTACAACATCTTACTTGTTCCTTGCATGGAGAGAAAAATGCAATGCTATGAATTCGTTTATTCACATAATTTGACAAGTGACATGCAGTTACCTGCTACTATCACTGCACAAAACAGAGCAGAAAACATCAGTTGATCCAACACAAGACACAACAGAAGTTTACAACATAGGGCTGCCGAACCTGCTTCCTCCCACCACAGTTGATGCCATTTCCTAGCCTGGCTTGATGTGAGCACTGAATAGCTGCTTCGTCTAATTACAGCTCACTACCATTCAACTTAAACTACTCTCTTTAAAGTAAGAGTGAGAGCGTTCAGTGTTCATAGCAGCTCGACAGACGACAGACAACAAACATCTTGACAAACCAACCAGTATTTGATTTGGCTAATGATTTACGTGCTCGTTGTATCATGGCCAAACTACTTTAACAGCAATAATCCTTGTTTCATCTTGATCTTGCTTTTATTTCCATTTGAACTCAGATCTTGAAACAATCATCTGAAGTGATATCAGATACTGGCTTCTGTTTCTATTGAAAGCAAGTTAAAACAACAATGATAAACTAAGGCAGGAGATGTGAGTTGTGGCAGTAGATCTTTGATTCAACAATGTCAACCTTATATTGCTTGAGACCTCTGTGACAAACAAATATTTATAGTTTTTTTGATAGTTTGGATTCTTGGCTTGATTTAGCAGATCAGCTGTGAACCTTGACTTTGAAATCACATAAATGTCATGGTACCCGAACGAATCCTCGCATGACATTTCTTCGTAGCACAATTTTTCGTCCGCATTTCTTCGTCTACAAATCTTCGTCGGTGCATTTATTTGTCCCTCTTACTCTTGCATATATTTGCGTTGAAGAAGAAATGCGAGCCGATTTTCATATACCCTGATGCGAGACAGAGTAATGCGATACGAATAAATGCCCTGACGAAGATTTGCAGACGAAGAATTGCGATACGAAGAAATGCCATAAGAAGAATTATCCTGGAATCCTTTATTGGCCATCATATATTGACCTTGATAAGATAAACGTATCATTCGCGCAATATTTGTCGCACTTTGATACCAAACTATTGCTTCCAAATGCCGACGTAAAGAAAACCTTTATGTGACGTCATAGAAGCAGCGGAGTTCCCAAAAAGTAAACAAAAATAAAAGTCTTATATCTCGAAAACGGGTGAATATTTTCCGGTAAAATTTGGTAGATGTTCATTTCCGCTCTTTGTGATTCACGCTACATCACTTTTATGCCAATTCATTAACTTTTTTGAAGGTGGGAGGGTCCCTTTAACGCCCCCCCCCCCAGCAAACGGTGGGTGGCGAAATACCCCAGCAACTGCCGGGTTAAGATTGAGCCCTGGTGGGGCCTTATTGCAAACATGCACCAATTGAATAATGCTGATTCCACTTACAAGCCAGCTCCGTAGTTTCACACTGCAAGGCAATCAACTCTTTGTTTCTGCTCCTTTGAATTATGATGATGATTATTATTATTTATTTATGTTTTGAAACATCGATATTCCAACCGCTTAGCAAAAAAATCACTGCACCCCATTAACTTCTTACTTACCTTATGCCCGCCAACAAAACGTATTTCAATGCAAATAAGTGGATACGTTATTGGAGCATTTCCATCGATGCATTGTACCGGTGCCTATTACTATACATAATTACATAATGCATACATGCATGATATGATGGTAAATGACACCGTACAACATCTGTCAGAATTGCCGTGCTACCTGTGCAAGGTGGCTGGGCGATAAGAAACTGCCAGCGCTCCAACACGTCACTGTCTCCAATTCCATAAACTCCAAAAATAAGAAGTTTATTACCCCTAGTGATGGATTTTTTTCCCTCCATCTCGAGTTTATACATCCACTGACACGCGATTAGTGAATAACATGCGAGATGATGGCATGGCGCATATATCCCTAGAGACTGGTTGCCATTATAACGATCATTGACGGAACTTCAATTGTTATTTGATTCCTCAGCAACCTATGTGTTTTGACTGTGGAAGTGAAAAGCCCGAGTAAATCATATACTTGTGTATTATAAACAATAACATTGATTTTTTTAAAATATCATCGGGTAGGCTGTTCAGTGTTCAATGCGACCTTTTAAATAAGCTGACAGATACATTTTTGGTAAGAATCCATTACAATTGCTTTTAACCCGCGCACCGACGGGGGGGGGGCGGATATCCGCCCCCCCTGAGGTTTTTCGCAAATAGCGGGAAAACCGCGGCGCGTAGCGCCGCGAAATTTGGTATGACTATAACCTCATCAATTTTACACATGGTGTGCAAGTTTGAACCTCCTACCTTTTAAGGTCAGGTCACCAGGTCACTTTGAATGACCCAACCTCAAGTCACTTTTTTGCAACTTTGTCACCGTGCCAGAGCTACAGTAGATGTCGGAGGCCTTTGAAAGTCGCAGGATGTTATTAGGTCATTAGTAGCTACAATTTGTATATCTCGGAATTTTGATATCGGTGACCTAAGGTCAGGTCAATTTCGCGACCTCCCCATTATAAGTCAATGGGAGAAAAATCAACTCCCTGTTTTTACCACTAAAACGGGTCGGAATGGCCCCATATACCATACATGACTTCATATACGATCAACCTTCACTACCTTGAGGTCTGTTTTGCTGTTGGGCAGCTGTGAGGTCATGTGACGTCATCAAAGGTCACCAAAGGTTTTTGGCCAATAACTCCGTACAGGAACAAGATACAGACGCGTGGATGGTCTCATTGTGTTCAGCTCGTCAAGACGCATCGAATGATATACATGATGACCTCGAGGTCACGTGACCTGAGGTCAACCTTTGACCTTGACCTTTCGAGGTCAACATATATATCATTCGATGCGGATTGACGAGAGGATCACGATGATGCCCTTAGTTTGTTCCTATCTTGGCTAATTCGAAAGTTATTCGAGAAAAACTCTCCATATCTAGCGCCGCCATTTTGACTTTTTCGACCCCTGTGACGTCATCTTTGACCTGACCTGAAAATGACCTTAGTAAAAATTGTAGATCTTGGCCGTGCGTATCCGATGCCGTTTACCGCTTGTCGCTATCTTGCTTCGTTCTCGAGATCTCAGGGGGGGGCGGTCATCCGCCCCCCCCCGTCGGTGCGAAGTTGGCGCAGACCCCCGTCGGTGCGCGGGTTAAATACTTGGTTGTCCTGTCACGGTACTTTGACAATAAAAACTCGGTTTAACTGAAAATGAAGACCTAAAATGTGTTCTCAACGCGTATCGGCGCAGCTCAGGCATGATGGCATTTCTACTGAAACTAGTACAGTAGGTCTATTAAAAAAGTCCCCAGCACCAGTGGGCGCTGCATTCGCTGAGCCGAACCCCCGTCTGCCCGTCCCATATCGCGCCGGGCTCAGGTCAGGTAGGGTCAGCGGGACCGCTCGGTCCGGCCCGCGGGCGGTGGACGGGCGGCCGGTAACGCTTTCCGCCAGCCAGCCGTAGAATCCAACAAACTGAAACGGGACGGCCACCGCTCAGCGCAGCGAAACCGGTGTTAAAGAATGGCAGTGTTACCGGTGTTAAAGGGACCCTCCCACCTTCAAAAAAGTTAATGAATTGTCATGAAAGTGATGTCCCTTGGTTCAGAAAGAGCGAAAACGAATATCTACCAAATTTCACCGAAAAATATTCACTGGTTTTCAAGATATTAGGCTTTTACTTTTGTTTACTTTTTGGGATCTCCCCTGTTACTAGCGACTTTATTTGGAAGCAATAATTTGGCAGCCTTAAAGTGCGGCAGACGTTGCGCGCAAAGCAGCGTATACCACCACGTGTTAACGATGGTTTTAGTCTAAGATTTAAAAATCACAAATTCTAAGGGGGCATTCCAATGCATTAGCCCCTTAGAATCCGAAAACTGCAAGTTTAAAATTCCATATCTTCGAATTAAAGCATTTTTCGATGTTGTGAGTGCCCAAACCGGTATTTGCAGGCCATGGCCACCAATTTGGCTATCTCAACTCAAAACTAATGTTAAGGTGGGAGTGTCCCTTTAAAGAATAATCATTCATGGCCACAATGATTATGGGATAGTCATTGTTAGCCCGTGCCCACAGGAATGCCTAGACTGTCACGCCCTGTTGGAGGGGAAATGGGGATTGAGCATCATTCTTATAACTCAGCTTTGGGCATTTAAGTGGTATTCGAAGTAGCGTCAAAAGTAGCAAAAAGCAGAAAAAAATACTTCAGCCAATTTTAGATCGGGTCAGAGCAAAAGATCATGTCACCAGAGGTCATCGATGGTAAAATTTTGCTTGGACAGGGTGCGTTGCGCGCACCGGTGCATTGGGTTTCCAATTTCCATGGAAACATCAACAGACTCGGAAGCTCGTAACGCTAGCGTGGAGCCGAATTCATATCAACCGCCGCAACAATGCATGGCAGCGCAGCGCAGCGTGCTGCAGAGCGGGGCCGTGAAACATCGCCCAGGGCTATCCATGTGTCAGGGCAATCCAACCCACGTGATGGGCTCGGCCCCAGCGGAGCATGAGGCCCAGAACTCCCGCCCAGGCCCCCTGTCTCCCCCTAATTCCTGTCATCCTTCCCACTCTGAAATCGACCGAAAAAGCCTAACCTAACACAACAAGCAGCTTGTTTACCGCTAGGTATGTCTGAATAATATTGTCAGATTTAATTAAGGTCAACGGCTTAGCACGTAAATAACAGCAACTGCCGTCTGCCACCATCGGTATTATGAGAAAACCAATTGCTTTTCCACAAACACTAAAAGTTTTAAGCTAAAATTGCATGAAATTAATTTTACCAGCCTCGTGTTCCTCTTATCAAAACTTGATCAAAACGCTTCGAATGAATCAAAAGTTGATCTTTAAAGGTCATTTGAATAATTTGGCCTATGTTCAAAGACATGACCTGACTAGAAATGGTCATGATGCATAGCAGGATATTAGATCCGTATCGTGGAACTTTACAAACACTTTAGATGATTTCATAACTTAAGCAATAAGCATGTCTATCAAAATATTTATTACATGGCTCATGTGTAAGCTGGGTGTGTGATCATGCTTACGAGTATGTTGAACGCAACTGATAATGTTCTGTTGGCCACAATTTCTATATTTAATTTATCCTCCCGGATTTCATATTTTTATTAATAACACCCTGACGATGTCGAGAAAAAAAAACGCTTAGGAGATTTAACAGCCTGAGATACATTCAGTATAAGGAAGGGTCAAGTCTAGGGTTACTTTTACAGGAAAACTCGAGAGGGGGAATTAAGTTCGGGGCAAGGGCGGATCCAGGGGCATCTGAAAGGGGGGCCCAATGCCATTAGGTTTTTGTTAGGATGGCACCTGCAGAACCTTACCTACCCCCAAATCCTACTCTCTCCCCGGATTCTGGCCACTTTATATTGTAAGGTTGCCAAAAAAAAAAAAATAGCTAAAAAATATACGTAGGTAACCTTGGCGGTAAGGGGCGGGGGAGGTCCCAACTTGACTGCGCCCTTGCAAATGTCAATCAGTAGTATCAACCTATTACCCTGGCCAAACATCAATTAGCGCCTTTCTAAATAGAGAGAGGTTAACACGTGACTATTTTTGCTAGGCCAAGACCGATTGAAGGACCCTGGTTCGAAGGAAGACCCCTGGTTCGCAGCGTGTTATGCGTGTTAATGTAAGAGGTCATGACCCCCGTCCCTCGCCAGTTTCTACGCCGACGCCTGTAGCGATATGTCAGTGATTGCGAAGAGACGGAAGAGACAAGACAAGAGACGGTCCCACCGACCATCCGATCGGTATCGGGTCAAATCTGTAGTTCCCGCTGCGCTGCACTGAACGTAAGATGGTTGGATGGAACCTCAAATTGAAAATTATCTAAGCGCCAGCAACGTTGATTGATGACTAGAGTCTAATCAACGATGATTATAGAATCTTAGTAGCGAATTGATTGAAAATGGGCTCAAAAATAAATTTGAAAGGGGGAAATTCCCCCTTCCCTCCCTAGCCGTTCACGCACAATTTGAAAGGGGAGCGGAATTTTCGAAGGGGGGAAATTCCGCTTTTCCCCCCTTTAAAAGTTACCCGGGGTCAAGGGTGCTAGATTCCTTCCGTCCTCGCTATCCTCAGGAAAAACCAATCCGCATCGCCCCTAGTCTTCATGCTTCCCTCTCTGGACTGGAGGTCACCCCACCAGCCAACCTGTAGTTGATGTCGGTTCCATTCCAGGACACATGATCCTCTTCGGGTGACCGTTGGGGAGACGGCTGGACCGCCCCGACAGGGCAATCGTCCCACGGGAACAGTCACGCTTCCGCAGATCACTGTCGCTGGCTCGCACAACCAAATTACTACACCAGAGCATAGTTATGTCATAGAGCTCTGCAAGGGCCTTCTCAGACCAAAAAAGATGGCTCCCAACAAAACAAACAATTTTAGCATTCAGTTTTGCATCTCATCAGGCACCACATGTTTTCAGAGTGTTTATTATGCGTTCCGTCCAAAAAAGCGCAGTTCAACTTTCTCCCATTGACTTCAGCGATCTCAAAATTGACCCGACCTTTCTGTCAGCAATGTCAAACTTGCAAAAAAACGTTTCAAATACATATACTGTTGCCCATTGAAATCGCTGAAGGTTCTAAAGCGATCGGTTAGTCGATGTATTTAGATATGATGAGCACAAGAACTTTCCTTGAGGTAAGGTCACTTAACGTGACCTGGTGCTATGACCTTGAATGACTTGACTTGGGCGAAAAAAAATGGGTCATTTGAAATCTTAAAATGTTAAATTTTAACAATAATTGCAAGCACTATCTCGGCCAAATAGTGAGTGAGAAGGGAGCGATTCCCCAACCCCATGTTTAGCTCCTATAATTGAGCTAACTGCTAGAGCCTCGCGGAAAAAACGAGCGCTTGCGTCGTTACGTGACGCAGCGACTGTTACCCCATTTTAAAATAGCAGTGACCTCTTAGGGCAGGTCAAGGGCCCCAAGGCATTGGATCGGTTTTTGGTGAATAACTTCGCCAAAAAATGGTCGTATTATCGTCATTTCGATACAATCATGTTTTCTGTTCTCAGACGCGTCGATTTATATGCTTTTTTGCTTAGGTGAAGCAATTTAGGATGCTTAGGTCAATGTCATGTTAGGGCAACACAGGTCACGAAGCTGTTGAAAGGAGGACATGTTGCATAACATTTGATTCGGCAAGTCTTGCAGAGTCCATTGATGGCTGTCCCGACTGGCTAGCTCATTTTGATCGGGAGTTATTGACGAAGCACTCCTATTGACGAGCACTCCGTCACGCAAGGTGAACAATGCAAAAGTGAAGCATTAAACCTTGCCAAGAATGTATGAAGTCACGATTTCATGTGCTTGAGGTATAGTTTTTAGGTCATTTCCGACGCCAAATTAACAGTTTCCATATTTTCCCATTATGCTTATATGACACTAAGTGCGTTACGGATTTGCATCATTTTATAACCGACAACCGTGCAGTCTGCAGAGGTTTACTTAAGACGTCATAGTTAAGTGACCTGACATGGAAACGTGGTTGATTTCAAATGATCCGGCTTGAATCAAATATAAGGCATATGAAATGTCAGCCTTCTATCATCAGTGTGCTTTGAGCTACCGCAAAAAATACATGGTGGCGGCATCCATCCCCTCTTCTCGGCCGGCGAGGGTTAAACCTCGCTTCGAATTATTGCAGATAATGATGCGACCGAAAACAAAGCATTTATCTGTGTCTAGAACGGCCGCTGACTTGTTGGACAAGATCCCCAATCTTAATTTGCTAGATGGGAATAAAATACTCGGCATATGATACATATTACATATATACCCCACGATTTGCCCTCGCGCTAAGTCAATTCTAATCATCACTGTCGCTTTTTTATCCAAGATGATGTCGCCGCTAAACGGGTTGTTTTGTTTGCTTGCTTGCGTTGAATGGTCATTACGGATTATTGAAGTATTATGATATAATAGGAATGGGGCAAGGGAGGATTTGCACTGCAGTGCAGGTGTTTAATTTAGATCACAAAGGCATCATTTCCGGCATCGTGCAGAGTCATTATCTTCCCCTCCTCTGCACTGCGGCATCTCTGCGCCCCACACACGGCGTCCTCACTCCACGGCCGGCCGCCGCCAACTGACCCACTCGCCGGGCGCCGCGACCTGACCCGTGTCACTGCCGCGGCCTGCGCAATAGAGTCGGGGCTGGAATCCGGGGGTTCGGCCGGCCGGCCGCCTCTGGAGCGGGGGACTTTTTTAGTAGACCTACTGTACAGGTAGCACCTCACACAACCGATGGAAATTCTACTGAATTGTTGTCGGTAGCAGCCATGCAGCGGTTCTTGTGGTGGCTCTTCCGACGGTAACGCTGGTAACAACTGCATGCTCTCTTTTTTTTCGAGCGGGTGCCTACTGACTGACACCCCTCTACTGGCAATCGGGTCGGTAGCAATTTGACAGCTGACAAACGAAACCACCCGGGAGGCTGCAAGCATCATCAAGCCAGACTCCTCTGTCAACCAACATCCATACGCAATTATCAGCATCGGCCAGGCTTGGCTCATTTGTGTCCCAGTTGGCAGACGAGATCGGCCCGCAGCCATCCGCCCCCATCAGCGACTCCAGGGTCTGGCCTCCTCGGTATCCCATCCAAAAACTATAATAGTTTAACATTAGACAGCTGTTTTCCTCAGTGGTTCGTGGTGTCGCCAGGTGTGCCCCCAGTTCAGCGCAGTAGGCCGCCGCGCCGGTGTAGTTGCCAGCCAACCCCGGGAACATCCAGCAGCGACCTGCACATCGGGTGAAGCCATCCGGACAGGCACACGGGTTCGTGGTGTTACCTGTGAACATAAACAGGTCACAGGCCACATTAGCGGCTCCAGAAATATGACAATAGACATTTATTTTGGCTCGCAGAAACGATGACAAATTTCACAAAATTATCGGACTTCACTTCTATAGGCTTTGCCCTGAAGCACCAATAAAAACTAGGTTCTTTCCTTGCGATGGAAACGACAAAATCTCCTCCAATTCGGAAGTTGCAGGAGGAGAAATGCATTACTTAAACCCCGCACCTAGAGGAAGGGGAGGGGGTCGGAGACTCAGTGGATCCTTTCCCTATTTTTTCGCAAATAACTCGCGGAAAAAAGTGGCCGATTGCAAAGAAAACTGTACCTCCCTGTAGATCATCACTTTTACACCACAGACCCTAAACACTTCATGTCCCTGACCTAAATGATCTTTGACCTGCAACTTTTCCCGAAACCATGTCAGGTCGGAATCATATAAATTCGGCGTATATCAATGCGCATTGTTCGTGCGTTTCCGAACCATTAGTAATACAAAACCTCTCAAAATCTGAACTTATGTTTGTCCAGCATTGTCCAGAGTAAATGCATCATATGCATTGCCTTGACACGACAGAAATTAAGTATGCCAGAAGTATGTCAGGGCTGTGTGGAGCGCGTGTTGTCGCCCCGTGTTGTCGTGCTGCGCTGTGGTTGGCTGTCCCCGCCGCCCGGGTCACGTGACGTGGCGACCGGCCGGTCGGGCCGTGCGGCGGGGCCGGGGGTCAGTGACAATACAGACGCGCCAGCGAGCGGGTGTTTGCTGCTGCGTGCGTGGCCACGTGACATGGTGGCAGCGGTTCAGTGATCGCCATGCCTGAGGACGCGAAGAGTGCGACGCTTAGCGGCACTGCCACTGTTCCAGTGATCAGAGTGTCATTGTCGGATTTTCCGATCTACGACGGTAGCTCGGCACCCGACCGTTTCATCCAGCAGTGCGAGCGGCTGGCGGCCCTCGGGGGCATCGCTGATGGGCAGCTTCAGACCGTCATCGCGGCGCGATGTCGCGGTCTGGCCCTGGAGATCGTCGAAGCTGACGGCGACGGGGTGGACGTCACAGGCCGACTGCGTGCCGCCTTTGGCGCCGGCACATCCGAGCTGGCTGTGTCGCGTCTTGGCTCAGCGGTCAAGGGCGACGCACCGGTCCTGGAGTACGCCACGCGTATCAAGGAGCTGGTGCGTGATGCGTGCCCCGAGTTTTATGACGCCTCGGGCAAGGTCAAGACCATCTGTGTACCGGCCCACAAGGCCGCTCTCTACCGGCATCTTCTGATCGGGCTTTCGCCGCAGGAGAAACTTTTGCTGTCCCGTCAGAACGTGTCCACGTTCGACGCCGCCGTGGACGTGCTGCGTCGTGAGGAGACGCTGGCGGAGGCTTTCGGCGAGGAGGAGCGCCGCGCGAGCGCTTGGGTTCAGTGGGCGGATCGCGAAGTGATGGGGGTCGGGCGCGGAGACATGATGTCTCCGACTCCGAGCGGTGATCGGAATCAGGAGGATTCCTCGCGCCGTGAACGTGACCGTCCGTCCGTGGAGCGGGCGCGCCGGAGCCCGAGTCCGGCTCGCGGCTCCTGGGGGCGGTCCCGCGCCGTCGCCGCTGGCGGGCGCTCGGGCGGCTCGCCGTATGCGCCCTCTCGTGGCGGCCCTCGGGGCTCGCCTCGCCGTGATGACTCGCCGTGGCCGACTCGTCGTGGTGACCCGCGGCGCGCGCCTCGCCGTGGCGACTCACCGTGGGCTGCTCGCCGTGGCGACTCGCGACCGGCGCCTCGCCGGGATGACGCGTCGCCTGACAGTGAAGAGGAGTGGCGGCCGGGGCGCCCCGGCGGGAGACGCGGCTCGCCGGCGCCGCCGGACCGCACACGGAGGGAGGTGCGCTGCTGGTCGTGCCGTGGCTATGGGCATCTGAAGCGGCAGTGCCCAAACGGCTACTAGGGCAGCGTGGACGTCGGGTGATGACTCTTCCGACTACTCGGGTAAATGTGAACGGCTTCCTGGTAAGTGACGCACTTTTGGACAGTGGGAGCCAGTTGTCCTTACTCGATAGTCGTGTCTTTAGTGTCATCGCCCCGAACGCTGAACTGACGGCACCTCCCCGGCTGTTATCGGCTACCGGTCATCACTTGAACGCGGTAGGGAAATGTGTTTTGCCAGTGCTAATCGCAGATGGTCGAACTAAGGACACGGAGTTCACAGTGGTACATAATTTGTCTCACGACATTGTGCTGGGGTGGGACTTTATGTCGGAGAATGGAGTCGTTTTGAATTGTTCGCCAGATGCGAGCCAGATTAAAGTCAGGACAAAGAAGCCCATTTCAGTTCCCGCGCGATCGGCAGTTTGTCTGAATGTGAAAGTTGATCGGCCCGTGTGTGTTGCGGGGGAATATTTGTTTGTCGGGCAAAGTTCGAATGATGTCGAAATATGTGACTCGTTACTTACACCATTTTCCGAGACGGAGATACCACTTTATGTTCGCAATCGTTCCGACCGCGTTATCACGATTCACCGCCGCAGCGTCATTGGTTATTTGGAGAGCGTCGAGCCCGTGGAGGCCGAGCCTGCCGAGCGCGTCGGGGAGGCTCAGGTGAATGCTGTGTCGGCGGACGACAGTCGCTTTGTCGGGAAGTCCACGGCCGACATTCTCTCGGAGTTTGTTGTCGGAGAACCGCTCTCGGCTACTCAGCGTGATCGGCTGGCCGATCTCCTCAGGTCGTATCCCGAGATATTTTCGCGAAGCTACGCGGATATCGGGACATATAACGGCGGAGACGTTGATTTAGAGCTGTTGCCAGGAGTCCGCCCTCAGTTCGTTAGGCCATACCCTGTCCCGTGGGCCCGAGAGGACCAGCTCAAGGCCCAGCTGGACGAGCTGCAGTCTTGTGGTGTTATTGAGGAGGGAGAGCCGTCCGACTGGAACAGTCCCATTATTCTGGTGCCCAAGGGAAAGGACAAGCGTGAATTTAGAATAGTGCAGGATATGCGGTCCTTGAATAAATGTTTGATGCCCAAAACGTTTGTGTTCCCGAGTATAGATCACCGACTTTGGGTGAGAAATGTTACAAGGGCCTCCAAGATGGAGGACCCGTGGGTCGGACCGTTCATAGTGTCATCGATGGTCGGGCGCAGACATGTTGAATATATCACCGACAGGGGCGTCCGTCGAACACATGTCCAGAATACCAAGCCGTATGAGGTGCGCCGCCCGTAGTTCATGTTCGTTGCCGCGCTGCCGTATGTTAAGGTTTATGTTCACTTGTTCGCTGCCTTGTTTATTGTGTGTATCCGTTGCACATTTTCGTGGAAGGGGGGTAATGTCAGGGCTGTGTGGAGCGCGTGTTGTCGCCCCGTGTTGTCGTGCTGCGCTGTGGTTGGCTGTCCCCGCCGCCCGGGTCACGTGACGTGGCGACCGGCCGGTCGGGCCGTGCGGCGGGGCCGGGGGTCAGTGACAATACAGACGCGCCAGCGAGCGGGTGTTTGCTGCTGCGTGCGTGGCCACGTGACAAAGTACCAAACACAATATTTTGAAACAATGATACCTGGACAGGCTGTCGCCATTGCGCCGGATCGCCGGTAGATGGCACCACCAGTCTCCACAGTGATGTTGTTTCCCGCGGACTTCAAACTCGGACAGGCCGTATCCTCTTCGTACAACACGCAGGTGCCGTCTAGGAGATACTGAAAACCTCCACAGCTCCAATCGTCCTCCAGGGAGACGCATTTGGCCGCGCAGGTGATCTTGGATGGAAGTGAAACAGCCAGTCGAGCGGTCAGCGGAGCAGACGAGCCGCCATCTTCGAGGACAAAGAGACTTGCGTCTTCAGCCAGGATGTTGGTTGTCAGGGATGCTTAGATGATCAGCGTAGTCAGGGAAAGCAAGGCCAAGGGAAACATTGTCAAGATTGGAGGGTAAGGAGCAGTGCTGGAAATAAGGCCGCTTTCTGGTCCCGGCGTTTATTCTCCTCGCGGGTTAATCCCGTCCAGCGTTTAGCCTTTCGGGACCCACTCAGGGTCGCGGTTGTTTTCGCCGCTCGCCCCAGTCGAGATGCAAAGTTAATAGTCAGACGAAGCTTTTTTAGGGCCAGCCAAACCAGTCTAGTCTGGAGTTACTGTTAAATGTATGCATATAGATGAAAGAAAAAGGTTTTGTAGAATCGATTAATTTCGAAGTCGTATATTCAGAGGCCCAAATAAACCGTGCCACTATCAACTTTGCACCTCGAATGGGCCGAGCGGCGAAAACAACCGCGGCTCTGAGTGGGTCCCGAAAGGCTAAGCGCTAGACGGGGCTAACTCACCCGGAGAATAAAACGCCGGGACCAGAAAGCGGCCTCATTTCCAGCACTGGTAAGGAGGCGTTAAATGACTAGAAAGCGATGTCATGGGTCGGCTTCAAACAGGATTTGGGGCTCTGCTGTGTGCACTCAGTTTCAGTTGCTGTATTGAACGTGCCGGTGCCTCGGAGGGAGAAGGATGAGCTAGGTAAGGGTAGAGTGGGGATAGAGTGGGGGTAAGGATAGAGTAAGGATAGAGTGGGGTTAGGTAAGGGTAGAGTGGGGTATGAAGTAAAGAAAAGGTGTGGATGGGATAGAATGGCGTAGGGAGGAAAAATAGGTGAGGCTAGGTGGTGGATTGACAGAGATGGTTCCGTCGAAATCGGCTGTGACTGTGGGAGTTATCGGCTGCGACGATCAAGATTTTAAGGGGGAAATTTGAGGGAATAAGAGGCAAAGAAAAGGTGAGAATAAATAAAAAGAGGAACCAAGCAGGAGAAAATGGACAAGAAAACAAATGAAACACGAGTCTAATTTGACTGCTGTGCGGTCTTAAAACTTATACTTCCAAAAATTCAAGAATTCAAGTAAAGGGATAGGGATATGCTGAGGACAGGATACCGATACGTTGAACGGTCTCCACTTCCAGCCCTCCGCGTTAGACAGCGTCCGTCTGTCCTGGACAGGTGTCAACCACAGACGACCAACGAGCGGTCTAGACAGACGAGAGGCGAGCCGTCTGGACAGACGGGCCGTCTAGACAGACGAGCAGTCTAGACAGACGAGCCGTCTAGACAGACGAGCCGTTTAGACAGACGAGCCGTCTAGACAGACGAGCAGTCTGGACAGACGAGAGGCGAGCAGTCTGAACTGACAGAGGACAGACGAGCCGTCTAGACAGAAGAGCAGTCTGGACAGACGAGCCGTCTAGACAGACGAGCCGTCTGGACAGACGAGCCGTCGGCCACGACGACCGAACACGGAGTGACGGGACAGCAGAGGCCAAACTCTAACTGGTGGTGGGCGCAGGACGACGCGCGCATGACGACGTGGACAAAACGGGCTAACAGACCATTGGTTAATGAACGGTCTCGGTGTCCTTTATGGTAAATAGTTGCACTATACATATATGCATTATGCATGATATGATGGTAAATTATACTGTACACATCTGTAAAGACTGCTGCACTGTAAAAAATATTGACTAGCCCCTCGTCAAATGATTCTCAACGCTAAATGTCGGGGGTACAGACTAGTTTTGCATCCTACTTTTGACACACGCTGCGAGCCCCTGGCTTGTTTTGTGTTCGTCAGATGACAGTTACCAGGTGTCGGTTAGTTTTTACCACGTCCCAAAAATAGCTGGAGCGTTTCTGCCTTGTTTTGGAAGCAGGTCCTCGTTAATGCTGTGTATGATAACAACCTACCTAGTAACAATAATAACGAAAAACAATGTCAAAACGAGGGCGGCTTGTTTAGTGACGATGCTCAAAAGAAGCATCGTCTTGTTCCTACTTAACGAATGAAGCTCAAACTAGGTCAAAACTAACGTATTGCTCAACCCATAGTCAGATGACCAGCAGATCCTACGCCGCCCAATCCAGTCATCGAATTTGCCAGCGAATTCGTTTGAAGACCATCATATTATTAAATATCGGTGGTCTTCAAACGAAATCCCTTACCAGTTTGATGACGAATTCATCCGGCCCATTCCAAAAACGCTCAAGATAAAATGAAAGTGTATTTCTGAAATAATATGCTTTCTTGCAATGCACCTTTCGTATATCAAGCGAATCTTTCACTTCCAGCGCCCGTTTACAGTTATCAATCGAATCAGAAGCATGCACATACCTATCGATAGATCTGAACCTAAGAACACAGACGACATTTTGTAGAGTACCTGTCTGAGCCTATGCAGTGGAGCCCGTGAGCCGCCCAACCGCAGCTGCCTCATGAACTTGATGATAGGTCTGAACCTCAGATTGGCCAGAGCTTGGCCGTCAATAACCAGCTTATTTATATCCACAGTTGTAGTGACTTAGGGTTTGGAATTTGCCAAACCTAAGTTTTGATTACCAAGAGAAGTTTTGTACTTCTTGCACTTGCCCTTTCTTCATAACTTTGGCGGAAATCGTCGTAGTGAAACTTCAGTGTTCCGTTAGCTGTCGGTTCTTGAGAGAGTTGGCCAGGCCGGACACCGGGGGCGGCTCCACAACTTTCGAAAAATTAAACCTAAGTCCTATTGCACTGCATGGAGAGCAATTCATTTAAAATCGCTCTTGTTTCGCCCCCCCCCCCCTCGACAACTTTGCAAACGTCTCTGCGCGATTTGGTTGAGAATAATGGCTTATGGCAAGTTATTGAATCAGAACGTCGATCACTGCAGGTCATATATCGGCAAGCAATTCTTCATAACTAGACACTGCACAAATGGAAACGATACAGGTTTGCCCAGTGATAAACACTCGCACTGCACAGACTCGCGCACCCCCGACCGAACGCGGCACGGCACAGCGCAACAGCTGGCGCCGGGAAGCCGGGAACGCATTAAGTGAAGGATTCACAGGTGCGCAACTTTATTGCGAACAATAAAAACCTACCGCAAACGATTAAAAAAAAGTTTTAGGGCAATCGGAAATACAAATGTATTGACTTATAGAAATAAAATTGTCATTCACCTTCCAAATAACCCAACAATTTATTTGCCGTAAAAAGTGTCTGGAAATGGAAAGTTGCTAACATGATTCAGCAAGTAGGGAAACGCAGCCGCTACCTGGCGAATAATCTCAGGCTGGTTTAGTGACGAGTGCATTGCTACGGCTTGTTCCTCAACCTTCACAGATTACTATGACAAAACTACCCCTAGTATTTTGATCATCCTGAGGCTGGCTTTCACCTAATAATTTGATGAGGGTCTTCCTCGTTTCGGATTGAGGCGAAAACAAACGTCAAACAACCTTGATAGTTAATTCAGCACTTCAAAACAAAGGTACACCTAGGGTATCATTACAATACCGGATCATAACGATCTGGATAGTTCTCAGCCTGTAAGCTAACTAAGCGGTAACTAGTCAAGTGGTAGGTACCGGAAGCATTGACAACCTGGTGACTGTTTCGAGACCCTTGTTTTGACACATAGCTCGTCAATATTTTTTACAGTGTGTGATGATTGAACAAAGAGAGACCCTGGCACGATATAAAGATAAATGTTCTAGCAGGCAATCTCCATAAAAAAGCCAAACATTTATCATTCATCTATGTACTATTCTGAACATATCTATGTTGGCAGTTGTTGTCCCTGTTCAGGTTCAGGGGCAAAAACTGCCAAAATTGACGATTTTTGCGGAAACAGTTGTTCTGCGATAACTTTTGACTCAAAACTTTCACGAGCTTGATTTTACAGTTATCGAAAGCAGGCTGTCGTCAGGACGCATCGAATAAACTATAATTTGGCCTTGAAAGGTCAACTGGAAAATTTCACCTTGAAATATCCGATAGGCGTTATCACAAGTGTATTCGCGGCCATTGGGGCGACGTAAGAAAAGAAGAAAACAACTGGCCCCAAGAACTTTAAATTATCAGTTAGCATGCACCTTTTCCTTGATCTGTAGAGTTTTTACCATTAATTGCTAGAGAAAATTGCATTTAAAATCTTCCATTTAAGCTTTTTTCATCGTTTGCACAATATGTTCTTTTACTAAGCTAGAAACGCTAATCAGAAATAGTTCCCGCATCATCGTCAAGAACAATAGGGAAGGGTTGAAGTGAATACAATAATCTAAACGGTTTTGTAATCTATGTGAAGACACTTCTAAAATTGCCTGTGGAAATATTGAAGGCAAAGGTACAACTTTTTCACAAGACGGATGTCTATAAACCTATTCAACGTGTGACAACTCAGCCGGGATTTCGTCGCCAACAGCCCAGCTTTACCTAGTGACCGATAGAGGCGCTGCTATCGATGTCCGCCCGTGCCGCCTAACGCAACTTGAAATTTGACCTCAGGTCAAGGTCATGACCAAACCCGAAAAGGTCATCTTGCATATCAGTCCAAAAGTTGTTCGCGAAAAACTCTTAGATAACGTTTGTGAGCTCTGTCAGCTGAGATGACCTTAGGTCATGAAAATGAGTCACGGATGCTAATTTTATGTTCAGTGTGACAGAGTTACTCGTAATTCAGTGTTTAGGAGTGTTTATAATGGCATTCGTCCAAAAGAGACGCCTTTCAATTTCTCCCGTTGACTTAAAATGGGAGGTCACACAATTGACCTGACCTTAGGTCACCGATATCAAAATTCGGGGCTTTCATGGGGCAAGGGAGGGGGCTATGAATAGCCCCCTCCCCTCCCAGTGGGCGCGGGTTAGCGTGGCACGCTGGGGAGCAATATGAGGCTCTGGATGGCCTATTTCATTTTCGGACGCCCGATGTGATGCTGAGGTGCCCAGTGTCCGACCGCGGCGGGGCACGCGGAGTGCCCTGAAACAATCGGCCGTCATCACGCTGTGTGCACGTGGTCATGCGCGCGTCGCCCGGCGCCCACTCTGTCAGAGTTTAGCCTCTGCCGTCCCGTCACTCCGTGTAAGGTCGTCGTGGCCGACGGCTCGTCTGTCTAGACGGCTCGTCTGTCTAGACGACTCGTCTGTCTACAGGATAGACTGCTCGTTGGTCGTCAGTCTAGACGAATCGTCTGTCTAGACTGCTCGTCTGTCGTCAGTCTGTCTAGACTGCTCGTTGGTCGTCTGTCTAGGCTGTTCGTCTGTCCGTCAGTCTAGACTGCTCGGTGGTCGTCTGTCTAGACTGCTCGTCCGTCTCTCGTCAGTCTAGACTGCTCGTCCGTCTTGAGTCGTCTGTTCTGAGCAGACGGTCGCCGTCTGACGCAGTGAGTCTGAGACAGGGAGTCACATCCAGTATATCCACTTATCCAGCATATCCAATCCATTCCTTACCCTCACCTCAACATACACCTATCCTTTCGCTTGCATTCTTGAATTCTGTTTAGCATAAATTTGAAGACCGCACCGCAGTGAAATTTGGCTCGTTTGCAAGCTCTTCTGTTTTTTTTTTTAAATATCTTTTCTTTGTATATTTTCTTCTCTGTATTTTTTCTTATCTATTCTCACTTTTTTGCCTCTTCTTCCCCCCTAACTCAAATTTCTCCCTTACACTCTGTCACGTGTATTTCATTTCCTTATCCCCACATCTAAAACATTTCGCAAAACATCCAAGACACCTGGCAGTCCGTTATTTTACCAACATTCCCTATACAGTTATCAAAGTACCTAGATTATCCGAGCCACTAACACATACCTGGAAACCGTCGCAGCAGCCGATAATTCAAACAGTCGTAGTCGATTTTGGCAGATCCGTCTCAGCCGATTCATAATCGAACCCAATACATCCTTTTTTCCTACCCAATTATTTCCTTTCCTAGCTTATTTTTCTCACTGTGTGGCACCAGAGCACCCAAAAACAGCCGCGACATTGTTACTTCCTTACCTACATAGGTCCACAAAACTCACCAATGAGTTATGCCATCAACCTCTAGTCATTCAACGCCTTCCTACCCTCCGATCTTGACCATGTTTTCCCTGACAATGACTTCCCTAACCACGCTGATCATCTGCGCAACTCTGACAACCAACATCCTGGCTGAAGACGCCGATCTTTTCGTCCTCGAAGACAGCTCGTCAGCACGACTGAACGCTCGACTGGCCGGTAAACTTCCATCCCGGCTCATCTGCGCGGCCAAATGTGCCGCCGTGGAGGATTGGAGTTGTGGAGGCTTTCAGTATCTATCCGACGACACCTGTGTGATGTATGAAGAGGACACGACCTGTCCGAGTCTGGGATCGGCCGGGGGTGGCGCCATCAGTGACATCTACCGTCGACCCGGCGCAGTAGCGGCAGCCTGTCCAGGTATTACTAGCCGTTTTCACGACCGGGTTATCTGGCGAATAGGACCTAATTTGACCAAATATGTACCACAGCTCTTTTACAGCAAATATCTTTCATTTATGAATTCCTTTAACCCTCGCCCGTAAACGGCGATCTGCCACCTTCGCCCATGCAGGGGGGGGGGGGTTGGTGCGACCCCCCCCTTGGCGTTTGAAAACGGAGCGTCGTAGAGCTTAGCGGAAAAGACCATCGGATTGCTCTCGCCGAGATCTCGCGATTGGTGGTATATTTTTTGGTCCTAGGTCAACATTTGACCTACTTTTGACCGGTCAAAGGTCAAATTTTCGGAAAATAGACTTTTTTCAACTTTCCGCGGCGATTGCGGCAAAACGGTGGGAGATATCGACTTGAAACCTTCACTATCGTGTTCCGTGATCAATTCTCTATCGTTTGGTATGTATTTCGTTTCCCTAGCTCTAAAAATGGCGCGTTGGGAGCGCCGGAAGTCGGCAAGGTCACAGTCGGCGGCAGAAATTCGAAAAATCAAAATTTAAATTTTTGAAATCTGATTGTATTTTTGGATTTGGGAGGTCCATTTGCTCCCTATATAAGCTAATATTGCTGCATATTCCCATTCAGGTTACAAGAATTAGCAAAATAGTGGTTCGGGCGCTTTTCAAAAATAGTACCGGACGCTGTTCCTCTTGTGACGTCATAGCTCCGTGACCTGACCTGACCCGGTCAAGTTTCTTATACCATATGATAGCCAATACTTGCCCCAACATGCATGGGAAGTTTCATCACGATCCATCAACCGATGTCCGTACCACCGGCAGGAAACCTCGGGCGTTGGCACTCAGTTTGTGAAAATCCGGCCGGAGGCTGTTCCCTTTGTGACGTCATAACTCCGTGACCTGACATGACCCGGTCAAATTTTTTTTTTATCAAAAGATGCGCAAGGTTTGCCCCATAAGGTACCCAAAATTTGGCGGCGCTGCGCGCCGCCGTTTTTGCACTATTTCCGAAAAACCTCAGGGGGGGGGGGGTTGCACCAACCCCCCCCCTACATGGGCGAGGGTTAAGTGTTTTAGTCGATGATAATGCCTGATAGAATGACAAAGAAGGCATATAAGCAATTAGCGCAGCCCTTGCTAATAGCTACGCCAAGAAACACTCTGAACCTAATTTTACCAAATCTGCACCGAATCTGACCAAATGTGTGCCAAATGTGTACCAGATGGCCGTCGTGAAAATGGCTATTATTTCAGGGTATCATTTTGGGCAATGAGCATGATAGCAAACCCATTTGACCTTGCCTTTCCAAAGTAGGGTCACTTGACGTGACCTGGTGATCTGACCTTAGGTGATTTGGGGTCAAATATTGCACACACGATGCATAATCAATGTGTCCTAAGCTATACCAATATTTCCAGTGCTGCGCGCCACAGCTTTCCTTGCACACGCAAAAAACTGGCAGGTGTGGCCAAAGACGCCTCCCCCACCCCACACCCGGACGAAATTTTAAATTGACCTACCCAAACATACCTAAAGTATACCATTCGTCACGCCTGCACACACGATGATGCTAATCTCCTGATTCTGCTACATTTATTGTTCAATTGGCGAAATTATTTGCCAATTGCCGTCACTGAAACCGACCTCGGGGCATTTGACCTGACCTCAGAGTTCACCGGTTGACCAAAGACCTGAAAATCAGAAACCCATCGCTTTGTCTCATAGCGGCGCACACGCTCGTTTTTCTGCGAAGCTCTGGCTCTATAGTAGTGGCGATACGGCGAGGGGCTCATCCCTCCGTCGCGTCCGTCGGGTAGTTTGTAGAAAACCAATAATCCAGCGAGAGTGTAAGGAGTATGCCGGCAGCCGCGTCCCGAGTTACCTACCTGGAACATCATGCATGATGTTCTGCATCATGCATGCATCATGCATGATCATGCATGATGCATGTGGAAGTCTCCACTCATCATGTGATCAAATATGATCTAATGTGAGCTAGCTAATATGATCTGTTTATGTTGACAGGCACCACCACGAACCCGTGTGCCTGCCCGGATGGCTTCACCCGGTGTGCAGCCCGTTGCTGGATGTTCGTGGATCAAACGACGTTCTACAATAACGCAGCGGCGTTCTGTGCCAGCCTGGGGGCACATCTGGCAACTCCCCGAACCACTGGGGAGAACCACTGTCTCGTTAAACCTGGAGTCCCAAACACCGGCAACTGGCTGGGATATAGAGGAGGCAAGACCTTGCAGTCGCTGATGGGAGCGGATGGCTGCGGGCCGATCTCCTATGCCAACTGGGACACAAATGAGCCAAGCCTGGCCGATCCTGATAACTGCGTATTTACTGAGGTGGCCACTGGAACCTGGCAAGATTACCCCTGTAGTGTTGGAGTTTCCTTCTCGTGTCAGCTGTCTGATTGCTACCGGCCCGAATGTGAGTAGAAGCACTTCCCTTCGAGAACCGGGCGCAGGCGTTACAAGCGTCGGCGTCGGTAGAGCCACCACAAGAACCGCTGGCTGCTACCCACTACAATGTCAGTAGAATTTCCATCTGAAGTGTCTGGTGCTACCTGCACTAGTTTCAGTAGAAATGCCATCATTACTGGGCTGAGCCGTCGCTTATCAAGAGAACTGTTCGCGTTTCTGTCTTCAATTAAATCGAGTCGTTAAGCCTTGTGCTGCGTCTTGTTTTGCCAGTATTATAATGATGAATGACCCATCGATAGAAAACATATTTGTGTTCAGTTTTTTTTAACCAGCTGTAATGGATCTAGTCAATTTAGATAGCCATAAGTGTTTTATTTTATAATACACAAGTATATGATTTATTTGGAATTTGTACTTCCCCAGTAAAGCTTACATCCACGATTCCGGAACTGATTGAAGCTCCAGCTAAGCAGAACTTACCGTAAAATAGCAAATAAATAAATAAATGCGATAGATGTATATTACACTATACCTACCTCCTATTTACGTGGTGTTCGATGAATGAAGTAAACATGAAATAAGTAAGCTCCCAACACGAGGAGCTGAAATGCTGAATGCCTCATATTTTGAAACATTCTGGCTCCCAAAACAGGTAGTCTCGACTGCATATCCTACGATAATTATCGCCCCTAAATCCTAATTATTGACAGCAGTTCTCGGCACTTTTACGACCATGCCCTCGCCACTGTACATTTCAGCGTTCGCCCCGGACCGCAAAATCCCAGTCCATCCTGGTCTACGCGGCTCGTTCAGAGGGTCATTTCATGCTCAAAAGAAACAACCTACCTATACCATTCAAAAGCAATTCCAAATATTCCAAAAATATAATTTTTATCAAAATCGTTCGATGGAGTTTTTCAAAAGTTGCGTTTTTGTAACAACTTTAAATTTGCTATTCAACAGTATGTCACTGGCATCCTTAAAACCATTGACATCTTTTTTCGAATTTCATTGAAAGCTAAACCCCATAAGAACAACATTTATCGAAACAATATTTTCGAACCTATTTCGAAGTCAGCCACACAGAAGCGTGAAATGACCCTTATCGACTCGCAGACCCGGCTCGTCTCGGCTGGTCTGACAGGGCACGGAACGGACGTTCGGCTTCCGTTCTACTAAATGGTCATCATATTTGTTCATTTTACATTTCAAGTCGGTGCTTAACCCACGCATGACTGGGGGGAGCTCTACAGAGCCCCCTCCCGTTTTTCGGTAATATCTTCTAACCGTTTGACGGATCAACACGAAACTTGCGGTACTCTCAGCGACATCAATTTGACACATTATGCTGAAATTTCAATATTCTAGCTACATTATTTTGGCCGGAAATGACGTCAGAGTGACGTCATGTCGGCTAATTTTGATGCAAAATATTGAATGACGGCAAACGCTCTCAAGAGCTTAGTTTTAAAGCTAGATCCAATTTTTTTTTGCATGAGTGGACTGTAAATACACATAGCTATGAAACTGCGATCTCGAATTTTCGAAATTTTTGAAAATTTTGAAAAATGTTTTTACAAATACAGAAAATTGATTTTTTTCCGAAAAGTTTTTGATTTTTCGCAAAAACCGGAATACATGTGATAGAACACACACTGATGAACTACTCTAACAAATTTTAGCCCAATATCTTCAAAAATAGCCAAGTTATTTGCATTAATGTCAAAAATTTACAATTATGTATTTTCCAAATCCATTTTTCAGTATATTTTCGACATCGTACAGCAATATAAATGGCACCATCGTATTCCTGAGCTCAAACTGCATCTGATAGGTGCCGTTTTTGACTTTTTTCTTCAAAATTTGACCTTTTCTGACCTGAAAGTGACCTGACCTCCCGTAAATAGGGTAAGGTGCCTAATTAGCGACCCTTTCCGATTTGCGACCTACCTCCCTACAGAAAAACTGGCAGAAGAAAACGGGGTAAAAATATCGTCAAAAGGTCAGCCATACTTTGGTTATCAAATTAAATTATTTTCCGGTCGTCGATATTTCTGGTGGGACGTTTCAGGTGAGTTTAACCCGCGCGGGGCTGGGGGGTAAATTTTACCCCCACTCGCGAATTTTTGCAATAACTCAAAAACGGCGGCGCGCAGCGCCGCCAAACTTTCAGTACCTTTTTTTACATCAATTTGACACGTTCCCTGAAAATTTGAGCGAAATCCGTCGGAAAATTTTTGAGAAATTGACGTTTTAGTGACGTCATGTTCGCCATTTTCGCCTCAAAAACGGCAAAATTTCAAACGCCACTAACATCTTTATTTTTCAAGGAATCAAGGCGTAACAAAAAAGGTTATACGTAATTCTACTTTGTCTATCAAATGGCTATCTCGGTTTTTTGAAAATGTTAGATTTTGGCCCAATTTTTTTTTCTAAAAAAAACTGACTTTTTTGGGAAAATAATTATAAAATCCAAAATTTTGGGTGTATCGAAAAACCGGAATATATGTCAGAGAGGTGGTCTATGTGCACCTACATACCAATTTTTAGAAGAATCGGTTCAAAAATGTGGGAGTTATTCAAAATTTTACGACGTCACGACACACAACAATTTTGAAAAATGATTTTTTGGACGTTCTAGACCTCGTACGAAAACAAAAATAGCATCATTCGATTCGCCGTGAAAAACTGCATCAGATAGACACCTTGTTTAGGCCATAAAAACCAACTTCAAAATTTGACCTCACTTGACCTGACCTTGACCTGACCTCGGCCTGAAATTCATCCAGAGGTGGTCCATATCACTTATTGAGTGTGCCTATTGAATTCTATGAGTAAAATGACCGATAAAACATGTGTCGCACATGTCCTTTCCTATATTTTGTTTTTTGGTGACCTGACCTGACCTGACCTGACCTTGAACTAGACCTCTGAATGATATTGAATGCAAGGAATATTGTCTTGGTAGCCTAAGAACACGTTTTGGGCAATCAGTCTCAGTCCATGACTCCATTCTTCGGCAACTACGGTGCAAGGCTGTTACCTACTGTAGAAACTTGCAATTTGTACCCTTGACCTGACCTTGACCTTGACCTCAAACTTTAATTAAGTACATGTTTTTAGTTGTTCGTGATGAGAGCTTTCGATTGGCGTTTGAATTTTCCAAACCGGACCATTAGTTCGGGAGATAACAGGGGGGGGGGGTAAAATTTACACCCCCCAGCCCCGCGCGTTCGGCTGGAGACCCCAGCCCTGCGCGGGTTAAATAAAAATTACGAGTTTCTTATCCAAAACGTGTGTGTTTGGGCCCTCTCTGATGAAAAGCGATGCACATTAGGATGACGCACCTTTTTTATTCCGAATCGACATTCCTTTTTCAATTGATTGCCGTTTTCCCATAGTGAATCGCTCAACTGTGCACAGCATGGCGGTTAAAAATGTGTCGCAACTCATATTTCCTATTTGCGCCTGACATGGTTGCAAATAGCTCAAGAAGGGAAAGAAAGGGGAAAAGAGAGAAATGAAAATTAGGTGTTGCTGAAAGCTTGCAATGTGTGGCGGGGGATGCCAAATGTCGTCACCGACTGCAGTGGTGCCGAATTCAGCGCGGACCTCGAATACCATACGAGATAGCCCGCAAAATTTGGGTTTCCGCCATCTTTTCGCCTTCGGTGCATCACGTGATCAGTTTTTACTTACGTAAATGTGTTGGATAAACGTTCCTGTTCGAGTGATTGAGTGCTTTGCGTATAGATTTCCTTTTTCAGATCATATTTCATCTTTTCAGGCGTCGCATTTTTTGCCATTTTTAACCCGCGACCTGGTGGGGGGGGGGGGGCTATTTTTTGCCCCCCCCCCCTCCAGACTTTTCGATATATCTCCAGAACCGCTGCGCCGATCGTCACCAAACTTTCAGTACCCTCCCGGACATCAACTTTACACATTGTGACCAAAATTTTTTCCAAAGCCTATGATAGGTTGGCCGGAAATGACGTCAGAGTGACGTCATGTTCTGCCGTTTTCGACCCAAAAAAGAGGTTTCGCGGGAAGAGCTGTCAGGCCTATAGCTTTGCAAATACAGAAAAATGATAAACAAATAAAAGCTGTAGATTGGACAGGGCTTCAAAACTGCTATCTCGGATTTTTGAAATTTTTGGATTTTGACTCCCAAAAATCAAAAAATAGATTTTTTGGATATAATAATCGAAAAATCCAAAAAGTTTTTTGAATTTCGTAAAAACCGGAATATATGTGATAGTCCGTACCGCCTTCCATCCACATACCAAATTTGAGATTGACATCTCTTTTTCTGGCGAAGTTATAGCGTAAAAACTGTTCAAAATTGATGACGTCAAATTTTCAAACTCAATTTTTAGCAATTCTAGACCCCGTAGCGCAAAACAAAGACCACCATTAGACTCCCCGTGAAGAGCTGCATCGATTCAATACCCATGTTATGCAAAACTATCAACTTTAAAATTTGACCTTTTTTGGCCTGACCTTGACCTGACCTTGACCTGAACTTCACCAGAAAGTGACCTAAGCCGTACCTGATATTCTTATAACCAACACCATTGAGTTGGAAATGAAAAATTGGCCATAAAACATGTATCACACAACCTTAGTAAAGTTGGGCTCATGTGACCTGACCTGTGACCCTTGGTGACCTGACCTGTGACCTGACCTGGTATTGCCAGTGACCTCTAATAGCAACATATCTACTAGGCAACTGACGCCCTACCGCTGATTCTCGACAAAATGCGTTTTCCTCGGTGTTATAGCGCATTCCCTAGAAGACCCGTGAACGGTGAAACATTTCATCTTTGACCTGACCTGTGACGTCATTGGTGACCCCGAGGTAAATGAAATTTGGTTTCCTTCGACAAATTTGACAGGCCTTTCGAACGCCGTTTGAATTTTGCGGATCCGTTCAGTAGTTTCGGAGATACGAGGGGGGCAAAAAATAGCCCCCCTCCCACCAGGTCGCGTTATAAACAGACCCCACCAGGGCGCGGGTTAATATGGGAAACCCATAGACTTATTAGCGACCCTCCCCGGTCGCTAATCGGGAAGAGTTCCCTATGTATAATAGCGTTTTTTTTGCAATGGTTTGCCAAAATGCATTCTACAAATAAGCTAGTGAACATTGGGGCAGAAAATGACTATATTTTTATAGAAAAATGAACGGTCTCTCCGAAAATCAAGCCAGTAATACAGTGGCACCCACAGAGCGTGAGCAATGACGGTTCAAATTAAGGGGGTCGCTAATTAGGCACCTTACCCTACAGCTGAAAATGACCTCAAATGACACAGACGACATTATTTTCGAAATCTTCGAGTAAAATGGACCATAAAACATGCGTCACGTAACCGATACATGACATACAATTTTCGTGACCTAGGATGACCTGGCCTTGACCTGAAAAATTCGAAGTAAAAGTTCGGTACCCTCAGGGTATCTAAGGCATATACCTATAGGTATCAAGGAGTGCGTAAACCAAAAATGAGCCTGATCGGACTTGTCAGCCGGCGGCCAGAGCCTAAGTTGTGAACAAGCAAAAATGCCGATAATTTTTACTTTGACCTGACCTGTGACGTCATCGGTGACCTCGAGGTCAATGAAAATAGGTTTCGCGCGAGAGTTTTTCCAGGGCTATCAGACGCCGTTTGAATTTTGACGATCGGCCCAGTAGTTTCGGAGATAGGAGGGGGGGGGGGGCTCTGGAGAGCCCCCCAGTCACTCGCGTTATGGAAAATACCCCAGTCATGCGCGGGTTAACCCTATTCCTGGCGGGGGGGGGGGGGCCTCAGGAGCCCCCCCTGAGGTTTTTTGGTTATTTCTCCCAAACGCTTTGAACTAGGAAGCTCAAATTTTCTGACTTTTACTAAAAGGCTTTTACGCAACATTTCTGAAAAATTTGAGTTGATCTGACCTCAGGTCAGGTCACCAGAGGCGGTTTGGTGATCCTACCTCAGAAAAGTTTGCAATCACGCCAGAGCTAGAGTTTTTGACCGATCAATTTCTTCTCTTCAGGCTTTAGTTAGGGTACCAGTATGTGCAATTTGTATATCTCAGAATTTTCATATCTGTGACCTGAGGTCAGGCCAGACCCGTGACCTTTATATTGCAAGCCTATGGGAACATATTGAAACGCCTCCTGCTTCGTGTAAACGAGTCAAAACCACCCAATTCTTTCAGTATTATGGAAGATTATCTCATCGGTGATGATCCTGGTGCCGCTAATTGACAGGGGCACCGGCAAAGGTCATCTGAGGTCATGTGACGTCATAAATCGTTTTTCTGTAAATAAATCACGACATGATGGTGCTAAAGACTTGTAAGTGGTACCAAACTGCTCGCCTGCACTGTAAAAAAATGTCACGAGCCAATTCTATGACAAGGGGTGGGTTACACGGTCGTCCATTGTACCTTGCTGTTATATATAGGGACATTATCAGCCTGAGGGTTGTTAGTTAAAGAGTGGCCTCGTGAAACAATTGGTTACAAACGGTAACCTAATAACTTAAATGCTTCCCTAACACCCCTTCCTGCTTATCAACAGATTTCGCGCTGTGTCGGAAAACTAGGCATAGTCTCATAATTAAATCCGCCAGAAGCTTGTTGCTTGCTAGTTACATGCGTGTTTCATTATCGTGTCATATTATTATTATGTCGGCTAATGAGGCACCGCCCTGCACGTGCTTTAAATATAATCCTGCGCACACGCCACCTAGTCGGAAACTCATCATCGGACTAGTCCTGGTAGAGTTTTCGTGTTGCCGAATGAGGCGAAACGACTTTGATTCGGTAGTGCCTCATAGATCCCTGCTACGGTGAGCAGCGACAAGTCTGAGACTGCTTCTAAAACGCGTCCTTCACTTCCGGCGCGGGGCCGTCATTTCCGGCCGCCATTGTTCAGTTCTGCGGCTGCCGGCGGTTGGTGCGGTTGTGTTGTGGCACGGTGCGTTGTGAAGTTCCCGGGCTGGGATATTTCGAAGGTACGTTATATTGTATGATATTTACGTAGCAATGGGGGACATTTTATTTATTTTGTAATATTCTGAACACATGTTGCGTCATAGAATTCACCCCTTGACCGTTGTGGGCCACTGTTTCGTTTGAATTCCGACTGTCGGAAGACGGACTTTCTTTCAGTTGCTGTCTAGCCTTTTTTTCCAAATGTGTAAGCTACACATATTGCCTCACATTGATTTATCTTATACAAAAGTCAGTTGATGTAGATAATAAAGCCATCCTCACTGATATTTTAAAATCAGCAGTTAATTTTCTTTTCTGTTTGCAGAGTTGCTTAAAGTTGTGGGAGACTGAGGCATGAAATATACCGGAAGCCAGCGATATTTCTGTTGGTAAGCCTCGCCCAGGAAAAAAAAAAACTTGCTTGAATCTGCAAAGTATGGCAAATATTTGATGGACTGCACAGTGCACAATGTACCTGACATGGCAGGATCAACTTGCTCACTCGCCTGTTGTAAGTGCCGTTGCGTCAAAGCCCGTGGAAGTGCCCGATCGTGTCTCATGCAACCGTATTATTTTGTGAATGTTATTGGTGGTGACTCGAATCAGCTTTTGCTCCACTCCGCTATGATATTGTAATATGTATATCTTTAGATATTTTGTATCGTATGCTAATAAGTAATAAACGTTATTTTTGTGTATGTTTTTTTTTGTAACGTGGCTGGCACGCTGTCGGGGCTGTCGTTGGCCGGGTCGTCCACCAGTCGGAGGGGCGGCTGGGGAGAAGGAGGGGGGGGGGGGGGGGTGACGCAATTGAGCTAGTATTACTACTGGGCAGCAATAGCAGGCGCTAGCTGGTTGGGTTACCAGGCGAGTCCTGCTAAGGAGCCTAATCGGCGTACCGATCTGCTGGTTTTGCCCTCGTTTTCAAACGAGGTACCGAATAACGAAACGAGGGGCTGACACGGGGGTGCTCGGTTTATGAGGCGTGGGCTTGTTATTTACTAACGAAACAAGCTTGTACCCTCTTACTAGCTAAATATGAGGCGATTTTTACACGTCGCTGCATGCTCATTTTTGCGCCAGCGGTTTTCCTACAAGGGGCTTGTAAGATTTTTTTTTACAGTGTGGTCAAGGCGCGTCGTTTGGTATGCAGCATGACCATACCCCACAACCTCATTGATGAATGACCTGACCTTGACTTCAGGTCAAATTTCAAATTGACCTGTGAAGGTCATCACATACTTATTTCGCATCGCCTCGGCGAGAGCAACAAAAAATGTATTGGTTTTATGTCTCTATGTTTCTTAGTTTAAAAGTTATATAGGTAACTAATTCCAAAACATTTTATCGTTGATGACCTCTGGTGACCTCAATATTGACCTGACCTGAAAATGTTTTATGTAAAAGTTGTAGATCTTTAAACGACCTATCAAACGCCGTTCGCTGTTTGTCGCTGCGATGTGTAGTTTTTGAGATCTAAAGGGGGGGGCCGAATCGGCCCCCCCCGCCAGTTTCTTGTCCCGGCGGAGCCCGCCAGGAATAGGGTTAGGTAAGCCACCGAATCAAAATTCCGAGATCTAAATAACATACATAGGTTATGTTAGGTGCTCTAATCAATTGCTGAATGAAAGTTTCAAGGCGAACCCTCAGCCGGTGTAGCTATGACGAGCATTCGAACTTCCTCTGAGGTGTGGTCACTTGACGACTTGACGTGACCTGGTGACCGGACCTTGAGCGACCTGGGTCTGAAGTTTACACTAGGTACAGCCCACAGCTAAAGTAATGTAGGGTTTTACCAATCTCAACGGTTGGCTTTGACTGGCGATTGTTTAATGCGGAGTGATCGAAAAGAAGATGTCAATAGCTAAAGTCGCAGCTGCAAGGGTGACGATACATATAAGCTACATTTAAAGTTTCATTGTAGTCTGGCTAATCGTTCCTAAGCTTCAGAAGCAGAACATACCCATGACTGAAACCCCACATTACTTCTGCTGTGGACTGTACATGTGCGGAAATGATGCATGAAGTATGAACGCACGTTCCAAAATCAGCGCTGTTCCGCAATGCCGTGTTTGAGATAACTGAAAAACCGCAGGGGGTGTCCAAACACCCCCCCCCTCCCCCGGCCCGGCGCGGGTTTATCATACACATGTTCATTAGTGTGCAAACCAAAAATGAGACTGATGGAACTTGCTAGCTGGCAGCCAGAGCCCCAAGTGAAACATGCGAAAATGTTAATATTTTACTTTGACCTGACCTCTGACGTCATCGGTGACCCCATATCAACAAAATTAGGCTTCTCGCTCAACATTTACTCCAGGGCTATCAGATGCCGTTTGAATTTTGACAATAGGTCTAGAAGTTTGTAGAAAGGAGCTCTATAGAGCTCCATCCAGTTAATAGCGTTATGGAAAATAGTCATGCGCGAGTTAATTATTGTCGGAAGCCCAATGTCCGCTCTTATATGGAGTTTGGACCGTAACGAACAGTAATGACCTATACAGGCTATTTGACAATTCATAAATTCCCCAGCTAAGCATTGCTGAAAAGCAGCGTGCAGAATCACGCAAGCTGGAATGGCAAGGCAGTGATCGATGTCGAAATTATTATTCACTCGATCTGTTTCAAATAGTGTGACAGGAAATTAGCATCCAGAAACATCGCAACGGGCATGCATAAAAATGACGGCCTCAACTGTGTACCGACAAAAGACAGGAACACAGAAACACTTACATTAATTCAAGATCGAATACCTAAGTAATTATGTTTCACATTTAACTTGTATCATAGCAAATCATCACGAAATGTAGCAACTAGCAGTGAACATCAATTAGCTTATAACTGCGCATAAGCTATTTTTCAAATGCGAAAACACAAATCACTCAACATGAAAACAAATTACATCCAACCCATCAACCAGCACATGATAATCAATGCCTAACTATGAGTCCTTCCAGTTCTTTGCGGCCAAAAACAAACCAGTAACCGCCTGAGAAAGGAGTATATTATGATTCGCCGTCCCACTTCACAGAACATCAGCCATCTTAAACACACACAGAAACACTCATAAATGCCTACAAAACACCTTTTCATTTGTCCATACTCGCATACGTATGCACAAGCAAATATGAGCACACATAAGCCCGCTCACAGAGCTAAAAAAGCGCTTCACGCACAGCATAGCAAACATACACCTACATAAGCGTACGCACGTGCACACATATAAATACAAGACCAAGCACGTACAAACGCATACACACGCACATACTTTCGATCATTCGTTCAAATGCGATCAAGATTCCAGAGCCAATGACCACTTTCACTCAGGGCAGTTATGCTTTAGAGCAGAAAACCCGATAGCCGACGCTTTAGCAAGTCGAACAGCCTACGTATAACATCTGTGTTTAACGCTATGCACTTATTTGCAACAGCCGTAATTGTTCATGAATTACAACCAAACATCCTTTATATGTACGCTACGCATCTACGTCATGTTCTACGACAAATAAAACAATAACAAACTTAGCAGTCTAAACATAACCAGCTAACGACGGCAACGTCTTGATAAACACGCGCTCCGTCGACCACGTACCCCCAGAAAAAAAAAACAATGCCAGTAAGTAAACAAAAACACGTAAACAAAAGACAAAACGCACCCATCACACCACAAAAAGCCTCGCAAATGTTAAATGTTTACTTCTGAGCACAAGCCAAGTCTACCCGACAGTACACCCAGCCAGCAAATCGGAGCTTTCCCCGTACGGGGAAGGCCTAAGGCGAGCTTGGGGCAGGCTCGGGGAAACCCCAACCGTTCTCTTGGGGAAAACGGAGCGTTCGCTTGGGATTTGAGACACTTTGTACGGGGAACTTTGTGCGGGATTCGTACGGGGAAACGGTATAACTACCCAAGCGTTCCCCAAACGTCCCCCAAGCTACCCCCGCGCCGACTATGGTTAAAACCCGTTGTTAAAGTCGGTTCCTCGTACGGGGATATCGAACATTTTCCCCAAGAAGATCCTGTGCGAGCCCCGCACATTCCCCCACCCGGCTATACGGGTTTATACTTACTGGAGACCTTCCCCGATCGGGGAAACCGTGATTTTCCCCTAACGTTCCCAGACCTTTTCCCCGCGCGAGCCCCGGCCGTTCCCCGACTTGGCAATGGCCCTACTGCCTTGTCTGCTTTTTTCCCCGTACGGAGAAGCCAGTAAAAACCGCACTGGGAAACAAATCGGGTCCCATTAAAATTGACAATGACTATTTATTTTGTCTGTAAACATACAAATATTTGTATAAACATACTTGTTTATATACAAACAAAATTGTCCACTTGTTTCCCCGCAATAGGGAAACGATAAAACCACACAGGAAAATAATTAGAACCAATCCATTTGGGCATGCCTGTTTATTTCCAGACTTTCAGGACGCTTCAACGACTAGATCAATACACAACAGTCGGCCAAGCATGGTATGTGTCTGTACCACCACAGCCTATACTATGTTTATGTGGAGTCCTTCATTTGATGAAAGGTTAACATGCTTGATATTTGATATACTCGTTACAAATCAAGACAAACACTAAAAAAAGTTATTATTCACTTAAAATACATTGTGAACGCTTAGCAGGTGGCAAACATTACAGCAGCAGCGCAGCAGTGACAAACAACAGGTGACGAACACGAGCACTGGTAACCGGTGTAACCCCAGTTCTAACGCGTCGAACCCCAGTTGATCCTCTGCAGTAGGAGTCTGTTCAGCAGATTGAGAACGACGGCTTTTCTGTAGTCTCCCTACAGCTGGTCCGGCCTTCCGTTCAGTAGTGCCCTGGATCCACAACTCGAGTCTTCCTTTTGGCTGTTTCAGACACATCTCAGCGGTCAGCTGCCGCTGAGAGCCACCTTGCTATGATCCATGTCCCAGCGCATCTCCAGGAATTCTGCGGCTGTGGACAAAAACAAAAATATGTGCACTTGTAGGTATATCAATCAGGTTTACAGCTAGCTACTACATGAAATGTCCTTTTATGGAAACTTCAGCTTACGCTGAAACATGTTGCATGCCATTTTATGAAATTACACTTATTTATAACTTTTTTTTCTCACGAAAAGTGCTTAAAAAATCAATGTGATATACTTCGAATAGTTAATTAAAACAGGAAATAAAAATTTAATAATGAAATTTGTACTTCTAAACATTTGTCATTCCAGGAAAGTCATTAGGTAATAAATGTTTTACGTCTATATTACGCCTTACGAAGTTCCTCACGAAAGCACTTGACAGATAAATGAACGCCGTTTGACAATTAAAATCGGTTGCTAGTTTATCAAGATAATAATGAAGTCCCTTTCACAAACAGAGCTGTCTAGTAGAGCTGCTGAAACAGGCTCTTTCCGAAGACAAAAAAAAAAAAAAATGGAATGCGAAAGCCTATTCAAATACATGTATTTATTACAATCGCGTCAATCGTTCGCACATCCCTGTAAGCGATCGTGATTTCATGTATTTAATTAATGGGCTCTCGCATGAGATTTTCTGGCTGTAGAAAGAGTGTGTCTCAGCCTTTAGACTTGGGTGAAGGACAGGTTGTTCAACAGCTCTAAGCTAACCCCCACCCCCATAAACTGCTTACCAGCTTCGCCTGGAATTCGCTCTTCGGTTGCTCATGCGAGCAATTACGCATTAACTCCACGCCGGGTTCATACTGCTGTTGTGGGTTCTGCCAAGTCCCGTCGGAAGCCTTCCGGTCGTAACCGGCAGACGTCCCTCTAGAACAGAAGCGGATAAAGCATTAGGCTGATGACATTATATTGTCCGGGCAATTTAAGGATAATCTCAGACGGAGGTTGATGACCTCAGTCATTTTTACGTCATATTCTGTATACCCTAGACAGTGATCAAGATATTGTGTGTATCGGAAGCTTTGTCTTTTACAATAAATTTGAGTTAGTATCATCGTCATTTTATATCTATCATGGATTCTGCCATACAACTGGAATTGCGCGATCGGGTGGTGGGGTCAGGGTCAGCACAACAAGCTATGCTTAGTGCGGGCTCTGATTCCTCAAATCCACCCATTCAACCATTCGGACTAAATTTATAAAAAAAGATTCGTTACAATTAAGTGCTTTAGTTCATTACCAACACAGCATATCTTCCTCGTCGAGCTGCGTCCTCCGTTGGTGCCGAGTCCAGCTTCTCACGCACTGACCCCAGCGGTAGATCACGACTTTGGGCACAGGTCAGTCAAGCGGTCACCACATCTCGCCGTTCACCGTCTTCGTTCACAGCTCTGTAGTGTCGCCGCACTCTTCAGTGCCAACCATTGTCTGACCTGGAGCGGTACCTAGCCCACGGCTTGCTCACACAACCGCGCGGCGCAGTGACTCTGGACCGACTTCCCCCGTTCGTCCCGTCTGACGCGTCGGCACGGCCCCATTCACGATGACAGATGGCGACAGGAGACGCCCCTCAACCAGATGTGCGGACGGAACCGACGGCGGCCGGCCGTCGCTACCCCTCCCTCCCCTCCCCTCGCTGCGTTGAGGCGACACTTCTAAGTCGTAAGCAGTGTGTTGTTGAAATTTTGATGCTTTTGTAATTTCAATGCGATGAGTGATGACAGAAAAAAGAAAACGTAATGTTTATGCCACAGCAGTGCGAGAAGAAACATAGATCCTGAAAGTTGTCAAAGTTGATTTTACCTCATGAAATAAGGGCAACAACGTTCGTTCAAAGTATTGGCGTATGCGTGTCCTCATCCACACGGCTTAGCAGGCCCCGTAAACCAAGACGGTTTTTCCTCTCTTTTAGGTCGAAAATTACATAGATCCAATGTCTACAATCAAATGTCTGCGAATAACCGTTTTCATGATAGGTAACTGGTACACAATTGGTAGACATTTGGTCCAGATACGGTGCCGATTTGATAAAATTATCAGACATTATTTTCGATTAAAACACTGAAATAAACAAGTATATGATATGAAGATATGTAAAAGAGATTTTGTGCAAATTTGGTCACTGTTTGATGCATTCGCCAGATCACCTGTCATGAAAACGATTATAAAAAATCGTTATATCGTTATATTTTTTATTTTCTATATCTCCCTTCAATCGATGCATGAGCCTATAGCTCTAGAATTGCTACTAAGACTGCTTTTAACATTCCCAAATCCCAAGATTCAATTTTTCTTTATTGAATACTTGTTATATTGCATGCTGGAAGTCGATCTCATGACGTCCTACTGGCGGTTGGGGTTCGTCTAGGGATTAAGTGTAAAATCCCGAGCGGGGAATTTCAACAGTTCCCCTACTTTTCCCCAATCAAACTGTTCTTGAAAATGGGTCGGGGATAACGCACCCTTCCCCGTACGGGGAATCTGATCTTTTACCCGACCGAACCCCAACAGTGGGGTTTGATTGGGGAATGCTGCTCTTTCCCCGTACGGGGATCGGTGTGATTTCCCCATGTCTTTTGAACATATTACCGATACAGTCGGGGAATGGATGGGGAACACGGACCGTTCCCCGATCCGATAGGGGAATTGTACGTTCTCCCCAAGCTTTCCCCAACACTGTCCCCGCACTTTCCCCAACCGAATTGCTGGCTGGGCAGGCTTCTCGAGTTCATCACTTAAAACTAAATAACAACCGACTCCGCAGCGTGAAACACATCACTGATAGCCTGGTGGGAACATCAGTGATCCGACATCAGTTACACGTCAGATGAAGCATCAGAAGTACGTCAGTGGTGGACCACTGCGCCAGGCGTCAAACCAACAAACTACAATAGTGGGGGAAAGGTCCAACGTCAAACGGGTGAAACCCTCTCCACTGCCCTAGTTCAGCGAAGCAATCCAATCCCTTTGGCGGTTACTGCCTTTTAGACTGATGAACCTTGAAAACTGGGAGAAAGTCGAGGTTTGAGGAGGCTTGGTATTAGGGAGATTGCAATTGAATGAGGACCGATGCCTAGCATGGTGCGTAGGTGACAGGCTATGGATACTTGGTGTGCTAACCGTAATCGCTTAACCCACGTCCTAGACCGCCATCACTTGAATGAGTCTTGGACTACGTCTGCCAGCGATTACAACCAAGCCTTGACATCACCCTTTCTTCATTGCCATCCTCAGTTGGTATATGTCGTCCTTGTCGTAACCTAAACTCTGAGCCGTAGCTCTGGATTCCGCTAAAGGCACGCCCACTTTTCAAGCAGGCGCCTCATAAAACCACAGTCAGATAGACTGCTTTTCTCCATAATTGTCTTCGCCATTCACCGTTATGCTTTCTGCTTTCGTCAGGCCATGTTGATGTCATTTTTGTCTTGTTCATGTCCTCGCCACCATTAAGTTCCGATAACACCAGCTGTGTAACTGTACCTACATGAGACCATGTCCTTCACCAAGTTCTTAACCCATCCAATCTTCAGCTACACCACTCCACCGCCTTCCCACCAGTCCCTAGAACATGCCGTCATGTACGCCGATGGGCACCAGGATCAATATAAAGATGACACAATTCCTGACACAGAGCCTCCAATCGGACGGCACCAACACTGGCGCCAGTTCGTTGGTGATGTTGTGCACCTCGAGACTGACACAGACAAAGATAAAGGTGGTGATGAGCACATTGAGGACAGGATATAGGGGCACCAGCACTAAGACACCATAAGTATTTGCAGCCAACCATATGTGATATTGTCCAATGAAGAGCTCCAGAGAAATCCTCCCAAACCAGGCAAACAGAGACGAATATCTCGTGCGTAAGAGGCCGACCATGTTTCTGAGAACGATGAAGCTCAGTATAGGGATGAAAACGATGTACGGATGGACGCGGTTGCAGTCGGGTTTGCTGGAGCACATGAAGGTGAACGTGCTGTAGACGCCCAGTCCTGCCAGGGATAGGAACGCCGCCGTCAGGGCGAGGTTCCCGGAGAGAAGGTTTCCGGGAGAGTTGTCGTCTAGAGGGAGGTGGCGCCTGGCGAGGACGTACAAGAAGGCGAAGACCATGCCGTACCCGACGCTGAAGCGGTCCAGCTGCCAGCGGAACCACCACTGATGGATGTCATCATCCTCCGTGACATACAAGGCCTTCCACGGACGCATGACGAAGATCTTCTCGAAGAAGACCTCAGACATGAAGAGAATCACTATGATGGAAAAGAAGACGACAAACTTGATGACCATGTAGAGATACTGGATGTGGTTATTTTCGGAGGACTTGGCGGTAACGCGCGGAGGGATGACCAGCATGATGTAGAGCATGACGTACCAGAACGTCACCAGGGGGACAAAGTAGTAGAACTGGTACGGTCGGTTCATACAGAAACACAACGTCACAGTCAACATGTTCATTCGAAACACCACCTTGAAGAACCTCACCAGATCGGCCTGGCCCGTCTTCCAGAACAGCATGAAGTGTCCATACCCAGTCAGGAAGAGATAGCTCGACACCAGCACACGGATGTGCATGTAGATCGGCAGCACCTTACTGGCCGCGGTCATATGGTACACGAGTATCGTAAGCTGCATCCAGCCTTTCCATTCGTCGGTTTGATCTCTGTGTAGCATGTTTGCGTGGCGACTCTCCTCGTTGAAGAACAGTCCCAGCACCACTAGATACCCTAGCGGGAGCCAGAAGTTCAGCGAAGCAAAGTAGCGGTTCTCCTTCATGAAGAACGTCGTCCGATCACAGAGGAAAAAGTACGCCATGATGACCCCCAACCTCGCCAGCGTCGTGACCAGCGTCTTGGCCTGTGAGGGCGGCTGGGGGGTGGCTGCCTCCCTTCCGGCGTTCCTCTGCCTCGGCTGTCTTCTCTTCCTCACCCACGCCAGCATCGCTAGAGCTGCCGACGCCGCGATACAGCACCCAAACCCCACAAACGTCACGATCTGCAGAGCGGTCATAGGCTCCCCACTGTTACAACACGTGCCGTCGTTGTAGTTCATCCTGTCATTACAGTATAGATTCATCAGTATCTGTACAGTGTGGCCCTGAGCTCGGGGACCGGCGTGGAGGCCGTCCCTGCTCTCCGAGAGTCGGCCAGAGCCCACCAGGCGGCTGCTCTCCCACAGCCGGACGCGGGTACTGGACAGCGCGCGGCGGGCAGCCCAGTTGTACAGGTCGATCTGTGGGAGAGGGAGGAGGGTCAGGTCAGATCATGGACAGCGCGCGGCGGGCAGCCCAGTTGTACAGGTCGATCTGTGGAGGAGAGGGAGGGCAGGTCAGGTCAGGGCTAGACGAGCCTGCACAGTTGTAGAGGTCGATCTGTGGAGGAGAGAGGGTCAGGTCAGGTCAGGTCATGGGCAGGTCGCGACGGGCAGGTCGATCTGTGGGAGAGGGAAGGGGAGGGCAGTAGTCAGGTCAGGTCAGGGCTACACGATATTGCACAGTTGTAGAGGTAGATCTGGGGAAGGGGGAGGGCTTAGATCAGGTCAGATCGGGACAGAGCAGGCAGTAAAGAAGTAGAGGTCAATCTGCGGGGAGGAGAGGGGAGGTGTGTCAGGTCAGGTCAAGTCAAGTCAGGTAAAGGAGTAGCAAGGAAGGACAGGTCGGACCACATGGAACAGCCCAGTTGTACAGGTCGATCTGGGGAGAGGGAGAGAGGTCAGGTCAGACAGTCAGGTCAGCAGTCAGGACAGTCAGATCACGATTCACGACAGTCAAGTCGCTCACAGCGCGCCGCCCTGTTGCTCAGTTCAACTCAAGGAGACTGTACTCGTATACTGTATAGTCGACTACAGAATGATGTTCCACTTTTCAAAGGCAATTATTTGCCTGGAGTGGTAGGCTGTGCCGCATCACATGGGCTGAGTTCACAAATAACAGCTTTGTCCCGCTCACAATCGATTAATTGCGTGATAAACGGCACAACTTAGCGCTCCGGTCAACTGATAGCTTCTGAGGAGTGGAACATCATTCTGTAGTCGACTATACAGTTCTAGGAGTAGATCTGGGGGATATAAAGGTCAGATCGGGTCAGGTCAGGCTAACCACAATAATGCCGCGATGTGAATTATACTCACTGATTATTGGTAAGGATAACAGCCAGCCGTAGGAACAGCGCCGAGTGATCAGGATGAGGACAGGTAGGGCCTGAGGATGGAAAAAGACAGGTGACTGGAGGCCTGAGGATGGGAAAAGAAAGGTTACTGGAGGCCTGAGGATGGAAAAAGACAGGTAATTGGGACCACAGCCGGAGATATATGAACTGAGCAAATACACACTACACACAGATCACTATTTTGAACTCAAAAGAACATCCGTTCCCGTAACACGTACTCACATGAAATTCCCACGGTATATGTAGAATACGGAGAACATGGAAGAGGTGTTAGAGCTGCAGTAAATAGCAGACAGCGCAATGGAGGCTAGTCCGAGAATGTGATGAACAGTGTACAACACACGGAATATGACAGGGTTTACAATGCACAGTATATTATTTGCTCTGTTGGGTCAAGCCATTTCGGTATGAAAAGACCATTTCAGAGCCGGAAGGATGGTAGAAATTAGGAGGAGACATTGGTCTAGGCAGGCACCCTAGTGAGTCACTGGGGCTGAGCCCGTCCAGAGGACAGGCCGATCAGCTCCAAGGTACTCACTGCACCCGGCTACGGGGTGCGCTCCCCCGGGAGCAGCGGTGCCCTCCAAGGGAGCAGCCCGCATGAGATAAAGGCGCCTGTCCAGTCCAGACCGGGGGTTGCAGCGTTGAGGATTTGATTGTCCTGAGGATGGAAACGACGGAACGGAGGACAGTACATGACTGTGATCAGGCAAAAGATCGAATGTTCACTGCACTTCACTGCCGAGTCATAGACAAGGACTAAGCATTATGTACAGTAAATCACAACTGTATAGTGAATCTGAATAACACACAAACGAACATCACTACAGGTGGCGCTCGCATCGACAGTTCGCCACTGGCCGGCCAGTGAAACCAAATGACATGTAAAATGGACAGAGATATACCGATATGTCGCTGAATTCCTATCTATCTATCCTACCTTGACCCTGTTCCTTCTTGCCATTAGTTGTCCATTGTCCAATGCCTATGCCAATATCTATCACATGCTGGCTATTTCCACTTCTTTCTTTCTACTTCCCTGTTCGCGGCCCTCTCTCCTTTATCCCTCATTAGCAAACAGCACCCCATCCGATCCACCTCTCACGCAGTCTCTCTCTGTCTCCTTACAATTCGTCCAGTCCTTCCCCTTCCACCAGTTAACCCCCCCCTCTCTCTCCCTCTCTCACCTGCTCTGCCGTACAAAGGCAACACCGATAACGTTTGGGTGACCTCTGGCCTGAGGTAATGACCTCTGGGCTCTGACCCGACGTAATCGTTTTGGTCTTTGCGTGGCAGTGCTGGTTCGTGATGGCCCTCCCCTCCCCTCTCTCTCCCCCTCCGTCCCTCTCTCCCTCCCTCCCTCCCCTCTCACCTGTTGGTTGGTGATGGCCCTCTCTCTCTCTCTCTCTCTCTCTCTCTCTCTCTCTCTCTCTCTCTCTCTCTCCTCTCTCTCTCTCTCTCTCTCTCTCTCTCCCCCCCTCTTACCTGTTGGTTGGTGGTGGTCCTCCCTCTCTCCCCCCTCTCTCTCTCTCTCCTCCTCTCACCTGCTGGTTGGTGATGGCCCTCCTCTCCTCGGACAGTCGATCGTAAAACACCGGCTCCTGTATCGTCCACAGCACCCTCGTCCCCGCTCCTACCAGCTGGTCCAGCACTGCTCCAAGCCTCGTCACGTTCCTTTCATACACCTTCACTGCCAGCTCAGAGCCGTTGAGGTTCTTGATGGCATGTGTGGCACTTCCAAGGACTAGCAACTGTGGTAGTTGGTCCGACGAGGCATCTCTCCATTTGATTACATCACCTCGCATCTTTTCATCCGCCATCGGTCTCCATAAAAACTGCACGTGAAGTCCCAGCTGAGCATCCTCGTAGGCGATATCCTTGTGTCGGTCTTCACCCTCGGGTGGGGGAACTGTCTCACCGAACTGACCAACAAACGCAGCATACAGCTGGCGCACTCGAGAGTCCCCAACAAACGCTATTCGATTTCTCTGTCCCAGGAACTCAAGATAGCGCATACATCTTCTCGAATCCCTCACAGAGTATGTATGAACCATGCATCCATACGGCTGCCAGGCTTCGGCATGATACTCTCCTCTTGCCAACAACCAATCACATGAGTCCGTTCCATATACGACCCTGACGAGTCCATGATAGGAGATGAAGAAGAGCACCAGGGCAACTGCCACGGAGCGCGCCGTAGCGGCGTTACAGCGGTGTAGTAGCGCGTGCGTCAGCCCCGGGCGGGTTGGCTCGGATGGAGGCGGACCCGAGCAGTCCTCCTGAGACGTCTGGCTCCGGATATTGGCTGGAGAGAACGTCATCTTGCAGGCGGCGCCTGCGGGCAGAGGGCGTAGAGGGTTAGAATGGAGCTGTGGTAGGGGGCACTGCAGAGGGTTAGAGTGGGGCAGCGGTAGACGGCGCAGAGGGTTAGAGTGGGGGCTGTGTGCTAGGGGGCACTGCAGAGGGTTAGAATGGGGCTGAGGTAGGGGTCACTGCCGAGGGTTAGAAGGGGGCTGCAGTAGGGTTCACTGCAGAGGTTAGAAGGGGGCTGTGTGCTAGGGGGCACTGCAGAGGGTTATAATGGGGCTGTGGTAGGGGTCACTGCAGAGGGTTAGAAGGGGCTGCGGTAGGGGAGCACTGCAGAGGGTTAAAGGAAAAGGGCCACCTTCGTGAAATATGAAGATATCGTTGTTTTTCATTTTGACATTATTATTTTTCATTTTCTTTTTAAAACTGGTGCCAGAAGTGCACAATTCGCGAAAAAGTATTTAAAACTATTTAACATATTGGTACTATGTTGATACTCTCTACGGCACCTACTGTATGATGGCATAGCGATGACGTCACACTCAAGCCAATCAGCGTTCAGAAGACAGACTCGTCGGATTGTGTCAGATAAGCTGATTGGTTAAAGCTGAGCTGGTTGGAGCTGATTGGTAAAAAACCAAAGCCTCGCCGCGGGTGGCTGTATTGTCGGATAAGAACGCATTCCTGGGATAAGGACGCATTCCTGGCGTATTTTCTTTTAAAATTGCCGATAACTACGAATGGAGGCCGAAATCGGCCGTAAGGAGGTAGACAGACTGGTTTTAGGACACGGACTACAAGATGGCTATCTCAGTTTCAATCCCCATGTTAAAGGTGGCCCTTTTCCTTTAAAAGGGGGCTGTGGTAGGGGTCACTGCAGAGGGTTAGAGTGGGGCTGGGGCAGGGGGCGCAGAGGGTTAGAAGGGGGCTGCGGTAGGAAGGCACTGCAGAGGTTTAGAGTGGAGCTGATTAGGACACATATAAGGGAAGTTATATGGGGCTGGTAAGTGATGACATACATAGAGAAGCATGTGAGGGGGCAGAGAGAGGTCTACATAGGGGGTAAGAGAGGGCTGAGAAAAGGACATGGGTTAAAAAGGGGGTGCATGGGCCATGGGAGTACCTACTACGGGTCACGAAACACAAATGTTATAATGGAGCTGTGTGCAGGACATATAGGGAGCTTAAGGCTGAACCAGACTCTTTCCGCATTCAGGAAATCGCATGCGAGAGCCTATTCAAATACATTATAATTCTTCTCGCATCAATCGCTTGCGGGAGGTGCGTGCGATTGATGCGAGCGTGCTTCCATTTATTCGAATAGGTTCTCGCATGCGATTTCCTGAATGCGGAAAGAGTCTGTTTCAGGCTTTATAGTGGGGCTGAGGGAAAGAGGGAGCAGCGGGGGTTAGAGATACTGCGGGAGAGCTGCACAGGGAGGTTATAGTGGAACTGAGGATACATGACACTGTAGGGGTTAGAGAAACTTCTAGACACATCGGGAGCTCTCATAGTGGGGCTGAACGGAGACGACACTGTGGACGACACCAAGGCCGTATATAGGAGGTAGAATGTTTAGCCATTTGTTTATTCGGTGACCTTGAAAGATGAGGTCAGCGGGTGTCTACCAATCCTCGCCAATATTTATCTTCGAGGATTTTATCCTCTAAGGCAATTTGATATTAACCTTCGGGCTCCCTTAGAGCCTAAAAAAAATTATTTACTGCACAGCAGTCTTAAAAATCGACAAAACCTTGACACCCTGTGACGTCATCTGTCTCCTGAGCCCTCCCTATGTGGCAGCATAGAACCGTAACCCCCTGAACGGCACGGCAGACAGAGCTGTGAGAGGACAGAGGTGAGTTTAAAATGGGGCTGCAAGAGAAGGGCCATGAAGGTTAGAACAGGACTATGGCTGGGTCACTGGTTAATCAGCAGTTGGAATGGCTACAGGAGAGGCTAGATTGCAGTTTTGGGAGAGAACCACTGCGGGGCTTAGAATAGGGATGGTGAGGGGCAGCATGAAGCTTATAATGAGCTATAGGCAGATGAAGCGATGAGTTTGAAAGAAAGTGTGGGTGGGAGGGGACACAGAGGAGAGTTATAAGAAGACATGAGGCCAGAGGGAGCAATTAGAGGTTGTGGCAGAGCTGTGGGAGGGGACACAAAGCTTATGATACAGGGCGAGAATCAGGAGGTTTGAGGGGCCTCGGGAGGCGAGCAAGGTTAGAATGGGCTGGGAAGGAGATGGTAAGTTTAGAGGGGGGATAAGAGGGATCAGGGGAGGTAAGAGGGGATGAGGGCTGGTGAGGGGTCAAACAGTCTTAGGGGATATAAAAAGGTCGGTGGAGGTAAGAAAAGGCAAGAAAAGGGGTTAGAAAGGCCTACTGGAGGGAACAGCAGAGTCTGATGGAACTGAGAGAGGGCTACTGAGCTTAGAGAGATGAAAAACCCCAGGAAGGACATTTGTAAACATGGCCAGAGAGAGATCAGTCAGAGGTAATTACAAGTCATTGGACAGAAAGGACAAGTCACTTGTCACCGCTTTAATCAGCCAACTGCTGAGGAGCAGCAGGAGGGCTGTTCACGGGCCCGGCCTGTGTGCGGTCGGACCGAACACAGCCTCCAAGCTGAAGCTCCGCCCACTGCGTCCCTACGTCAGCCTTCCATCACCGCACACAGCGATTGCTGTGGCCGGTCGGGACTGGCCACAGCGGACCGTCCACCCCACGCAGCCGTGACGTCAGAGCCGCCTACCTATCCCCTACCCCCACGCCTGCTGGACGCACCGCACACACCACACGCAGCAGTGTGCGGTGCCCGTGAACACCCCTAGGATCACATGCATTGTATCATAGCGATCTAATGATAAAACCAATGGACCAGGGGTTTCTCAAAACACTTGATGCATGCTCCTATCATGAACAATATATTCAATAGAAATCAAAAAACAAATAATGCATTTTATATCAGATTTAGTATCAGCGGAAAATCACCCACCTTACATTGCAATACTTAAATAGATTAATTGGGTGAATTCTTACCTGTTGAGCAGGCGAGTAAGACCAAAAATCAAAACATTCACGGGCAAATATTCCAAAAATTCACCGAAACATCCAATCAATGTCCCAAGCATGCCACGTACCTAGTAAACAACCCGACCGGCACGAACCCTCTCGTGTAATGTTCAAAGATGTTTGCGGGATACAGTCGAGCAATATTCAGTGGAATGCTAACCAACCGGGGCGAGAAGAAATTTCCGTAAACGCGAGCAATGTGTTTTAAATCTAATTTAGAACAGACTGCTACATGCGTCGTAATTGAAAATAAATTAGAGATGATAATAACAAATAGATGTTTTCATGGATAGTTATTGTGCGATTATTTTTTGTAGAAAAGATAGTTTTTTAGCTGATAAACATAAAAAAGTTGAATAATCGATGTAATTAAATAGCAAAAGATATTTCATTCACGAAGAAAGTAACTTGACACCCCTACCAGAGGTTCTCAAACTTAGCGGTACCCATCTCCTTGACCCCATTGGTTCCTGGTCCCGTCTGGGAGGAGGGGCTTCCAGGGCTGGCCACCGGGAGAGGTGGGCAGCGCCCCTGCTCAGCTGTGTCGTGTGCGCCTGTGCCGCACCACCGACCGGGTCGATCGGCGCTGCGCGGTGGCGGATTCCATAGCCAGGGACGGCGCAGCGAGAGAGCGCCGGTGCTGTGCTAGTGTTCTGTGGGAGAGGTGGAGCTCTGTTGAGCTCTCACACCAGTGGATGGGTGTGAAGTAGCTGTGCTGTGGTATACCGACCGTAGAAAGTCATGAGGCTGCTAGTGGTGGCCCTAGCTGTGGCCTTGTGCTCCGTCGCGATGGCCAGCAAGGAGAAGAAAAGTTACGACGGAGATTTTCTCTTTGATGAGGAGGACGATTGGGTAAGAGTGTTCCCCATCATCCCCCATGTAATGTATTATACATAGGTTGGTATGCCTACCTACCCGTTATCCAATCGTTGACAGAGGCTCCGTCTTGGTCTCCTCTCGACATTGGGGCCCCAGCCAAAAAATGCACACCGTTATACATCAAGCTGCATCACGAGTTACGGAAGCACCATAAGTGAGATGACGGAAACACTTCGGTCATTTCTTATGTCAGGTCAAGGGTCAGGTCGCCAGAGGTCATCGAAGGTTAAGTTTAGTCCATTCAATTGCCTACAGCTAACTCGGGAACCAATAGAGCTATGCCGCGGAAAAGCGCATTCGACAGCCCTTGGTTTTTATAGTATTTTCTCAGATTTGGCCTCAGGTCAATGGTTTAGCCTCCAGAGGGCAACAACTCTAAAAATAGCAATTTTCACGAAACATGTTAATTGGTTACGGAGCGAGCGAAGCGAGCGTAGTCTTTCCTTAGATTAAAGGGACCCTCCCACCTTCAAAAAAGTTAATGAATTGGCATGAAAATGATGTCGCTCGGTTCAGAAAGAGCAAAAACGAATATCTACCCAATTTCATCGAAAAATATTCTCCGGTTTTCAAGATATTAGACTTTTACTTTTGTTTACTTTTTGGGATCTCCGCTGTTCCTAGCGACTTTATTTGAAAGTGCGGCATTTGTTGCGCGCAAAGCAGCATATACCACCGCGTGCTACAAAACGTTTTAGTCAAACATTTAACGGACGTTCGAAAGCCTGATGACGTCATCAGATTCCCGTAATGGTTAAGAGATAGGGACCACGCTGGTCCCACCCTGCAAGTAAAGGGAAGAAATATCTTGAACACCATAAAGCTGCGGGAGTTGCGACCAGGATAAATGGTGGTTTCTGAGCCTGGAAGCAAACTTGGCTATCTCAACTCAAAACTAATTACGGAGCGAGCGAAGCGAGCGGAGTCTTACGTAGAATAACGGAAATTTCTGAGTATGAGCGGCCGGCCGGCCGGCCGGCCGGCCGTGCGGACGCTTTTGCGAGGCTTATATCTCAGCAACCACTTGACCGATTTACACGGGGTAATTTTTGTAGGGTAGCTTCATTCCTTCTACCAAGTATTGGACTATTCCCGATGCATGTGGGTGACCCCTTATGCACGTGCCACGCGCAAAACGAACATGGTATGTCAAAAGTGGAAATAGCCGCCCGGCCTTAGTTCGCCAGCCCTGTCAATAGATGGCAGTACCACAATATGGGCAGCGGATCGTGCAATTGACGTCAAATTTTCGTTATCTGCTAAGAATTTAATGGCGGATCTTTTCATGCAAGAATCAAGTAAATCGGTCCACAACTTTTCTAGCAACAGAGATATGAAGTAAAACACCCTGCCAGAGCGGCGGCGCGGCGGCCGGCGGCAGCCGTTACGCGCCGCCTGGGAGACTGGCGGCGCTGAACGGTTCCGAATTGGCACTGCACTTAAACCTGTTAACTGCTTGGAATAGTTATTTTAGCAAAATTTTCATTCAAGTGAGGAATAACCAAGGGCAGGAAGTATGTATGCTTGTGTGCGTACTGTGTAAGCCAAGAAACTGCAATAGCAGATACTCGCTAATATTAGATCCAGCCAAGTCCAAACGCATTCCAGGGGATGTGTTCCTGATGGGTCAACAATATTTATCGTTCGAGGGCGGATACAGTTTTAACAATACAAAAAATATTTTTGCACAGCTCTATTCCTTGAATAATTCTCTTCAACGCCTCATTCCTAGTTAAGCGAATTAGCCCACCCTGGTTGAATAAATAAGGCGATTTCGCCACAAGGTCGCGGAAAACCGACCGAAAACGGCCGCGCTCAACGTTAATTTGGGCATGCAGACTCTTAAAAACTCGCATTGGGCGGGTAGGGTTTCCAAGGTATTGGCTTCAAAACACCGTATTCGGCTCCCGAATACGTCCAAGTGACCCGCCTCGTTCCTAGTTAAGCTCTAATTAGATCAAGTGACTCATAAGGAGCGAAAAAGCGACAAAAAGCATGAATTTCCCTATGGCGGCGGGCTGCCGGGTTGCCAGACGGCGCACCGGCTATTTCCACTTTTGACACACCATGAGAGGTGTCAGTTTTGTAATTGTTGCAATATCTCGGTAACTACTTGGCCGATTGCGCTGAAAGTTGGCATGTAGGTAGGCACCCACTAGGCACTGCATATCCATGTGCCAGAGTTGGGGTGCTGCTGCACGTGCGCACGTGCAGGGGTCGTTTCCAGATCTCGAGAACGGCTGGACCGATGGCGCTCAAATTTGGTACACGGTTAGGGACCAGTTAGTAGGGTGCCGTGCACAAGTCAGTTGGGACCCATTCTGCACGTGCGCACGTGCAGGGTGCCGCTTCCAGATCTCGAGAACGGCTGGGCCGATTGTGCTCAAATTTGGCACATCGCTAGAGACCGGTTAGTAGGGTGCCGTGCACAAGTCAGTTGGAGGTACCCCCTCGAAATTTCGCACGTGCAAGGCTCACCCTCTCGCTCGCTCCGTTAGTCGCCCCAAAAGGCGCTATACTGGTGTTAAGGTGGGAGGGTCCCTTTAAAGGAAATAGTTCACTTTCACGAAATTATTTTTTTTTGCAACGGATTTATGATTTTTTATGTTCAAAATAATCAGCAAAGAAAATAAAACCTTTTTATAACAAAAGATTATTTTCTATATTTTGATATAGGAAGAACTTTTCAGTTTCTGTAAGGCACACGCGATCCAGTATGAAAAGAGCATGGGTCCCGAAAATTCTTCAGAAACAGAGAAATTATCGCAGCCACCGGCATTTGGGCGATCTGCTCGATCTGATAATGTTCCCCTGAATGTCCTAATTGATCAGTACGAGAATTTCTCTAGAGTTCTCGTAGATAATTTCTCTACTTTCTGAAGAATTTTCGGGACCCATGCTCTTTTCATACTGGATGGAAATATATGCAAGGCACACATCCTCAACGCAAGACACCTTTTTCGGGACGAGAAATAGAATATCTTTGCCTAGGGTGATCGTTGGGCTGTAAAAGCTCCTGATTTATGCTCGTCTCAGCCCAAGCTACGGAACTGCTATTCCAGTTCAAAACCCATGTTAAAAAGTGAACTATTTCCTTTAACGGAAATTTCTGAGTACCTATGAGCGGCCGGCCGTGCGGACGCTTTTGCGAGGCTTATATCTCAGCAACCACTTGACCGATTTACATGGGGTAATTTTTGTAGGGTAGCTTCATTCCTTCTACCAAGTATTGGACTATTCTTGATGCATGTGGGTGACCCCTTATGCACGTGCCACGTGCAAAACGAAGAGGTGTCAGTTTTGTAATTGTTGCAATATTTCGGTAACTACTTGGCCGATGCGCTGAAAGTTGGCATGTAGGTAGGCACCTACTAGGCACTGCATATCCATGTGCCAGAGTTGGGGTGCTGCTGCACGTACGTACGCACGTGCAGGGGTCGTTTCCAGACCTCAAGAACGGCTCGACCGATTGCGCTCAAATTTGGTACACAGTTAGGGACCGGTTAGTAGGGTGCCGTGCAAAAGTCAGTTGGGACCCATTTTGCACGTGCGCACGTGCAGGGTGCCACTTCCAGATCTCGAGAACGGTTGGGCCGATTGTGCTCAAATTTGACACATCGCTAGTGACCGGTTAGTAGGGTGCCGTGCACAAGTCAGCTGGAGGTACCCCTCGAAATTTTGCACGTGCAAGGCCCACCCTCTCGCTCGCTCCGTTAGTCGCCCCAAAAGGCGTTATACTGGTAATAATTTTTGACTTAAGAGAGTCACGATATTAATTTTGCCAGCATCGTTTTCCTGTCGTCGAGACGCGTCGAATCAACTATACGTTGACCTTGAAAGTACATTTTGCAAATTTGACCTCAGTTCAAGGTCATGACCTAACCGGTGACCGGAAAGGGTCATGTTGCATATCAGTCGTCGACTGATATGCAACGACTGACAGTCGATCCGTATCGTCGAGCTGAACACATCTGACGTAGTTTCACCGCTCTAGCACGTCTCTATCAAAAGTTATAGTAAAAACTGCTGGTGACCTTTCATAACCTGAGATGTCCTCAGAAGCACACAGAGGGGGTCACAGGTGCATTTTTCCGCTTCAGTGTGCCATTTTTATTCATGGACAGATGCTTGAGAGGGTTTAGAATGACGCTCGTCCCAAGGAGGCGCATTTTAATTTTCTCCCATCATGACTTATAACGAAGAGGTCGCAAGGTTGACTTTTAAGTCAAAGCCTTTTTTTAGGTAAGGTCACTTGACGTTACCTGGTGACCTGACCTTGAACGACCCGGGTCTGAAATTTTTCACATGTGCGGAGAGGATTTATGAACATGTGTACAAAAAACGCGGCGCTGTGCACCGCCGTATTTTTAGATAGGTATTCGCGAAAAAGCTGAGGGGTGGCGTAAAAACGCCCCTCCCCCCAGCACGGGGCGAGTTAACCTTTGCACGGTCCTAAATTGTCGCATAACTTCACAACGCCCTCAAAACCAGAGGAGCTTTCACCGGGAGATGAAAATTACATGTCATAGAGTAGTGGACTCAACAAGACTTGTAGAATGGATGGTATGCGTCATGAACTCTGTCGACCAACTTTAGAACCTGAGTGGCTCTGACCTGAAATTGACCCTAGGTCGACACCTAATGTTGACCTCACCTGAATTTTCCGCAAGGCTCTAGCTTAACTAGAGCTTGAGCGGCGAGGAGGTGTCGTACCCCCTTCGCCGGGACGTCTGAAGAAAACCGATCATCCGGCGAGGGTCAAGATGAGATGACCTCCTGCTGTTGAACTAACACGAGAATGTCCGACTGACCCGTGCTTTGTTCTTTTTCAGAAAGAGAAGAAAGAGAAGCCAATAGTAAAAACATGGATATGGGACCCGGAAAGTGAGTACCAACTACCTACGCAACTTTGTGTATAAATGTGCGCCGGGGATCCATCTGCTCTTGCACTAATTGCATGTTTTTTTTTTACTTTTTTGCTTGTGACTTTATTTATATGACACGTCTTTATATTTAGGATTAAAGAAAGACAGAAAAACAAAAACAAAAAATCACGTTTCCTACTGAGGCGTCCTTCAGGTTGTGCATTATGAACAATAATAGCCTACGACGTAAAAGTGAACAAATCAATGACGTCACTCTCTGGCGCACCCTCAGGCGGCCTGTGTTCTGCGCTGGCTTGCCGATCCAACGAGATGTGTCTACTGGAGGATGCGTTCACCGCAGTCTGCGTGAGCCGAACCGAGCTGAAAACCAACGGGTGAGTGCAAATGAACTGGTTAAATAGTGGCGAGCTGGTAGAACAGTGGTTTTTGGAGCGGAGGATTCAGGTTCGATCCTCATGCCGTCCATATCTGGCTAAGCGATGTGATTTATAAATAATGGATCCATTGAACGTTATCTCGATAGACCCTGTGGTGAAATCCCTGGGCCCGGGTTTCCATATTTATCGTCTTTATGTTTGTAGAATATATAAGCATCTATGAAACCATCTAGAAAAATATGACAAATATCAAACATATTACATTGCAGCGGCGTTGTCGAAACGTTAGAACCGTTGGCAGTTAGGGTGGCCTTTAGGGCTACGAACCCGAGTTTTGTTCCAGTGCAGCCATTGCATGGACGAACGTGACCTTTCTGCCAGCTATGGTGGGCGGTAATGGAGGTGCAGAGAGCTACGGGAGCTCGTCCGATTTAATTTAGAGGCAACGTTCCTGAGGGCGCATTATTCCTTGCTGGCGCATTGATCTGTGTTGAAACTGCGGAACATTGTAACTTCAAATAATGATGCTGGTAACGGAAGGCCAGTTTGTTTTCGTGTTTCTGTTGACCAAAACGAGAAGTTCATGCTTAAATGGTAATTTTTAATAAGAGTATTGTTAGATGCGTGTACGCGCATAATATATAATAGCTATTGCGCCTCTAAACCCCGGCAGGAACAGTATGATACCAGTGGAAATTCTTTGCAGGGAAATACTGCATGCTGTTATCTTTTTTTCAAATCATCGAATACTGTTCTAGTAAATTTAAGTTTTTTATCGTCCTAAAACAGAAAGTGTTATTCTACGTTGCCAGATGTTATCCATCAAAATCTGTCGACATTATCAATGGAAAGCCCTGTCTGGCTGTGGCAAAGTCAACTGAAAAAACCCTGAGCTAATGGATCGGCAAACTAGTTTCAAGCGATATCGGACGGCACCGATATCGGAATTGGTAGAGAAGCTCCACTGAACTCGGGGTCGGTGGAATGTAGCTATTAGTCAAGCAGACGTATCTGGCAGCGTGAAGTCAATTACAGTTATTATTTTACAATATTAGTGATTACTGATTATTTAAATTCACAAGGGATGGAGACTTCCACTGACGTCCAACTGGCGTCTCACTGAGCAGACGTCCAAGCTGGCGTCTAACTTGGCGTCTAACTGTTGGACGGAGACTTCCAAGCTAATAGCTAGACGCGTCTTCTATAGAGCCTTGGACGCGTCTAAAGTTAGCAGTCGCCAGCTAAATGCAGCCGCCGTCCAGCTAGACGCGTCTACTAGGGCTTAGACGCGTCTAGCTAGACGCGAAATGGAAGTCTCCACCCAAGGCGTCTCATATTGAATGTCTAGTTGCCTTGCTCTCCACGTCTGTCATATTCCATTATGTCATTCTCTTCGTAGCCATTCTTCAAATTTTTATCCTGAAACTCATTTTCCGTTTTTTCTTTTTTCCTGTCCTCCAGCTTCCCTGATCCCTACTTAGGTTTTCCCCGTTTCTCCTAGCCTACAGGATTTTTGCCGTTTCTGTTTCTCTTCCTTAACTATCTTACGAGTAGCCAATAAAAACGAATCCCGACGGTTTCCTTGACAACGCCAATGCCGCGCCTCCCTTGCGGATTACATTTTTATTTAGTGGTCGTGTTTCACCGACCTCTAGCGCTGACGTCTTTATTGGGACGTTCTGTCGGATTGGGGAAATGGTAAATTGATTGATTGCCCACTGCACGTCACTAACGCCCGGATATCTGCAGAGCTGGCCGACTTGAGAAGATCAATCCGCCCCTCGGCGTCTGCGTGGGAGTCCTTTGGGAGGGTCCTCTCTATTCTGTGGTGTAGTCGGTAGAACGTTGGTCATGGTGGTTCAAGAGATCGGCTTCGAGTCGTTGCGACAATCGATATATCCGAAGGTTGGGACTTTCAATTAAGAACAATTACTATTCTTTAGAATTGTGATTTTCTATTGAAAATCCCAACCTGAGCTACCTCTCTAGGGGGACTATGAGAGGTGACACTTGCCGGCCCGATATCCGCAAAGCTAGACAACTATTCCGATAGCAATTTCCGGTGGGATCCAACTCGAGCAAGTTGGAAGTCATACGAATTCTAATTAAAACTTAATGTCAACTAAAAAGAGATCCAGCTACAAAGAAGCCGAAAGAGTCCAACTCAAAGGAGAACAGCCCAAGACTGGGTCCAGCTCGGACCACCCGGCACAGATCGATTGGGGGAGGGGAGCTTAGCTCACAGCGCTACTGACAGGTCGTCAAACTGTCAACTGTTAGCTGAAGCCTGAACGTCTGCTCTTGGGGTCGCTGTCATGATATCAAACAAACGTTACGCCCAACAACGCCAGGCCTGCCTGTCTCAGTGGCCAGCAGCGTAACGTTTTGACAGGCAAAAGGCTTCCATTTGATGTCATAACGGACCAGCTGACATGCACTGTTGTCCTGTTCCGTCACCTATTCGGTTCCCATGACTTGGGTCTATCATCCTCTACACTCTGCTACACTTCAAGATTTTCATTCTCATCCCGAAAGCCTCTAGGCATTGCCTTTCTAGTTTCTCCCAATCGTTTTGTTTCTCCGGGATTTCCTTGGAAATTTATCGCTCGACCAGAGTCGTTTGTCTCAGATCGGTTCAATTTGAGCTCTCTGGAAAATGGCGACGCGCACGAGCCTTTGTCAGCGTGGGCTCCGCCATCCCGGAGATGCGTCGCCAATATACCGTAAGGACGACTTTGATTCAGAGCCTGCCCAGATTTGGACTCTATTGTCTTTGAATGGGGTTGTTGCATTCAAACAGGGAAACTGCATATAGGGGCAGTATAAATAGATACCTACTGGCAATATTCTGATGCAGGAATCGATTAGATACTGCGGAGACCGGAAGAGCAGGAAGATTGCTTTTATGACTGTACCGTAAAACATAATTTAGGGAACATTGCACAACTTTGAAGTTGCAACTCTCTGCTTTCTATGAAATATCAATGATGTATGCTCATCATAACAGGTATTTTGGTGAAGTTGATAGTGTTTTCAGATACATTCAGGTGCGTTACTGCACTTGGATTTACTTTAGCGTTCGCTCCACTTTTCTGCTTTGATTCAGGGCACAATCACCTGATGCAGCGGCATGTCACGTGATACGACCAGCTTACCGGAACCTCTTACGACTCACGTCACGTGACAGGTGCATCAGCCGGCCGCACCCAATCCCTTTGTCACGGGCTGCCACGACCGCACCCTGCTGTATTATCACGTGACATCAGGGGCAGCCAGGCGGCACCTGCTTTTGGACGCCGAGTCAAATCTGAAATGATATGAATGGATTGTTAGATAAATACGAGGCGCTCTACGTCGGGCTGCGTTATCAATTCACTTTGCTTGCTTGAAGCTGGGATTTTTTTTCCTGAAGCTGCTGGCCGTTTTGGAATGCCTACGTAATGAAAGTCATGATAGGCTTACGCCAGACAAATTACAAAATTCAAGGTCCGTTCTGGACAGCCATGGCTGCGAGATAATTCTCATTTAGCAATGCTTCCACCCGTAGAATTGAAACTCATTTCTGCGCATAGGCCTCTTTAAAAAGGTATTTCATGTGATCAAAAATTGCAACATGCCTTGAGACTTAATGGTTAGTATGTAACGGAAATCGTTAGTATTATCCTGATCACTTTTTTTTCTACGGCTCGGAGTAGGGACCAATCTTTTCTGATAAAATCTTTCTCAGGGATGTCCATGGCCTAGAAAAGCCTCGTGTTGAATTTAGCGGCCGACACGGCGCCATCCGGAACCAATCCAATATGGCGGCGCCCACGTCCGTCTGTGTTCAGGGGGTGTGAGTCACCAGCGCCGCGCCGGCTGCGGAAACTGCAGCACTGTCTGTGACGTCACTAAGGCAATTGTCCAGACTGGGTGTGGCCTGTCTAGTGGCACAGCTGATACAAATACGGCGTCAGAACTCAGAAACCTTTTAATATATATAGCATTGCTGTGATGCTTTGTGAGGTGGATGTATGCCACAAACGTTAGCGTCTTTGAGACACTTTTTGCCTTTTTATTTATTTACTTATTTGTTTATATATTTGTCTTTTATGTTCCAAAGCTTGTCTCACTGCCTCTGACAGCTCGTAAAAGACACTATTATCAGCGTACCAAAGTAGCCACAGCGTCATTTTCCATCAAACAAATATCAGCCAACTTCAAACTTTCTGGAAAATGGCATCAGTTAAAAGACTGCCAATAGTGGACTGTGGACTAGCCATACAACTGTGAAACTGCTTGTTCCTTTTATTTTGTTTGTTCTTTATTTGAAGAAGTAGGAATTTAAGTGTACGAGTATGAAATGAAACATTTATTTTTTTAGTTTCAGTCTTTCTGTCTTTCCAGGATCAATGTTGCACGATCGGGAGGTCATGTTTTTGATAAGTGATCGAAATTTCGAAACACTCCATATGTTATAGGAACACAAACCCCGTATTACAAATACTATGTGTATATGTTTCTTTTGAATTAAATATGCAATGCGCTTTGTCCATGTTCATGTATCTTTATATATTAACCTTAGTTACGTATCTGCATTAGCTATACTGGTAGGTGCTTGGACGAATAATAAATAGTAGGAAGCAGTCCCTGTGCCATGTGCTTTGCCAGTCCGCACTGGGGCCTGACCGGGTTTGACCGAACAGACTGAGTTGGGGCTGGGAACTGGCCAGGCCCGACGAGGAGGGGGGATAGGGGGGGGGGGCGGAGGGAGGGTCGATCGATACAGGACGACGCCGCTTCGTCGGCAGCCGGTCCGGGCCGGCCCGGGTCGGCCCGGGCTAGTCGGTATTGGGCTGGTCGGCCCGGGCTGGCCCGGGGTTTGGGCTGGGTGTTTCACAGCAGCATTGGTCCCTGGGTGGTCCTAGCAAACAGCATTAGCCCGGACAATCGCTCTGGGTCCAAACAGTCCAAGGCAGGCACTGTGGTCCGGGCGGCTCCGGATATTCAGTCCTTTTACTCTGTCAGCAAGTGGGCAAAAATTGACCTAGGTGAGTAGTAGAGTGTATCGATTTGAGGGTTTTTATTCCAGATTGAGAGGAAACTGGCAGATAAAGTGGCGCTATATAGTTGTAAGTAAGAAAAACACAAAATCGGTGTCCTGCGGTCAGTATTCTCTGGTCCGCGCCCACTTCTTTGAGACCATCTCGCCGTAACACGGGCTCCTATGGGATAACCTACTAGCGACATCTAGAATTGTAGGTGGCGCTAGCGTCGGCATGACGTTTTAACACAGTTTGTGGTGTCTGATGCTGACCTTACTCACTCAATAGCGTTTGTTTTCCTTAATTGCCCATAATAATTTGTTTCAGACGTCTAGTTTAACAACTTCAAATGACAGTTAGAGGTTCCTTTGACATACTTCATAGTATAAAATAACAAAACACACAGGGAGTGTGGAGTTTTAGCTACACATGTGCCTATTTTGCCCTAGTTTTGCTCTCGGCTCTCGGCCTAGGCCCTGTTCTGTCTGGGGCAGATCGAAACCTATCTTATACCTTGGTGTGTATAGGAGAGCGTTACATGCGTTGGAAGGCTTGAATGGACTTTGAATGCCCATATCTGTATCATTATCAATTATCATTAACAGTATCAAACCGCATCTATGCACTTTTCTCTTACGCTATGTTTTCGTGCTGTTCTCATGTCTCCTGTTCTATGATCACTGTCTGGGTCACAAATGGCCATTGCTTTTGAGCAAAGTAATAGAAATACCCTAAAAACTAAAGTGCATTGCGTACACCAGTGCCTATCGCGCACCAGCCCAGTTCACAGTCAGTTAGCAGAGAGCTCTTCATTTAGTGCCTGTGACGCTTGAAACGGCTGAGCGGCAACAGAGGCAAAGTGTGTACGGCACATGAGTCAAATAATAGGATTCTGGATTATGTATGAAAGCAATGGCGAAAGGTATTTTATTAACTCGGTTGGCGCGGCGGAGAAGGACCGACGTAAAAGTCGGTCTCGTCATTGGCCTCGGCAAGTGCGCCGAGCAGGGCCCGAACGTGAGCTACAGCAGGGGTCATATCACGGACTGGTTGACAGTCAATCTGTGCCGGTGACCGGGCTCTTGCATGTGATCCTGTATTAAAACACCGCAGACTCACGAGTCCTGGTTGACTGTAGCCGTCTCTCGCATGCGGCAGTTCAGTTTGGTAGTATGCCTATTCCACCTACATAGACGCACCTGTTCGGGTACAGATAGTGCGCTGTTCCGGTACAGACGGCACCCGTTCCGTGCTTCCATCCTCAGGATACTGAAATCCTCCTCCACGCCGAAACCCCCTCCGGGCTGGACAGGCAATTTTATCTCATGCGGGCTGCTCCCTTGGAGCGGCACCGCGGCTCCCGAGGGAGCGCAACCCGTAGCCGGGTGCAGTGAGTACTTTGGGGATGGGTGGCCTGTCCTCTGGACGGGCTCAGCCCCGGCGACTCACTAGGGTGCCTGCCCAGACCAATGTCACCCCCTAATTCCTATCATCCTTCCGGCTCTGAAATGGTCTTGTCGGACCGAAAGAGCCTAACCCAACAAAACAAACAAACAAACAAATACAGACGGCATCACTCGCTGGCCGCGCGTCGGGTCTCGAGGGGACCGGTGACGGCACTGTCGCCGCCGTTGGTCGCGGTGACACGGGCGGCGGGAAAGTCACCGGACCTGCACCATAGTACGGTGAATGGTTGGGCCTTCGCCGGCAGTAACTATTTATTTGGGATGCGAGCTGTATGTAATACTACCAGCGCACGATATTCACCGTCTTCGCCGCGCGGAAAGAGAGGAGCCCACGGCAGTCCGGTAGGATAGGCTGAGTTGTGACAAGTTCTACCCCGAAAGTGACCACCTTTGGGGCACTGAGGGACCGCTTGACGTGGCCACTCGTCGGTTTCGGTTTCACCTACTGGCTACTAATTTTAACAGCAGGCGTTCGGAGACTGCTAAGTGGGTTTGTTCGTTATGCTTGGTTAGAGCATATGGGTTAGTCTATTCGAGAACATTTTAGGGCCGTGGTATGATGAATATGTAAATGAATTAGCGGGGAGAGGGCAATATCAGAATAAAGTCGACCATCGGGCACCGGCTGTGTGCCGCAGCGTCTCAGTCAAAAGACACTATAATGGCTGCAATGCTCTGAGTCAGGCTATGCTGGGATGATAAAACACGAGAGGGAGAGGGCAATGTAAGGTTCAATCAACCAAGGCTCAATCGGTTCAATCAACCACTGACGACTAGTCCGCTGTACCGCTGGGACGGCATTTCAGCGCAGGGACATACTGTTTTGACGGCAAGTCACAACGGGACAGACTAGAGCATACATTTGTTGAAATGGTCACTCCGAAGCTGACTTCCGTCGGTTGTCTGCTAGGCGGACCGTTAATCCGGAACACGGAGAAGTGCAAGCAAGGATGATGGTGAATTAGTCGTAATATAGGACAGAAAGCAAACTGGCTCACCAGTCAACAGTTACCGAGCACCTGACCAGTGTCCACTTTGACATTTGGTCGCTGGTAACACAATTGTACCGGCTATACCTATGTAGTCCTTAAAGTAGATACGATGCGGCAGGAGCTCAGTTGCTAATAGTTGCCTAATCTGCTATTTACTTGTTCGTGTTTAAGAGCTCAGGGCGCTAATGCATAGGTAATGTGTATTGTGTTATGTGTGATAGGTAATGTGTGGAAAGCTATGCGTTTGCAATGGAAAAACACTTGCAATGGAAAAAACAGCAATATACCAACACCAATGATGTAAAGAAATGTGCATAATTTAATCCGGATGGCTTTTTTACGTTTACAGATGTCTGAAATTAAGTTAGAGACAGTCTGGAATCACTGCCATCTAGCGTCAAAAGGGGAGAACTAAAGCTTCATCCTACGTCCGCAGCAGTTGGAATGGGGTTTACAAAAACCGTTCCGGGTCAGTCAATTTTGAGTTTTGAGGAAAATGTTGCGCCCAGATATTATTTTTATGTCCTTGCGCCAAATAATATGCCAGTTTCCTTGCAAATTTCGGTTATCGATACACTCTAGTGAGTAGGGCCGTTCTTAGTAGTTTGAATTGGTCCGGACGGTCTAGAGCAGTCCTTAGGCGATCGCTGGTAGTCAGCGTTGTCGCTAAGGTGATCCAATGTGGTCAGCATTGATCTTTAGGTGATCATAGTTAGTCACATTGGTCCCTGGACGACCGGGGTAAGACAGCGTTGACCCCCTGGTCGACCCAGATTAGTCGGCATTGGACTACAGTCTGGAACAGCATAGAACTGGGACAGGTTCTGTGGTCCATAACGCTACTGTTATTTACTGTAAGCTAACTTTACAACTTGTCTTACTTTGATATTCATTTTATTCTCAGCTAAATGGCCGCTTTTTCCATTTATCATTCCTTCCACTATCTCACATTCGGCTCATTTCATCTTATACGCTTCCGCTCGAGGTACTCAACTAAATCGATGATGGAATATCCCTGAATGGGTACTCAGAGACCTCGCGCCGCAGCCACTGCTGCATCTCATCAGTCTTTGTCACACGTGAGATGAGTTCCATGGCACTGCCGGCTAGGAGATTGGCCATTACCGCCAGCCAATCAGCGGCTGACGGCACGCCGGTCGGTGGCTGTGATTGGTCGCTGGAACGATGGTGCTGACATCTATACTTGATGCGATCGTTAGCGGGGAGCGCCCGAGGCGATATTATATTTTGGATGTTAGCCTACAGGCTACGGCTTACATGTTTATGAGCAACAGAAATGCTAAGGATGGCAGCATTTAGGACTCAGATACCTGTAAATGCAAAGCAATTAACAGTCAGATTCAATGTCAACCGCCATTTAATCGGAACTTTTGGTTTAACAATGCAATGACGGGAGATGGACTGCCTGTGACCTTGTAAGGGTTCGGATACTCAGTCTTCTATACCTCTTTAGTCCTATATCCTTGTCCTAGTCCTATGTCTAGTAGGTACCTACTCCTCTAGTCCTCGGATGCCTCTAGGCTCTAAAAATGGCTACGCGTTGCTAAGCCTGATCTTTAATATTTTTTTTTTCGATTAAATTTGAACTGCTTGTGCTTTTAATCACTAGCATGAAATTCAAACACTAAATATTTATTGACATATCAATCAGCATGCAGGTTCATACCTCCATTTAATGCTTCATAGTGCCTTGAATACAAATAAAGCTGAAGCCATGACATTTATGATTACTTCAACATATCGATAGGCGTTATCACAAGTGTATTCGCGGCCATTGGGGCGACGTAAGAAAAGAAGAAACCAACTGGCCCCAAGAACTTTAAATTATCAGTTAGCATGCACCTTTTCCTTGATGTGTAGAGAATTTACCATTATTTGTTACAGAAAATTGCATTTAAAATCTTCCATTTATGCTTTTTTCATCGTTTGCACAATATGTTCTTTTACTAAGCTAGAAACACTAATTAGAAATAGTTCCCGCATCATCAAGAACAATAGGGAAGGCTTGAAGTGAATAAAATAATTACGGAGCGAGCGAAGCGAGCGCAGTCTTTCCTTAGATTAACGGAAATTTCTGAGTATGAGCGGCCGGCCGGCCGGCCGGCCGGCCGGCCGTGGTCACGCTTTTGCGAGGCTTATATCTCAGCAACCACTTGACCGATTTACACGCGGTAATTTTTGTAGGGTAGCTTCATTCCTTCTACCAAGTATTGGACTATTGGCGATGCATGTAGCTGACCCCTTATGCACGTGCCACGTGCAAAACGAAGAGGTGTCACTTTTGTAATTGTTGCAATATCTCGGTAACTACTTGGCCGATTGCGCTGAAAGTTGGCATGTAGGTAGGCACCCACTAGGCAATGCATATCCATGTGCCAGAGTTGGGGTGCTGCTGCACGTGCGCACGTGCAGGGGTCGATTCCAAATCTCGAGAACGGCTGGACCGATGGCGCTCAAATTTGGCACATGGTTAGGGACCGGTTAGTAGGGTGCCGTGCAAAAGTCAGTTGGGACCCATTTTGCACGTGCGCACGTGCAGGGTGCCGATTCCAGATCTCGAGAACGGCTGGGCCGATTGTGCTCAAATTTGGCACATCGCTAGAGACCGGTTAGTAGGGTGCCGTGCACAAGTCAGCTGGAGGTACCCCCTCGAAATTTCGCACGTGCAAGGCTCACCCTCTCGCTCGCTCCGTTAGTCGCCCATAAGGCGTTATACTGGTTTAAACGGTTTTGTAATCTATTTGAAGGCACTTCTAAAATTGCCTGTAGAAATATTGAAGGCAAAAGTTCAACTTTTTCACAAGACGGATGTCTATAAACCTGTGACAACTATAAACTTGTGACAACTCAGCCGGTATTTCGTCGCCTACAGCCCAGCTTTCCCTAGTGACCGATAGAGGCGCTGCTATCGATGTCCGCCCGTGCCGCCTAACGTATCTTGGCCGGGTTTGCTAGACCATCACCATAATATCCCTAGTTCACATCCAGGGTATATTGAATTAGGGGGTATGTCCAAGTTTAGTATGCATGATCTCCAGTTATACAAATCATTGTAGTTAAGTATTAATATCTACATTACAATTTTTTTAAATTTAGAGAATGTATATCTCACTTTTTTCTTTTGATTGGAATAATACGATAATTTTAAATAAAAACTTTGGCCCTAGTTGGAAGCGAAGATTCTGGTATCAAATTCCAGTAGTAAATTCGATATGGTGACAAGCTGGCAGGATTCAGAAGTTGCGCATCTGAGTCAATTTCGAATTGTTTGCTTAGCAACGTTAGCAACGGACATTTTCGGTCAAATTTCGCCTGCTGTTCCTGCATTTGGCTGCGACTTGAGTGATTTGGCTAGTTATTAAATATTTTCATCAGATTTTCAGCTTCGTTCCAGTAAGTGTTCCATCTCAAGTTTTTCGGTATTTCAATTTCCATTGCGGAGATGCCAGGCTGTGCCGTTCCAGCCTGGCTGTCACAATGGTACGGCTGCACGCAAGTTTAATCCCGAGGGCACGAGGTATTTCTCCTTCCCAAAGGACCACAAGCTGGCCCTCCAGTGGTGGCACGCCATCAAGAGGGCTGATTCAGAGCTCGCAGATCATGCCGATCCTCTTGTGTATTCAGCCCATTTCGTTCCATCTGACTTCTCGGAATGTCTGTCCAAGTCTCGCAAAAGAAACCTTCCAGGCGCCATTCCATCAATCATGATTCCGGCATGTTCCTCGATCCAGCCTCCTGCGCGCACCAGGGACTTGACCAAGTCCAGGTAATGATTTGAAGTCCTCATTTTACTCAAGAAATTGTACTTATAAATCCTATTGGATCCTGACTTGATACCTACCTACCGAGGCACTGCGGCACCGCGTCAACCTATCCCGCCGACAGTACGGGTGGCTCTGCGGCAATGGCTACCTGCTGCCAGCACTGTCAACCCTGCAGCGCTACCTGGCCACCTTTGTCCTGCAGCCGGACAGCTCTGCCACACAGCTGGAGCTGTTGGCCAAGATTGTGCAAAACCTGACACGACAGGAACGCCAGTGCGTCGTGATGTATAATGAGATGGACATTCGGAAAGTGGCCTGCTATGATCAGCAACTGGATCAGGTCCTGGGACCGCACCGGCGCCTGCAACAGTTCCTGGTAGCGGGCATCTCCAAGTGGCAGGTGCCAGTGCTGTTCCAGTTTGACTCTGCAGTAACTGGTGCCACGCTCCTCAGCCTCATCCAGGACATTGAGGCTGCAGGTGCTGAAGTCGTGGCCACTGTGAGCGACATGAGTGGCTCAAACCTCGGAGTCTGGAAGGCTCTGGGTGTCTCACATGATGGACGCTCCTGGTTCCTGAACCCTGGAGACTCCAACAGGTGAGCATATGTATTTTCATGGATCTAAGCTGTTACCTGCAAGATGCTTACTAAGTTTGCAGATTGGGGGGGGGGGGGGAGGGTGAGCTTACGTTCTTTGGTTCTGCCTCCTGGCTGCTATACGTGCTGCGATCATTGCTACGTTCAAAGGGCTTTGCCTTCTGACTAGTGGTTTTGTGCCTTGCACTGTCACACTGTTTGAGACTGTTGTCAACGCTGTGGAATCAGCCATTTTGGTGTCAATGTTGTTAAGTGGATTCATTCTAATTATAGTTTTTGTTACAATAAGCATCAGATCTTAGTTATCTTGTATGCACCTCCCCTCCCCATATATTTGTGTCACTTCTGTTTTTATGAACATTTATCTATGCAAGACTAAAGACTTTATTTTGCATGTTTGTTTTGCAGAGCTAGTGAAGGAAAGTTTGTTTATTTAATGTACACCGATTGCACTGCGTTTATATAGAAGTTAAAGTAAGTATCGACTGGATTATGCGATGCACGAATGACGCACCTGCTATTTGTCGTGTATGCTTTAAACCTTGTTGCCTTGCAGTTCACTAATGATGCATGGTTTTCATGTTTTCAGGAGGGTGTGGGTCCTGGCAGACCCTCCACACATCATGAAGAGGGTGCGTAACAACCTCCTGGACCACGGCACCGCACCAGCCAAGGAGGTCTCCTCGACAAGGCCCTGATGGAGGAGATGGTGGCCATCAACGGTGCGTCGGCCGAGTACCGCGTCGCCCACAAGGTGCATCTGGCAACCCATGTTCAGGTGAGAAAATCTACACTACAATGTGTGACCTGAGATCAAATATTCAGTCGGCATGGCCAAGATGCTTTTCATGAAGTAAGTCAGACGTTTTTGAATGGATAGATTTCTGAGATCATAAGCCTCGATAAGCAGTGCTTGTGCGCAGATCATGACCACCCGATCGGAAAATTTCGTGTCAACGGCACAATTTACAGTCGAACATTGGAGCTGAACGCGGCCCACCCCGCTCACCGACTTTATCTGGCCTGTAACGCGACCACTGCCACTGACCGCAGGCCATATTACCGATCAGAAACAAATGTGAGCGCCCGTAGTGACTGGAACCCGGCTCTAATCGCCAGGGCGGTGTTTCACGGCCGCTACTAGCACGCTTGAGTTCGCCTGTTCCGCACATGTTAAAATTTCTGACCCGAGTCGTTCAGCGTCAGGTCACCAGGTCAAGTCAAGTGACCTAAACTGAAAAAAGTTGAAATGCTCACTGTAGCTACACCGACTTAACGATAGCTTTGAAACTTTCAGCGATTGATAAGAGTATCAGTATGTATAAAATGTGTTTCTCGGAATTTTGATATCTGTGACCTAGGGTGAGGTCAATTTTGCGACTTCTCGATTATACCTAAGTCAATGGGAGAAAATTGAAATGCGCCTCGAATGTCCTTCAAAACTCTCAAGCATCAGTTCAGAGGTAAACGTGACACACTGAATCGGGAACTTGCACCTATGACCCCTCTGAATGCTCCTGGGGTCATCTCAGGTCATGAAAGGTCACCAGCAGTTTTTTTTACAATAACTTTTGATAGAGACGTGCTAGAGCGGTCAAAAACGCAGATGTGTTCAGCTCGACGATACGGATCGACTGATAGGCAACGTTAACTTTTCCGGTCAGGTTATGCCGTTGACCTGAGGTCAACTTTTCAAAATGACCTTTCAAGGTCAACTGTTCATTCGACCCGTCTCGACTAGGGGAACACGATGCTGGCAAAAGAAATGTCTGACTCTCTTGAGTCAAAAGCTTTTACCGAAAAACTTTGTTCGTGAAAACGTCTATATTTAGAGTTTTTGCCCTCTTTAGGCTAAACCGTTGACCTGAGGTCAAATCTGAGGACGTGACGGCAAAAGAACGTTGAACGAGCTTTCGAATGCGCTTTTCCGCGGCGCTATAGCTCTGTTTGTTCCCGAGTTAGCCGTCTAGTGTTTCGAAAAATTTTGAATGAGACAATTTGACCTTTGATGACCTCTAGTGACCTGACCTTAAAAATGACCGAGCATTTCGGCCATTATTTTTGACGCTCCTTCGATTGCCGCTTACCGCGTGTCGCTACGTGGCCCAGGAGCCCATTTAGACGGGGGGGGGGCGTGACCCCCCGAGCATGACACGGAAAAGTCAGGCCACCAACACGGCGCGGGCTAATTTAATTGAATTATTTCTGGTGGATGAGTCAAATATAGATATGTGAAGTCAGAATGTCTAAAACATCTAATAAAAGCCGTTTTACGCAATCGCTCAATTTCGTCGTTTCATTTTCACCTAAAATAATGATGAAGGAATGATTGGCATAAACATTTTTTTTTTTTGCAGGTGAAGAACATGGCCCGACAGAAGGTGCGCCCGGCCATGGAGCTGCTGAGCGCCACCGTCGCTCTGGCCATCGAGCGTCACCTCGGACGGCGGGAGGAGGTGCGTGCACTGCGCGTCCTGGACTCGGGCATGGATGTCCTGAACGCCATCCACCCCAAGGACGTCAAGCCCCTGCGGCGAGGCTACAGCGGCACCACTGAGCAGGAGTCCGCCTTGACTGCGCTGGAGAAGGAGGCCCGGGAACTGCGAGTGTGTCCGCGGAAGGATGCCCTCCTCCCCTTCCAGAAGGGGATCATCCTCTCCGTGTCCTCAGTCCGTGGCCTGCTCCAGGACCTGAAGGCCAAGTTCGGAGAGCAGACCTATCTTCTAACGCGCCGACTGAGTCAGGACAGACTCGAGGGATTCTTCGGAATGGTGCGCAGCGGCGGCGGGTCGAACCTCAACCCGACGCCGACCGAAGTACGCTCCAGGCTGCGCCTCCTCACGCTGCTGTTCGCCATCCAGCGCGGAGTACGACCGCTGAGCGGCGCCGGTCCGACTGCGCCTGCCCCGGCGGTGCCTAGCAGCGGAGAGGAGGCGGACGACCGGGACCCCGACTGGCTGGCGCAGCTGGCGCCACTAGAGCAGGAGCTGAGTCAGTCTGCCCTGGATGACGAGATGGCCGCCGACCTGCGGGAGTTCGCTCCGAGCCAACACCAGCCGGAAGCCGATGACAACCTCGAAGCGGAACTGGCCGAAATGGAGGAGCTGCTCAGGTCGGTGCCCGCGCCAGCCGCCGCACCGCCCGCCTCCGGAGCAGTCACCGGCGCCAGAGATCTGGAGACGGGCTGTCGGCCAGAGATAGCGCTAAGGTATACGTCGCAGGCTACGTGTCGCGGAAGCGGTCGGCCGAAGACGGAGCGGCAGCGGCGTCCTCCGGCGCTGAACAGGACGAGCCGATGGGAGCCCTGTGGACGCGAGCCCTGTGGACGCGGCTGAAAAGCTTGGGCGGGCTGACCGTGCCCACGGCTGACTTCATGGACGTCTTTGACCAGATGGACGCCGCCTTCTCTGTGCACCACTGTATGGAGCCGGACGGTCTCAGCCGAAGGCCCGTAGAGGTTCGCGACTTCGAGGCGGTTCTGGAGTCCAAGTCCCGGTACGCGACGTCGCCTCAAGTCCGCCGGGTCTTCGCGCGCGTGCGGACTACACTAAGCACCGAGCGCGAGTGAGCTCGGACGCGCAACGGGAGGGGAGGAAGCGTCGCCAGTATGTGCCGTCCTAAGGGCGTGGACTTGCGGGAGATGGTGAGCGTCATTGTGTGAGTGCGATGACTGTGATCGTCTGTTTAATAGAACGTATTGTTTGGTTCATGGCGCTACTTGATGTCACGTCGGGCTGTTAACGTTTCTGGTGTGGAATTTCATATCTTATTCTTGTGGTAAAGGCTTCCTGAAGCATGTGTTGCTAAAGGCTGTATTTGCTACTGCCAATGATCTCGGACGTGCCCGTTAGCTCTAATGAGTGCCAATGTGTGTTGCTCCTGCTGTAGCATTTGTCTTAGCGATGTCATTTGTCTTCGTCTTTGCTAAATGCACTCATTGATTCGACATCATCGCCCACTTATAGATGCACCTATCTATGTGGGTGTCCTCGATCCTTCGTGATTTTAAATGTACCTAAGTGTAAATGAATGTGTGTCCTCGGCCGTTAATGATTGTGCAAATGTGCAAATGAGGAAAATATCACAGAGTTCCCGTGATTTTGGATTATGGTTTATGAGCGACATGCCGTTTCTTGAGTATCCTATGGCATCTAACCGGAGAGGTGCCGACATCGTGGTTGACGGTTCAGGTCTGAAGATGGGGGACGTTTTGAGCGTGAGTATGCCGTTTATGACAGCGATTCAGGATCAAGAGGAGGCAAAATGTTTTCATGGGCATAAAAACGTGCTGATACTAATCGGAGGTGTCCATGCAAATTGCGAACCCATATCGTTGGAGGGACCTAACTAGTAGTTTGAGCTACGCTTCGGGCACAGTTTGAGAATCCATTCTTATTTTGTGAAGTCAATGCATAATGTTTTAAAGGTACATACCTTTGTGACCATGTTAAGGTGTATGCCTTGCGCCAAAAAGCTACCTAAGCGAAACATTGATTGGTGACTGTAGTACATAGAAAGTTGTAGTTATTATAAAAGAGAAAATTGATAGGCATAGTCGTCAATCTAACACGGAGGTAACAACATAAGGGTTGTCACCAATGCCGAACATTTGGCGTTTCTAGGTTCCATAGAAGTTAATCCTCTAGTGGGGGGTGATCGTCAGCTCCATCCGTTGTGGATTTGCGTTTTACAGGATATCGTAGGCGGGCGCACAAAATGTTAATTGAACCCGTTCTAGAAATGAACTATTCGAAAGCAGGATATATACAATTTAGGGCTGCGGAGTCGGAGTCGGTTGGAGTCGACAGCTATGGCCGGAGTCTAAGTCGATTTTGGAAACTGGAGCTGGAGTCGGAGTCGCTGGTCACCAAAAATCTAGCGACTCGACAGACCTGGCAGGGCTGTGAAGTCGGTCGGAGTCAGAGGTGGAGATCTCGGGGGGTCAGGACCCCCCTGAAAACGAATTACTGCTATGTAAGTCAATGGTACTGCATCCAGCCCGCCTCCATCTGCCCGGCCTGGACCCCCCCCCCCTGACATTTTGACAGATCTCCACCCCTGGTCGGAGTCGACAGTTCTGTCCGGAGTTGGAATTAGAGTCGGAGCTGGTTTTTGAAAGCCGGAGTCGGAGTCGGAGTCACTGAAAATCCATAGACTTCGTAGCCCTTATTTCGTTTGCCTCTCATTTCTCAAATATTTCGTTTGCCTGCGCTTCTCCCACCCATTACATACTCAAAAACATTGATCGCGCTGGGATTCGAACCCACCGGTGAGGTATATGCCTATTTTCAAAGGCTTGGGAACATCATTTCCTCGCATGCAATCGAAAAGTAGTCCACAGACAAAACATTGAACTACTTATGAACTTTTCAAAAATGCAATACAGTTAGTTATTTCGTACAAGATGACAAAAAAATTGAGCATAGTAGATCAGAATTCTACCATTGACTCAATGTAAAACATGGTTACCTTCTGTCTCTTGGGAACACGATTTAGCGGTCCCAAATAAAAAAACACTTCCAAAAGCGGCAAAAGAACATGAAATTTCCAACAAGATAGGATCTCGACTTTCCCAGTTTCTGTCAAGAATTTTCCATAAAACCGTCCTAAAAATCACCAATTTATCATTGCAGTCTATGGACCTAGTATGCTTTGTATCCCAAGACTAGCTCGGGCTGCCATATCTGTTGGGAGGGGGCCGGTTCACATCGGTCCCGCCGAAGTTAGTTGGTAGCACCGCTGCTCCACGGCGTACAGTGGGTCTATTTAAGATCTCCAGAGCCACCACTTGGCGCTACGGTCGGGGTAGGGCGAGTCCAACTCCCGAGGGGAGCGAGGTCACCGGTCATTGTGGGGGAAGGAGGGAGGGGGGGGGGGGGGGTGACGCGATGCTATCGCGGCGTGGAGCGGCGTGGAGCGTGCCGGGAGTGGGCCGCCCGCCACTGCGCCGCGGCTGAGGGGAGGGGATGCTGGTTGGCATATTTACGTCTGGACAACGAGTTGCGGGGAAAAGTGCTGATTGTGTTGCAGTTTTAGGAGCCGGTGATTAGCCTGGATTTTTGGGTTACTTTTTCGTTCCAATTCATGTATTTCATAGTGTTTGGCTTTTGAATATTTTAGTTCTTTCAGATAAATATTACTTGCCTTACAACTTTTGTAAAAACGTTTCATTTTTTTATAAGCCGACGTTCAGAGTCCTAAAAATATATCAGCACTACAATCATTGTAAACAAACAAATGGAGCACCACTTGGCTCTGTTCCAAGGCGCTTTTTAATATCTGGTGGTTTTCTTGCTCTTGTACGTCGTTTTGTTGGATGTTTTGAATCCCTTGACTTATATCATATTTAAGAAGCATGTGACTGAAAACAATCTGAAGTATCCAGGAGGCTGACAGAGGTCCTGACTACTGAGCTATATCAATATCAAGTTGAACAAGTTATGAAATTTTGGTTAATAAACGCAAGTTGATCGGGCTCATAAATCAGCAAGAAAAAGTAAAATTAAAAGAGCTTATTGTCCAAAAACAAGCTATAATATTGCAGATCTTGGAGCAATACTGAAGAGCACGCTGAGCAGGATCATGCCAGAAAATGTTGACTGATGAGCGCATATTGATGTATTGGTATGAATATTGAATGATAACTTACAACAGCAAGATAAATTAGTGCTATCAAGTTAAAATCTAGAATGAATGGAATTGGGCAGTTTTACTATGCTCAGCTTAGATGCCATGCAGATTGTAATGTGCATCAGGTACTCAGTGTCTGGCAAATGAAACATGCGATCATTCCATTGCTACTGGAGGAGAAAGCTTGGATCACTAAATCCACTATATGTTGATTTTGATGTTAATCATCATCACTGTATTTCTTGAAAAAGGATTGTAGTAAAATTGTCAATGTGACAATCCATGCAACGATGTGATCATATTATGTGTTCATAGTCATTCGTGATAGTCATTATTGGTCCAATATACAATGGCAAAGCTCTCAGTCTCAGCGTTTCTTCCTGTGGATGGCCAGCAGTGACTCAGAGCTTAGAAGTATTAGTTTTCTTCACAGGGCTGGGATAAAAAGTACTGAGGGTAATCTTCCACCAAGGAACTCTACTTTGACATGGTATGAGATGTAGGCACAAGTAGGTAGGTGCTCAGTTCCTATAGTCAGTAGTTGTGTATGTTTAGTCGAGTTAGCTTAGATCAGATTGTTAGTTTTTTAATTTGCCAAATGTCCATAAAAATGTGACCTGAGCAATGAGCATACCTGAACCTGACTAACCTGACAGCTGACCTAACCTCAATCATCACACATATTTGCAGCCTACCCCCAAGACCTGCATGGCAGTAGCACCCAGTTATACAGGGTTGGGCAGATAAATTGGGACAAAATACGTATTTGCATTTAAAACGCCGTAGCTTAGAAATTTGTAAACATAGGCATTTCAAATTTGGATCACATATTGTCACACCAATTTTACACATTTATCACCAAATATGGTCACCGTGGTCCACCTGCATCAGTCCTTGTCGGTGCCTGGACTGACTGCACGCGCGGCGAGATCTCCCGTCTGAAATGGCTCTTAATTGTAGCCAACTGGCACTGCTGAGGCTCACCACAGTTACATGGGGACGTTCGTTAGACTCACCCGCAAACACGCCCCAGCAATCAGAACTTGTGTGGGCTGAGGTTTAATGAGGAAGGGGGCATTTTCCCTTGGGTACAGTTTGCGGGATCCTCCGTTTCAGGAGATTTTGTATTTAATTTACTGTATGCCGGGGAGCTGGCTCCTCGAAGAGCATCACCCCATGCAGGATGTTGCCTTCTTCCATCTTGTTGGTTCGAACTGCCGGAATAATGGTTAGGTACCCTTTAATGGCGAACCCCCTCCCGATTCCGTAAAATAAGGGGGCCCCACGTGACCGTCAGAAGTCACCGAGTGGAATGCCATCACCGATGTCTGCTGCATGTTTTTTTTTTGGAACTAATATCACGTCTTCTGGGCTGGTTGCGATGTTACATGGTGTTTGCAGTTGTTCATATGCTCGGTTATGGGGACACCATCGTCAGAAATGACCGGCACGTGCTTGCTCGCTTCTCCAAGCCCTTCAAGAGGAAACAATCTTTTTAACGTCACAGCTGCTTCAACATCTATGTTAACAGGTTGATATGCATCAATGCATAAGAGTACATGTTTGAGGTGCTGGTATATCGCTTTCTCATGGCGCGGCTACCTTCCCTGTAAGCTCGCGCCACTGTTTTCGCGAGGATCCTCTGATTTAACTGAATTTTGCCTTTTAACCCCCCTGGAAAACCGGGGGAGCGGCCGGTGTCAACGCAATAGGTATGTAATATTGAGTCAATATCATCTCTTCCTCCAACGTTTACGTCTGTTCGATACACAACACTTTCAGCCATTTGATGGAGCATAATTAGAATATTGGCATGCATGTGGGCGCGGACTAAGTTGATAGTGGCTTGCTTAAGGCCACGTTCTGTGACCAGCCGACTCAAAATTACAACGCAACCTGCATAACATGGAAAAATATTCATTAGCCTATATTTATGTTCAAAAATTATCTTTATCGCTCAAAAAATAGTCGTTTTAGAGGAAGTTGAAATTTGTCCCAATTTATCTGCCCAACCCTGTAGGTAGGTACTCTGCTCACCCTAACTCAATCTTACCTGCTAGCCTAACCTTCAACTTGCCAAAAGTTAGCTCACATTGCCAAGCTGTGTCCAGGGAAACAGTCAACTGAGGAACTGGCTCATTGGGTGGCTGGTGTGAGTCTGTGCATTTAAAGTGTTTCTTCTCTGAGGCTGCTCTGCACTGCTGTATGTCATGTTAGATGCTCAGAAAATGTGGGAAATGATTACTAAGCTACTTTAGTGCTTTGTTAATGCTCGAGACATGAACAAGTACAGATCCTGCAGGGTACAGCTATGAGTTAGGTGCTAGGTGAGTATGTTATGTGAATGTGCTGTTCCCTGTTTGACCGTAAGTATACAAACAAGCACCGGGTCACAGTTATATTCAATCTCCACATAAACATACAACAAAAACGGCCATATAGCCTAACTCCGAACACACCACAGATAACTTAAGCCTTTGAAGGCACAAAAATGTTTTGATTAACAGGACAGGTTTACAATATATCCTCTGTCCTTGGGGGATCTTGCTCCCAAGTTGAGGTATGATGACTGAACTTAAGGATTGATCAACCTTTTCTTAGCCACTGCTTGTATACGAGAAAGACCAAATGCTTGTTTGTTTTGATTTACAGGACATGTTTACAATATATCCTCTGTCCTCGGGGGATCTTGCTGCCAAGTTGAGGTACGATGACTGAACTTCAGGATTGATCAACCTTTTCTTAGCCACTGCTTATAAACGAGAAAGACCAAATGCTGGTTTGTAAACTGCGTTGAAAATTTAATGATCCACCTTCAATTCTGACATGAAGGCACAAATGAAATAGTTCCCTCTCCTTTTGGAATACACAAAGCAAAATATTTAATAAATCTTAGTGGATGGACAAGAGCAATTAGCATAGCTTTCCCTGAAGTTTACTTCTGGCACTGTTGATGAATTACACTGACGCTTATTCGCTTCATATTTTGTAACAAACGCGCTAGAACTGCAATAAAACAGCACTATATGCTTCTTGACAAAATGCAATAATATTAAAAATTTAGCCCTGATGGCATTCATTCTTGGTGGAAACGTTATTACAAAATATTTTGTAGTAACTCAAATTCCGGCCGAAAACAGTGCACGGTTTAAAAAAGAGTCATTCCAATGACGGTCCATTCTTGCGGTCTTGAAATCGCCACTATTTCCGGCCTCTCCAACGCAACTCGTTGTCCAGACGTAAATATGCTGCTGGTTGCGGGTGCGCTCCCTCAGGTATGGTGGTATCCCGGGTGGTGTTTCACCGGTGATATCTGCTGACGTCACACTTGTGGTAGTGTTGGAGCAATGGGCTTGTTGACGTCTCCATGGAAACCCAATTTGACACGTCGTAATAGCAGCGTCCTGCGATCGCTGGTGAAACACCACTCTGTTCATGTGAAGCCAGCAAGAATGCGACTGAAGGGAATAGCTATCTCAAACAAACGGGCAAGCAAAAGGCAACGCCTCAAACTTACAGCAAAAATGTTAACCAATCATAATTGAAATCTAGGACCTATACTTTCAGTCGATCCTTGCATGATGTGTAAAGGCCACCGCACACTATCCATTCGGCCGGTTCATTCGGTCGTTACAGCGGCGATTTTCTCGCGCGAGTGTCTATATCGGCCGAATGGCCGAATCGCTTAGAGCAGAAATATCGTCGTTGAAATATCGCCTAAACTGTTGTAACCGAATTCCAAGAGCGCAAGTAATGAATGTTTTATAATGAATATTGGAAAAGACCAAATAGAATCCAGCTTCATATATTTAGTGCATCGTTCAAAAAAGAAACAAAATTATAGGTTAATTGCAGTTTGAGTAGGTAGCTTGCTTGATAATGAAAACAAATTGGCTGTTAGAAATGTTTAAACATTGAGCAAAGTACACCGACTATTGAGGTCTAAATGGTCTGAGCATATCGCAAGCGATTAACCAAACTTAGCAACATTAATGTGCATTGTATTGATTCTCTGGGACCAAAAGATTTAGTTATCTGCATGCTGAGCCACCAAACAACCCGTACACACTTAAACTAGCCATCGCGATACTGTACTTCAAGCTGGCACTCCAAAGGGTGCAGGAGAGACGCAGACCCTTGGTCCGGCGCATGGGGTCAGCGACGTGCTGCAGCGCCGCGACGAGCTAGGCGAGCACGCCAACCGAGAGCAGGAGCTTCGGCTCAACGACCCTCAGCGACACAGGTTCAGTATTTCCGACTGAGCTAGGGAGCCTTCAGCCTCCTACTAGCACAGATCGAGGGCCAGATCACCCGCTCGACCACCACCTTCCTCCAGCCGGTGAGCGCACCGCTGCGGCTGGCGATTACACTCCACTATCTGGCGTCGGGGGCTGAATTTTCCGCTCTGGCGCCGAGCTACCGGCTCGCGGAGTCGACCACGCGCGCGTTGGTGTACATCTGTTGCGCGATCGTGAACGTCCGCGGTGTAGTGTACCTGCCGGAGCCGACGGAGGACACGTCGCGCGCCAGTGAGCGGAAGTTCCGGGAGCGATGGCTTTTTTCGAACCGCTTTTACACACTGACCGAAAGCCAGGTCGGCATCATTCAACGGGTTAGCCACCTGCTGTACACTTTGAAGTGCTGCGAGCGTTTCGACTGGGCACGGCTGCTCCTTGCGGACACTGGTGATGCCGGCACCGACCGCTCCAGAGACGGGGCTGGCCCGAGCGCCGGCCTTGGAGCTGGTGCTGCTTGCCGGGGCGTCGGCCCCGGGGACAGAGCTGGTGCGCCGGCCGTTTGCGGTTCAGCTGGTGCTTCATCGTCCAGGAAGACTCGAGTTTCATGAAACTGGCTTGTTGTGTACCGCTTGAATGAGATCCACCTCTCCGACCCAACTGAAAACATAGGGACTTTGTTAATTTTGAACGCCACCTGTTGTGCTGCTGGGCCCACGACCCGCGTCATCGTTTTAGCCCGAGTCATCCATCCTCTTGGGTCCAGTCCACCTCGAGTGAGGCCACTGCAATGGCGTGTTTATAGGTATATTGGTAATGACACTCGGTACACCCTCCACACCGGCTGAGCCGACAGTAGATGTCGCCTCTGCTGCCTGCTGGGAGACGCGCGCGCCATCTAAAGGCGGGTTGGTGGAACAGCTATCAAAGGTCTGCTCATCACACTGAAATGTGTACAACTGTACACAAAGGTGGATCTGCACTGGTTGGAGTGGACACATCTACCTGGTTCATTGACCCGGCAGAGAAGAAAACTATCACTTTTGTGAAAGATCTCTGGGGAATAAATGATACACAAAACAGTATTGAATGGTGAATAGTTACTACAGAAAGGACAGGTGGCTATTTTTATATTTGTTCAGTGCCATTACATTTTATTTAACATTAAATGAGCTCCTGTACAGAGCAGACAAAAACACAAAAAACACGCTCAGCACGCTGATCTAACAACTCTTTCAATGCAAATATTGCATGCAAGTGTTTGTGTGAATCCCATAAAGCCTTAACAATGTTCCAGACTTTTCTTTCATGGCCCTGCGTTTGACACAACCATCTTGATCTGGCAGAAACACAGAAAAAGAAAAAATACTCTGAAAAAATGGAATTTCTATTATACTTTGACAACTCAGATTTTGAATTATGGCACTTCTTGTACCATAAGAGAGAGTTGTGCTCAACACTTTCACCAACCATGCAATGAAGTACCTACATATCTAATATTAATATGTTGATGTGACACATTAGTGCGACAGTAGCCTGTTGGAGGCAATGTGAATGAAATGATAAATGAAAACCCAGATTGCATGGTAAGAACATCATATAAGAATATTACAGGTACTTTCAATGACTTTGACTTGCAAGGTTTGAATTTTGATGGAATAATTTAAGAAAAGCTCCTTGAAACTTAGAACTTGTGTCCAGCATTTCAATTTCAAGTTAACTGGCAAAAGCAGAAAATATTTGCTGATATATGGATAATAAATGGCCATTTTCCAAGAATACCTACTGTGGCATTGAGTAGTAGACAAATTTATGCCCACTGACTATGTATTAGGTATCATGGCAAATGGAGAAAATGGGGAAATGGAAATTGAAATTGCAATGAAAAGTGGAGCAGAGATGGTTGAAACCAATATTTAAATAACATTTCAATCTGAATCACATATGCAATTGACAAAATACACAACACAGATATTCATTTGAATACTTACTTCATTTCCATCGCAAACAACTCCACACCACACGAGCCCCTCACATCGAAAATGATTGGAATGTAAACAACACTTGTCAAGGTTGTATGAAAACAATATGGCGGCTGTTGATTTTCAGCCGCTAAATGACTGCTTCGGCGAGAAAAGTTCAACCGGTCGAACTTTTTTTCGGTCGTCGCGTGAACATCGCTTGGGCCGAATGCCTGAATAATATGGGCCGAATGCACCGTCGTTGGTTCGTTGTTTCGGCCGATATAAAGACTCGCGCGAGAAAATCGCTGCTGTAACGGCCGAATGAACCGGCCGAATGGCTAGTGTGCGGTGGCCTTAAGGCTTTTCTAAATTTAGGTATATTCAGTTGCATAATTTCTTCCATTATTTGGCACGCTCAGCACTGATGGGTTTTATCGGATCGAAAAGAATCACGAGTTGAAATGGGTCCAGAGAAACGACAAAAAATAAAAAAATGAAAATTCATGAAACTCAGCAAAACATTAGAAAAAATATATAGGTGCGACAATTTTGACTTTGTTAAGGGGATATCGGGAAAGATAAATCACCGTGCTTGTCAGTATTGCAGTAAAAGGAAAGGTTTTGGCTAGTGTCTAAATAAAACCAGAGCCGAGTGGGGCTCGAACCCACGATATCGCACTCGGCACACAGATCACCCAGCCCCAACGCTACGAGCACCTGTCACAATGCGCCGCGCCCCTGCGCAGCTTGCTGGATAGTGTTTCTGCCAAAATTGTTTGTTGAATGTCTGACGTCTGTGAATGTCACGAGACCAAGCCCGAAGGTAAATGAGGGAGCCGAACCAGGTGCTGGAAATGAGGCCGCTTTCTGGTCCCGGCGTTTTATTCTCCGGGTGGGTTAGCCCCGTTTAGCGCTTAGCCTGCCGCTCAGCCCATTCGAGATGCAAAGTTGATAGTCACACGAACTTTATTTGAGGCCCCTGAATATATGACTTCGAAACTAGTCGATTCTACAAAACCTTTTTCTTTCATCTAATGCATACATTTAACAGTGACTCCAGACTAGGCTGGTTTGGCTGGCCCTAAACTTAAGCTTCGTGTGACTATTAACTTTGCATCTCGACTGGGGCGCGGGGCGAAAACAACCGCGACCCTGAGTTGGGTCTTGAAAGGCTAAACGCTGGACGGGTTTAACGCGCCCGGAGAATAAAATGCCGGGACCAGAAAGCGGCCTCATTTCCAGCACCCATGAGACCGGGTTGAACCAGGCTGGACCGGGGTCTTACACCCAATCATGATCATACAAAACAGAAGTTAGTTTCGGGTCATATATTGTTATGATTTTTTTTTTATTGTTTAACTTATTTTGGCTTAGTTTTTTTTTTATTCGAAACCTTATACACAAAAATGCGATACTCGTCCACTTTTTCTCATCCCCTTTTAGCGACTAAATTTGACCTTAGTGCGATGTGACCCGTCATACAAAAAAAAAATCGCCGGCCATGACAATTATTTGTCAAAAGGCGCTCTGCGCAAGAAACACCAGCCAGTCCAAAACTGGTGAAGGATATTTCTGGTGCTGGAATTATCTTCAATGAAAATTTCAGGCTGTATTTAGAATCTTAATTAATCCTTTGAGCTATTCGGCGCTCGGAGCATTCGCTAGTATTCCACTGCCACCTGCATTACCAACATCGCAATCATTACCAACAATAATACCTACCATAGCATCATGCATTACCAACATCACATATGCAGTACTTTGAGTGCGTCATATAGGTGACAGTAGATGAACCGACCACGGCAAGCCCATGCCTTTATCCTTTCCTTCCAAGCAGCCAGGCTACGGGCCGCCAGGCCCGCCACCGCGATATGGAACAGCGAGCCGGCTGGAATGCGTCCTTTGCCTACGGCAGCGCCTAGCTGCGCCGGGGCTATTTGACAGGTCACCCGCACCGTGACCTCGCCCCTCCCCACCTCCCCACCGTTCCCAGCTCGGTACTGACCTCCCCTTGAATTTGACATGGACTCGACTAAGGCTCAACGCCATCTAGTTACGTCTGGAGATCCTAACTAGATCCACTGTACATTTCCTACCAGCCCATAAGGTTTACATGTTAAATGGCCTGTTTTCGGCGAGCGATATCTCGGTCAACCTTTGAAGGAATCAATAGTTCTTTGTCTCAAATGATAGATCGATGAATTTTCTTTCGACAATACCTCTACCATTTTTCACGAAACCCAGCCGATCTTCTACGGCGTACAGGGTAAAGATTTCTCTGCACGCCAGCACCCGCGATCCGCTTCTCCGAGCGTCGGTTCGCGGTCCTCGGTAGCGCAGTCGGTAGCGTTTCGGGCTACAGATCCGAGGGTCGTGAGTTCGAATCCTGGGAGCGCCGCGTGATTTTGGCTAGAATTAAATGTTGTAGATTCTTGAATGTTTGCATAATCAATTATTAATAGCTAATTGAATGTATCGGCCCACTAATCGGCCCTTAAAACCTGTTATTTAAGAAATTTAAGAAATGATTGTCACGTGCGCGTCACGACTGCCAACCATAAGCGCTACCATATTCTAGATTGAACTAACTTTTTGCTAGTCCCGACCACATATAGTAGGTTTTCTAGTAGTTATACTAGAAATTCCTACCAAAGTTCGTCCTACCCTTCACTCAATATACCCTGAGTTCACATAAGCTTTCTGATGTGTCGCGCCTCCTCAGGTGGCCGGGGCCAAGGCTATAGAACTCCAGGTAAGGACACCAGCCGTTTGACCTTGAACGCCGCCGGCCGGCCGATGACGTCATTGGAGGCAAGCCGGCTCGGCGGACACACAAGGCGAATGCATAACGGAGGGGCGTTGGAACGTTGCGGGAGCCGGGGAGATATTTTAATGTGGTTGCATACCACCATTGTTATGTTGATTGATCTACAGACTGCATTCTTTTAAACCTCGATGCATCCTAGGCCTGGATGGTGCGTACATTCGTGGAACGATCGTCCGTGGTCGAAGCTGTCATAGTATTAAAGACACTAAGACGGGTGCAATAACGGCGATCCGATCCCGTCTCTGGCGAATCTAGAGGGGTCGTAAGGACCCAGGCCGAATCTGACCGTCTATTTTTAGGCAAGCCGGTCTATTTCTCCAGGGAGCTGCAGTACCCGGCGGCCAAAGCGGCCACCTCGTCGACTCGCAGGTCCTGTGGGATTCCGTGATGCTTTAGTGCTTCACCCACAGAAGCACGGGCATAGCAGTAGGATGTGGGGCTAGGTGTCTGTCCACCTCTTCATTGAAAGAACAACGTATACAGCGCCTGGTCCCGCCGAAGCTCGGTATCGACCGTGACTTATTCACAACTGGCGGATCCAGGAAGCGGTCTGGGACACTGCGGGGGCTTACCCCAAAAAGGTTTCTCGGAATTAATTTAAAAAAAACTCGGATTTCGATTCCTTGCGCACTGCTGTGCAGTGTGATTAACGGCAACATTTCCTCAGAAAAGTTGTGAAGTTTTCTTTGATTCTCGAAAAGCGATTTCGGGCGCTGCCAATGTGGGGGAAGACATTTGCCCCAAATGCCTTCCCCTGGATCCGCCAGTGGGTTGCCCCACTCCGAGCTTGACTAAAAACGTCTTCAAACCCCACCAGAAACCGATGGTAAGGTGAATTTAAATCCAATAACTCATCTCTGTCTGCCCGCCTAAATATACAACACATGGTAGTTGGTACGGCACCCGGCCCTGAGCTATGAGCCGATCGCGATATTTTCGGCTTTCCCCATCCCAAGCTCGATTAGAAACGTTCTCCTTCCCCACCCGATTGCTGATGACAATTCAAATTCAATACCTCATCTCTGTCTGCCCGACCATAACCCATTCATTGCACACCGTTCAGCGCCCCGCCCCGCCAGAAGTATCCTAGCGCGCTGAGCAGTTGCCTCCAGCCGCGTCATAGCGAGGCCCCGCGCGGCCCATAAATGAATACATTGCGCGAATAGCCGTGTCGCCCCCCTGGCCGGGGCCGTCTGCAACATGTGACACATGCTCAAAACAGGTTTGTGACCATGAGCTTGTACGCTGACGTAATGGGGTGATTTTGAGTTTTGACGTAACGTGGGAAGGCTGACGATCTGATCTGCATGTTGTAGCGAACTACAGGAACCAAGCCTAACCCATTCTGCTGTTTTATAAAGCTAGGGAGCTTGCAGAGGGACTCAATCACATGAACGCAACGCAAATATTGTCATTCTCCTTACAACTATGAAATATGGATCCGACGCGTTCCCACATCCGACTCGTTGAGTTCCCGCATTGCACTTGTTGGACACTCAGTTTGTACTTTGCTGTAAACTGAGGACACTTAGTGTATTATTAGGCACCTCTCTGGCTGAATTTGCATCTCTACCCGCCTGAAACCTAATGGGTATCGAGTTATCAACTATTGATCAAGAGTATTCCTGCAGGCCAATGGACACTCAGTCCACTGTGGGCACCTCGTTGGCTAAATTTGCATCCCCATCCGCCTCAGCCCCAATGGGTATTGACTCGAGTACCGCTGTGGGCAGTGGGCACTAACAGCGCTGTGGGCGCCTCGTTGGCTTAATTTGCATCTCCATCCGCCTCGCCCCCAATGGGTATTGATCAGGGAACGGGCCAAGCCGCCAACCAGACTCGGCAGACGCGGGGTCATCGGCTGGGCGAGACTTCGGCGCCAGTGACGTCACTGGAATGGGTACCCACTTTACCCAGTGACGCAATGGTGCAGTGATCGAGGATGCAGGGGACGCCATCAGTTACCATTAGTTCTTATTAATCTTCATTGATTTTCTCACGTTAGTGTTCATGTTCGTGGGGTTAATCGATGGTCTCTCTCTCTCTCTCTCTCTCTCTCTCTCTCTCCTCTCTCTCTCTCTCTCTCTCTCTCTCTCTCTCTCTCTCTCTCTCTCTCTCTCCTCCATCTGCCGCCATCTAATCCGGGGATCTGTCCCGCTATGGACAATACCAACTACGAGTCTCTCTCTCCCTCTCTCTCCATATTAGGCTAGCAAGTCGCTCGTCTTGTTGACAGCCGCCGTGCTTTGGTGACGTCAGCTAGTTGCGCCAGGGTTGTACCTATATGGGGCGCACTTCCGTTTTTCATCCAAATATTGCATTTGGTGAACGACATTTGTTTAGTCACGGTACCTAATAGACAACAATAGACCAGACTGATATAAAGTTGTTATTTCGTATTCTAACCTTGATATTTCCGCTATTTTGTCAGTATTATTCATCCCCACTGGTATACAAAAGCCAGTGGATTTGATAAATAACCGGCATTTCTCTCCTCAATTTTCCAAGCTAATTTGGTTTTAGTATTTCCCCAGTTTTTTTTTGTATTAGGTATGTTGTGGTATCGGTATCCCGATTTTCTCTAAATGACACCATTAGTAGGTATACCAGAGGTCAGCACGCCAATGTCCTCTGTTCTGCCCACTCGGCGGATTGTGAACTTCATTTTCCACAGTGAAATTCGTGACTGCCTCTCGTCTCTGTGATGATCCGCCTGATCCGACCGTCACGTTCCTCGTCACGCACAGTCACGGCTCGTGTGATGACCCTAGAGACGTGACGCGGGTGATAATGGGACGTGACGTGGATGGGATGGGACAGAAGGGGACGTGGATAGCGGGATTGAGATAGAACGGGACGTGGAGAGAGGGATTGGGATAGCATGGGGCGTGGATAGCGGGATTGGGATAGAAAGAGACCGGCTGTGGCCAGCATATGGCCGATAATGAAAATATAGACGCCACAGTTATAACAATAGTCTTTTTTTATAAGAATGCTGTTATTTCAATTAAATATATTTTGTGTTGTAATTCACCTAAATGTCTTTAGTTCTTTTCGTTAATAAGACCATTCACGCTGGTGACAATATCAACAAGACATTCACGGCCTCCCCCAAACTCCCACTTGTAGGCTTGTCTGTATGACGCAGAATTGGCCCAGTCCCCCACCCTTCCCACGACGGAAGGCCTGACGCTCGGCCTAGATCACATCGCACATTGGGAGAACTTGTCGACAAGTCTCGGCGATTTGACAGCTGCATGTATCCGGCCGGGGCAGGCTTCCGCCAAACTTTGACTAGTTCTTGGCGAATTTACTGGTGCTGCTTAGGCGTGTCAATCAAACTTTGAGGGAATGCTGAAGCGCGTCTGCCGAAATTGTTCGCCTTGGCAGCAATATGTCGACGTGTGGTAGCTGTGTATTACACAAAATCAATGTAAAACACTCATTGCAAGTGTCAAACTGGACAATGTATTATTAAATTTAAGAAAGTTACTATACTCTGTTCCATATCAAGCTTGCAGTCGGAGTTCCGGCAGTTCGCTCCTCCGTTAAAAATTTGCGTATTTGAATGTAAGAGCTGTATGTACAGAAATCACGCATTGCTTTCAGCACAGCACTTCGGCTGCATGCTTGACATGGAACACAACTAATTATGCTATGTCAGGACTTATTGGCATCCATTGATGATAGAAAATGCATAGATTTGGCATTTATCGATTTTAGTAAAGCTTTTGATAAGGTCCCGCATTACCTTCTGATAAATAAGCTTAAAACATATAACTTAGATAAAAAGGCACTGGGATGGATCAGATCTTTCCTAAAGGATCGAACCCAGAGGGTTGTAAATGATAATTGCTTTTCTGAACCCATTAAAGTAACGTCGGGTGTACCGCAAGGAAGTGTTTTGGGTCCCATTCTATTTATTTTATATATAAATGACCTCACAGACAAAATCAATTGTTCAGTTAGATTGTATGCAGATGATGTAGTTCTCTATACACATGTTTCAGGTAACGAGACATATAATAGTGTTTTGCAGGCAAACCTTGATGAACTATCTCAATGGTGCCAAGACTCAAAAATGGTTATCAATGTTAATAAATGTGCCATCATGCGTATGTCTAGACAAAAAATGAATATAGCACCTAAATACTTTTTGAACAGCGAAGAGATTAACGTTGTTCAAGAATTCAAGTACTTGGGAGTGCATATATCTAGCAAATGTAGTTGGCAAAAACATGTAGAATATGTCGCTGGAAAAGGCAACCAAATTCTTCGATTCATTAAAAGGAATTTTAGAGACTGCCCTCAAGCTGTGAAGGAAACTGTTTACATGTCACTAGTCAGGCCAATTTTGGAATATGCAAGCTGTGTCTGGGACCCATGTGGAGAGGGTTTAAAGAAAGAAATTGAGATGGTTCAAAGACGTGCTGCGAGATTTGTGTTGAACGATTACGAGAGATATAGCAGTGTTGATGAAATGTTAGAAAAAATTGGATGGAACAACTTTTGGAAGGCGGACGTAGTGCGTCTCGACTGTGCTTATGTTCAAAATGTTCAACGGTGAGCTATCGCAGTTATCCACGAACTCAACGCATCATATGCCAGCCCTTTATGTTGGTAGCATGATCATGAGAAAAAATTAGAATGTTTCAAGTCTAGATCTTCTCCTTACCTCATCATTCTTCCCTAAGACGATTAGGGAATGGAACAGACTCCCACGTAGTGTGGTGAAGTCAATTGTTTCAAAGATTTTCAGGAACTTTAAAGAATGACTGGCTAAGCATTCCAAGATGTACGAAATATGAACATTATTGTGTTACCGTGATGGACAGTGTGTGTGATATCTGTGAAGTGTAGTGTAGCATGCTATTTTCATGTACGACGACGTATAGGGTAGGGTGGTTTAATTTGAATGGGGGGGGTGATTTGAGCATGGTTGGTCGGATGGATTGTGGAGGGGGTGCTGACCTTACATATGCTGTAG